>NC_138755.1:20577907-21182477 GCF_965113315.1 Podarcis vaucheri | reverse complement strand
GTGGGCCATACTCTCAGGTGGTGTGTAGACTGCAGCCTTTGCATGTCACACCCACCTTCATCAAACATTCATAAGAATGGGGAAACTGCAAACTCATCATACAATGGGCACATGCACTGAAATAAATGGAAATCAGATAATAGTCAAACTATGGGTCTTTTTTTAACGATGCAACTTCAGATAAATTTTAAGGATGACTGAACAGAGAGCCTACTTCATTATATATGCTTCCGTTAATATCAGCTCCATAGATCGGTGCCACAAAAGTTAGATTTTTCCAGTATTTGCGCTCCAAGTCTTCATAGTCTAAATGTCTTGGGGTACAATATCTGTAAAGGCAGGAGAAGAAAGTAATTAGTTACAAAAGGTCAGCAGTTATAAATTCGTTGTGTGTCTTGTAAAACTTGTGCGATTATTATTATCGGGGTGACATGTTATCACACCTGAAGTGAACAAGGAACTTTAGATATTATTTATGGGGAGGGGAGTCTTCCTGCAAAGTTTATCTATTGTACTGAAAGTCCCAAGAATCTGGCGCTATTACCAACTAATATCAACAACTGGCTGAACTCTCCAAGCCAACGAATTGTGCTAGGTGACTTGGTGTTTTCCTACTATCCCTCAACTGCACTATGCCAACGCAGATAGATAATTTTGAAGCACCTCTAGCTAAAGTACATAAATAAAAACCAGAGTGCAACAAATAGCATAGAAATGGTTCGTATGCATTCATCTATTTGTCTCATTCCATTTACATTGTGTTGTACCATAGGCATTTTGAGCAAATTCATTTTTCCAAGCCTATCTCAAATGCATATGCCATTTCCTATAATCTATGCAGTCTCGTTTAATACCATAGTTCTTCTCTGACTGTTTTTAGTGGGCTTATCTTGCATATCACGAATGTAGAAAACCAAATACAAGAGTTAGATATGAGATACTATATATGAACCATAACCAAATATTGGAATTTTTGGAATAAAAGTAATTCTTGCAACACTCTTAAAAGTAACATTAAGATAATTCATATTTCACTTGACTTAACTAGAGTTGCTAGCTTTGCTTTGCCGAAAGGTCTTTTGTCTGGCAACTCAACAGTCCTCCAGCAAATGCAGTAGGTTTTTCCTTTCCTTCTGCAACCCGCTGCATCCCTCCACCTGCTCGAAAAGATTTCCCCAACCATCCAGGCCAGATTTTGGGGAAACACCAGGCACTGTAAGTAGGAGGAGAGGAAGTCCAATTGTGCAAGCAGGCTGACAACATTCACTGCTTCTAAATTGAAATCAAAATACTGCTATCAGCTTATTTTCTAATAGTTTTAGGCAGCCTCCTACCAAAGAACCAATAATATAAAAGGTATATCAATATAGTTTCTAAAGTGAAACTTTCCCTATCTCCAAAAGCTGTGTGACCTTGAGAATAGAAACTGTCTGCAGAACAGCCTGTGTGGAGGGTTTGCAGAAAAAGTGGAAGGGTAAAAATTAGAGGAATGTGTTTTTATTAGCCCTTAGAAGCCATGTATTAAGGAATTTTATTGAATTCTATTGGGGGGAAATGCACACATGAGCATAAGTGTGCATTTGCATGCATTCTTAAACTATAGCTTTTATTTAGAAACCATAAATTGCAATCTATAGATTACCTACAGTATACATGACTTAATTACTCTAAAATAAAACTGTAACTTAAGCGTGCAGCCACATAATCTCCACCTTGTGGTGGCACTGAATGACTATACCTACTTGTCACTGTTGGCAAGTTGCCGAAACTCCTTCACAGTCATTGGCTTTTTCTGAATGTTGTACTGAGTGAAGAGCCCTGATTGCCCGGTAACCATCTGTTGAATTGGAGCTGGTATAATCAGAGAATCAATGTCATCATAGCATTTTCTTGGCTTCCACTCCTTGGGGGGAATCACCTAGAAATTTAGAGCAACAGTATATTAACAGGAGCCAGTGTAACTTAAAAGAAGGTTTAAAAGGATGAAAACAAAGAGTTGCATTTAATGAAAGTCTATATAAGGAAAGCCAGCAGTATTATCTGGAAAACTCAACATTCATGTAAAGCCAGTAGATTTGGTGGCCTAATGGCAGATATTGGTTGCCAGAATGCTGCTTACCAGTGGAATTTTCTATTTGTTTTCTTTGAACAGCAGCCCCCTGCTCTATAGTATCAGTGTCAAAGCTTCTTGCTATATCTCAAGGGGGAGTCAAAAGCTTTGATAAATGTGCATTATTTGGTCCATAATAAGGGCAGATAACCTCTTCCAAATATTGCTGGACTATAACTTCCGGGATCTCTGACTACTGGCCATGGGATTGATGGGAGTTGGGAGTCCAACAAGATATGGAGGGGCACAGATTAGATACCCCTGGTGTGCAGCCATAGTGCCCAATGTTTTAACAGAGAGAATATTTGATCCTGGATTTTAATTTCTGAAAAATGTGTTACATTGTGTTAAATATTATCTTATGCATGATAGAAAAAGAAGGTGAAAATAACAGTGGCATAATAGCCACAGGCTAATATTTGTGTTAGGGACGCGGGTGGCGCTGTGGGCTAAAGCCTCAGCGCCTAGGGCTTGCCGATCGAAAGGTCGGCGGTTCGAATCCCCGCGGCGGGGTGCGCTCCCGCTGCTCGGTCCCAGCGCCTGCCCACCTAGCAGTTCGAAAGCACCCCCGGGGGCAAGTAGATAAATAGGTACCGCTTACCAGCGGTAAGCAACGGCTTACCAAAGGAAACGGGTTACCAACGGCGTTCCGTGTGCGGCTCTGGCTCGCCAGATGCAGCTTTGTCACGCTGGCCACGTGACCCGGAAGTGTCTTCGGACAGCGCTGGCCCCCGGCCAATAGATGTGAGATGGGCGCACAAACCCCAGAGTCTGTCAAGACTGGCCCGTTCGGGCAGGGGTACCTTTACCTTTACCTTTAATATTTGTGTTAACTCCGAATTATGAATAAAGGCCAACCTATGCTAACTCTGAAGGGTTGCGGGTGGCGCTGTGGGTTAAACTACAGAGCCTAGGACTTGCCAATCAGAAGGTCAGCGGTTCAAATCCCCGCGACGGGGTGAGCTCCCGTTGCTCAGTCCCTGCTCCTGCCAACCTAGCAGTTCAAAAGCATGTCAAAGTTGCAAGTAGATAAATAGGTACCACTCCGGCAGGAAGGTAAACAGCATTTCTGTGCGCTGCTCTGGTTCGCCAGAAGCGGCTTAGTCATGCTGGCCACATGACCCGGAAGCTGTACCTTCCTCGGCCAATAAAGCGAGATGAGCTCCGCAATCCCAGAGTCAGTCACGACTGGACCTAATGATCAGGGGTCCCTTTACCTTTATGCTAACTGTTTTATAAAAGAACTGTCAGGCATTCTATATTGCATTTTGTTTGTGGCAGTGAATATTAAACTAATTGGCTAAGATGCCATAATGGCACAAAACATTCACAAGTGTTCCAAGTACTCTGGGGACAAAAGAACTTGGAACACTTGCAGATCAATTTCTGTAAAGGAAGGAAAAGTTGTCAGTTTGCAAGGAATTAAAAACCCCACATGGGGCTCTTGGGACAAGAATAGCTTTTCTGACAGCCAGAGGATTGGAAAGAGATCCTAGGACAAATTAAAGGGCAGGAATTCAGAGACGAGGTAAAGGAGGTGTGAGAATATTTTTAGATAAAGAACTGCATTACTTAAGTGAAAAGCTGCCAGGGACTACTTTCTAGTAGTGGACAGGGCCAGACCCACACACAATCACAATTCAAGTGAACTGTATTGTCTTTTACATGAGTTTTGAATTATCTTCCATGTATCAGCTAATTGTCATTTGGACTAGAAGCTGTTGGCCCAGTGCTTCCCTTCACCAAAACAAGTGATTTAGCAGAACAATTTATGGCTTAATTCTTTAATAATATGTTGCCTTTTACTTTTTGTCTGGTTTAATTTATCTGCCTTGCTTTCATACATGGTTGTAGTGAGCACAGGGATTTGTATTTTAATTGTAACTTGCTCAGGAATATTTTAAAGAAATCAACGGTGTGTTTTATACATGTGACTTAACTTTGCAAATTACAACGGCTCTCAACTAGTGGAACTTTAATTTCTTCTTGCGACACAACTGTAGTCTGGATTGTGTAAGGATTGTGTTTGTTGGCCTAGGTTCATGGACAGATACACTGCTTGATAGAAGGATACTTGTAAGCATGTGGACAAATTGTATACTTTAACAGTATTTTTCCCCCTGCTAGCCCAACCCTCCACGTGCACAGGCCTGCAGTCTTGGAAGTTTGTGCCCTGTGCCAAGTGAGTCCTGACTCTTGACATGCTGAAGATCACTGGTCTACAAAATTTAGATAAGGTTTTCCATATTCTGGGGCTCTGGACCAAGACCAAAGTAGTCTACACCACGGAACTAAGTTTGAACACACTTGAACAGTGCCTTGAGGGATGCTGGCATATGGTCACAAGTTTTCTTTTGTTGACAAAAAGCCTGAATTTCTTCAGGGGTGGACTTTGGTAATATGGTGCCCTGAGCAAAGGCAAAATATGGTGCCCCTGCCCAAGTATTTCTTATTTTCACAATAATTCCTTTAGGTACAGTTTACCCATATTTTTACCTGTACATTATCTCTACAATAAAAAAATTCCTTCCAGTAGCACCTTAAAGACCAACGAAGTTAGTTCTTGGTATGAGCTTTCGTGTGCATGCACACTTCTTCAGATACACAGATTATCTCTACAAATAAAGGTATGATGATGCACCCCCTTGGCTCAGCACCTTGGGGGGGAGGGACTGCTCGCACCACCCTAAATCTATCATTGATTTGTTTTCTAGATAGACATTTATACACTGAAGGTCTTTTTAAAGTGCTTTCAGACTGGATTGTCTTTACATTAAACTGCACAAAATACATAACAAAATTAATTTCAGCAAAAGATGTTGCCCGTTAAAAGAAATTGTGAAAATGTAGGCAAGTAAAATCCTGAAATTAGTACATGTCTCTTCATTTATGTACATCAGGTAAAAACATATGACAGAAGCTTTAGCCATGTAAGGACTTCAGTAAGATGCTCTGCACAAGTATTTATTCCACAAATTTTCAGAAAATGTATGCACACTTGAAAAGGAACTAAATATTGCTTAGGGAGGTAGAGAAACCGTGCATTTAAGATGTATGCATAAAAATCAAATATGTGCATAGCAATTCTCATTTTCATGACTATTAAGCATGCACTTGTGATTTGGGCTACACAGTGTGAATATTCTAAGAACATTTGCATGCTTTTCTTTAACTCAAGGTCAATGATGATTTTTTTAAGGCCACAAAGCTCAAATTATTTTAATTCTCACAGTATCTTCTCTTGGAACCAACATGAATAAATTTCTGAGAATTTATATTTAACAACATACCACTGTACACTACTACCTATGAAAACATATTGAGTCAGTTTCCATTCCAAAGAATTTCAGCATTATGAATCATACATTATATAGTAAAAAAAAACCTGGTTCTGAATGGAAAAACAACACAGAGATAAGTAGTCCAAGGTCACCAAGCAGCTGGCTTCAACAAAAACAGCACCAGAAGCCCAGGGAGAAGCAGTTGAGCAAGCCCGAAGACATGGAGATAGAAGCATCCCCACTTCCACACTCTCCAGCTCCTCAGCCCACCCCTACCTCTCATCTTCCATTCTCCCAGCTGATGCCCTGTGATTCATGCCTTCCATGGGTAGCAGCCTGGACGCAAAGAATCAGGTGTAGCTTCAAGTCAACAGCTGTAAGCCACCAGGATCCTGCTAAGGCTCTCTAAGCATCTTTATCATGGCATCTCCCTACCGCTTGGTGGATTCAGCTAGCTGCCCCATTCCCTCCCTCTACCGGCAACCTCATCTTCTGCTACCATATAGGCCAAGATTCAGCTGAAGAAGCTGGAGATGCAGCTGGCAGATGAACCATAATGCAACGAGAGCATCCCGAGCATGGAGGCACTGCTGGACCTCCTTGTCAGGAGTGCGTGCAGGAGTCAGGCCCTGTGACCGGTAGGGCTTTGCAGAACTGAGGCTTTCCTAAGTTTGTTCTCAAGAGGCAAGGTGCGGCCGCACAGGTGAGGCCGATTAGTAACTCACAGCACCTGATGGCAAGAGCCAGGAAGGGATATGAGGTCAGCATTTCCCTTTGGCTCTTTGCCACAGCAACACGCTTCCTGCCTTGCTATGTTTGGCTTCTTGAGTCCTTGCTTCCTGATCCTCGGACCCTTGACTCCTGGTTTCCTGACCCTTGGACCCTGAGAGCCAGTGTGGTGTAGTGGTTAAGAGCGGTAGTCTCGTTATCTGGGGAACCGGGTCCGCGTCTCCGCTCCTCCACATGCAGCTGCTGGGTGACCTTGGGCCAGTCACACTTCTCTGAAGTCTCTCAGCCCCACTCACCTCACAGAGTGTTTGTTGTGGGGGAGGAAGGGAAAGGAGAATGTTAGCCGCTTTGAGACTCCTTAAAGGGAGTGAAAGGCGGGATATCAAATCCAAACTCTTCTTCTTCTTCTTGGCTTCTTGACTCCTGGCACTCTGACCCTCGGACCCTCGGCTTCCTGGCTCCTGGCTTCCAGACTCCCGTTCCTCCTCCCATCCTGCTGTCTTGCCCCCAGTCGCAACGTCCTCTGCCAGGACTTTGACCACCCGTAAACCAGACCATGACACTCCTGGTCAACATCTACACAGAGTGCAGTCACGACTCGCCACTCCAGAAGGACAGGGTTGAGTGGGGATGGATCTCCTGATTATTGAGAGGGGTGTGTGCAAGCTCCTCATCAATGGCACCTGGGCAGGCTACCCGGAGTCAACCTTACCATTGGCGGTAAGCCCAACAGCCCCTTCATCTCCACCATGGCCCACTTCCTGAGGATACCAGCCACTGCAGCATCTGGCTGCCCTGGCTTAACAACAAGAACTATGTTTGGATTTGATATCCTGCCTTTCACTCCCTTTAAGGAGTCTCAAAGCGGCTAACATTCTCCTTTCCCTTCCTCCCCCACAACAAACACTCTGTGAGGTGAGTGGGGCTGAGAGACTTCAAAGAAGTGTGACTAGCCCAAGGTCACCCAGCAGCTGCATGTGGAGGAGCGGAGATGCGAACCCGGTTCCCCAGATTATTCCCCACTATATGTATTTTATGTATGTTTTAATGAAATGAAAAGAGTCATGGGGGGGGGTGTAGAGCGTGTGTCTGAACTTAACTGTGTTTAGCTTTTTTTTAAGTTGCTATCTTGTTAATGTTAGTATTTTATAGATTATGAAAGCTGTATTGTAATATGTAATTCGATTTTTGTTGTAATTATTTTTAGTTGCTTTTCGGCTAAGTGTTTTCTAGATCATAATTGTTTTATTGAGGATTTGTTAATTATCTCATATGATTTATGTTGTATTTGTGATGTTCTATTATGCTTTATCATGTTATTGTGTTTATTGTTTGTAAGCTGCTATGAGACTCATTTGAATGAAAAGTGGCACAAATACAATAAATCAAATCAAAATGTTGATTGCACAACACAGGTGGCCACTTAATCTGCTTGATAAGTAGATGACCCTCTGCAGGTTATCGTTTAAAATTATGTTGTATGCTTGAAATTCTACTCTATACTGCTGATAATATTTCACCGTCAACGTTAAGAGGCCCCTAGGACGAAAAAGCATGTATCCTTACTTCATCAACTTCGGATCACAAAAGTGCACCTTTATTTGTTTCAGTATTCTTGTAGTACTTGATTAATCATTGTTCTCTGCTTTTTAACATGACTGCTGGACTCTTGCCTACTTTTATTGTCCTTCTATTGTTCAGTATTATGTACCTTATTTTACTGTTTTGCTGCATTTGTAAGTCACTTTCTGAATATTTTGATAAAAAATACTTGATATAATTTAAAACCATAATATTAATAGACTCAGCCTCTAACAATGCAATCTAATGCCTCTCTACAGAGAAGTGATTCCTGTTTAACTCAATGGGACTTTCTCCCATGTAAATGTATATAGGATTGCAGCATAAAGTGTGACTTTCAAGATCCTTTCTCTGTGAATTATGGACTAGGGTTTCCAGAAGAATACAGTCATTACTAAAAATGCACACTATATTAAAAAACTAACACCATATGCAGCCTTTTAACAAAGTCACTTCTCACTGATGAGATGCAGACCAGATAAATAGGACATTTAAAAAAAAAAAAACCCACCCATCCCTATTATTACAACATACCCTGACCAAAGATCCTAACTGTTGTATTATAATGGCAGAATCCAAACACATCCATTACTAATTCCAATACAGTGGTACCTCTGGTTACAAACTTAATTCATTCCGGAGGTCTGTTCTTAAGCCGAAACCATTCTTATCCTGAGGTGCGCTTTCACTAATGGGGCCTCCCGCTGTGCGCACGCCTCCAGTATGCAATTTCCAGTCGCATCCTGGGGCAAAGTTCGCAACCAGGAGCAGCTACTTCTGGGTTAGCGGAGTTCGTAACCCGAAGCGTTCATAACCAGAGGTAGTACTGTATAATAATGGACAAAAGATGGATATTACCACAATGAAGGAAATCAAGGTTATTCTTTGTTTTGGTGTCATGTTTCTTGGCTTTGGACATTTTAGTGCAACAAGAAAAGAGAGAGAGTTTGTTTGTTTGTGTATATCAAATAATGTATAGTCAGTCCATTGATTTCATTTAGCTGCCACAGAAAAGCCAAGGTGAATATTACATCTGCAGTCTCTTACTATTATAATAAAATTAAATGCCATAATCACTGAAGACGTACTACATGATTTTTAGGTTGCAACTATGAAGCAATACAATCTCAGGAGGCCAGTTTTGTTTGGTTCCTTCTCTAGCTTTAGTCAAGATCTCATTAGCAGTATTGTGTTGCACCCCGCCAAAAAACACCTGCATACTTCACGACACAGGTCTCCAGTGTGCAAAACAATAACCCAAGAGAGTTGTTCCTTTATATTTATCTAATGCATAACATTATATATGAAACCAAGGTATCGAACAAGGTATTAATATTTCACTTTGTAGAAAATCTCCCCTGAGAAGATGCACGTGAAACGCTCTGTACGCCGAGATCTGTCTTTTCTACAGAAGAGAATGGAGAACCCTTGCTAGCAAGGGATGTTCCATGTGTACTTCTGAGGCCCCAGAATGTAACAGGGAATGTAACAGAATGTAAATATGTAAGAACAAGTGAAAACAAATACATTTTAATTTGTTTCTTGTAGAAAGAGACAATACTAAAAGAAACAAAACTGAAAAAGCACTGGGCTTTGAAGGAAAATTACCATCAGATAAAACCGTCTTGGGAAAATTTGTAAATAAATTAAAAAACAAAAAACAATAGCTATTCATTCATTATTCTTTTACTGCAGGATATATCACTGAGTAGCTTATAAATTGTAGTAATAGAATATGAGTGCCTACTTTGTACCCAACAAATACAGAACTTTATATACATTGTTGTGTAACCTTTTCAGGCAGTCATTGGTAAAGCCAAACTCATGCAACATTTTTCTGATATTTGGCAGTATTTTCCCCCCAGCTATACTTCATTCGCATTGTGACATTTGATATTTTGTTTAAGTCATTTGTGTATTAGTATTATCTAGCTATCTGATAGATCTTTATAACGATATGTATAATCTTTATGAGAACTTTATACGGAGTGTACGTATTAAAATTGGTGGTTCTTTGCTCTACACAGAATTTTAAAGGATTTACCTTTGCCAGTCCAGCACGATGAGCACCTTTTGATTCCATGTAAGCCAAGTACTTATTAAAGTCCCTGAACTCATCCATTGTAGGCCGAAAAGTCATGATTTTACAGCTGGGGTTTGGAGGAGGGTCCAAGGATTGAGCAGCCATGGCTGCTCAGATTTACGCCTGGTAAAACACAAACACTGTTAGTCATGCAGCAGTGTATTTGAGTAAAAAAAAAATATTGTAAATGCTTTATACATTATATCAATGCAACTGCATCCAACTGCTGATCATGTTGTGCCTCTTTTCTTCTGCGTTGATTGTTTGTGCATAATACAAATATGTGGTTATGAAGACAAGGTTAGGAACAAAAATGGACAGGAAACAATGTTGGGAACACAACTCAAGTTGAAGACACATCCCAAGGAGAAGTTTATAAAAGAAGTTATTCATTGTTTCAATCAAGACCCTCAAAGACTCTAGCTTTTGTTTAAAGGATGATCCACTTTGCCTTATATGTGTCTTTGTTATCGACTGATAAGTGTTAGCAAAACAGTCTGGCTGCTTTCAGTGTTTATGTCTGTCATTTATCATAGCCCAGGCAGTTTCTGTGTAAAAGGTAAGGAGGTCAGCCTTAGGGGTTTTTAATTTGGTTTAGAGTCCTGCAGTATTGTTAACTGCACAAAGTGAAGCTGTACGTCTTTCAAGTGCCTTATCCATTATTGCAAAATGCACAAATAAAGCAGAATTTAGTTCTGAAATGCATAATTCCATACATCATCATCAGCCGCAGCCCATTATTGTTTTTCATTGAAGAAGAAAAGGAGTTTGGATTTGATATCCCGCTTTATCACTACCCGAAGGAGTCTCAAAGCGGCTAACAAACTCCTTTCCCTTCCTCCCCCACAACAAACACTCTGTGAGGTTAGTGGGGCTGAGAGACTTCAAAGAAGTGTGACTGGCCCAAGGTCACCCAGCATCTGCATGTGGAGGAGCGGAGACGTGAACCCGGTTCCCCCAGATTACAAGCCTATCGCTCTTAACCACTACACCACACTGGCTCTTGTTGCTTTCCTTTGGCACCATGTAATGATGCATGCGGTTCAGTCATAGGAAGACAATAAATATTCAAATAAATATCCTGTAGTTACAAGTAGCAGACCTCCCTCCTCCTCAAAATAATAAATTATTCCCACAGACACCCATAGGCTGGCCCTGTCTTCAGTGTACAGGCATTTAGCAAACCAGGCCATTATGTGGAATGCAAATTCCTCTGTGCAACTTCATGCCCAATTCAGCCCTTCACTGAATGAAGGAATGCAACTTCTGAAAATGCACAAGACTCCAATTCCCTGGCATGTTTCTGCCCATGTGCTGGGGATAGGGATTTATGTAGATCCCACCATATGTAGGCAACTTCCTCATTTTTTTAAAAAAAGCATTAGAAGTAATATCATTCATTGCTCACATAGGATGACCTTCTGCTTTATGAAATACCGCTAAGTAATTTAGGATTTAGCAGAGCACAAGAGTCCAACAATAAATATGCAGCCTTTTATGTATTTGCTGTTCAAAAGTGAAAAGCTTAGGAGAAAATAAATTACCGTATTTTTCGCCCTATAGGACGCACTTTTCCCCCTCCAAAAATGAAGGGGAAATGTGTGTGCGTCCTATGGGGCGAATGCAGGCTTTCGATGAAGCCTGGCGAGCGAGAGGGGTCGGTGCGCACCAACCCCTCTCGCTCTCCAGGCTTCAGGAGAGCCCCACCGCCAGCCCCACAAGCTCGGGGGGCAGCGGGGAGGCGCAGTGCGCCTTTCCCGCTGTCCCTGACTTGGTTAGAAGGCTGGCGGGGGGGAGAAGCCTGCTCCTTCCCATCGCCAGCCCCGCAAACTCGGGGGACAGCGGGAGGCACAGCATTCCTCCAGCCCCGCAAGATCCCAAGCACGCAGCTTCGGCATCGCTCTGGGTCCCGTTCTGGGGGCTGGCGTCGGGGAAAGCCTGAGCTTCCCCCGCCCAAGGCCCACACCTGGGGGGCGGGGAAATAATTTTTTTCCCTTTATCCCCCCCCCCCAAATCTAGGTGCGTCCTATGGGCCGGTGCGTCCTATAGGGCGAAGAATACGGTACTTGGCATTCTAACAAAATCCTAATAAGCGTATGAGGCTGTGAACAGATTAAACATTGTTTTTACCTCCTGATTTGACACCTGTCTTCTACATCAACCGGAACAAACAGGTCACTGTCCACTTATGTACCAGGAGACTGCAGGAGAGAGATAATTTGTATTAATGCAAGTGTATAAATAATAAACTTTTATGTATTTGCAAACATAGCAATACATTTTTATCAATTTAATAAAATATGCAATCTAAGTTTATAACTTTTTTATACTGAAAGTTTTTAGCAAACAGAATATAACTGACAGATGAAACATGCAGCTCCAGACAAATATCTAATGCAAACTGGTGTTAAGAGCTCAGTAGTGTTTGTAAAAAGATGCTGTAATATGAAAACAAATTAAACTTATTCCAACAGACATCATGCAGCTGAAACCTGACAGAAGTTTCACTGTTACAATATTGGGGGGAAGCTCCTGATTAGAACAAATTTATTTTGACTTTTAATGTGCAGGTAGCAAAAGTCTTCCTGGTTCTATATTTCTCAACAGAAAACTGTAGCAAAGGGCAGAAGCGTCATCCGCCAAAGCTGCTCTGGAAGACTGTTAGAGGACTGAAATGGCACTGTTTGCAAAAACGTGTAATGTTTATGTTATCTGTATCTCTGTCTTTTGATAGTAAAGTCATTATTATTAAATCCAAAATCATCATAGGGATGGAGAGGCTTCTGCAGCCTTATTCCATACAACCCCATTGTTGCATCAGCAAAATTAAGTTCCTAAAGAAGGAAGAAGTACATTTGAACTTCTGTTCTTATAACCAAGCATCTGCTCATGAATTTAATGTATTTTTTCCTTGCCAGAGCATAGTCATTTCAAGCCTTCCTTTTATGTTCTTGCTAACATGCCAAAATACATAGATACAGGGTGGGTTTTATTTAAATCAAATCAATTTAAATCACTACTAAGTAAGACTTGATTTAAAAAAATTACATAAAGACTCATTCTTGATGGTATGATCTTAATATTTACAACCAGAGAAAGGTTTCATTTTTGGAATAATAAATTTTCAGAGTAGTTTGTACATTTACAGTATATAAAAAATTACCGATTTGGTTATGCTATCAGAAATACATAGAAAGATAATTAGGAAATTACTGTGAGGTTTAATAAGTTAACTGTTTATATTTGGACACCTTTTCTGCTGTACTTTATTGGAAGGAGAAAAATCATCATTTCCTTAATAACAATTTATTTAACTAAAGCAGTAACATTATAGCATATGTATCCATGTTTGTTAACTGATGTGGTTAAACTTTTTTTATTAAAAAAAAATAGCACACATGAAAAACTTAAAACAAATCCTTATTTCCTGATTAATAGCCTTTGGACTATAATGTAACTTAAATAGAAAACTATCTTTAGAAAGAACTTTTCCTCCAAATGCATTTTATTTTAAAAATCTGATTAAAATTAAAAAATCCTAATTTTTTAAATTTATTTTTAAATCTTTGATTTTTATCCACCCTGCATAGATACGGCAGAACAATCAGCTCTACCCACCAAATATGCAAACATATATTTATAGGTAGTTATCACCCCAGTTCAAACTCAGACTTAAAAAATGGGAGGAAGTTACCTGTTGCCCATCTCAGGGTTAGATGCAATGATTTCCCAATTTGCAGGAGATTGAACTGGTGGCAAAGGCTAGCTGTACCAAACTTAAAATAACTTGTCAGAAAGAATAGCAAGCCACACGCCCTCCAGTATAAATGCCTGGCTAGATAAATATAATAGCCACTTAGGTTTAACAAACCAAAAAGCATATGCCATACACTATGTTTAATTACATGCTCTAGTTTCAATCTAGGCAAAGCAGAATATAATGTTACATACTACTTCTCCATCTCATAACAAAGAAAAATGGGCTCCAACTCAGCTACATTTAGTGAAATCTCACGTGTCCAAATTAGATTATGCCAGCTGTGACTTTCTTTTGAACAAGGGAAGGCAAGAGCATCACCTTTTGTTGAGCACAAACCTTTGCAACAAAGCTGTCAAGTTATAAACTACCACAAGCTAACTTTCATTTTCATAGCACACAAAAAATGAGACAAAAACTTAAGTTTCACTGATTTGACAGCAGATTGACAGTTGCCTGAACATATATTGCATAATGCATTTAGCATACTGTAATATGCACTGGCACATTGCAGCCTAACAGAATGAACAAAAATGTTTTGACAAGTGAAAAATGTCCTCTATTTGTGAAAAACATATTCTAAATATTAGGATCACTGAGCTGTACTGCCAATGGAATAAATTAAACTGTGGGAAATAAAGCAAGTATTAACCTTATCCATGGTGCTAAATGCTTTAGTTACATCTTGATTGGAACACTGCAACATGCTGTAGGTGGGCCTGTCCCTGAAAACCACTCGGAAATTAAAATCACTGAAGAATGCTGCCAGTAAAATCTTGACTGGGCCGAGTGTTAGGACCATGAAACCATTTTAGTCTAACAGCTGCATTGGCTGCTGGTTTCTTTCCAAGTATAATTCAAGGTGCTGATTATTATCTTTTAAGGTCTAAACTACTTGGAATCGGCCACTTCAAGGCCCATCTCCTGCAGTGGGCTTGTTATGTGGCAATGCCCCATATGTGAAATTCCCTGCTCCAAGAGACTAAATCAACTCCTTCTTTATCAAGATGCTGCTGGCATCTGAAAACTTTTCTTTTTAAACAAGTCTCTGATTCTGATG
This sequence comes from Podarcis vaucheri, assembly GCF_965113315.1. Lineage (NCBI taxonomy): Eukaryota > Metazoa > Chordata > Lepidosauria > Squamata > Lacertidae > Podarcis > Podarcis vaucheri. The sequence continues at coordinate 21,167,876 of NC_138755.1, read as the reverse complement.
CTGTTTAAACTAATCAACTGCAAGCTCTAGCTCTCCGGGTTCCCCCTTTTTACATACAGTTTTTGGTAAAAGACTTGATATTTAGCTGTTTTAGTATGGGGCTGTTGTTATTTTTGTGTTTGCTTCTATATTTTGTTAGCTACTTTGAGCACCTCCTTTCGAAGGTGAAAAAGGAAGATTTTTTTTAATAAATAAATATTGGATTGGATAAAAGTCCAGTGTATAAAGAATTTAAAGCACATATAGAACAGGCATAGGCAAACTTAGCCCTCCAGATGTTTTGGGACCAAAACTCCCATAAACCCCAGCTAACAGGACCAGTGGTCAGGGATGATGGGAAGTGTAGTCCCAAAACATCTGGAACTCCGAGTTTGCCTATGGCAGGTATAGGGGAACTCTCGATCTCCAGATAGTGGACTACAGCTTCTATTAATGTGGATTCACTGGCCATGCTGGCTGGTGCTGATGGAAGGTGGAGTCAAACAATAGCAGGAAGGCCTACAGTTCCCTACCCATGACTTAAAGCATTTGATCTACAGGTTTGCACATCAAGCTTTGCATTTTTCAGCAGGAAAGATGACAGAAGCAGAAGCTGCTTATAAACTGAGACAGTGCAATCAATCCCATATGACTGAATTTGTACAGATGCAAGTAAAAAAAGAAAAACTGAATTAGATCTAGAGTACACACACACAAAAATGAACACATATATGCATAACATGCTGTACACAGACAAGCAATATTCCACTGGTGCAAGAAGAGATCATTGGTTCTGATGACAGAGAGGGCTTGGACATGTGATTGTATCCAACCAAGTTATAGTCAGAGTAGTCCCACTAAGTTAATAATGTATATTACTTTCAATAGGTCTGTTAGAATATGACCAACACTGCATAGAATCCATGTAGTTTGCATGGTAATGGAGGCCAGCCCACCACCACAGAGCAATATGTCCCATTTGGGACTAAGCTGCAGAGGTTGCAAAGAAGTCTTTGAGAAGAATTCAGATTATAAGCCTGAAAATTGCACCATGGTGCAGGTCATCTTGGGTTGGGGCATAGTTGGGGTTTGTTGCTGTTATTGATATTAATTTTGGTATCTTTATTTTTAGATCTTATTATCATTTATGTGGAAATTGTTAAATTTGGCTGTGTACTTCTTGATGTGTTATTTATTGTTTACAACTACTTTTGTTATATTTGTAACTATGTATTTTTTCATGTTGCAAGGTGCCTTGAGCATGGTTTTAAATAAAGAAAGGCTGCATACAAATAAAATGATGTATGTATCTCCAACTACTTGTTTATAATTATTGTGCTCAGAGAAGGCATTTCAACTTCAGCAACAAATGTATCTCCACTTCAATAATACAAAGTTTATTTGCTACCTTTTTATAAATAGTAGCTGCTTTGAAAGCTCTTTTGTTGCCTTTATTTCTCATGAATGAGAGGCTAGGACACTTCATTCATTCCCAATATAACTAATGTCCCTGAGGTACTCTATAAGCATTTCTTTATTTACATCAGCAGTTTGTAAAATACAAGTGTAAAATGCATCCTGATTATTCCTACCAGGTGCCTCACTGGCATGCCAGAAAAGCAAAACACAGAAAAGTGAAAATTCTAAGAAAAGTGTTGTGATTATTACTTATTAGAAATAACAACACATTTAAAATAGAATTTTAAGTATCTCAGGCTAATTTATTACAATTCTACCAGGGTCAGACTTTAGTCTTTCAAATATCAGAGGTGCTCTGTGAGAGGCAAAAATCCCCACCACCACCACCTTTTGGCTTCTCTTTAGCTCAATTCACTACGTCAAAGTTGTAAAACCCTGTGGTGCCCCCTAGGCTTGGCACCCAGTGCAGCAGAACCAGTCACCCTGCCCAAAATCCACCTGTTTCTACAATGCACTTATTAAGACACATGTGCATCATCACACAGCTCAGACAAAGAACCGAAACCTGTATATGTATATGACATTTTAGAAATAATGCTAAAAATACATCTGAGTGCAAACTCTCACACACAAGTTCCCATATGGGAATTCATAAATGGGGCTCCCTGTTTAGTAAATCCTCAGTCAAGACGTGAGAAATTTTGACCTCCAATTCCAGCTCCAAATTTCAAGTTTATACAACAGTCCCTTGGGTAACTCAAAAAGATTTTAAAGTTTGATTTTTACAATTTTACTGACCACATTCCTTTAAAAAGTTAGTGCTCTGGTTTGATCAAATATTCAAAATTTAAAAATTCAAACCCAGTGCTTTAAAAGCATTAGCAACTCTCACAATAATAGACACCATTACTACATTGATTAGATAAAGGATGATAAAGAACCCACTTAAAGAGAAATCAGCTTGGAATTTGTTGTGCATTTCAGACACTGCTTTGTTACATTTGACAATTTCTGCAATTCTTTCCCTTGCAAATGTGCCCCATGCTTCTAAAATAATACTATTTTCTAAAACATTTAGGTAACAGAATGATAATAGAGACATTGACTGGCATAACTGTGACTTCATATGCAAGGTTTCAGATCTACATGACCCACATAAAGCAAGCAAAGAAAGAGCATTTCACCACTCCCAGGGGCCCACCGGTGGATGGATTAGCAAAAGGAAAACACATTGCCTTCGTCCTTGTAAAAAGCAATACACCAAAACCCTAGCCCTGAAGAAAGAGAGTGATGCTCAATTCACACCAGCTCGATTTTCATAAATAAGTAGAAACACTGTTTCTGACTGAGCTTGTACATTATCTGAAGGGTTGAACCTGGATTTTATCAGGGCTGACCCATGCCTGAGGCAGAAGATCCAAACAACACTCCCAAGCACACTCATGAACATACGGTACTGCTGCACAGCTTTCTCCATTTCATCAAGACTTGTAGAGTGAATTGTGCCTGAAGAACAGATCTGTCTCCCTCTCATTCTGCCACCCTTAATGGCACCAAAAATAAGCTACCTAAGGTGACTGCCTCAGCCTTCTTAATGATAAAACTGCATCTAGATTTCATTCTTGGCACCTGCCAGTCGCATGATAGCATGATACAATACACGGGAACTAGACTTGCAGAGGAAGAGAAAAATGTAGCAGTTAGCTCACAATTTTCTTTAAAATTTGAGTTTAGCATTTTATTTTATTTTGAAAATGCAAGCTCCAAAGAACCATATAAATATATATATCTATATTAACGGAAGTTGTTTTTTTAAAAAAAAACTTTTGCTGGAGTTTTTGACTTTTGTTGGTTTTATATGCACTCCACTGTTTGAGTGGGAGAGTTCTCAGACTATTAAATTGCAGTCCAGGAATGGGTGGAATAGGGGTGGAGCTACACAATTCTGCAGAAGCAAAGTACTGCATCTTGAGAACTAAGAATACACCTGGACAAGGGATTATTTGCATCAGTCAGGTGACAACGTGTATAAAGAAAGTTTGGAAATGTCCTAACAAACAAGTCTCGTGACACTTTTAAGTTTAATAGATTGTGGCATCAAATATTGTGGATTATAATGTACAAAACCTTGTACATTCACAAACTAAAGTCTCCCTGAAAGTTCAATGGTTACCCATTATGCGGTTTATGTTGATTATGCCATGACTGCTGTTTCAATAATATACCAACAGACCAGATTCTGGTTACAAAACATGAGCTTCAGCTACTGTTGGGGGACATCACTAGATAACAATCGATTATCATTCTCTGATAGGGCTACACAGGAGATGCCTTGCTACTAGTTCAGCGTATGATAACTTTCAAGCAAGGAGTGGGGAACAAAAGGTGGGGTGTTTTTTTTAGTTTTTTTACATCTCTCAGTTTCTGAGAATTACAGTACGAGATTTTACAACAAACATTTCAAAACCAATAAGGAACCCGCAAACATTTCGCATGAGAGACACATCTGGAAACTTCTTGCAAAGTCAAGTGTAACAACAGCTGTGGTCACCCAGTTCTGGCAGCTTACACATGACCCTTGGAGGAAGCCTATAGATGACTCAGTACTTTCATTATTCCAGGAATGCAATCTAAAAGTAAACACCGTGATATGTTTCTTTTTGTTGTTGTTTTTCTTTTAAACTGAAACCCAGGGCGAAAGAGCCAGCTGCACCTCAAAAGGGTTGGCTTTCCTGTGTGTGGCGGCCAGAGACTCTCAAGTCCCAAGGATCTGGAAACGAAACCTGCTGTTTGCTGCTGTCCCTTCCTACCCAAGCGGGCATTTCCAAGCATTTTGTTCGGGGTGTTTATTCTTATTTTTCCTCCCCCATCCACAGGGACACCAAGCGCCTCTACCCTGCCAGAGCCAACTTTGGCCATGGAAGAAGGGCCCGTCGTCGCCCTCTTGGCCAGCCATTCGCCCCACTGCCTGGAGCAGCACCTTTCCCTCAGAGGCCCCCCCCGGGTGTGGGGGGCTCAGGCCGGCCCACCCTCCTGCCAGGTCCCACGGCGACTTCCACCCAAGCCCCAAATATGCCCCCCTCACAACACCGGCCCTCGACGCTGCGCTGCCCACCTTTCCCTGCCCCTCAAGGCGCTCAGCTGCCACAGCAAAGCCTCCTTCCCTCAGGGCCGCCGGAGCCACCTTCTTCCTCCCAGGGCCCCACCCCCGGCAGCCCATCCTCCGGAGACCCCCCGCCCTCCACCTGTTACTCCCCTCACGAGACGCACGGCAAACCCACCCCCCACCCCCGCCGGTCCCTCCTATCCACCACCACCACCCGCCATGCCCGGATATATACCTTTTCCCTCCGCCTCAGGCGCCGACGCCGCCTCGCCGAGCCGCTCCGCCTTGGTTGCCGGGCACGAGGGGGTTAACAGCGCGGGAGAGGGAAGGGAGGGGGGTTGGAAGCGAGGAGCCCTCCTCCCGCTGCTAAGACCTCACCGCACTTCCTCGGAAAGCTTCCGACCGCGGCGGCAACTCTTTGCGCGCGCGCGCTGGCTCGCGCTCGCTCGCTCCCCACTCTCCTCCCCTTTTTCCTCGTTTTGGTGGGGACTTGTTGTTCTAATGTACGCGGAATGACAGCTACGGGCCGCGCACGCGCACCTCTGTCGGCGAAGGGCTTCCTCCTCCTCCTCCCACACCTTCCCACCCACTTTTTTCCCCCCCTTCTTCTTCTCTCTCAGTCCGCCGCGAGCAAACGCTGTGGCGTCACGTGACGCCAGAACGCGGCGGCGGCGGCGGGGTTTCCTGCCTCGGAGGCCACGTGACCGAAGGAGGCTCGCGACTTGAGGAGGATGAGGCGGGGAATTAGGCGGGGGTGGGAAGGGGGTGGAGTGCGGAAGAGAAAGCCAGTGGTGGTGGTGGTGGACGTCGTGGGCTCGCCACGTGGGGTGGGTGTGTTTCCCCCACAACAAGAGTTGGCGGCTCTTTGCTGGGCGCACGTCGTCGTCGTCGTCGTTGTTGTTTCCCTCTCCCACCTCAGAGATTCCCCCCCCCCCGCGATGGTTTCCTCCTCCTCCCCTCAGCCCGCCCTCCTCCTCCTCATTCCCCCGCAGCCGCGAGAGGGTTAACAGCGCGGCAGACCTTCAAAAGACTCCGAGGCAAGGGAGCGCGAGCTCCTGTTTGGCAGCCAGAGGCTGTGCGCATGCGTGCGGGATTCGTGAGGTGCCGCTGTAGCCGCCAGTTCGGTTTGGCTGAACCGGCGTGAGGCGCAGCGCGCGGCAGCTGAGGCGGCCGGTGGCGGGGAGAAGAAGGGGGCCCTCGCCCGGTTAGCTGGAGGTGAGAGGCCGGGCAGAGCTGTAGGGGAGGCTATAGGGGAGGCAGGTAAGAAAGGAGCACGAAACTCACCTGGCCCAGTCGCTCTGGGCCGCCTTCCAACACACACACACGATATATACGATACATATACGATATCTTTATTGTCATTGTCCCATGCAGAACAATGAAACTGAAAAACTACATAAAACATTCAAAATATTATACACACATATTATATACAGGGTGAGTCATAATAAAGTATACAGTTTCCATTCGCTATAAATGGAAACTGTATACTTCATTATGAATCACCTTGTATATAAACCACTCAGTAAATAAATAATCCGCAGGGCAGAATTGGAGGTAAACCATATTCCCACGTGCTTTGAAGAAAGTTGAAACTGTTACTCCTGCCCTGTCAATGTTGTCATTACTATGGGGACATAACATTCGCTGCTTTCCGCCCCAGGCATGCAACAGACCCTAAGCAGATCTGATGACAGCTGCTTAAAATGTCTAATAGAAGGGACAGGGAGCCAGAGATTCCCTTAAAAGTGGCCACATTCTGTGCTGCCGCTATAAAACTAAGGAGACAAGCTCCGAATGACTCTAATGGCCAATGTCTTAACACACATATTTTGAATTAGCGGTTAAGGTTGTCAGTTGCATATTTTAATTGTTTCGTATCTGTGTTATTTACCGGGCTCTAGCTCTGATAAAACTTATAGAGCTTATGATTTTAACCTATGTATATTTACATGTTCTCTATTGCTGTATATCTCCATATTTCTAGTCTGTGACTCAAATAAATAAATTTATTCATTCATTCAACACCAAACATTAAAAGCTTCCTGATACAGGTGTTTCCTAAAAGTTGTATAGCTATTTATCTCCTTGACATATGATGGGAGGGTGCCACCACAGAGAAGGCCCTCTGCCTGGTTCCCTGTAACTTCTGGCACTGGGAACTGCCAGAAGGCCTTCGGAGCTAAACAGCAGTGGGTGACCCTTAATTGCGATTAATCCGCCCTCCTTGGACAGCCTCCACACTTCTTAAACTGCCATACCAGGCTGTTCCTGAGGTACGTAAAACAGGGTTTTCTCCAGGAAGTTAGCAATACATTTTAATTAGGGTTTCCTAATTCATTGTTATTAGCGCCAGAACATGTGAGGAAATAAGAGAAATTGTTGTGCTTTTAAGCATACGCTGAATGATTAACCATAATGATCCTCTCCCCCCCATATATTGGGAATCTAGCTTCTAGGCAACAGGGTGCCATTTTGGGGGGAAATGAATTCATAAAAAATTATACACGTTGTTTTTTTACAAAGCGGTTTACAAAGTGTTACAGTTGCAGGTTGTTTTATTCCCTGGAGATTCCAGGCATCGCCCTCCACATGCATACACCCCCCCCCCGTAAACTAAGGTTTACTGTTATTTGTTACTATTTAACAGAATTGTATCTCACTTGATTGTAAAAACCTCTAAGCAGTTTACATAAAATATGCATTGTAATTATGAATAAAAGTAAGTTTTTTTAAAAAAAGGTGGCCTAAACAAGTCACAGTATCAATAATATCAGTAGTTTAAAATATAATTATAAAATAGGAATACATATTAAAATACCCATCAACTTTACATTTCTGGGTAGGCTTAGGTAAACGAAAAAGTTTTTAACAAAAATCCAAAACAGTACAGCTAAGAACAGAGCACTGCTGGTAACAGCGACTGCACCTTACAGGGCTGTTGCTTACCACCCTCATCCCTCCTGCTAGCAAGTGAGTGTGAGTGATTAAGGTGGCTGCAGGGAGCAACTATTGCCTGCACTTACTCCCAGTGTTCTGCTTGGGCAATACAGTGGTAACTTAAGAATGCTCTCTGTCAGCACTCTGCCCACACTCTTTCTTTTGGTGGCACAACACAAAGAAAATGCATGAAAAATTCTAAATACATTGCATTCCAATGTGGCATGATTTCTAATTATGTTCGTTATTTCTAGCTTCTCAGCTGAATATGTCGTTAAGCTCAAAATATCTTACTTGCTACTCTTATATAAAAAAATTAAAATGCTGAGCTGTGACATGATGTTAATGCCAAAAAGCAGCCAAGTGTTTAGAAATCACATTTTTTTGATGGTAATAATCCTACCTAACCTTGAATTTCTGTGCCATAACTCCTTTTACAGGTTAGTTTGCAATTGGCACATAGTAAAATTTAGTAGTTCTTCGGGAATACCTTTGAAACTACAGTGGTACCTCGGGTTACATACGCCTCAGGTTACATACGCTTCAGGTTACAGACTTGGCTATCCCATAAATAGTACCTCAGGTTAAGAATTTTGCTTCAGGATGAGAAAAGAAATTGTGCTCCGGTGGCGCGGCAGCAGCAGGAGGTCCCATTAGCTAAAGTGGTGCTTCAGGTTAAGAACGGACCTCCAGAACGAATTAAGTATTTAACCCGAGGTACCACTGTAGTTCTTTTAAACATAGAATTTTATGAAGTCTGCTAGCCTGTAATTGAGACAAAAGTGTTTGCCAAATGATGGGTGCATTTGAAAGTGTTACTCTGCAAAAGAAAACTTTCATACTATAAAGTTGCCATTCTCCCTTCCCCCAAATAATATGTGCCCTTAACAGTTAGTTGCACAAGATGCCTATAATAAACTTTTGCTATCCAGCCTGGAAAGAGTACACCTGTTGACTTTCTACCTGTCATGCAGTTATTAAAGGCACATATCTAAAGGCCTTGCCTGCTATATCCCTGCTATGGCAACTACGCTCCTCAGATGGGGCATTGTTGTGGGTACCATATGCCTGAGAGGTATGCCTAACCTGTACCAGAACCTAGTGTGGCAGCTCCATCTCAAAGTCAGCCTGGCATGGTGATGTTTAGGTACCTCCCAAAAACATTTTTATTTAAGAAGGCTTTCCCTGAATTGTAGCAGTTATTTATGGAAGGTCAATTTTATATTTGCTGAAATTGTTTTGTTGTTTTGAGAGTTTGTATGGGTAGTTTTATTGTTCTTGGAGTTGTGTTTTTGTGTCTCATTCTGTTTTTACCCCGTACTTCTTTGATAGCTTTATGCGGTCTATAAATTTGTTTAAGAAATAATAAATAAAATTGTGTTTCTGGGGAAATTGGTATACCTTGAGTTTGTAGGAATTAGCCTTTTATCACATCCCACATTTTTTAGTTTGGACATATTATGATGAGCACAAAAGGGTCAGCAATCAATGAAATAACAATCTCAACATTTTTTATGTTTTTGATAACTTACTTCATCTATGGATTACTTGATATGTTCTCTTTTGACTTTGGGGGTCAGTTCTGCTACATGAACTATTGAATTTTTTGCTTATAAATTATTTACATACATTACCAGTAAATCATAACATTGCTCCCTCTACCATTTTTTCAACCTATTCCAGTTTTATGAGCTTGCCATGATCAGACTCTCTGAACTATAGGATAGTAGAACATGTTCCAGCTAATGTAAAGCCCAATGCAGTGTGATATTTAAGCCTCTTTACGTCTTACATGACTGGGACTTAGTTATGAAAAAAATAGTTGTTGTTTATTCAATTTATATCCTGCCCTTCCTCCCAAAGAAGCCCAGGGTGTCACTGCTAACGTTGCTGTTAACAGGGTGTGTGTTTTTCTGTCTTGTGTGCTAACACAAGATGGCAGTGATGAGACAACAATGACTACTCTATGCAGAAATCGTGTTTTAACTCTTAACAGAAAGTAGTTAGTGCCAAGTCATATTCTTACCTTGATTTAAACATGTTAAAAAAATGATTTGTAAATTATATCATATATGCAAGCATATTAATTCTCCGCTCCAGACATGATTATTATGGATAGTTGCTGAAACTGAACAAAACCTGGTAAGGTTCCAGTCTAATGTCAACTGCTAATTAATGGGCATTAACATTACATATATAAAGTTATAGCTGATGTATAGACCACTTTTCTCTTCTAACTCAGTGCCTCCAAAACTGGGATATGTTATATCTCAAATCATTGGTAACAACTTCTGCCTACTGCATAAAAATCAGTAATTAGTTTCAAACAATTTTTTTTTAAAAAAACCAAAGCATGATTTTGAACCTCTTTTCTGTTGAATAATTAGCTTAGCACAATAATATTCATCTTAATCCCTGAGCTGGGCTAACAGAAATGAACTTTTAATTAAAAAATTCAAGTTAATCGATATTGGAAGTAGCAGTGCATCCGAACTAAGTTTGCTGCTAATTTATGCTATCAACTGTAATTTTATGGATTGGGCTTAGGCAGTATTGCATTGCAATTAAATTTGACCTTTAGATCTGAAGTTTTGTTAGAAATAGGTGTCTGATTATAGCTTGGAGTATACATAAATATGCAGGGCACTCTTTGAATAGTGTGTTAGCTAATACCAGCATAGAGCTGTGCCCTTAGCTCTTAAATAGTTTTCCTGAATGTAATTTGCTGGAACTTCGTGTGTGGCTGAATAGGCAGAACACTTTGTCCATACTCAGAGATGTATCATTGCCATCATCTTCAGAGGCAAAGTGTTGCCTTCATCTTCAAGTGACTATTCAAAAATGATGCACACCAACAATCGTGTAAAGAGTAAAGAATTTGCCTACTACAAGTGTCTCTCGTGCTGTGACTGCATTGAGTCTGCATAATTTTACCTGCGTATAATTTCCATGGACTTGACAGGTGCCAAGACATGTTTAGTAGAACTGTACTTTTTTCAGTGGGATGTATGGGTAATAGGGAAGAGCTAGTAGCTCTGATGGGGGACACATTGTGCTCCTTTTGTGGTAGTTTGTCTGCCTTTGATCCCTACCCTGCACTCAGCTCTCACCTGTGGCTGCTAGAAGCTGTCAGTATGCAACAGCAGGCCCACCCCAGGAAACTGCTTCGACTGGCTGGCTAAACCAGTTGAGGGTAGTCAACAGGTCTCTTCCCTCAGCGATTTAAGGTCTTCCCCTGCCTGTGTTTTTAAAAATTCTCTTGATTATAGTGGTAGCATGGAACTTGGCAGTGCCTATAATAGGCTTTTTTTCAGTGATTGCTCTTATGCTGGTCATAAGGAAAAGCTTATGAAGAAAGGATAAATTCGTAACACTTTATTGAACCAAGTATTCCTGATGAAAAAGTGCAATCTTTCAAACTTCTGGTTTTGTTTAAAGCTGTGGCTTGTGAATGTCTACAAACAGCTTGCTTGCTGAATGTCCTGCACAAATGATTGCACAAAAACTAAATACCCTTTCAGTCATAGCTTCCTCTTCTGTAAAAACTGTGAATACCCTTTCAGTCAGTTAGTGTTACGCCTTTCCTTTTATAAATGATGAGAGCTTCCACTCCTACAAATGTTACATCCAGATCCAAAATATAGAAGTAATTGTGTTTAGAGTTGAAATTTCTTTTAAAGTTCAGTAATATTTCTATTTTCCACCCTGATAAATGGACTATTTTAATTTTGCAGAGCCTGACTGTGAGAAAACTTGTTTCTTAAATGTTTGGCAATTAGAGATTCCCAATTAGGCTTTTGTTAATCAGTGAAAGAGGACATATACAATGTTGTGGTGTAAAGGAATTGGTTATCTAGGTTTCTTCTGCACCACAGTTTTTCAGTGCTGCTGAGGCATTGCATTTTCAAAATTAAGTAGAATCTGAGCTAAACTGGAGCTCTTAATATAGCACAAAATAACTGTATTATGTAGCAACGCTCTTCTTCATGACAAAGATCTCATAATGTAAGTTATTAACAGTTCTCAGTTAGGTTCATTAACTTTGTAGGTTCAGTTTATTGTTTCTATAAAAGTAGTGATGGATAGCCTCTTTGACTGCAATCATATTACACACCTAGGAGCAAATCCCATTCAACTCACTGGGGAGTTTGTCCAAGTAGACACTTAATTGCCTCAATGTCGGTTTATGTTCTCATGAAGGGGCATGCTTTAATTACTTGTTTCTCTAATTACAATTATTATTGCTTTGCTTCTTTTCTGTCTCTGCTCTACACTAATTCACCGTTCTGCTAAGATCAAATTCAGGAGAACAAGTGAAAAGAAAGTGATTCCTAGCCTTTGTATATAAATCTTCCAACTACTACTACTACTTCCAACTACGACAACTACTACTACTACTACTTATTATTATTATTATTAAATTTATATTTTGCCCTTTTCCCCAAATGGGCAAACACACAGATGGTAAAACATCTAAAAACATTTCCAATGCAGATGCAGACTAAGCAATAGCTCTACCTGAAAGGGTTGTTGGAAGTAGAAAACTTTCGGTAAGCACCAAAAGACAACAGAACTAGTTCCTAATATTTAATGGGAAGGAATTGCAGAAGGAAGGTGCCACAACACTAAAGGCTCTATTCTTATAAAATGGTACCTACGGGAGGTCCCCACCGGTAGTGTGTAATTATTGAAAGGGATGAGATTATTTATATGTTTACTCACATCTAAGATATTGAAACTTTCTGTGCTAGTCATCATTAGCAGTTCTACTAGCACTGTGGTCTAGACTCTAAACCACTGAGTCTCCTGGGCTTGCTGATCGTAAGGTCGACATTTCGAATCTGCATGATGGGGTGAGCTCCCATTGTTTTGTCCCATCTCCTGCCAACGTAGCATCAAAAGCATACCAGTGCAGGTAGATAAATGGGTACTCCTGTGACGGAAAGGTAAATGGCATTTCTGTGCACTCCATCACTTGTCACAGTGTCCTGTCCACATGCTGTCCACATGACCCAGAAAGCTGTCTGGACAAACGTCGGCTCCCTCACCCTGAAAACGAGATGAGCACCACATCCCATAGTCACCTTTGACTGGACTTAACCGTCTAGGGGTCATTTTTTTCTACTAGTTGTGGTATAAAATACAAAGGATACCCAATAAAACCTGTTGTTTGACTGCTTCTAGCCATATGATGATTCATAACATGGTGCAAAAAAATTTTCCCCTTCCTCTTTTCTCTCTTGCAGCCCCACCCCTACTTAAAATCTGCTCCAGATGGTTCCCCAACCCTCCCAAGGAGATTTGGTGGATGTGCAAGAGGTGGCAGGGAGGAGGAGAGGAACCTGAAGTCCTGTTATGCAAGTAGAAGTTCATTCTGGGCACAATTGCATATCTTCATTTTTATATAGGTTTGCATCTCCAGCAAATATGTAAAAATCTAGTATTATTTTATAACATGTCAAACATTTCCATAGGTTGTACTATACATCTGATAAATTCATGGCAGAGTGTAGTATCATTATGCAAACATATATATATATATATATATATGCAGGTTTTGGTGTCTTCGGGTGTCTTCCCGTGTAAGAGTCGGGGTGTCTGGGCGACGTTTCGACGAGGTCTCACTCGTCATCTTCAGGCTGGTGCTTTCGGCTTCTTGTTACTGGAACAGAGCAGAATCTGGTGTTTGAGTTCCTATAAATACTGTTGAGGGGTGTGGTGTATAGCCTCCAACGTTCTGGGCAGAGAGGAAGTTCCTAGATTAGTGTGCCTTTTCTTCTTTTGTTCCTTAATTACTTGAGGGATATCTTGAGTGATTTCATGAGTGATATTCTGAATACCACTGGGTGGGTCATTAAGTGTAGATTAGTTGCTAAAGCTTTCGTGTCTTGACCTCTTGAGCTTGTGAAGAGTTTTTCTGAGAAGATGGCTGTGCTGCATCTAGTTGTGCTCTGGCTTGGCTTCGTGTATAGGGGCGAGCTGTGATTTTGTGCCTTGTGCCCGCCAGATCTGTGTAGGGATTGCAGGGGGGTGCAGCATCCGGAGGTGCCACTATAGTTTGGTTACTGGATGGAGTCTGTAATATGTCTGTGGAGAGGGTCTGGGTTTGGGTCTGGTGTGGTTGATTGGTGACGGTGTTCTGTGTGCCTCTGGTTCTGGTGTCGGTTTTTGTGGGGAGGGCTAATTTCCAGATGTCTGGCAGGCGGGACGTGTCGTCACGCTTGTTCATGTTGTGAGGGTGTTTCTCTATCTCGAGAAACAGACATCTCTGACCCAAACCCAGACCCTCTCCACAGACATATTACAGACTCCATCCAGTAACCAAACTATAGTGGCACCTCCGGATGCTGCACCCCCCTGCAATCCCTACACAGATCTGGCGGGCACAAGGCACAAAATCACAGCTCGCCCCTATACACGAAGCCAAGCCAGAGCACAACTAAATGCAGCACAGCCATCTTCTCAGAAAAACTCTTCACAAGCTCAAGAGGTCAAGACACGAAAGCTTTAGCAACTAATCTACACTTAATGACCCACCCAGTGGTATTCAGAATATCACTCATGAAATCACTCAAGATATCCCTCAAGTAATTAAGGAACAAAAGAAGAAAAGGCACACTAATCTAGGAACTTCCTCTCTGCCCAGAACGTTGGAGGCTATACACCACACCCCTCAACAGTATTTATAGGAACTCAAACACCAGATTCTGCTCTGTTCCAGTAACAAGAAGCCGAAAGCACCAGCCTGAAGATGACGAGTGAGACCTCGTCGAAACGTCGCCCAGACACCCCGACTCTTACACGGGAAGACACCCGAAGACACCAAAACCTGCATTCCTGTACCCGTGAAAATCTACGAAAGCAAATATATATATATATATATATATATATATATATATATATATATATATATATATATATATGCAGGTTTTGGTGTCTTCGGGTGTCTTCCCGTGTAAGAGTCGGGGTGTCTGTGCGACGTTTCGACGAGGTCGAAACGTCGCACAGACACCCCGACTCTTACACGGGAAGACACCCAAAGACACCAAAACCTGCATTCCTGTACCCGTGAAAATCTACGAAAGCATATATATATATATATATATATATATATATATATATATATAAAATGTATATATTGCTTCTTGCTTTAAGAACTTGTGATTGAGCTTGCTTTTCTGTAAACCACTTTGATAGCCTTTTTGGCTAAAGGAAGGAGTATAAATGCCCAATGTATTCATTCATGCATATATTAATAAAATTCAACAAAATTGTGGAGCTTATCTGCAGCCATAATCATATCTGAACAAGTGTATATTCTCTGTACACCAAAATTTGTCTTAATTGGATTACAACATGCTTTAAAATATGTTTCCTCGTTTTACCAAAGCTCTAGCCCAACTTCCGCTTCAAAGCCATTTGCATTTTAATTGTTTGTACTATTAAGCTGTTATATCTTATCTAGAGATTGAACTTTACCTCAACTTCCAGCGGAGACCGTAGCATGGCAAAATCACATTCTTCACCTTTTACATTAAAAGGTAACTCTAGTTTAAATATGTTCAGAGGACTGTTACAGATGTAATTCTAAACAAAAAAGTGAGTCTTGAGACTTCACTTAAGGCTAGTGGGTATCACCAATTGGTGGTTGAGATGTATGGAATTTAGGTTCAGATCCCTTTCTGGGCATGAAGTTCATTGAATGCCCTTGAGGATGTCCCTGTCTCAGAGTCCTGTCCAGCAGTGGCTGATTTCTTAAAGCTGGGGAAATTGTGGGTTTTGATGGTTGGGTCTCACTGAGCTGGTCATTGTCCTTTGCCCTAGCCCCAGGCTCTAAAGCCAAGACAGTACCCCTCCCAGATGGTCCAGGAAGTGAATGTTCAGTTCCTTATGCATATTAGACTTGGTGCTTGATTTAGAAGAGTACACACTAAGACTCTTTTTCCCTCGTGGAAAGCAGAGCACACAGCTTACAACTCAGCATATTATGGACTCAGGACCGTTGGAGCAATTGTAAGGTTACTGCGATAAGAGCAAAGGTGAACAACTGAAATTTGAGTATGGAGAATGAAATGACTTGTAAGCAAAAGCTATGAATCTGCATTGGTGGATTTTGGGGTCTCAAATTTCATTGGCACCCTGTGTGACTCCAAAATCTGGCACACGCACACACACCCTTGCCTTTCATTCTACATCATAGCTGTGGCACCTCCCAGGCTCTGCACCCAGTATAGGTGTGGAATCTGTGTCATTTTGTTCACATCTCTTTTTCTTAGACTTTTAATAAGCGGGACCAGCAACAAAACAATGCAATGTGGAGATCTCCTTTTCAGGGTTCCTGGCCGTCAGACTCCTTTTAGTACTTTACTCCATTTACCACCACCACCTCCCCATTTTTCTGTTTTCGCTCCTCCACTAGTCACTCAGCATTCTGTGGCCACTGAGCATGCTCAGTTCTCCTTGTGCTATTTTGTTCCCTTGTAGATCCCACCCCCAAGATTATTTGCATTTCTGAAAACCTTGCTGTTTCCCCAGACTTGCTGACCCTTCCCTCTTTTGTGTGAATGGCACTTGGAGAGCTGTGTTCACTATTAGGATATATAATGATGATTTTAACAAATGCCCCTTCTCAAAAAGTTGCTTAAATGCTAAGGAAATGCTTTCCCCAATGTATTTTTTCAGTGAACATTTTTAAAACAAAAATAAGTAGATATATTTTACCTCTGGGTAAGAAAAGCAGAACTACAGATCTGCACATTGAGTTTTTCAACCTTCTACTGGCACAAAGCTAGAAATAACTAAATCTGGCCAAAAGCCCCATTTTATTTCCCAGTAATTCAGGATTGGGCAAGGGGAGTCCTTGTACTTATTGCATAATTGCCTGCAGTAGATAACAAAATTGATAGTAGGCACTGTTAATAGGCAGTGGGTTTTTTTTATCAGGTGAGCATATTCCTAGCCCATATTTAGCATTACAAGGTGAGTGCTATTTAATTAGATAACACTAAGCACAGAGTATCCATAATGCTTTAATTTAGTGTTATACTGTGTGATCTTTTGCCCTAAGTAGAAGAGAAGGAGATTAGAAAACTCCCTAATTTCACTCCCATCTCATCATTTCTGATTTTCTTAAATTCTCATCTTGCAATACTTGTTGAGAAAGGCTATCATTTTTAGAGATTCTTAAGAGATGTTCAAGTAACGAAGGCAACTCTATAAAGATAATGGTGAAGCCAGAAAAGCTATGTATTTTGTAATAGATAAGGCAGAAATTCTGTCATCGTAGGCAGGACAGGCTGAGGTCATGGCGAGTACAATCCAATAAATTAATAGACTTTTGGATAAAGAAGGCCAACTTCTAACTTTACTTGTATACATAAGAACAAATTTTGCCTCCCACTTCTTTTCTGGACATGAAAGGCAAATACACTGCCAATGGATATCCCTGTCAGCATAGCAAGTGCAGATGTCATTATATGATGTAATTCCGTTAGCTTTTTTGCAATTCTTTATCAGCTCGCTATTGCGTAGGCAACCCTAAGTACATGTCATCAGCTTGTCCGGATATACGGGCTCATGCTCACTTAAGCATTTGTTTGAATAATATTTTTCAGTGTATAAAATGTTTTACAATTATTTTCCAAACCTTATGGTACAATTCTACTCCCTTGTAAAACAGGGGTTGAAAGTGACCTGTCCAGCATAATTCAGTTAGCTTCATGGCTATAGGCATTTTAGCGTGACATCTTCCATTCTTTCAAGACTTGGATTCAAAATATCTGCTAAAACCTATCTTGACTCCCTTGGAATAGGATCCCTCGCAAGTATTGAGGCTGCTACTGCTGTTCAGTAATTTGTTTCCAAAGAAAGAGAGAGATAAGTCAAAATAGAAGGGGAATGGTTTCTGAAAACATAAAACTCATATGTAGAGGAGATGAGCGCAGACAGATGCACGACAGACTTACACTAAAGCTCAGTGGAACTTGGGAAGTCAAAGAAAGTGTTGGTAAATTATGACAACTTGTAGTACGTAATAAAAAGGATGAAAGTAAATGAGGAAGTTGTTATATAGCAATAATAGCCAAAATAGTGCAACAGGATCATACACTTCTTTTGAGTATCATGCAATGTGTGAACCCCTTCTTAAGTATTTTTATTGATTTACTTGCTCTGGTGGGGGCAGCTGCGCCCCCCCTTGGCTACACCCAGGGTACCCAGACAATCCTGTTGGCACCCCATAGCCCACAGTAAGCCATAGTAGGTAAGAGCCAGAGTTTGCTGCAGTTCACTCTTTTCTGAAAGTCAACCTGGTAACTATTCCTATGAATTAGCATATACAAATTTGTGTTACGGGTCTGTACCCCAAGCTCCACCCCAGAGCTGTAGCTACTGGGGGAACGGCTAGCTGGATTCTTTGCTCTGGGGCCAGGTGACGCCTTCAGAAGAGCTCCACTGAGGCTCCCGGCCCAGTGATGCTCATGCAGGAGTGCCAAACTGGGTCTTTGACCCAGTTGCAATAAAGCCTAGTTTCACCCCTGCCCACCCTTGCACAGCAGTTCTAGTAAGAGGAAAAAGTAGGCAAGTGCTTCTTTAAACACAAAACGCTGCCACTCTTCCCAGGTGCTGCTTTCCCCATTTTTTATCTGACTTAAGGGACCGCTTGGTGTTTGCAATAAGAGATAATGCCGCACAACAGATAAGGCCGGCAGCAGTCAGGTGGGATTCCAGCAGGAGGGAAAACTGCTGAAATTGAAGTTAAACTTCACGTAGGGGAAGGAGGTGAAAAGGGGATTGCAGCTAAGAATTCGGAAAGTAAAGAAGGTCGGGCCATTTAACCGCAGGCCATCCAGTTTTATTACAGTAGGGGGAGGGCAGGGGAACCCTAGGGGCCATGGCTGTCAACTTTTCCCTTTGCGAGGAATCCTATTCGGAATAAGGGAATTTCCCTTAAAAAAAGCAAAACGCTGACAGCTATGCTAGGGGCAGGCACTGAAAACACTGCCTGATGACAAAAGCCCGAGAGCAGCAAAGGCTGATGAGAGAAAAAGGGGGACCCCCGGGGTGGTGCGTCGCCAGTGAAACCCGTGAGCACAGCAGCGGCACTTTGTCCTCCTGCAGCAGCGGAAAATACGGATGATGCGCTGCTGGGCGAGAACGTGGCTGCAAGCCAGCACCTCGGGTCACTTGTTCTCTGCGCGCTGCTCGGTTCAGGCCATCCTGGGGTGGGTGGGTGAGCGGGAGGGAGTGCTGGCTGGCTCTCGCAGGCGGGGGGGGGGACCAGCCCTCTCAGCAGGTGGCTTCTGCGGGGCGGGGCGAGCGAGCCCCTCCTCCTCCTCGCCTCGCCATTGGCTATAAGGAGGGCTGGGGGGGCGCCTGGCCGCCAGAAAGTGAGTCGCAGGTGGTGCCGTCGGGGGAAGCAGCAGCAGCAGCAGGCGCGCAGTGCGAGGGCGCGGCAAGCGAGCGAGGTCACCAATGCAGTCTTGCGTCCAGTGGTGGGGGCGGCTGGTGGGCCGGGGGGCCAGCCTGCACGGACCCCACGGCGGAGCCTTGGGGGGCAAGAAGGCGCCCGGCCGATGGGGAGGACGCCGGGAGCAGCAGAGGCTGGCTGGCGTGAGGAGGAGCAGCAGCGCCGTCGGGGAAAGCGCCGCCGCCGCCGCTGCTGCCGCCTCTCCAAACACCTCGAGGCGCATCGAGAGACTCCTGCCCAGGCACGATGACTTCTCCGAGAGGCACATCGGCCCGGGGGACAAAGAGAAGCGAGAGATGCTGCAGACGGTGGGGCTGTCGGTGAGCCAAATCCAGGGGGCTCCCTCCTCTCCCTCTCCCCGCTGATGCGCTTTGCGCCCCCGTCCCGTACCCCAACCTGACCCTCGCCTCCCCTCTTTCTGTGCGCTCCGGGCAGCGCTCGCTTTGTCTGCCCGCTCTCCTTTCTCCTTCGCATCGCCCCACATCAATATCTTTCCCACCATGTCACGCCATCTGGCCTCATTTCACTTCAGAGTAAAGAGCTTTTCGAAAGTGGGGGAGGAGAGATCTAAATCGCGTTTCATAAAACCTCGGCTGCATGAGCCCGAGCTCTTCAGCAAAGATTCCTCGTGAGTTTTTCCTCCTTTCATCCGTTCCTCTTGTTTGGACCCTTTGTCTGAATAATGCCTCCTTTTTGGTGCGCGGCTTAGGTGTTGCAGAACTTCAAACTTGCCGTCGGTTCATGTGATGCTTTTCACCTTATCCCTTGCCTTTTTAGAGTATTGACGAGTTGATCGATAAAACCATTCCAGGCAATATCCGCTTGCAACGGCCTCTGAAGATGGATGACCACATTTGTAAGTGTCCCTTTCAGCCTAGGGGCAAATAAAAAAGCCTCATATGAAATCTTCCCCTCTCTGCTTTTCATTGCTTCTGATTTAATTAGTATAGCTGGGTAGGAGAATTTCATTCTCCCTATCAGCAATAGATTTAGTTGTGGGATAGCGAGTTATCTTAAAAGGCTTGGTGCAAAAACTAGATGACTATTGTGAAGAGCAGAATACAGTCTGCATAAACATACAGGGGACACGACACCCATGTTAGTATTTACCCATAATTTCTCAAAATCATCTTTAAAATATACCATGCGAATGAATAAGCTAGTCTAATATACATGTTGTTTTTAAAAAGTTGTTTGCTGCCTTATTTGTATTTATTTCGCTAATTTTATTTAGTTAATTTTTATTTACTTACTCTTAGGATAGATCTTTTTTTAAAAAATAGAAATAAAATGTCCAATGTGATCTATATGGTCATATGCATAAATGTTGTTCAAAATGTCTCTGAAGCACCTATCAAGAATGCTTATCATGCTGCTTAACAATCTAAAATATTTAACATTTTCCTGCCGTTATGAAGCATATGCAGCTTTAGATAACATTACATTACATTGCCATGCCTCTAGTGGGTTTCATTATTCAAGAAATAGTTTAGGAGATCAGATTCTAACACCTTCATCCACACTGTTTCTTCTAGGTATGTCAGTTTGCAATGCCAATCAAATGTTACGTGTGATGATGTCACATTGTGTAGATGCTGATTCACAAGTACAAAAAAGGATTTTAAAATAAGTTTCCTTTTGTACTTTGTCACCAAATTGCCCCTTTGTGCAAAATTTCAATACTCATAATTTTCCTTGTTTAGAGGTTCTTGGAGAAACTTCCAGGGTTTGGGAGGCGGAAGGTACATCTTTAAAACAAAATAAAACAAATTATATCTAGCAGCATCAAGATTTCCTTAAGTGCTTAACATAAAAGTGCTCTCTAAACAAAACCAGGAAAATGTGCTAGTGACATATAGATGGTTTAATCAAACTTTGTTAAACAGTTGCACTATTATAATCTTTTAGCTTCCTTCCCTTAGGGATAATCTCTTCTTTTTCATCTGTGAGAGCATTTAAAGATCTAGAACACACTGAATTGTCTTGCTCTCATTTTGGTGTTGTTCATCAGCCAGCTGCAGTTTGAGTGTAAACTTTAGGCCCAGCAGCCCTTTGTAAGGTTCTGGCCAGTTCAATCTGGTTACTTTGTGATGACATCACAGAACAGAAGCAGCAGGCGGAATGAAAAACCCCGAGGAACAATAGTCTGCAAAGATAGATTCTTAGAGGTAATAGAAAATGATGGAAAACTTACTAGTCTGTTTTTTCAGCTTTTATATTTTTATAGCTTAGCTTCTTTAATTAACTGTCTTCTCCCAGTTTGTGGTTGAAAACTGTTTTTTTAAAAAAAAATAATCTGGATTATATTAATCCCTATTTGATATAATATTTGTGACTTGTAATTTTTGGAATGTTGCCAATATTAATCATACTTAGAGGAGACCCATTGAAATTAATGGACATAATTAACTTAGAGTCATTCATTTCAATAGCTGTGCTCTCGGTCAAATTTAGTTGGATACAACCCTTCCCTAATAAGATAACTCAAGAGTTACTATTGAAGGGGTGGTGGTTTCTTACAGCCAATTTATAATGGTTTGGTGTTTTTTTGGGGGGGGGGTTAACCTATATATAATGTTTCAGTATAAAAGAAAGCATTGTGTGTCAGATGTGAAATGGTATACAGTACATGCATATTTTGCTTGTTCTTTTAAAATGTACATTTTGCATTTGATGGGCAACATTATATCAGTGTCATAACCAAACAAGCCACGTGACGTGTCTCTTAGTTGTTGGAAGTCAACCACCCTGAGACCTCCAGGTATAGGGTGGTATATATAATTCAATAAATGCTCCATCCTCATAATTAACATTTTTAGGGGAAATTGCATTTTCCGAAGACTCAGAATATAGACTGAAATTGGCAATGTTCATGTGCCACTTGAAACGATAATTAACCATAACACAGTGGGGTTAGTGCACAGAAGAAAATTACAGTAGCTGCTTTTCTCCTCCTTCATTCTGAATAGGAGCTGAGCAATAGTTTGGCTAAGCATGGCCTCCCAATCTGGGTTTATGATCTGTGTTCCAGAGGCAAACAGTGGGCAGTAAGCCAAGAACAAACCTTGATTACAGCTCATGGTTTGTCTAAAGAGAGACAAATCACAAGCTGAGGTTTGGGCATAATGCTAAGCCAAACCATTGTTTAGCTTTTAGCAGTACAACGGAAAAACAGGGGAGGGGGAAAGTGGCCATAATTTTAATCCTATACACCAACATGCTATATGTTCACCTTTAAACTGTAGAGGAGATGTGGTTTCCCTACTGACTTCGGCTAATGCTTTCATTTTAGTACTTAGAACAGTGTAGCATGCAGTTGTCTAGGTATCATAGGAACCTCTTAAATTATACTTATGACATCTAGGCTCCTTATCAATCAAAACTTTATTAGCAAAGCCAACAGGCCACAGCTATACAAGAATTAAAAATAAAATAAGATAAACATAAAGAGGGGATAAAAACAAACAAAAGGAGGTCCGTCAGGTGAACACGTCTGTCACTCAGATGGTGGCCCTTAATTTCACAGCTCTCTCGATGTACCTTGCGACCTTCTCTGTTGTCTGACTGTCCGTATCAGATAGGAGAAAGAACAGTATAATGTCTTGAGGACGGCCGGGGTTGGGGAGAATGAGTGGAGTAATAATCTCATTCCTTAGGTCTTTATAAAGGGGGCAGGATAGAAGGACGTGGGACACTGTTTCCGTGTTACCATCTCTGCATGGGCAGAGTCGTTTTTCAAATGGAGTCTTTTGGTAACGATCTTCGAGTACGGCAGAGGGAAGAACATCCCATCTAGCCAATGTAAAGGCGCGTCTGTATTTTGGGATGGTTAAATTAGACAAATATGAAGCTGGGAAGTCAAAGTGGGCAGGGGGAGAGTAAGTATACCATGGACACATTTTCTTTAGAATAGTCAGGTTGTTTTGCCGTTCAATGTCTTTCAGGCGCTGGCCTATTAGGCTCTTTGCTTTACTAAGGCCCATTGATAGTAGGGATTGCGAATGCAGACCGCATGTAAGGAGTTTTTGATGCACAACCAACCTAGGCTCCTTAGATGCTGTATTGTTTTTAATACTCGATTGGGAGCTGCCCAGAGTGGCTGGGGAAACTCAGCCAGATGGGTGGGGTATAAATAATAAATTAATAATAACAATAACTCAAAATATTCACAGACATCTTGCTACTTTAAAACTGAATATACTACAGGAACATAGTATATTGGCAATCATCTGTCAATTTCTTTCCCTTTAAGTAAAAACAGTGAACTATGCTCTCATTCTGCAGCTTTTCTTTACGTTTTATGTTCAGAACGTGTACATTCACCTCAACTGAGCGGAAATGCAGTCTGATTTTTAATACAGTGGTACCTCGGTTTAAGTATTTAATTCGTTCCAGAGGTCTGTTCTTAACCTGAAGTACCACTTTACCTAATGGGGCCTCCTGCTGCCGCTGCGCCACCAGAGCCCGATTTCTGTTCTTATCCTGAAGCAAAGTTCTTAACCTGAAGCACTATTTCTGGGTTAGCGGAGTGTGTAACCTGAAGCGTCTGTAACCCAAGGTACCACTGTAATGATGATGGTGAGCTCTTCCTTCCCGCTCTTCAGCCAAGATCTCTTCTCCCTGCAGCAAGATTTCATACCCAGTCCATTATTTATGGACCTATATATAGCAGGATAATTAAGCAAGGGCCAAAATGCAGTTGGGACCTGACCAAACTTTATTTAAGGTTTTGCAGAATGGCAACAATAAAACTCCTGCAGCAAAAGCGAAGGAGTTGAGTTAGTAATACTAAACTCTTCATAATATAGTATTTTGTGTAGTGAACATGACACTAATTTCAGCTTATACTTAATGCAATATTGCTCTTTTTGTGCTTGAGTGCTTCCTTGCTGACTTTTAAATAAATGAGCGTTATTTGGGTCCACTGGTCCCTTAGTATGTCTTAGTAACATTCTGTAACATGCTGCCATCTACTTGGTATTCTCTGATAACATAATAATAGTAGTTGGCTGCATTTCTGTTCATGAGTACAGCAAGCTCCTTTGACAGTGAGTCTACTGAAGCCTGTTACAGAACGCTGCAGCTCAAAGTTAAACATACCCTAGGGGTTGGTGACAACTAGGTGCCTCAAAACATTGGCATGTAAACTGGATTATTCCAGTATTCCAAAAGGCTGAGGGAGAAATACAACATTGCACAATCTGGTTGGTAACTTGTGCCATATTCTAATTTGGTGGCAACTACATATGATAAATTCATGTCAACAAGTTTATAACACAAAAAGTCCCTTACTGGATCTTGTTTTTGAACACTTTGTACTTGTGCCCCCTGATGAGTCTATAACTGATGAGAGGTAACAGCAACATAGGCGAGCTTGAGGCAAACAAGTATATACTCTGGCCATTTATGGCCAAAGGGCAGTGATACACAAATGAAAGTGAATGTACAAAGGTTTTCCCATATTTATTTCCCACCCTTACTGCCCACAGTTTAAAACAACTATGCAAGCACCGTTTGCACATTTTAAGTATTTACTGATATTTATTTATGCAATATACTTTTATACCATCATCATTTTTTAAAATCCATGTTGGTCTACAACAGAGAACAATAAAACAGCCCATTAAAATCCAACAAATCTAGAAATAATAGCAACTACAGTAGCTGGACAATGACCAGCAAAGGCCTGGGTGAACAAATGTTTTCAGTAGGCATCAAAACCTCAAGAATAGGCAACTACCCTGTTGGAAACAATGGAGATAGTCTGGGCTCATGGGTGCAATAGCCAGGGCCGGGCAGATTAATAATAATAATAATAATAATAATAATAATAATAATAATAATAGTAACAACAACAATAATAAATAACAATAATTTTATTTCTTGAACTAGGAATAACGCCACTCAGCTGTTGGGCACCTTGTTTCTGAATTATAAAAGCTAAGATGGAGCCGTATGTGCTTTGTTCCCCTTCCCCCATTCTGAGATAACGGTGCCAAAAGATCAATGAACTCGATGCTTGGTACATTAAGATCATTGCCTCCGATAATGTTATGCAATGCTCCCAGTGGGAGAAATAAACAAGGTCAGCAGCAGGTGTTTATTCAGCAAAAAGAATTGCCAGCTAAAGTTCTTGAAGGATTACTCAACTATTTTCAGTGTAGTGGGTCTGGTGTAATGCATTTCATCTTTGCTACTGCCCTAGAAAACTGGAAGCAGTAGGCTGACTAGAATGGCTGATTTCCAAGTGTTTCTTAATGGGTGTTTACCGTCCTCTCGTATTTCCAGCTCCCCCTTCATTGAGTCCTTTGCTTTATAGCTTTTTCATTGCACAATGAGGAGGGGACAGCCTCGAATTAGCCAAGTAGATTCATAATCAGAGGCCAATGTCTGTATTCTATAAAGATAAATACTCCATACAAAAGTGTTGGACCTGTTTTGTACCTTTGGACTAGGCTAACTATCAGGTAGAGGAAAATAGTGCAGTGGAGTAAAAAAAATGTTGAGTTGTCCTTGTTTTTTTTAAAGGCATCTCCTAAATGTTTCCTGAAGTTAAAGCACATCATTAAAAAACTTATATCCGTTTTTGCTGTATCAGTATTATGTTTCTGGACTTTAAACTTTTTATGGTTCATTTTCTGTTGAGTACGAAAAGGAGAGGAAGGAAACTGAAAATGAGACAGGAGTAACTTTATTAGTGTCCTGATCATTAGGCACACAACTGAGTAGAACGGAGCAGACGAAGTATCATAGCAATATGGCAAACATGATTCTCATAGTGCAGGACAACAGGAAAGATTTCCATGCAGATATGCAAGACAGATGTTTAGAACATTTAGAATCATATGCACAAATCGCTTAAAGATAATGCAGATTAAGTGAACTCTGCTTAACGAGGTCCATACTGAGATCACTTGTTCCTGGACAGTGTTCACATAATGGATTGTATCTTCCATCTATATGTACCTATTAGTCAGGGCAATATATTAATATATCGCCCAGGACCGGTATGAGGAGCAGACCACAATATCAGCTTCAGTCAGCGGTATGTCACTGGTGAAACCGCCACCATTCCTGAGTCCCTCTGCTAGCGACCTCCTCCAGCGAGAGTTGCTAGCAGAGGGACTCAGGAATGGTGGCGGTTTCACCAGCGATATATTGCCGAGTAAAATCAGCATCCAGCTCTGCCCTCGTACTGCGCAGAGGGTGAAAAAAGCTGCATTGGCAAGGCACCGCTACAGCCAATGGTGTAGCGTGGGTTGTCAGCACCCGGGGCAAGGCAAGTAATTTGCGCCCCCTAACCAGTGGATTTGCGCCCCCTAACCCTAACCCCCAGATGTTGCGCCCGGTGCGGCCGGCCCCCCCTGCACCCCCACGCTACGCCACTGGCTACAGCTTGTTCCTCCCTCTGCATCTTTTAACTGCTCACCTGAGGAGTGTGCAGTTGCCGCTCCCCTCGGCCACAGGGGCGTAGGAAGCAGGGGCGGTCCACCCTGGGTGTCATCCATGAGGGGGGGTGACAAAAAGGCACGCCGCAGTGGCCTTGCTCTGACGCCACCGCACACGGCAAATCACACACACCCCGCACAGCTCGCCGCCGCCGCCGCCCCCCCCCCCGGGTGCACGGCATGGTCGCTGTTCCAGGCACCCATGAAGCTAACTCCGTCACTGCTCAGCCGAGCAGTTAAAGGATCCCCCAGCTGGTGCTGGCTCCCGCTCAAGTGGATGGCTCTGCTGCGGATGGGAAGCCCTTAGTGATATACCTCAGGTTACATACGCTTCAGGTTACATACGCTTCAAGTTACAGACTCAGCTAACCAAGAAATAGTGCTTCAGGTTAAGAACTTTGCTTCAGGATGAGAACAGAAATCGTGCTTTGGCGGCTCGGCAGCAGCAGGAGGCCCCATTAGCTAAAGTGGTGCTTCAGGTTAAGAACAGTTTCAGGTTAAGAACGCACCTCCGGAACAAATTAAGCACTTAAAGCGAGGTACCACTGTACCGCTGAATGAAGCAGACATCGCAGTCTGCTCCTCATACCGGTCCTGGGCAATATATGATGTATCGCCCAGGTCTAGTTTGCATTATTATTTTCTTTTCAGGACATAGTACTATAAAGGTAGATAAAGTGCTTAAATGACTAGTGTTCAGGTTTCAAATACTCATGATTGCCTGTGGGATGAATTCACCATTTTTTATTTGATTTATTTATTGCTCTCAGGTGCCAGTTTTCACTATTAAGTGCTATTTTCAAGTGTAGGTTCCTTGACACTGTATATCCCCTTTCAGCAAAAGGTATATAAAGGCTGTTCAATTGACACCAGCAGGTTGTCAGTCAGAAACCTTTGGTGAACTTACGTAACTCTTGCTGCGTAATTTAGGAAAAGTTGTCCTGCACCGCAGGATATAAACATTTTCTCCATTGCCCCATAGCCACCAAAGGTGGTCTGAGTCTTGCTAAACTCATTATGATATCATAGCATAGGCCATATTGGAGCAGCTGAATCATGACCCTTCAGGCATTGGCTAGTTTACATGAGTTTAAAAGTCCTGGTCTGATGCTGCAGAGTTGTACGGGTCTCTGGCGAAATTAACAATCTGGTCGTTTTAGGTAAGAGTGGTTACTGATGGGTGGCAACTCCAATCAGTCCCTGCAACTTGGTGAATGTTCAGGGCTCCTGGGGACTGCATCTTAGCATCATCTGGAGGGACACCCCTGGCTTAAGAAAACTCACTTGGCATTCAAAAGAATGCAAAGAAGGAAATACCATTCCTTTTGCAACTGATTTGTACCTTAAATAGGTTTCAAGCTATTAAAAACCCGCTGAGTAGACACAATACGCTGCTAATCAGTAAGGACTAAATATCATCACTCAAAAGTGGGCAGTTGGAATGTAGTAATTGTGAGTGATGGTAGCAAATCTTTATTTGCCTCACTTTTGTGATTTTCAGCACTAAAGATGAGCAGGCCAATGAAATTGGGAAGTAGAAGGGGAGATGAATTTGAGATGCTAGCAGACCTGCACTAGATTATAAGGAGGAGGAGCTTCCAAATGTACCACATTAATCAATCCTTTTACAAGACTTCTACAATAACATTTTTTTTAATTAGGTGAGAATGAAATTCTTGAAACTTTACACAGTATTGCCAGCAAGAACAAGATCTGGAGATCGTATATTGGCATGGGTTATTACAACTGTTCAGTCCCTCAGGCCATTGTGAGGAATATGCTGGAGAATGCAGGATGGTAATGTACCATATTTTATCATTAAACACACACCTGTATTGTATATTTCATATTGTTCATGTTGTTAATGTGTCAGGGATTCAAAACTCTGATGAAAGAAAAAATGCTCAGAATTATCTGAGGAACAGAACGAACAGTCATTAGCAAATTTATCAATAAAGCAGAAATGTTTATTCTAATACATAAATGTGGCTGTAGGTGCAGATTGCGTCCATCATTTGTAATTTCTTTTTAAGATCAATTCCCATTCCCCACAAGGAGCCAGACAACTGACAAACCTGAGCTACATAATGGATAAAAACATGCACAAATAATAGATCTGTTACCAGTTAATGATGCCTTGGGCTGTAATCCTAACCTCACCTTCTTGAGAGTAAGCCCCATTGACTTCAATAGGAATTACTTCTAATCAAAATGGTTAGGATTGCACTGCTGCTAGTCAATTAATTGCATGAGATTTAGTTGACTTCATTCATTTCAGCACAATCCTGTGCAAGTCTACTGAGAAGTAAGACCCATTAGGTTCAATAAGGCCATTTCTTCCAGGTAAGTGGGTGTAGAATTGCAGCCCTACTGCATTTGTATACGTTTACCTAGTTTTAATGCAAAAAGCATACTTTCCCAAAAGCAGATGTTAGAAGAGGTCACCCTACATCTAAAAATATACTGACAGATTAATTGGTGGCACTTTCTACTCAATAAAAAAGTTTCTAACAAATTAATTTGTTGTTGCCCTAATAAGTGGCCTATAAATTATAGAAAAGAATTTTTCGAAATTAACCATCAAATATAGTTCCTATAATTAAGTTGACCAACTGAGTTAGTTATAAATAAATTTGTGAAGCTTCTGATTTTTTTCTGGTGAAACATCAAAGTTCTGAATTTACAAGATGGTTGTTTTTTTCAGCTTCTACTGTCAGTTTACGCAAAAGTCCTATGAGGCTATGCATACAGCAAAATATTCAAAATGGTTCAAGGGCATGCTACTAACTGCTATTAAGTTTTAAAAGATATACTTCAACTATTGAAATATATCAAAGCCTTAGAAGAGGGTAGAATGCAAATACCCCAATGTATATTCCTGTAACCGTTAAATATGGAAAACTTGTACGGGTGTGTAAAATTAGTCCTTGAAGAAGATGAGAACTGAAAGATGGGAGATACGAATAGAAAGGCCCGGAGGTTGTTTTTGTGTGTTATTGTTTTTAATATTATAAAAGACTAACAGGAAAGCACAGCGTGAGGCAAATACCATTCACTGACAGATTTGGCAAGCAAACATTTGAATTCTTCTAGCAAGAATGCAACTCAGTAGGAGTCTTTTTGTAAACAATTCCTGCTACTCTGCACAGATAGTTGCATACAATTGCTCAGTTTATTTGATAGTTGCATACAATTGCTCAGTTTATTTGTAGGTAATACTGTGCATAAAAAATACAGTGGGCTTTTTCTCTCTTAAGGCCAAGTCTAGCTATTTAGCCCAGGTAAATACTGGCTGCAATCCATCTGCCCTATTATAGTATGAAGGAATTCTTTGCCTGACCAGACGTTTCCCCACATTTCTGCGCAGAAATTACGCTTTGTAAAATTCTTCCTACGCAAAGAGGGTCATAGGCAATTGCTTCAAATCCCCCAGTTCTGGCAATGGTCCTTAGCTCTCGTTATCATGGGTAAGCAGTGCTCAAACATTATTTCTCTAGGCTCAGTACAGACATACAACATCCTCACATGCTCTGCAGCTTGTAGATCTTATCTGCACCTCTGGCTTTCACCACAACCCCTGGGATCTCACTATCCCTCCTTATTATGGTGCTGATCCCTCCGTCCTACTACTGATCAGCTGCCACACCCTGTTCCTCCTGCCTATGCACAGGAAATATTGTCCAGGGAGTAAGGAACTCTGGGACTTGTACTTTAGAGAAACAAATTCACATCTCTGTTTGACTCATCCTCAAGCATTTGGCTTCATTTCCCACTCCCCCCCCCCTTTCCTGGTAATATGCTTGCAGTGTAGATCAGACCTCTCTAGACAATTGGGACATGGTAAAGTGTACCAGGATTCCTTAGATTGTGTGGCATTTCTAGTTTCCTTAATCAAAGTACTGAGAATAGGATGCGTTTAAATAAATAAAGAGTGTGGCTCACTAACCCACAATCGGCTGTTAGCAGTGTAATGTTGTGGGACAATGTTAAGCTGCACACATTTTTGTGCTGATTCTTCCGGACTGTCTTCATGCTATCTGTCCGCTGTGGTGTTGCCCTGGAAACAGAACTAATTAATTCCAGTAACGTGACATGAACATAAATGAACGGACAAAGAATAGAAAGTATGTTTGGCTTCTTGGTTGAGTTGACAATAAGTCTAGACTTAACCCTAGAAATCCACTTTATTTTCGTAATGACTGCCTGACTAATTTGTACTTTATTTATTTTCATACTGATGACAGTATTCTGAGATACTTAGAAAATGTGTGCAATTTCTTGTACTTTGGTTCAATGTCTGGCAAGATGTGAATGATGCCAGAACGGGAGACTAGCAATAACGGCCAACTATCATGGTAATGAATAGATAATCCTGAAGAGTGATTTGTGTGTGTTCAATAAGCGTACGCAATTAAAACAATGCAAATTCTGGGGATGGGAGAGGGACCAATTTGCATGGCCAGTAATTACTAATGTGTAGGATTGCTACTGTATTATGTGCAGCATCATGTGCAGAAATGCTACTTGCATGTTAGGGGGTTGAATTTTAAAAGTTTGTATAAATATAGCCTGAACAATATACAGTGATCAGTTTTCATGATGTTGAATAGGAGTGTTTTGTCTACCTGTTTTCATACTTTACTTGTGAGTAATACTATGCTGTTGTTATAGAAAGGTAGTATGTTAGTCAGGATCCAAAGTGCTGCGCAACTAACTCTATGGAGGCTTGTTCCTTGAGGAACCAGTTGCCTTGGTGCATGGTAAATTATCTGTGAAACTTAAGGGATTTTCCATAGTCACATATCGGTCTACCATTCAAAGGTTTCTCAAAGGTAGCTGAGGCTTTGGGGTTTTTTAGATGTTTAATCAAGGTTTGCAAACATATCCATTTATAGCTTCGGTCCAGGCTACCTGAAAGATCATATCTCCCTATATGAAACTGCCCAGGTATTGAGATTCTCAGGTCCCATCAACACCAGAAGCTCAGCTGGTGGCGACATGAGACAGAGCCTTTTCTGTGGCTGCTCGCATAGGGTGAAATCCCTTCCCAAGAGAGTTAGATTGGCTCCCTCTTGGTTATGGTTCTGCCAGTAGGCTAAGACCTTCCTCTTCAGACCAGCCTTTGAAAACTAAGATGCAGACAATGCTGACTGCTGGGCTGCTGTTAGGGAAAACGGTGTTTTAATGGCTGCCTCTAACTGTGCTTTATATATTTAAATCATTGCTTTTAACTAGTTTGTTTTTATTACTTCATATTTTATAATGTTATTTTTAAATGCTGTACGCCACCTTGAATCCGAGCTTGAGAGAGAGATGGGATATAAAGGCATATAGTGATGTTAATTCTATTAAATGAATAACTAAATAAATAAAACAGCTAGCACAAAAAAAGCTTCATGGCACACCTGTCTGCACATCCCTGTGATCGTCCTTTGTGGCTTAATGAGGAACAAACCGCCACCCTGCCTCGTTGCATGCAGGAGATTCTAACTCACTACAAGTGCCTTGGTGAATTGTTTAACCGTAGTTTAGATAATATAAGTTTTCATTTGGCTTAGTAAAGGTAAAGGTACCCCTGCCCGAACGGGCCAGTCTTGACAGACTCTGGGGTTTGTGCGCCCATCTCACTCAAGAGGCCGGGGGCCAGCGCTGTCCGGAGACACTTCCGGGTCACGTGGCCAGCGTGACAAAGCTGCATCTGGCGAGCCAGCGCAGCACACGGAACGCCGTTTACCTTCCCGCTGGTAAGCGGTACCTATTTATCTACTTGCACCCGGGGGTGCTTTCGAACTGCTAGGTTGGCAGGCGCTGGGACCGAGCAGCGGGAGCGCACCCCGCCGCGGGGATTCTAACCGCCGACCTTTCGATCGGCAAGCCCTGGCGCTGAGGCTTTTACCCACAGCGCCACCCGCGTCCCTTCATTTGGCTTACTCATGCCTTAAAATGAATTCAGAAGCTTATCCACATACTGGACTGAATGGGAACAGCTTCAGAGCCTGTAAATTTCTCACGGATCTTTGACTTTTCTTATTTGAAGTCGAAACTTCACTGTGTACTTGTCAGAGGCTGAGCAGAGTCAAAACAAAAGAAAAACTGCCCCCCAAAAGTTGTTATATAACTTATCAAAGCTAAAAACAAACACTCCTCCTTGCTGGAAAAATAAGAATCTGTAGCAGGGCTAGCCAAGGTCATGCTCTCTAGATGTTGTTGGACTTGTACTATAAGCATCCTTGACCATTGGCGATGCTGGCAGGCACTGAAGGGAGTGCCATCAATATTCTTTTCTTCCTGTTGCTTCTTAGCAAACTGGAGGGCAGCATGTTGGCTATTCCTTATCTTTGAACTACATTTAGCCTTTCATAGCTAAAGTCACTGCTTCATAAGTCACTCCTTTTGGGTTATAACCTGGCCTTTGACTTGACAACAGTGTTCTCTACGATTCAAGTTAGGTTCCCTGCTTTGCTTTAAACACAACCATTTTTCTTTCTATATGGACTCAGCTACATTAGGCAAAAAACAATGCTTTGAATGCATTATAAACACACAACAGCAGATGGTGGCAGAGAGCAAAATAAATTTTCTATGAAATTTTAACATAGTTTTCTTCCTTTTATTATAACAATTTAATTTCTGACTTATTTATAGCGTGTTTTTTCCTGTGTGTAGATCCACCCTTTATCACTTGCAAGAATTATTTTACTTCATACGTTTTAGCACAGGAGTGGGGAACCTTTTTGGCTCCATGGGCCAGACCTTTATCAGGATCAAACTTGACTGGTGGGCAGGGCCACTTCCCTGTCAATTAAATGATGTCATTATGACATCACTAGATCAATAGGTGGCTTGTCCCACCCATCAGTCAAAATTCCTAGTGCTGGATTCCCAGGCCCCAACAGCCAGTGGGCTGGCTGGTTTTTGGGGACCATAGCACAAGCAAAGTTGTTGGCCTTGGAAGTGGGGGGGGCAGTGGCATAGTGTGGGGGGTGCAGGGGGGGCCGGCCGCACCGGGCGCAACATCTGGGGGTTAGGGGGCGCAAATCCACGGGTTAGGGGGCGCAAATTACTTGCCTTGCCCCAGGTGCTGACAACCCACGCTACACCACTGGTGGGGGGAGAACAAAACTGGCCTATAAAAGGTTTTCTTTTATTGTGTGTGCCTGTTCTCTACATCCCAAGCAGGGCTTAATTTCTAAATTAAGTTCTCAGCAGGAAACAGGCATACACAGTCAAAAGCAGGTTTCTTTGTCTCTGTCTCTGTTCTCCCCCCCCCCCGCCCTGCAAGAACCGCATCTAAAGTTTAGCATGTAATTAAACATGCAAAATGAAGATTTTACTCAGTGTTACAGTAGCACATAGCAACACCAGCTGTGATCATTCATTCTGTATCATGGTTTCTGAAACCAGAATCTTTTACAATGCTCAGTATTTTAGTATCGGCTGATCAGTTAGTGAAGAGTAACTGAAGTTACAGCATAATCAAGTTAACAGATTAAGTGCAGCTTGACTCTGAATTTTGATACCTATAGACTAGCATATTTGGGGTGGTAGATAACTGTTTGATAATTGACGAGAATGCTTTCTATTCAGCAGCAAATAGTCACATTCTAAAAGTTAAGCCCAATTTATTTGTTTTTCTTATGGTGCATTCTCTGTTTGCAACATAAATATCAGCCAGATTCAAATGGTATTAAAATAGACAGTTAAAATATGTTGGAGATTATGACCTTTTTGGAAACATGGTTCTGAAGGGTCAGAAGCTTGATATCTGAAATATTTTGTTTTTAATAGGGTTACCCAGTACACCCCTTACCAGCCAGAGGTATCTCAAGGAAGGCTGGAGAGTTTATTAAATTATCAAACAATGGTGTGTGACCTCACAGGAATGGACGTGTCGAATGCATCCTTGCTAGATGAAGGAACTGCTGCAGCCGAAGCTATGCAGTTGTGCCACAGGTAACAGACGGAAACAAAAATAATTGCAACAGCATTTTTGTTTTATAAAGGGCCCTGCAGTTAGGTTCAATACAGTAGTTATATTAAACAGAATGAACACTGCCCCCTGGCCTGTAATCGGAAATGTTAACCATGAAGAAAGGAAAAGGGATACTAAAAGAGAAAATACATACCAAACTTGAATAAATCACAATTGGGTGATTAGGAGGGTACTTCAAGATGAGGCCAAGGGACCATAAAGTCAGTGATCCTGTTTTCACAATGACCAACCAAGGGGGTTTAGGAAAACCCACAAAGAGGGTGAGAGCCAGTGTGGTGTAGTGGTTAAGAGCGGTAGTCACGTAATCTGGGTAACCGGGTTCGCGTCTCCGCTGCTCCACATGCAGCTGCTGGGTGACCTTGGGCCAGTCACACTTCTTTGAAGTCTCTCAGCCCCACTCACCTCACAGAGTGTTTGTTGTGGGGGAGAAAGGGAAAGGAGATTGTTAGCCGCTTTGAGACTCCTGAAGGGGAGTGAAAGGCGGGATATCAAATCCAAACTCTTCTTCTTCTTCAAATCTTCCATTGCTTTTCCACTCAAGCAACTGACAAAAAATGGGAAGCAATATTTAGTTATCAGGGCTCGTGGCTCTCTGTGAATGTACCTAATAATCTTCTAACAATAACCGAGTGTTTTGCCTCACAATTTTCTTATGTGGATCTTGGTAACTAAGTGGCAGGCTTGAGTTTGTATTGGTTTCGTGATTGATGGATACTTCCTGCCAGCCCTTCCTGAACTATTGGCCAGATACCCAAGCCAATCAGGAGTAATGATGTAGGCTGTAGAAACTTGTTGGCCTGCAATAAAAATGGTATGAAACATATTTGAAATGCTTACATTGTGTGTTTGTGTGTCTCCCCCCCCCCCCAAACAGGCATAATAAGCGGAGGAAGTTTTATGTCGACATCCGATGCCATCCTCAGACGATAGCAGTGGTGCAAACCAGAGCAAAGTAATGTTTACTTCTGTTGCATTATTTCTTTCAAATCAATTTGTAGGTATCTTGTTGGATCCAGACTTTGCTCCCAGCGGGAACATCCCTTGAATCGAGTTACATTCTTCCTGTGCAGGAGAGGGAGAGGAGATTTGCCAATTTCTGCTCCCACCTTAGCTCCCAGCACCTCCTCTCATCCTGTTCCAGGGCATTGACCATCGTGGGAAGTATTGCTGGGTTCTGCAGGGGGAGCAAGGACTCAGCAAAAGTCAGCCCCCCCTTCACCAGCAGGATCCCTCCACTGGATTAAAACCTTTCTGTGGATAGGAGCCTTCCCATTTGTGGAAGGGTAAAGTCTGGATCCAATCCGTAAATGATGTTGAAAACCCATTTACAAGCAGGAAATGGCTTACTCTTTTCCTGTATATTTCTCTTGCTTTGCAGTTACACTGGCATTATTGTTGAGTTGAAGTTGCCTCATGAAATGGACTTCAGTGGCAAAGATGTCAGTGGCGTTTTGTTCCAGTACCCAGATACTGAGGGGAAGGTGGAAGATTTCACTGCGTTTGTTGATCAAGCCCATCAGAACGGGGTAAAACGAAGCAGTCATAACCTTTTCCTGACATATTTTGTATATTTAAGCATTTAGATCTATTATAACTTAAGTTGTAGAACACTCTTTGGAAATGAACCTCTCTGTGCAGATGTAGGTCTCCCTTGCCTTATTTGACTTCAATAGATGCCAAAGATCTGCATGCAGAGTTTGTAGGAGTAAATCTACTTCTCTCAACAAATAAATGGTTGAGCTGTTTCAGAATGAACCAATGATCTGATTCTTCCTAATGCTGCATATAGCGGTTAAACTTACATCACGATACCCTTTATTGTAGATGAGGTACCGGGAACAGGTAATTTATATACCCCAGCACAGTTGCATTAAACATGAAATTAAGGCATTACTGGTTCTTTCATTGTTGTTTTCTTTGAGACG
The DNA here is from genome assembly GCF_965113315.1 of Podarcis vaucheri. Taxonomy (NCBI): domain Eukaryota; kingdom Metazoa; phylum Chordata; class Lepidosauria; order Squamata; family Lacertidae; genus Podarcis; species Podarcis vaucheri. The sequence goes on along the minus strand of NC_138755.1, from coordinate 21,131,599 downwards.
TACTAGAATCACTTTGAATAAACATTAGTTAATTGTCACTGGTATTACATAACATAGACCATGGTTCATTTGTTCTGACAACGATGCTGATCTCTTTCCTTGTTTCAGACTCTAGTCTGCTGTGCTACTGACCTGCTAGCTCTGTGCATCTTGAGACCTCCAGGAGAGTTTGGTGTTGATGTCGCTCTGGGCAACTCCCAGAGGTTTGGGGTGCCTCTTTGTTATGGGGGGCCACACGCAGCCTTTTTTGCTGTTAAAGAGAACCTGGTGCGAATGATGCCTGGAAGAATGGTAGGAGTTACAAGGTAGGCTAACTTAAAGCCGAAAGCTTCAATCCTAGTCATGGGACTTGTGATGAAGACATCTCGGGCTATTGTGCAAAACTCCATCCTTCTGATAACACATTTCCCTTGCCGTGAAGTGATTTGAGCTTTTTGTTGAATATTAAACACACATCTTCTTGGCTAGAATATAATATATTTATTTATTTTACTTAAGTATGCACTAATATATAAACATAATTTCCTCCCCTCAAATCACTTTCCACACTTACTGCGTCTAGAGCTCCACTGTCCACATGGAGCTTCCATGCTTTCAAAGGATTCCTTATTAAATTTTCTGTATACATCCCTTTACATATGCAAAGATGCCATCTCTGTTCACCTGGAACTTTACTTCCACAATTGTGTGTCCCCACTGGAACACCTTCAAAAGCCTAAATTGGAGGTGTGTGTCCAAGAAACTAGAATATAAGGTTTAGGTCAAGGGCACACACTGTAGATTTCATAGATTGTATCAGTCAAGCTTGTGGTTCCCCTTGCTCACAGTCTGTCAGGCTTTGTGAAACTGGTCCTTACATCTTGTTTCACGGAATTGTCATTTGCACTATTGGGCTTTGCTCTCAATTGTTCCATGTGATTTCAAGTGAATAGAGGGTGCCTTGACCGACAGATTGGTTCAGGAACCGTTTGGCATTTTTAAATGCCTTTTTAATTATTTTGCTCAAGCATCCTAGTCTTGCATTACCTTCTTGAGTATACTGGTCACCTTTTATTAAGAAAAGCAGAGCTGTTCTTTGTTGAGAGAGTAACCACTTTTCTTTTTATGGCTCAAGGGATGCTAATGGAAAAGAAGTGTATCGACTTGCATTGCAAACCAGAGAACAGCATATAAGAAGGGATAAAGCTACAAGCAACATATGCACTGCGCAGGTGAGTTTTTCTTCAGTCGTTCGGTCATTTAAAAAAAGTAGTAGATTTATAAACTTTTTAAATTTTGTGTTCACGCTATTTGAATATGGGGATAGTAAAATATGTGGGTATTTTGGGGCAGTATCCAGCTCTTCTGCTGGCAAACGTGTGAATGAACGGAAGGGGAAGGAAATCATTTTTTTTGTAAACACTGCACCTGCTTTCCTCTGAAACCCCTTGTGCCATACCCACAAACTTTCCAAAGGATACCGGAATCCTTTGGAGCACATTTGGAGATGCACAAGGAGAAGTGACAGATACCACCTCTCCTCTCCCTTTTGCAGAAACCTCATTGAGATCAAATAACTTTTCCAGTGAAGAGGAACACAGTTAGATACAACTTTCTCTTCAATGTGGCCTTTCTTGCAAATTTACATTCAAGAGATCTGAATGATTATTTGATTGTTTTAAAATGTCAGGAATGTAATTGTAACTTTTCATTGTGTGGGTTGATTTGAACTCAATTACAAATAGAATGTTTTAAATGTTAAAAGTAAAGGGACCCCTGACCATTAGGTCCAGTCGTGACCAACTCTGGGGTTGCGGCGCTCATTTCGCTTTATTGGCCGAGGGAGCTGGCGTACAGCTTCCGGGTCATGTGGCCAGCATGACTAAGCTGCTTCTGGCGAACCAGAGCAGTGCACGGAAACGCCGTTTACCTTCCCACCGGAGCGGTACCTATTTATGTACTTGCACTTTGACATGCTTTTGAACTGCTAGGTTGGCAGGAGCAGGGACTGAGCAACGGGAGCTCACCCTGTTGTGGGGATTTGAACCACCAACCTTCTCATCAGCAAGTCCTAGGCTCTGTGGTTTATCCCACAGCGCCACCCGCGTCCCTCCATTTTAAATATTAGTGGGTTGTTTTTTCCTAAATATACTCCAAGACACACACCCCCCAAAACACCTTACACTAACCTGCTAGTGAACTGACTTATTTCCCCCCACTTTTGTGCCTTTTAGGCACTTCTGGCTAATATGGCTGCTATGTTCGGAGTCTACCATGGCGCTAACGGACTAAAGCACATTGCTAGGAGGGTGCATAATGCCACTCTCATCTTAGCTGAAGGTGAGTTAAAATTAATCTAATGGCTGCATGATGGAGACTCTTCAAAGATTTCAATATTCTGTGCAACAACTGAAATCTGTTTTATGTACTGATTTGTATACTGGTCTTCATAAAACATTTTATGTAATAAAACTTGTATAATAAAACTTGATTATTAACCAGAAAAAATGTAGACATCATAAGGGAGACCCTTTCACTTTGAAACAGCTCTGTGGTAAATATCTGATAAAATAGGCACTCGAGGAAGAGCTTTAGCAGAAGAAACTGAAACACTGAACTAGGATTAAGATAAATTGGAAGACTGCATACCTGAGGAACCAGGCGAGGTGGGGAAATAGGCAACAGTGCAGTTTATAGTGATTCCTAAGACAGATTTGGCTACCCCCATCTACCAACTCTTAGGCAAGTCTGTTATAACACCAGTAGAAATCCATAATCCCAGCATATTGTTGTTGAAAACCGTATCAACCAAAATACTGCATATTATATGCAGAACATTATAGAAATGTGAGCAGCCAGTGGAGCGAAGAGTTCACATGTTATTTCTGCTAGGTCTGAAGAGAGCTGGTCATAAACTGCAACATGACCTATTTTTTGATACCTTGAAAATCCAGTGTGGATGTGGCGTCCAAGAAGTCTTGCTCCGAGCAGCCCAGAGGCAGATAAACCTCCGGATTTACAATGATGGTACAGTAAGTGATGGCTAAATTTATTCTTGCGTGGTGTTCCTTTCAATGTCACATTGGGGCTGGTTGTCTGAAAACTTTCCTATGATATCATTAAGCACTAGTGTGATGGAGAAAAATCGAGGCTGCACTTCGGTGGTATCTAACTTCGCATAGACTGAGTAAAACATACAATCAGATATGCATTGTTGGATATGTAAAAGATCAAAGGCAGATTTGATGCAAATCTTCTGGGATTGCATAAAAATGAAAACAGTTTTGAGCATGGTACATGAAAGGACTGGCTGTGCTTTACCCAGGAAGCCCCAAACAATCCTGTGTACGTTGTGTGTCACTCTGAAGTTGGTCTTGATCTTACTGCCAAAGTGAAACTTTGCATAGCTCATCTCTGGAAAACAAGAACCCTCTGATAGTCACAGAAGAACTGGGGAAAATTGGGAGCCTGCCTAGGTTAGAAAGTCAACATACAATAGTAACAGTATACAGTGGAACCACAGGTTGTGGACGTAATCCGTGACGGAGGCACGTCTGCAACCCACAGTGTTTGCATCCTAAAGCGCCGTGTCTGCGCAGGCGCCAGCGCGATTTGGTCTTCTGCGCATGCGCGAGCGGCGCAACCCGGAAGTAACCCATTCCAGTACTTCCAGATTTCCCACGATCCGCAACCCAAAAACACGTAACCTGAATCTTCTGTAACATGATGTATTAGAATTATCCAGACAGATTTATTGAGAGATAAATCAATTGTAAAGAGAGGGAGTGTTGCACACCCTTTCCTTTTGGGATCTGAATTTTTAAATTCTGCTTCACATTTTCTGAGTTCACTTTCATTAGAGGGAAAAAATGTAAGGGGCAGATTCCATTTACCGGTCCCACTAGCAGAAGCCTATGCAAGGACTTCCACTAACACGGGGATTTTCTTCCTTCCCTCCCCCATCCTCCAAATTGCCTTGGGGAGGTCAGGATAACTCCATAGTACATGGGTGGAGGAGAAGGTCAATCATTCCACTAGGCAAGCAGAAATGCTAATACTGATAACACCATCTCCTTAGCACTACATTGAATTCCTCCCCTAAATTTTAAATAACTGAGCAGATACATAGTGGAAGGTTGCTGAAATTGCTAAGCACAGTTTTGTAAAACATGATGCGCTTCTATAGTTAAGGCTAGAAGAATTGCAGTATACAGTATTAAACCTATGGAGCTACTGAAAATGCAAAAAGATTATTGTAAGCTTCTACGGGTATCATTTGAACCTGATGAGAAAATTAGTTACTTTTTCCCTTCTGTTGTAGTAATCGGGATCTTCACATCACGTTGGTGAAATGTCAACAGTTGTTACACTACTTTAATGTTTTGTTTTGTGCTCTTTGAAAGTATACTGTTTTTTCAGTACTAAACTTTCCTTCCTCCCTTCCAACTGTCAATAGCTTGGAGTATCTCTAGATGAAACTGTAACTGAGAAAGATCTGGATGACTTGTTATGGATCTTTGGTTGTGAATCTTCCGCTGTAAGTAGATCGCAGATCAGAGTGCTTAACGTTTAATTGGTAGACTTTGTCATGTATTCTACTCAATGTTGATCCAGATCAAAACTCCAGCATATAGTTAGCAGAGTAAAGACTTAAGCACGTTGCAGGATTCCTAAATAATAGACCAGAGGCAATTGTGTTTCATCCAGCAGAGCTTTACTGCTACTGAAGGCAAATGAGTATAATGGTCACAAATCCAATACATTCAGGATTGGCCCTGTCCATAAGAAATCCAGTTGCAGCAGACTTAACTTAAACTTACAATAATTTTTAATAAGATTAAACCTTAACACTAAGCATACTATGTACAGAACACCACACCAGAGGGAAGAGAAAGTGAGACTCAGGCTCCTCCTGGCCTTACTATTATAGTCAGCATGACCTTGGCAGATGCAAAATGCCAGCATTAAATTTTGAGTCCTTAAATGGACAGCTGCCTTGGTGATTTAATTCTCCACTTCCACCTCTTGCTAAGGAGGTTTGAGTATTGTTTTGCAAGATGAGGGATCTGAGTTCAATTTAAACAACTTGTACAGCACAAAATTCTGCATTACACAATATATGGTAGGAAATCTTAGCTTTCAGCAATGAGAAGGGTGGGCCAGTAAAGAAAAATCTTCTACCTTCCCCAATTTATTTATTTAAAAAAACTCCTCTAATGACTTTGATTTATGGGAACTAAATGTTATTTCCACCTTCTGAAAGACTAGAAGTGTATACCCAGATATTTCTAATTCTTATGTCATGTACATACTTCAGATTAAGAGAAAACTTTTAAAGAAAATATCCTTGCAGACAAAATGCTCATGGCAGTCTTCTTTTAAGAGCAATTTGCCTTGCTTTTGAATTAGGCATAACAGGGTTTCCCTGTATCCAGGGAGCTGGAGAAAGATTTGCCTTTACAATAAATACCTAGAAAGCAGAAGTGCTGAAACAAGGACAGTTTTTCCCCTACTACCTGACAGAATAAATTCTTTTTGAGGGATAACAAATAACGTCTTAAGAGCCCCCCTGTCTGTCTTGTTTTGAAAGGAACTAGTTGCTGAGAGCATGGACGGAGAAACGAGAGGTATTTTTGGCACTGCGTTTAAGAGAACATCGAAATTCCTAACACATCAGGTATTCAACAGGTTTGTGAAATTAATTAATTTCCCCTTGAGATCATCTCAGAAAAGAAGTTTACGGGATTATAATTGTGAGAGAGAAATTTGGTTTAGTATTTCAAAACATTGCTGTGATGCAAGCCATGGGGCAGTGGCGGCAGCTTGTCCCCGCAACCGCGGATGCCTAGGACTGCCACCGTCACAAGGGGGCACTGTACGTCATCATGCCCCCCCCCCAGCAGGCTGAGATCACTCGCACACATAGTGGGGTTTGGTGACTTAGAGTGTTCACGCTGGGGGGGTGGGATGTTGACGTAGAGACTTGTGGGATCCAGGACCCTGGGGATTTGACGCTTACGACACGGGGCAAGTTAAGGATTGAGTTACCTAGCTTACGTTTTTATCATTCATATTTACAATGCAACCTAAATAACTGTGGGCAGAAATGCCTCAATCTAGCAATCCCATATCTATCTGTGGTTGCTCGAGAGCAATCAGGCAAGGTGCTTCACTGGTCTGTTCTAAAGCTTTATTATCGATGCTAAAAACCTTTACAATGCAGAGCGCCTCTGTTCCACGTCTTGCTCATTCACTAGCAGAATCTGAGAGTGGGCGGTCCTTAAATTTTCCCCAGCAGAGTAGTTTCTTGACCCCCAGCCTACGCTTCCCCTCTCTGCGCGAAAGCCTTCTGCGCAAGGAAGGCATGAGTAAAGGGGGACCTCCCTCCTCCCCACTTTGCTCAGGCAAGGTGTCCTGGCACCGCCTTGCATCCTCCGAGCCCTGCACCTCCTCCCCACTAGAGGCGTGGCTTCCTTCCTCCGCTGAGGAGGTGCTGCTTCCCACAATCTTTGGGGGTTCTCTGTAATCCATCCACCTTTCCCCCCCTCGCCCCTGAGCCAATGGCAGTTCCCTGATACTATCACTTGATAGCATGGGCATACTGATCATGGGACGGTCATGATCTTACTAAGTAGCACACCATGACCTGGTTTGCACTTCAGTGTAAGTCCAAGTTTGGTTTACTGTTACCGTGTGAACAGGCTGGCTCCCATTTTGCATCCACTTGGGTTTCTCCAGGCTAAACCAAGGTTTGGTTTAATATATCCAAATCCAGGATCAATGTGGAAGTCTCTCCTGCTTAACCAAAATATACAGCCATAGGGCAAACCTTAGCTATAGACCATGATTAAGAAGGAGAGACCTTAACCACAATTCTGGATTTGGACAACACACTAAACCAAACCTTTTAACCAATTAGTGCTTATTATATTTGCACTGTTTGCATTATGTAGAAAAAGTAAATTTAACTTCAGTTTTTGAGATAAATAGGAAAGCTGAAGAGGGGGTAGGAAAGGTCCAGTGGTTTTCATTGTTTTATGTATTTCATGGCTTGCGCGGTTAACTGGTTTGCTAATGTAAGTTTTTGTGTCTCCAGCTATCACTCTGAAACAAATATTGTCCGGTATATGAAGAGATTAGAAAACAAAGATATTTCCTTAGTTCACAGCATGATTCCTTTGGTAGGTATTAATTTAAAAAGAAAAAAAATGGCAGATGTTGGTGTCCAACAACTGGTATATTTCAATTGGTTGAAATATACTGACTATGTTTTCTTTTCTTCTGCATGATTCTTGTTTTTGTTTTAATGTTTTTACTTACTGACTACATTTTCTGCTCCTCAGGGATCCTGTACAATGAAGTTGAATAGTTCATCAGAACTTACAGTAAGCTTTTTAATTTTTATTTTCTGAGAGATGTGTAGCTAATCAAGCAATAATAGCCCTTCACCCAGAATTCCTTATGAACATTAAGTAAAATTAAAGATTGGGGGTTTCTTCTCCTAGGAGTATTTTGTGTCTTGGTGAGATTCTTGTGGAAGTGCTCTTGTGAATGGCCCCAGCAACCTTGGGCATATGGTAGTTTTCGAAATAAAAATTGAAATCACAGGACCCCCTTGCTATGATGTGCCCACTATGCATCATTGTAGATAAACAAGAAAGTTGTGGAATCCACTTTAAGATAACGTGGACACAGAATCCTATTTAAATTCAAAAGGGTGGAGACGTATTTGATAATATTTGCCTTAAATATTTGCTCTATTTTAGGCTTCCTCAACCTCGGCCCTCCGGATGTTTTTGGCCTACAACTCCCATAATCCCTAGCTAGCAGGACCAGTGGTCAGGGATGATGGGAATTGTAGTCTCAAAACATCTGGAGGGCCTAGGTTGAGGAAGCCTTCTCTATTTCATACAACTTTCTAGATTATTTATATTCAGAACTGTTCAGCTAAATGAATCGGTTCTGTAATGCAGAGAAGAAATAGTATACTGATGACTTTTAATGACATTTGATTTGTATTTTTAAAAAATGTGGGGGGTTTTCTAGTTCATAATCATGTTTTCTAGCTGGTAATAATGTTCAACCTCTTCTTACGGTGTGGAAACCTAAGAGTCATATATCATAAGTATCCTATATAATTGGTGTACAAAAATTCTTCAACCCAAAAGTATTCACTTTCCTTTCCGTGTTTGTGTTTTTCTTTTCTGCAGCCTATTACGTGGAAAGAATTTGCCAATATCCACCCCTTTGTACCTCTAGATCAGGCTCAAGGATACCAGCAGCTTTTCAGGGAGCTTGAAAAGGATCTGTGTGAGATAACAGGCTATGACAGAATTTCTTTTCAACCGAACAGGTAGGAACAATCTTGCTTGAACTAGTGTTTTTTCAGGCACACTTGCCGTACTTCCTACTTTTCCTAAGGGCTGTTTCACACATCCATTTCCCTACCCAGATATTCCTCCTAGCACACCTACTGCATGTTGCACCATCACATGTGACAAATGGCATGTGTGCATGTGGTACAATAGACAGCTCAAGAATGAAAGGTTTGAGCTGATGTAAAGGTTTGAAAACGACTACATTTTGGATGTCTACAAGGATAGGCAGAGCTTTTGGTTCCAGTAGCAATTATCTGATTTCTGAAGTTGCATGTGATTTGGATAACGTCTGTGAAATGACAGCAGTTTGGTCACTTCCCCTCAATGACAGAGTTTTCCCCACTGCAGAAGCCCTGAGACAGAAGAAGCCCTACTGGCAAATTTGCTCACTGTTGTTAAATATGTTAAAGGCCAGGTCAGGAATGGCCATGAATGTAATGAACAGCATTACTACAATATGCTGGTTAACTGAATATCCCTTTTTATCTCTGTTTGTTTTATTTTTTTAACTTTTTAAATTCTAAGTTAAAACAAAACATATTATCCAGAAACATATCATCCTTATTTTTCCCCCCATTTTTCCTCCCTCCGCCCACCCCCACCCCCAGGTTTCCCTCGGTTCCAGTCTTTGATTTCTCTAAAAATGTTGTTTTCTGCATGTTACACAGTTGTATAGATCCTCAAACTATTTAGCTGATTATTATCAATAAAAAGTTTTTGAATGTTTATTCAAAACCAGCCAAGGAGTCCAGTTCGCTTTGTTGCGTCTTCAAATACTTTGTAAAGGGTTCCCATTCATCTTTAAAGTCAGTTATCCTTGTCCCATAGCTTATATGTCAGTTTTGCCAGTTCTGCATAATCCATCAATTTTTTTTGCCGTTATTCTTTAGTTGGGGCTTCTTCAGTCTTCCATCCTTGTGCTATTAGAACTCTCGCGGCCATTGTCGTATACATGAAGATGTTTTTCAGCTTTTTTGGCAGATCTTTCCCTACAATCCCTAGCAAAAATGCTTCAGGTTTTTAAACAAATGTTAAATATGTTAAAGGCCAGGTCAGGAATAGCCAACTGTAATGAACAGCATTGCTACAATATGCTGGTTAACTGAATATCCTGACGCCTTTCCCTTTTCTTGACTTCTTCAGGGAAGCAAAAAGGCTATACTGTAGCATGAACCGCTTAGAGATGAGAATCTGTTCATCTCGAATGACTTAAATTGTGTCATGCACCAATAAGAGATTATATTTCACATCTATTTTCTGTGTATATATTTCAGCTAGACAGGATATGGGTGCACAGCCCAAATTGTAGACATGAACGATACTTGTTCCTGGTGAATGATTAAACTGACTTGATTAACTAAATTTTCAAAAACTGGATGCTGAGACGAGCTGCTCAGACACATATATTCTAATAAACTTTGTGGTCTTGCAGTGGAGCTCAAGGCGAATATGCTGGACTTGCTGCAATCAAGTCTTATTTAAATTCAAAAGGAGAATGGCACAGAAGTGTAAGTGAAAAAGATGAACTTTGTTTAACTCCTGAACTGACAATCCTGCATGCTACGATTCATGCTTAGGGGTGGCACTTGTTTATCAATGCATGGCTGTACTGAATGTATGATTTGGGGCCTGTTTGCATGGGCAAGAGCTCCTCTGTTTACCTTTGCATCCACTCTCCTTTTTATTGAGAGACTAACTACACTGCAAACGTCTTTCCCTTTCGTGCACAAGTAGCCATTCTGTCAGGATTCCATAAATACCACGGGTAAGTGCCACAGATCACTGTTGAATCAGTAGTTCTATTATGCAGAACTGCATAATAAATGGTAAACTTGCCGTTTTCACTTTACAAGGGAACAGATAGAGGGAAGGGACCGGAATAAACCATATTTTGTGTTCCACGTTGAAGCAGTTCCGTAAACACGTGGGATACCTAAAGCCCTTATTGTTAGAGTAGAGACATTACTTACCAGGTGTCCATAAATGTTCTGGTCAGTTGTGAGTGGGTATCTTATTTTAGGAAGAAGGTTTGTGGTGCCTGCAGTTTATTATTTATTTAATAAAATTTATGCATTGCTTGATTGAAAAAAAGGAAAAACCCTCAAAGTGGCTTATAAAAAGATAAAACAAGAAAAAACACAACCCTACTTTAAAGCCTACAAATGTTAAAATACTAAAACAATAAAATTACCTCGACTTCCTAAGCATCTGGGTTTAGGGACCTTTCTGCCCCCAGCTCACTATGACTATAGGAACTATTTTCTCCTTGCTGGGACAGGAACAGGGGATCAGTATAGCAATACTTCTAGGCTTCAGAATCCTCTCTGTTTCTGAAGTTCGGTCCTGCGCCAAAGCCAGCCAAAATTCATGTACCCCAACCAACAGCTTGCAGTATAGCAGCAAAGAGTGAAACATAATCCATACCAAAGCATTGCACAGGTTTATTGAAAGTGGTTGCTGGTCTGTTTTTGTTCCTGAGTTATCTACCCATCAATGAAAGTTGTTGCTGAAGTATAGTATATTCTGTTGTATCTGGAGTGCAGCTAGGCACACATTGTGCCGTTTTGCTGCAGAAATCCAGGAGCTAGCTCATTAGTGGCATGAAAGCAGAGTTGAGATTAGAAAAAAGGGCATGCCAGGGGCTGGCTCTGGGTACTGAGATTTTTCAAAACCTCACTGGGGCAGCCAGAAGGCTTTTGTGTTGGGATTAGAGCAGTGTTGTTAATTGAAATTCATAGCTAGGATACTTTGAACATGCAGAGGTATTAGCATCAATATTCTTGCTTTTCAACAAACAATCTATTATTAGGGCTTCATTTAAAAATTCCGCCTCTTGCTTCCCTGCCCAAACCAATGCACCCAATTTAAAAAACTAAATAGCAGATAAACATTGGCTGTTTACTCTGTATGCTTGACTCAGAACCATGAAGCAAGGAATAAATTTTAAACATTAAAAAAATTCCAGTAGCACCTTAGAGTCCAACTTAGTTTTGGGTATAAGCTTTCATGTGCATTCACACTTCTTCAACTTATACCCAGAACTAACTTAGTTGGTCTCTTAGGTGCTACTGGACAACTTTTAAATTTTTTTAATTTGTTTTGTCTGTGTCAGACCAACACGGCTACCTGCCTGAATCTATGAAGCAAGGAGACGTCTGTTTTCTTCTTCCCACAGTCAATGAATTAGTGACATACTATTTGATTCAGCTTTTGCTGCAGAATAGGCATCTTTTTAGATCTGATGACTCCCCCATTCAGAAATATTTATCTTCCATAATTTATTGCAGTTTCTTTTCCTCTTACTTTCTGTGGGGTTGCGAAGCACCACTGTCTAAAGTGCCACCGTTTTTCATTTACTAACTTGCACATACTAATAAAGCAGCTCCCGCCAGACTAACTCAGATGGCATTTCCTGGGGGGTGCCCCTGGCACGCACAGCTTCGTGGAGAGGCAGAATTCTCCCACATTCAGAATTCTCCCTCTTTTCCATTCATGTGATCAAACTGAACATCTGAAGAGAGTTCAGAGGGCTGCAAAATGTACCTTTAGTTGGCTTTTTGCAAGGTTGACGCTCTCTTAACTTTCCCCCCTGTTAAGGTTTGTCTCATTCCTAAATCTGCCCATGGCACTAACCCAGCCAGTGCTCAGATGGCAGGGATGAAGATTCAGCCAGTAGAAGTGGATAAAAATGGAAGCATCGATATCGTTCATCTTAAGGCTATGGTGAGTCTGTCACCCTTCTTTTGAATGCATTACGGTATTATAAGCTTTGGCTAAAAACGTTTTAATTTTCAATGGGCATATTGTGATTCAAGGACCCCCCCCCCTTGCTTGGGGATAAGAAAGACGCAAGGACACAGTATGTAAGGTTAATGGGCTAGAAAAGGCCACAGCTTTATTGATTACAGCATGTGAGAGGTATTGGCTTAGGCATTGGATAAACAGCAGAGCTTGACTCCACCCCCTCAGGGAGGGGTGAGTCTAACAAGGGTTAACCACCAGTAGGGGGAGCCTGTTGATGCAAATACAACTGTAAGCTCTCCCCTGATGTCACCGGGGGTCGTGCCATGGCCCCCAACCACCAGCAAGGCATAGGACAGGATCCACGACTGCCGGATTCCTTTAACGGTATACCCATAAAGTGAAGGGGTAGGCGATGGCCACACCCTGCCCTTGCATACACCAACAACATATTCCAATGCCTAACCGCCAATACCAGAAAGTTGTGACGATTTGCTACGAGGTAGGCGAAAACCCAAGTGGCCGGTGCCAATTTGCCAATTGGGTAAAAACTCCTACCAGGCCCCTTGGGCAACCAAGGCGACCAACCAGAGGTCCCTAGCAAGGTCAAGCACAAAGCGATGAACTAAAGGGAAGGGTGGGTGGGTGGGTGACACGATGAAACCTGGCAGCACAATGAGGGGAAAGAGCTGCCGCGGCCACATTTGAGCGGCTAAACCCCGCCCCGGAGCTTCCCTACAATTGGAAGACTAACTGGGGAGCGTGGCGTGGCAGCAATGACTGCAAGCAGGGGCCGGAACGGCTCCAGATCACAAGCCCTCTCCTCTGGGAGGAGGAGAGGCTTAAAATTACATAGAAGAGGAAGCTGTGCCTGTCTCTCTCTTTTTTGGCATAATATTATTATGCAAAACTTAAATGTGTAGCTTCAGTTGTTAACATGTACGATAGCCTATTTTATTTTGAGAGTCAGTTCTGTAATGTATCCGTTTTTCATAGTTATTTTCCCTCTTATTTGCTACAATTTGAGTGGAAACCAGATAACATGAAAGAGCTGATGATAAGCAACTGTAGCAATGAAGTGTTTGCTGCAATAGAGCATCCTCTCAAAGGAAGACTGTAAATCGAGGTCACCAACCTGTTCCTTCCGGTGGTAGCCCAGGTTCTGTGTTCTCATTTTTCAATGAAAGTGAGTCTCTGGCCTGCTTGCCTGCATAGAAATAAAGATATGGAACAAAATGTCCAAATACCTTCTAAGCAATTTCTGTGGCTACCCCTACTATAAATGCTCTGATTTCCTTGATCTCTCCCTGACAATTTTTTTGTCTATTTTTCCTCCTTTCTGAAGGTGGATAAACACAAGGAAAACCTGGCAGCTATCATGATCACATACCCATCGACCAATGGTGTCTTTGAAGAGGATATCAGTGATGTCTGTGACTTGATTCACAAACATGGAGCCCAGGTTTACCTGGATGGAGCAAACATGAATGCTCAGGTGGGAAACCGGTTTATAGGCCCTTTCTGTTAATGCAGACCCCTGACTGAATTTGCGAATCGTGCTTAAAAATAAATGTTAAAAGTGAAATTTTGTACCACTTTAATAATGAATAATAATTGACTGGACATAATTAACCACACTATGAATCTTGTTATTTTTAAAAAATCAAGAATCTTGTCTCTGACCTTTCCGTAAAATCTAAAACTACATTTTACAAGTTTTGTTTTAGGTAAAAAAAATACTGAAATTTAGTTACAGCTTTACATATACTTAAATATAAGGTAGAGCTATATGTTAATCTTCGTTTTGTTGATTTTTTTTTAGCAGCAGCAAACTTCTATTTTTAAAAGAATCTTAATTCTTTTCATCAGCAGACTTGATTCTGAAAAACGAAATAATCTCATTTGTTTATCCCTCTAATCCCTTCTCTTTCGCTTTTGAAACTTTGTGCTCTCCTTCCTTTGATAGGTTGGTCTGTGCCGTCCTGGAGACTATGGGTCAGATGTCTCTCATTTAAATCTCCACAAAACCTTCTGCATTCCTCATGGGGGAGGAGGACCTGGAATGGGACCGATTGGAGTGTATGTATCTGGCTCTCATAGCAAGAGAATTCCCCCCACTACTTTATATTAGTCCAGTGCTATAGATATGGAATGTGGCAGTACACAGCCTCACTAATGATGACTGTCTATGGATAGAAAGATGGAAAGCTTGATTCCTTATGAGCCTTTGATGTTTTATATAAGGATTATTTTGTTCATTTAAAGAACCTTTATTTTACGTTGGAAGTAATGGTGGGATTACATTAAGTGGAACATTGCCACTGTATATTGGACTAACGTTAAGATGCCTTCATAAAAGTCTTAAGCTAGTTTTAACACGATAGCGATGGTGCAGTGGGAGAGAGTTTTATTTCTAAATTCTTTCTTCTTCTTCTTTTTGGTTCCATTTTAGGAAGAAGCATTTGGCTCCTTTCCTGCCTAGCCACCCTGTCATTGCATTGCAGCACGATAAGGATTCCAGCCCACTGGGAACCATCAGTGCTGCTCCTTGGGGGTCCAGTGCTATATTGCCTATTTCCTGGGCTTATATCAAGGTATAACTGGGACGCGGGTGGCGCTGTGGTCTAAACCACTGAGTCTCTCGGACTTGCCGATGAGAAGGTCGGCAGCTTGAGTCCCCACGACGGGGTGAGCTCCTGTTGCTCTGTCCCAGCTCCTGCCAACCTAGCAGTTAGAAAGCACACCAGTGGAAGTAGATAAATAGGTACCACTGCATTGAACGGTGTTTCCATGAGCTCTGGTTTCCATCACGGTGTCCTGTTGCACCAGAAGCGGTTTAGTCCTGCTGGCCACATGACCCGGAAAACTGTCTGTGGACAAACGCCGGCTCCCTCGGCCTGAAAAGCGAGATGAGCACCGCAACCCCATGGTCGCCTTTGACTGGACTTACCTGTCCAGGGGTCCTTTACCTTTTTTACCTATAAAGGTATACATTGAAACACGAGTAGTCTAGGGACTATCCATGGTGCTGAAAATAAAGACCTGGGGATCTGGATGACTCCGCAGATTAGCTAAATTCTCTAAGAAGAGATTAGTGGAAGTGTTGGCCAAGTGGAAGGGCCCTTTCACACCCACTCTGTTCCCCACTGCAGCTCCCTGTGAAGTCTCTCCGGGGTTGCTGCTCCCTTGACTCCATGATACAGAACATGGTGCAAGGACAGGATCAGAGAGGGGAGGATCAGGGGCGCATTATGCACACGGAGCAGCCCTCATGCAAGGTGCTCTACCTGATTTTCATTGGTCTTCTTGTTCCATTGCAGCTCCCTGCACCACCCCCTCATGCTGTTCTGGAAGGTTTCCTGCTTCTCCAGAGTGGTGTTTGGGGGCTATGGGAGGCGATATTTAAGAGGATAGGTTGGGAAAGGTCCATTGCATAAGCAACCTCCCATTTGTGAGACTCTAGATTCAGGCCAATGCATTTATTTCCCCAGCTCATCGGATTCTGGAAACTTGACAGTGGGAATGAGGATGTGCTAAGCATGTTTGGCTAGCTACAGTTTCAGAGTTGCCCATTTATGTTCATTCTGGAAATAACCTGTGCTAGGAGAGGAGCCCAAGTTAAAGGATAGAGCAAATGCTTTGATGCAGAAGGTCCCAGAAAGAGTACCTTGCATTTCCAACTGGAAGAATCAGGTGATGGGAAAGAGAGCTGCAGGAGAGTTGCTGCAGGTCAGGCTAGACAATCTTAGGCTAGAGGGACCCATGGCCTGCACTGGGAGAAGGTAGCTTCATATGCCTTTTCAGAACTGATTGGGATAGTTTATGAACCAATTGGATTAGCTCCGTTGGTTAGAGCATGGTGCTGATAATGCCAAGGTTGCAGGTTTGATCCCCATAAGGGACAGCAGCATATTCCTGCATTGCAGGGAGTTGGACTTGGTGATCCTTAGGGTCCCTTCTATGAAACCATTTTATCCCGATGGTACTTAGCACTGCCAGGCATCAGTACCACACTGCTGACACGGGCAAACAGTTTTTGTCAAGATTGATTCATTCCCGTATATCTTTCATATATAGCTGTATGGATGGCAGAGGCACCCTTTATTTTTCTAGAATCTGATACATCTGAGGAAGTGTGCATAGCAGGCTCAGTGAATAATTGCTTAACCTACATGTTCTTATTGTTGGCTCTTTGTCCCTTCAGATGATGGGAGGAAAAGGTCTCAAGCATGCATCAGAGATTGCAATATTAAATGCTAACTACATGGCAAAGAGACTAGAGAAGCACTACAAAGTCCTTTTTAAGGGAGCCAGAGGCAAGTATTTCAGCCTAACATGAAGTTGTCCATAGTCCCAGGAGACAGTGATGCACACCAAAAATGAGGAGTGGAGGGTTATTGGTTTGCTTTGTTTTTGTTTTCATTATGTATTTTGTTTTTTTATTTGTATTTTTATGCCCTGAGATCTTTGGATGAATGGCGGCATACAAAATAAATTTAAACCACAGTTTGACCAGGAGGCAAAATAAATAGTGTTGCAAAAGTAACTTTTCTCTTTGGGAAAATCCATCCATACAAATCAGGTGCACAATCCCAGTGTGCAGACTAATTAATCCGTAACACAGAAAGTGCAATAAAAATAGGAAACCCCGAAAGCAGGTGCATAAGCAAGCCAATATATGAATAAATGGCGTAGTCAAAATAGGACGTTTGTTAACCAATGCATTTCAGACCCTGCTGGTCTTTCAAATAAATGTAAAAATAATAATAAATAAAAATATGGACTGGTCTATCGAATATAAATCTCAAAATAAACAAGGCGTACAAAGCTATTAGACTTAAAAAAGAGAGTTGATAATTGATTGTATTTCTCTGAAGAAGGATCAGTTGGGTCCAAAATGTGTTGGATTAGCAAGCATCCTTTTTTTTGCTACTCTGATGGGTCTTTGCTCCTGCTTTCAGACTGATCCATGGCAACAGTGGAGAACATCCCCTCCCTCCAGTTGAAAGAATTGCATAATTCTGTCCCTTCATTTCAGGAAAGATCCGTCCAGCAGGGTAGCTGATCATATTGGCGCTTACACAACCTTGTGCTGTACTAAGCTTTTGTGTTACTGCCTCTCCGTCCTTTCCATTGTCACTGGCCTTGTTTGAAGGTCATGATGAACTGTTTTATCATTATGTAGAGAGCCTGGACAAGTCTCAGGCTCATGTACTCCTTCCCTACTCCCTTCCTGCAGAGTGACCACAAGGAATTTGGAAGCAAAATCATCTGATCTCCTTCAGCACACATGGAGGTGGGGGCGGGCAGGAAGCTCAATACGCTAAAAGCTTGTGAATATAACTACAAACAAATGTTTATTTGGGGAGGTTGCTGGATTAGTCTGTTGCAACAAGAACAACCAAGTCTTATGGTGCCTTAAAGGCTGACAATTATGGGATGAAATAAAAAAATTCCTTCCAGTAGCACCTTAAAGACCAACTAAGTTAGTTCTTGGTATGAGCTTTCGTGTGCATGCACACTTCTTCAGATACACTGAAACAGAAGTTGCCAGATCCTTCTATATAGTGAGAAGGTGGGGAGGGGTATTACTCAGAAGGGTGGTGGGAATGGGAGATTGGCAGATAGCTGAGATGAGCCTGTTGACGACTCTTAACGACTGCAATAGGTCTTACAGGAAAAGGCAAGGGGTGAGAAGGTGAAACATGGCTTAGTCATGTATAATGAGATAAGAATCCAATGTCTCTGTTCAGACCAGGTCTCTCCATGGTTTTGAGTTTGGTAATGAGTTGGAATTCAGCAGCTTCTCTTTCCAGTCTATTTCTGAAATTCCTTTGTAGTAAAACAGCTACTTTGAAATCTTGTATAGAATGTCCTGGGAGATTGAAGTGTTCTCCTACTGGTTTCTCTGTTTTGTGATTCTCTATTTTAGCCATCATTGCATCTAGGCCAGGCTGGGGAGTCATCCTGTTGCACCCACCATCCCAGCCTCCTGAAAGAGAGTATTGGCCCACTAGCAATCTAAATAATATGGGCTGAAAGGCGTTTGTGGATGAATTCATCCTCCTAAGAGGATATTCTCCAAAGCTGTAGGAGCAGCTGTGGACTTGTCTGCTTCTCCTCAATAATATATGTCCGTGCCGTCCCCCCCCCACCAATTGTTTGAGCTGTGTCGTGTTCTCTCTCTCTCTCTCACTGCACTGTGCTTTAATCAGGGGTGCTTTTTCCCTGTCAAGGATCAAATTTAGTCAGGGTAATCTGTTGGAGAGGGCACATGCCAGCAGTGGGTGTAGCTAAAAATGACGTGTTCTGGATTAACTACCGTATTTTTCACTCTATAAGACGCACCAGACCACAAGACCCACCTAGTTTTTGGAGGAGAAAAACAAGAAAAAATATATTCTGAATCTCAGAAGCCAGAACAGCAAGAGGGATCGCTGCGCAGTGAAAGCAGCAATCCCTCTTGCTGTTCTGGCTTCTGGGATAGTTGCGCAGCCTGCATTCGCTCCGTAAGACGCACACACATTTTCCCTTACTTTTTAGGAGGGAAAAAGTGAGTCTTATAGAGCAAAAAATACGGTAATTCAGAATTTTTAAAACCCCCACTCTGCTTCAGTTTTCAGTTCAGAATTCCCAGTCTTATGCTTAAAGGTAACCCCCACTGGGTACTCTCAATCAGACAGCATTTATTTTCTGGGGTGCCACAGAGCACTATTTGATATCCAGCACTACTAAGCGTCTGTAGGAAGCTGTGGGGGGTGGTCATTATGGGATGTGGAGCAAACTGTCATCAGTATGCTGGTGACACACAGTGGTTCCTTCAAAAGAAACTTATTTTAAACCCTGGCAAGACAAAGAGCTTGGAAGTTGATGCACAGGAATAACACACCTGAGTTATGGATACTGAAAGCTACTTTGTGGTCACATTTTATTTTTCTACAAATATAAATCTTAGAATAAAATTTTCATACGCAGGTTATGTAGCTCATGAATTTATTTTGGACACCCGACCTTTCAAGAAGACAGCAAATATTGACGCTGTGGATGTCGCTAAACGGCTTCAGGATTATGGTGAGTTGTCAAATGGGCAACGTTCCCTCCCTTCTTTTATCACAATTAAAATGTAGGATCGAATCCTGTGGTGGTAAGAATTATGGAAGCTGTTTAACCAGCTCATCCAGCACCATGTGGGCTCCTGCCATCAGGCAAAATTGAGAGCCACTTGTTTTTTACCATTTACCCTGCCATTGGACATGTCTGAATTCTCTCCTGGTTTGGTGGGGAGTCAGGCGATCGGGAGAACATGATTATGGATGTCCACAAATTTGACATTTGGGTCTATGCAACTGCTACAAGCTGAGAATACATAAGGAGATGACTGCTTCAAATAACTGGTCCCCCCCCCCCAGTTGGTCAGTAACTGGGCTTTGTAAATGGCCTTGCTCTATGTAGCGATGAAGAATTTGCAGTACCAAAGAGTGTTCCTTGAACTCTGAAAACATGTTGTTTAGACTTTGCTTAGGGTCCTGGAAAGGTAGTACAATAAAAGAATGTTGTGTTTGCTAGGATTCCACGCTCCAACAATGTCCTGGCCAGTGGCAGGTACTCTGATGATTGAACCAACAGAGTCTGAAGACAAGGCAGAGCTAGACAGATTTTGTGATGCAATGATCAACATCCGACAAGAAATTGCTGATATAGAGGAAGGAAGAATGGATTCTCGAGTTAACCCATTAAAGGTGAGAGCAGGGTGGGTTTAATTATTTGTAGCAGTTGCTCTTCAACAAGATTGTTTTGAAGTAAATTGTCTACGATTGATGCTTTGGTCCCCAGGACTCTGCTGTTTAGCACAGAAAAAGGCAAAAAGCCAGGATTTATTCCATTTCTAGCTGTTGTATTTCTTGGTATAGGCCCTGTACTCCTCCTATTGCAATATATTATAGGCATGTGGCTCCGCTTGATTTTTAACAGCATCTACTAGAAAACCTCAGATTCACTGTTCCCCTTTCAGAGCGCTAGTCTTGGTCACACCTTATTGAAACCAATAGGACTCAGATTTGTTGGTTTTTGTTGGTTATTGATTTCAGTGGAACTTAGCAGATCTTTCTCTTAGCTGAGGCCATTGCTACTGTTTGAGTATTTATATTATTACTCAATTGAATTATATTATTTTGTATATTTTAACTTACATTTATTGACTTAGATGTCACCACATACCTTGACCTGCATTGCTGCTCCTAACTGGGACCGTCCTTACTCCAGAGAAGTAGCTGTTTTTCCGTTGGTAAGTAACGAGTTAACATGGGAAGCTTTCCTCATTCTCATTTGAGCAGCCAGTTTTATTAGACAGCATTACTACTGGAAAACATTAGGAACCTTGCAAGCCAACCTTAAAAAGAAAGGTACATCAGATTTGCCAAAAAGAGATGGCATTAAGGCAAGTATTAAGCTGCCTCTTCCTGCTATAGCCTTTGTAATGATCAGCCGTCTTAGCTGATGCTGCTTTGAAAGAAGTCCTGTAAGTTACAGTATTTTTTGCTCTATAAGACGCACCAGACCACAAGACGCACCTAGTTTTTGGAGGAAAACAAGAAAAAAAAATATTCTGAATCTCAGAAGCCACAACAGCAAGAGGGATAGCTGCACAGTGAAAGCAGCAATCCCTCTTGCTGTTCTGGCTTCTGTGATAGCTGCATAGCCTGCATTTGCTCCATAAGACGCGCACACATTTCCCCTTACTTTTTAGGAGGGAAAAAGTGAGTCTTATAGAGCAAAAAATACGGTAAATGCAAAGGCAGCTTGGAGCCAGAAACGTTATTGCCTAACTGGAATTTGGTGGGGATAAAATAAGTAAGTTAAAACAGAGTGGCTCATAACATTCTGACAAAAAAAACCCCATACAAAGACAAGATAAAGCGTAAAGACCTTGAACAATTGGTTGTTTATGGCTCATGTTATGATGGAACCCTGAACTTACGTGGCAGTTAGTGGATAACCACTTCACATTTTATAATGCTTAAATTATTCTGAGGGATCTTTCCATTGGTCCCAGAAAGAAATCATTCCTTACAGCAGGCAGCAGAACCCTGATCCTAAACACATTAGTTATGTTGAATTCACAAAGTGTATCCTTTGTCACTTCTGCCATTTGGCAAACTCCTTTTGAAACTTGGGGGCATCAAAACAGTTTGAGATTCTCCACGGGGCTAAAATTAGCAACTGACTCACAATTCCTTTCATGAGCCGAAACTAATTTCACCCGACTTCTAAAACTTTAGGCTTTGAAGGGTAAACCTGTGCACTACAACTCCTATACAGTGGTACCTCTGGTTAAGAACTTAATTTGTTCTGGAGGTCCATTCTTAACCTGAAACTGTTCTTAACCTGAAGCACCACTTTAGCTAATGGGGCCTTCCGATGCCGCCGGAGCACGATTTCTCTTCTCATCCTCAAGCAAAGTTCTTAACCCGAGGTACTACTTCCGGGTTAGCAGAGTCTGTAAGCTGAAGTGTTTGTAACCCGAAGCATTTGTAATCAATCTGAGGTACCACTGTAGTACCTAATGAAGCTGGCTATTGTCTCTTGTACATGCTGCAGTATGCCCGTTACTCTTTAATATACCATAGAATACTGTCTGCTTAATTGTCGGTAATTTAAAAATTACCTACTAGATATGTTTCTCCCACTTTAGCCATTTGTAAGACCTGAAAATAAATTCTGGCCCACAATTGCTCGAATCGACGACATCTATGGAGATCAACATCTGGTTTGTACCTGCCCACCGATGGAAGTCTACGAGTCTCCTTTTGCTGAACAGAAGAGAGCATCATCTTAGGGTCAGTCTCCCCTCGCCTTACCCTGTTCCTTTTTAGGTGACCAGGCTCGACCTCCCTTGCTACACTTCAGGAAGGATGGGCTCTTCTGCCCAGTGAACCATTTTTTTTATACGGTGTATATTTTTGTAATCTCCATTCTGTTGATTAAATTTCTGTGCAGCTATGTAAATATACTTTAGGTGGAAACAAACTGACTTGATGCAGTGCCTCAGTTTCCACAGCAGTTCATGCTGAAGTGGCCTTGATTTAACACTCTTTGATCAATTCAGGACCAAGGCTGCTTTCCTGTGTTGAGGAGCACTAAACATAGAACGGTATGTGTAAAAATAGAACCCTTGTTTTTGTTAAACTGGGCCCTGATAATACTTCTGTGATAGAGAGCAATCCCAGTTTATTTTGAATAACGCCTATACTGTGGGATTTGGGGGGGGCTCAGGCTGTTTGGTGGCTAAAATTATAGTCGTCATTCACTTTGTATGAACTGAAAGACAGAGACCACAGTATGCTGAAACAAAGGAAAGTAAGCTCCTCTGTACCTCACTTTGTATTAGATTGTGGCTATACTTTTGTAGTTTGTATTAATTAAATTTATATATTGCTTCTAGTGTTGATAATGTCATTTAAGGAACTCGTTTTTTCTTTTTTTTAAACTCCCTGTGGTAGCATTCCAATAAAATCTAGAAGTTGTAATAGCTTTTGAAACCTGATTTCAAAGTCTGATTAAAAACAAGATTTTCTGAAGGTGTGTGGTATTTTGTTATGTGCTTTTGTGAACTATTTATAGTGTATTCTATGCTTGCATGAACTGGAAGAGGTGCTTCTATAAGGCATTGTGTTCTGCCCAAGATACCAGGTAAGGCTTGAGATGGCTTTGTGCCAACAAACAAAAAAATGCAGAAGGCCAATTTCTCCACAAAACTATGGTCTTTTAAAAATGTTTTGTATAATATAGCTTTCTAATGCAAATTGCCCAAAGATATTAAACCTGAGACCAAACGCCTTATCAAACGTTTTCAAATATACATTCAGCCATCTTCCAGGAAACACTGTCTTATGGCTGCAAAATACAAACTAACACTTTATGAATCATAAAATATTTAATAAGGTATATTGGGGAAGAGGAATATACTGTATATAAAATTTCAGATCACAATATGAAGCGATTTGAGCCCTCTCCAAGCTAGCACTGCTCTCAATGCTGTGTAAGATGTATTGCCACTGATACAAGACCTACTAAAAGCATACAGTTTTACCTAATACAAAAGTGGCTTGTTTCATATGAAATAGTTTTTACACAACTAGAGTGTTTTGAATACCCTCTTTAAGTGCAAAAAACACAAATCACTTTACATTAACAGCAACAATGCATTCATATTGTTCTCAGTCATTAGTAGTCAACTTGCATAAGATACAAGAGCACAATGACGCTCACAAAAATAGACTAAAAGCCTGTTCTTGCAAAAGAAATTAAGAAAAACAGCATAATGGCAGAAAATGCACACGCACAAAAAGATTATGCACACCACAGAATTTGATGTTCTGTAATCAAAAACTGGCTTAAGTGCTGTTTTCTTGTTGAAAAATCAAACTGCATGGACCAGGCAAACTAATATTCAGGAGGCAGTGTGTAGCTGAACTTCATCTGACACGCTCTTAAAATTCCCCACAATTTGTTTTCCTCCATCTGAGGTAGTTACAAAAAACAATCTGAAGCATCCGCTGTTGTGGCCAGTCAGAGCCAAGGCTTGTATTCCCCCCCCCCTTGTTGTCATCTGTCCAAAACTACCTTCAGTGTTGAAAGTCAGCTGAGAATGTGAAGTTCTCGCTACACAAAAAAGATTGCAAAATGGGAAAGAAGGTTGAGTTAGCCGCTCCACAATGTGACAGTCGTATGAACTGCGCTCAAGCCAGCTGGTCCACTTTTTAATTTTCCTCATTTCTTCTCTTTGTACAGTCTGTAAGTCATTAAGAGAAGTATACTGAGAACTGAACTCGTATCATCGTCCTTTGCTGTAACCAGGGAAGAACTGGTCAAGTAGTGTCTGCAGTATTTTGTTGGGAACCATGGTGTAGCCCTTTCCAAGGTCGTGTCGGCAAGCAGGGCAGGTGAAGACTTCAGCTCTAAAGGAGCGCTGTAAACAGCTCTATGTTACAGAACGATAAGGAATATGTTTAGGACACAAATTAAAATATGGTTCACAAGAAAATGAAATATCAGCTAAATGCCAAAAGTAGACCTCTGGGCTTTCTGTGTTTACAGAAAGCCTTTTCCTGAGATTACATTACATAAATTGACAAAAACAACAGGGCTACAGGAATATGCTAAATAAATATACCAGTTATGTTATGAGGGATTGGTACTGTGCTATTTTTCTGCATAAAGGTAGTCCATTATTTTTCTAGCAGTAGTCTGTCATATGTTATAAATGAATTCTGTTTAAACATTTGCAAAGTCAGTAGCACTACTGTATGTTGAGCCCTAATTTGTTGTGCAGCCTGGTCCAGACAGAATAGTCGATCACAGTTTTATGCAACCAAGGAGAGTATCGGAAGTATTCACATGGAAGTTTTTAAACTAACCATAGTTCCCTGTGCCGTCATACACAAAAGTGTGTTGTGCAAAGAACGGTCTAGATCACAACCTTCAGTAAAACTAAACTAACTTGTACACAAATGCTGGTGAATGGCTCTACAGTTGTTACAGGCAAAACTATGTTCTCTCATGATTTTTTAAAAAGACAACAAGTACTTTCTAAACAGCCAGGAGCTATGGCACATGGAATAATATTCGCAGGTGCCCTATCCTTGGCAGATAAAAATCTTGGCTACTACAAGCACTCAAATACCAGGTGCTCAGTAGTAGTCTTTTTGCAAATGTTTAACAATGAAAGCTAGGTTAGTGAGTGAGGTCAGGATGTGGAATTGTGTGGTCTCCCCGCCTTCCCATAATGTGTGAAAATTCTCTTTCACCTGCTTTGGGGCTTAGTGTTTGCTGCATTCATCCTTTACCAGTCCTGCTTAAAATGAATCCCAGTACTCTCCTAAACTCACTTTGGCAGCCCTAATTAACAATGGAGTTTTAACATTAGTTTAGGCCAGGCATAGGCAAACTCAGCCCTCCAGATGTTTTGGGACTACAACTCCCATCATCCCTGACCACTGGTCCTATTAGCTAGGGATGATGGGAGTTGTAGTCCCAAAACATCTGGAGGGCTGAGTTTGCCTCTGCCTGGTTTAGGCACACACCTGCATGAGAAGGAGAACTAGTGCATCAGGAGACAGGGAACAGATACTGGGAGTACATTTCCCTTACGCACTGGTTCATTGGGAAGTGTGATCTGGACCTGTTTACATATACAATTGTTTTATATTTGTTTTCATTATATTGTGAAATCACTTTGAGAAGTGAAATTGGAAGTAATTCATAAATGATGTTGGTGGTTTTGTCATCTTCCCATAGAGCTCAAAGATGAGGGAAATGTACCCTCTGTTGGATCAAAAAGGCACTTCTCTTTGTTCCTTCTAGCATTCTATAGTTTAAACGGATTTTGTGAATGTGACCCCTACCAACATTTAAGAGTTGTTTATATGCTCCCAAAAAAACCAAGTCAAAATTATGAACATTAGGACAAATATTACAAGGCACAATTCTGCCAAAGTTATCTTGATTTCAATGGAAGAGATAAGAATGTGCTTAGATCTCTGCCCATGGGGACTCTGAAATAGAGCCAGCCTATGTACGGGAAAAGTAACCGATATCCTTTACATACTTCGTTCAGTCAAAATGAAAAATAACTCATCTCGTTTTTAGTTGCAATGTAAAACTCTGCCAGCTCAGGGGTGGGCAGACTTCAGACTTGTGTGGTCTACTTTGCCCTCCTTTCTCCAAGCTACAACTTTTCAGGGCTGCAGCTGGTGAACTTGGAAATTCTAAGTATCTTAGTCCAGGAATTTGTTTTCTGTATCCCAACCCCCAATATTACTTCAGTAGCCAATATGCAGAAAAAAGTTGCTGCTACTGTTAAAGAGCCGGGAGTCAGAAGTCATTGATGATCTAATGCTAATTACTCAAGGATCTACCAGTACACCCCAATCTACTTTCTGCCAACCCCTGGCCTTGTACCTCTTTCAAGGAAGGAACAGAGTGAGTTCAAAATGCTGGTGACTTGCTTTCCAATAGGACCAATGGTTCCAAGATCAAGAGGAAACATCACTACGGTACTACTTACTTTACAGACATTGTGGAGGCACTCTGTGGTCACCGGTTGGTATACCAGCTCCTGGCAGCAGACACACATAAAAGATTGTTCCAGTTTCTTCAAAAAGTTCTATAGCAAGATAAGAGAAAAATAAGTTACACTGACAATGAAATTCTAGGCTGCATGCATCAAGCAAATCCTTCATCTTAGTTGTTTAAAATAAATCACCTCTTCATAAAAAGTAACTCCCACATTCTACAAAGAGCAGAATGTTATGTGGTTAAACTAAGCACAAACATACCTTCTACTTCAATAAATGTGTTATACATATTGATCCCTTCTTGTCACTGCAAGAAAGGTTAAAATGCAGAATGTGAGTTACTCTAAGAAAACATACTGGTCCTTCCTTAAGAGAAGCGAGAACTTCATCCCACAGCTTCTGGTTCGGTGAATCTTCCTGAATCAACCACTGCTGTTGCTGAGTGAGCTGGAAAGCTTCTCCTTTGCCGCCGTCTCCTTTCCCTCCATCTCCCATCCTCATGACTTTGGCCGCGTTTGTAGGTTCCTCAATTCCTTCTGAAAAATAATGAAAAAGCATTATAATCCTGGGGTGTCTTAGTGAGGAAATGATTAAAAATTCTTCCCACTCAGCTATATTCTGGAAAACAAACACACACACACACACACACACTCTCTCTCTATATATATATTTAAAGCAAACTAGAAACATTTTAGACTGTACAATGTTCACTTTATTCTTTCTTCAGCTTCATATTTGGCACCTACATTCTGGCAAAATATCTACCCTATTATTTTTCCTACAATGTACTTTTTCTTGGGCCAACCTCAAGCAGGTCCCATTAAGACAAATTTTGGCTGCTATGAACCATTGTGTTAGGCAGTGAACACCGGCTGTGTCCCAATTTGAAGTCAATGTGTCTGAAAGATGGGGCTGTAGCAAGCAGCTTTTCTTTCAGAGGCTGTGTGGTTTCATGTGGGACTGCTTTCAGGTGCACCACATAAAAACCAAAGCGAGACTACAGTACTCCCTGTCACACAAACATAGATCATAGGCCCATAGGAACCCAGGTGTGTAACCTTATGATGCCAAAATGGTACCATCCACACAAAAGACGGAGGCACCTGCAGGTTTGGGGGAGCCCCAGGTTCTATAGGGGGGAAATCTTCAGAAAAAACTCTGCATGCCTACATAGTCCAACAAGGAATGGGTCTTCTCAGAGGGAACAGAATGCTGACTGATTATTTGAAGGCAGTGGGGAGAAAGACAGAAAACCAGCTGGAGTATTATGGAGAGGGAGTGGCTGTCTGGGAAACTAACAGTAGAATACTACAACATTTTTTCCAGCTTCTAGCTTTTATTATTATTAATTAGATTTATACACCGCCCTTCATATCTCAGGGTGGTTCAGACTAAAATACAATAAAAAAACACAAGTAAATAATTAAAACAAAACAGCAAAACAATAACACACACACACACACACCCTTGCCACAGACACATTTAAAAGGCCTGACGGAAGAGGAACGTTTTTCCTGGCACCTAAAAATATATAATGAAGGTGGCAAGCAAACCTCCCCTGGGGAGAGCATTCCACAAATGGGGAGCCACCACAGAGAAGGCCCTTTCTCATGTTGCAACCCTCTGGATCCTTTTCTGGCAAATTTATGTTAAGTTGACCTGGTGTTCCATCTAGTGTTAACTTGCAGCATGAGATGTTCAGACTGCTGACATGACCATTCCTAAATGCCTTCTTTCTCAGAACAGAGCTCAACCACCTCCTTGGCTCACCAATAAATTGATGCCAATGAAGTAGATGGGGGAACAAGCAATGATGCCTGGCCACTAAGCCCTTACTCCTTTGAAAACAGAGAGCCTAGTAAGTTAATTCCCCTTCCTCCTGCTACCATACCATCATCAATCAGTCTTTTCTGATTTCCGTTGCTCTGTTCTGTTGGCTCCTGTTTCGTAGGTTGCTTTTTTACTTTATCCTTCTTTTCTTTACTCGCCATAGCTTCCAAATAGCCTTCCGGGTACTGCAAAAGAAGAGCATCAGGTCTGAAAAGTATCTTAAACAGCATTCACATTAAAACAACAATGTCCAGAATGACATCATTTTTAAAACCAAACTAACTTAAAATTAGGGCACAGAACATAAGGAGCAGGCACCTGCGCAAATGACTCACAAAAAAAGATCTGTCACAAGGGCATAAGCTGGACCTTGCTCTTTGATTCCTACCCTGGGACAAAAAACAGATTGATAGACCTCTGGGCTGTAGCTAACTCTTTTGCTTTTGACTCTCATTATGGGAATGGCAGCTGTTTACCATTTCTTAAATTTTATCAACCTGTCTAGGAATCCAAATGTGAACAAATGATATGAACATGACTACACACTTGGTCACATGCAATATGAAATAAGGTATGTGCCTATTTTAGGCTTCTAAAACCTGTTCAATAAAGATTAGAGAGGAAAGTATAAATCATCTTGTTTTAACTAGCTGCCTTAACATCTTCAAAGATGATCTTAATCAAGCTTGGCTCCCGGAGATTTTCAGCAGAGTTTGGAGCTTCTCTGACATAGATGTTGGAACAGTTATGTTTCAATAAAAACTTTTTAGAACTACGGTAACTTGACGTTCTAACCTGTAAACTCAAGCCCAATTTCTTTGACCTTTCCATTCCTTCTGAAGTCCATGGGGCAGGTTCAGCATCATCTCTTCTCAGAAGATAGCGCCAAACTAAGAATCCACATTTTCCAATTTCAGGCCAGTATTTCACCACCTAAATGATAAACGTTCCTATCACTGTTATGTTTTATCTTCCACAGTCTGAAGGCCTGTCCAATTAAATCCCTCCACTCCCCCCATTTATTATAATGAGTTTAATAAATTTCACCTCTATGTACTCATCAGTTTTAAGATAAAATGGTGCTTTCTGAAAATGCAAGTTGATGCATAGTCTGCACTATCCTGTATGAGACTTCCTGAGACAGCAATGGAGTTGTAAAGATAAAACATGCCTAATGTGCAAAAACAGCTTAACTGCTGTATGTGCTGTGAGCCAATAAGAGGACAAATTTTTCAGGAAGATTTCCTGACTCCCTAGAGAGGCTTTCCAGGGAATACAAGGAGGTGCAGAAGTAGAGGCAGGGGGAAGAGACAGGAAAGCCAGTTGTGCAACCCAAGATTTGTTGATGTTTATTCGTCTTAGTTGTGTTCAACTCTCCATGACCCCGTCAACCAGAGCATAGCTTGGAAACTCCCACTTTCTTCTCAAAGCTTCTCCTTTTTTATGTCCATGGAGTTTTCTTGGCAAAATACTGGAGTGGTTTGCCAGTTCCTTCTCCAGGTGGATCACATTTAGTCTAAAGTCTCAGCTATGACCTGTCCGGTGGCCCTGCACAGCATAGTTCATAGCTTCTTGGGGTTATTCAAGCCCCTTCACCACGACAGTTACAACATAAAGCACGCAACAGGCTGAATGGTAATGTTTGCAACAAATTTCTTTACTGGTTACTTCCTAATATACGAATCAAGTCCCGGATGTACACCATATACAATCCTTAAGCAAGGTAGTGTTCTATGAAGGAGCAACCCAATATAATTTCCCCTAAAACACAAAATGCTTTGCTCTTTTTAAATGCAAGAAACGTTACATTAGGAAAATACGCACTTTATAAATGCCATCGTATCTGTTGCCTTCTTCAGGGGCATATTTGCTGATCCTTCGGCCCTTTGAGCTACGAACCACTCGGACTGGCTTGCCAGCTCTCCAGTTTTTAGACTCGGCTCCATTTTTATCATCCAGGGGGGCATCACAATTTAGTGCCAGTGCCCTGAAAATAAAAACAAAACAAAAAAAGAGATAATGCTTCCTCAAATATTAAGAGCACAAGCAAATAACTTACTCAGCTATTTGAATTTAATTTTCCATGGTAGGCAGAAGATAAAGCGTTTTATTCAACCTGAAGTTAAGAATTATTGATATAATGCCGACACAACAGGATTTCCCCCTGCATGCACCTGGGGGGTTTGGGGTGTGTGCAAAATAGATATAAGGGACACCCCAGGGTGAGGAGAACATTCCATTGCACAAGAAAAAAAATCATTGTGCTGATGGAACTGCTTAATGCTACACTGAATATAATCCAAAAGCACATACAAGTAACATACACAGATTAAGTTAAATTACCCTCTAAGGCAGGGGTTGTCAACCTGGTCCCTACCGCCCACTAGTGGGTGTTTCAGGATTCTAGGTGGGCGGCTGGGGGTTCTACGGCACAGGTAGACTCCTCCTTCCATCGCGCACTGGTGGGCGGTAAGGAAATTTTACCATCAAGAAAGATGCATTAGTGGGCAGTAGGTATAAAAAGGTTGACTACCCCTGCTCTAAGGCATAACAAAACATTCCCATGCAAACCAAATACTTTCCCATGTAAATTTCATTATTATTAGTCAATGAACATTTAAATAAAATTTAGAATCTGCTTGCTCCCAAGTAAATATGCTTAGGATTTGATTTTGATTTGTTTTAGTATTTATACACCACTTTGTCAACAATAAAGCTGAGCTCATAGTGGCTCACAAATGTAACTAAGAATTAAAAAGTAACATTTAAACCAACAAAGCCATATTAAAATAGCATACAGGAGGTGAGCATTTTGTGCATGCACAATTGACGCACGACCATGGGTCCTTTTTGGACCCGGAAGAGGGCAAAATGGGGGTGGAACAGAATGGGGCATAACAGGGTGGCTTTATGAGTGCTCAGTTGATGCAAACGAGGGCCAGAAACGCAACCCCTGCACCAAATTGGGAGTTGCCTGTATTAGTAAAGAAAAATAAAGAAGCAATTAATGCAATCCAATTTAAAAAAGATGGAGGCATCTGTCTGTCTCAAAAAACAACGGAGTGCATTTCTGGGGGTGAAGTCAAACCACTGGAGAATCACAGAATATCTAGATTAATAATAATCAAATTTCAGCAAATAAACAGGTTCACTGGAGTGTTTATTCTAGAGAAAAAAAATTTGTATGAATAGTTCATGACAACATTCAGAGCATAGTTGCGGTAGAGTCAGATTATTTTCTCCTTTTAATGTAAGAATGTGGCACAGCTTACCTGTTCATGTGTGTCAAAGTTTGATCAAATGAATGTTCTCCAATCCTTTTATTGCCGGACAGATCTCTTCCACCGCTCCCAGTGTAAGTAAATTCATCACCTCGATCCTATATGAGATTAATTACTCTTTAAAATGTCAGGACTGCGAAAACTCAAATATACTAGTAGAAAATTAATTGTGTTAACAAAGTTAACAATTGCCTCGCATATAAAAACAGGTCAGCGCTTGATCTGCTGATGCCACCGATTTTTAGGTCATATCTTTATCAGTATATGAGTATGGGAAGTATACATATATATTACAACACATAAGAATACTGGCTGCTATAAACAACTTTTTAGTAGCACAGATTTAAGTTTGTTTGTCTGGAAAAGAGGTTGATGAGGTACACAGATGAGGAGATTGTTCTCCATAAAGTGTTTTCCCCAACCCAAAGTTAGAGTCTGTCAATGATTCTATTGTTCTAAAAAGGATTCTTCAATTATGGTGCATTGTAAGACAGTTTAGCACATTCATCTGTCTTCGCCAACCTGGCTCTTGCTGGGCTTGATGGGAATTGTAGCGCAATACATCTGGAGGGAACTAAGTTGGCAAATGCTGCCTTCTATCATCTCCTCTCCAAAACAGAAATCAACAGATCACAAGGGTCTGTTGGACTCACTCTGAATGATGATGTCTGACATACCCTGTTCAACTACAGTCGTACCTTGGAAGCCAAACACCTTGGCACTCATACGTTTTGGCTCCCGAACGCCGCTAACCCGGAAGTGAGTATTCTGGTTTACCAATGTTCTTTGGAACCCAAACGTCTGGCGCGGCGTCCACAGCTCCCGATTGGCTGCAGGAGCTTCCTGCAGCCAATTGGAAGAGCTGCGTCATTGTTTCCAAACGTTTTGGAAGTGGAACAGACTTGTACTCCCTCAATGGTTTGCTACCTTTCCTCAGACATTTTAAGGAATCTGTAACCACATAAGGTAATAATATCCCATTGGTGTTTCTCCGCTGGGGAGGAAGGCAATTTTCAGACATTCTTTCCCTGCCCCCATAGCTCTCCAATCTGCTCTCAAGGGTCGCTCAACCCTCCAGATCAGATTTTGGAGAAGGGGGAATTACTGAAAATAGTCTCCTTCCCCATTCCACTGAAGGATGCCTATCAGTGGAAGACCCCCTAATGGATACCACACATAAACTTGGGGGGGGGGGGGAATCTAAGCACAAGACAAATTCGTTCAGCAACTGGGATGAATACAGCAGTTTGCTAAGTATTAATGAGCTAAACAAAGTTGCTATCAATTGTTCAGGAAAAAATGTAATTTTTCATGTATAAAGAGCATTCCCACATTCTCCTGGTAAAAGCATACACTAACAAAATACTAAGGTTTTCTCTCACCACAATACAATAACTGCAAATGAACTGGAACAAACCTACTGCAACAGAATTTCAAGTATACTCTATTAACATCACAAAAATTTTGGAAACTGAAAAGCAAAGCAAGGGAGGAGGATCTATCTTTTCCTTTTCTCTTGAGTTGTCAAGAATGTGAGCATGCAAAACAGACTATAAAAATTATTAAAGAAAGGTTGAAATGTGTTGGCTAATACAATTTTAAAATGCAGTCAGCAGCAAGAAAGTAAGTCAGGCTGTGAGTGGACCTCCTGACACTTTTGTGCCCCCCAAATTGGGCTGATTTGCCCTGTGCCACCCTGGAAGCAACACATCCACCCCAAAGCAATTCCTATGTGGATATAAAGTTAGAACAGGGTTTTTAAAAGGTCAGGGGATAAGTGCACAGGATCGCATCTTTAAGGGGACAGAACTGGAAGGAGAGGCCTGCCGGTGACAGGAAAAACGAGACCTGGCAAGGGCACCCCTGCCATATACCTTCTCTAGCAAAGATGCCTCCTTTTCACAGTGCTATGGCCTCCTTCTTGTTGATGCCTGTCTCTCCTTCCTCCCTGACCCTCTACCCCTCAACCTGACCTATAGAGATCAGGAGCTGAATCCATTGCAGCAACCTACATCTTTAGTTCACATCTTATGAACTAAAAAATGATTAATGAATTATGAAGCATACATGAATGATTTATAATGTTTTATAAGCAATCAATAAGAGCATTAAGGGCTATTAATTATTATTATGCTACTAGATACAATTTAATCCACCTCATAATGAAGATGAAGTGAAACGATAACAGATCACTAGAGAAAGGTGAGAAACTTAGCTGAGGAAGGGATTTTTTCAAGTGCAATCTTAGGCTTGTCTACTCAGAAGAAAGTCATCTTGAGTTCAAGGGGACTGAGTTTCATCTTTAATATTTGTTGCATATTCATTTGTCTGTGCCACATTCATTCATCCATTTATTCATCCATTCATTCACATATGGTATTTGTTTGTGGGTGTGTTACAGTATTCACAGCAGACCCAGCAAATTCAAGGTACTTAAGTTACCCCAGTTGACTTCATAATTTTTAACAGACCTATTCTAAGTATGGAAGACAGGAGTGCCTGGTGTGCTCTGGTCCATGGGGTCACGAAG
Organism: Podarcis vaucheri; assembly: GCF_965113315.1. Classification (NCBI taxonomy): domain Eukaryota; kingdom Metazoa; phylum Chordata; class Lepidosauria; order Squamata; family Lacertidae; genus Podarcis; species Podarcis vaucheri. Next base: position 21,097,785 of record NC_138755.1, on the reverse strand, counting down.
AGTTGGACACGACTAAACAACATTCTAAGTATGACATAGCTGATCATCACCCATATAGGTTTGGTCTTCTAAGGCTACTTTACTTATCTAAGAGTAAGTCCTACTGAACTCAACAGGACTTTTTCTGAGTAGAAATACGAAGAACACTACAAAACCCATTTATCATATTATCATAAGATAAAGTCTGTAAGTTTAACAAATTTCCAAGTACTTACAAATTCCTATAACAGGCCATAGTAAAGTAAGGGGGAAAGAGAGAGGATAGAAATAATATTTAAGACCAATATAGATGCAATGCTAGCATGGCCATGTACTTGTGCTTAAGGGTGGAGATGAAACCACAGAATTGACCAAGCAGCCCCTTCTCTCACATGCAAATTCCCTTTGATCTCTCTTTCCTTGGTTTGGGATTATGGGTGTTGCCTGGCTAATGTTAACCTATCTGTGCTTGGAATCTAACTTCAGAACCTACTGCAGGGAAGGAGAACTTGTGAAGTAGGAGAAGAGGATTCCGAGAAAGGGGATTTCAACCTCTTAAACTTAGTTAATAGTGCTGGTTCTACTATGCACTACTATAAGTCCAAGTGAAAAAGATTATTCCACAATTAATCATCTTTAGGTTTCTACCATCTTTTCCTGAGGCACTGCCAAGATCTACTGTTCACTCAACCAAATCAGGTCACTTGTCAGATACAGAAACGATACGGGACTGCAACTCTGGCACAGAAGTTTTTGGATCACAAATATGTATTTGGCAAACCTGACTTATAGGCAGTGTAGTGAAAAGGGAGGCTTAAACACTTCTATAATAAAATCTAACTGTACGATAAAAATATCAGTGCACAAAAGTGTACATAATTTGAGTGGTACTTTAGCCCATTGAGCTTCTCAAACACATCACTTGCTAACCCATCATCATCATCACCAAGAAAAAAGAAAAGAAAAGAAAAGAAAAGAAAAGTCAACAGACTCAGAAGTCATGGTATGCTACCAAGCTATGCTTATGCAGCTAGCTTTGTTAGGATATTAGGACCACATGCATTGACCTTCGTAGTTCTTTCCAGTGATGATAATTTATCAGCACCAAGTAAGCTCTCATGGGATTTCTTCAACCAAACGCCCTTGATATCTTATATATCACAGCAGTAAAAAGAACTGAATAAGTGTTTGGCAAAGAATACATAATATTATGATGCTACTGAGAAGGTTCATTTCATTTTCTTTACTAATGGCTCTTAAAAACAACTCTTAACACATTGCTTACTGCTTTATCGTTCACCTGAAGCATGCTTCAGAATTCCTCCTGATGGTACAGAGCTGAAGAAGAGGGTGTAAACATTACTCTGATTGTAGAAAACAGCTTATGCCTAAACAAACCATAGCTAGATTCATGAAATCAAAGAGAGACAAATATTGTTTTATCACACAGAACAGCTTGCAGCTTAATTTCCCAATATCTGCTTCCAGGGGCTAGACACTGGCCTGGTTGCGGGGAACAGTAAACCATAGTTAAAAACAAACTATGGTTTAATGTGAATGGGTCCCCATGGCGTTCCACCCCTTTACTATGGTGCGGCAGACAGAATAAGCCAGTCTGGCTTGTTGTATCATCTGAAGGCAGGCTTGTGATTTGTTGGTGGCAGAAGTGGAAGAACACTGCTAATTCACATAAAATAGTTTGTTTTAAGAGATACTATGCCACAAATATCTTACTCTTTACAGGTAAATATTGCTATTTATGTTTTGTAATCTGCAGCCTCCTAAACCTAATTCTCACTGAGGCGTCAATCTGTGTCTTGTTTGAAACATTTTATGTTTCTCTGTACAAAAAACTATCCACATGTAGATGGGTACCATATCAGGTAGAAGTGATTTCTCGGATGCACTAGTTTTCTACATGTTTTCTACAGGTTTTTGTTTTTGTACAGAGCAACTTTAAATCATGTGAAACTCATCTTGGAGTCTGAAGTGGTATGAACCAGGCATAGGTTATCATCTCTGTCAGATTAGGCCTAAAAGGAATACTCTCCTGGATCACAGAATATTGGCAGGATGCAGTCAGCTTGCTGAAGCCAAGCAAGTCTGGTTCTGGACAATACCTGAATGGCAGACTGCCTCAGAACCCCATGTACAAGCACCACCTTGATTTCCATCTTGGAAGTAAGGCACAATATAGATGTAATAAATCAAACAATGCTGGGGGAAACCCGGATTGCCACCACAGGAAAAATGTAATATAATAAAAACATGGATATAAATGTCAGTAACCTTCATCTGAAACAGAATACACTCCACATGCAACCTTTTTCCTAAGTGCATGTGTCATTTGTGTTACCAGATGCAACTGAGACAAAATCACAATTTTCTATGGCTGAAGTTTTGTAAAAAATAAATCCCAACATTGTGAATAGCTAAACACTATATGGTAGCAAACATTAAATCAAAGTGTATGTTGTTGTGGGAGATGAGGGTCAACAATTTCAATGGAGTTTGAGTCTAACTATCTGTGCTTGGAATCTGCTAGTGAAATACTAAAATAATTCTAAAGCAAAGAGACCCTCATTCTGAAGATTCTAAAGAACAGCATCTGTATTTTTGGCCTGAGCATTATGGAAAGAAACCTGAGCTGAGCCAGTATTTGCAGCTTTGATCTTCACATGTGTAGGCTCAGGAAGACATCAATGGACATTGCTTCCCAGTAGATTCTGAAGTTTTACTATTAGGAGGAGACCCTCTGGGAAACTAAACGAATCTGCTGGACCTAGACCTGAGTGTGGATAGCACAGTTGAAATGGAACCTAGCTGTGGGCAGCCTAAGGAAGCCACCATTCACCTTTGGTTGGTCTGCTCTGGACATAAAAAGCAAACCTAGAGTGAGAGAATAGGATCCACTGTTTCCAGGATCTCTTCTCACTGTTAGAAGTTTGTGAGTGAGCTGTGTTTTTTTGCACCCTGGGTGAGAACCCCGAGGCTGGGAGGGAAACTGTATCCAAAGGAAAATAAACTGATATTGAGATAGATTAGTAACTATGCATTAATGTAATAAATTTTATATGTATGTAACTGTGTATTTTGGTAATATTTTGTTTTAAGTTGTCTGTTGTTGCTTCGGGTTTTTTGTACTCTGCTTAGAGAATTTTTTTAATAAATTAAGCAATATAGTAATTAAAAAATCAGATCAAAACAAAAAAATACACAAATAATTAAAACACACAATTAATGGCGGAGTTTGGATATGAATTCTGTGAGTTGTTTATGGCTGCAGCTCATATGCTAGTTGGTAAACTGTGGAAGAAATGGAATGTGACCTTGTACCATCCAGATAAACACTGCAAAGAACTGAATAATGGAAGATAGTAATGAACTCTCCCAGCACACCAGGTCTGGAACAACAATGTACATGAAGGACTACACCCGTGAAATGGATTACTTAATGAAGGTGCTGTTTGTATGGTGGAAAAATGGCCAGCTGGAAGAATGGTTTAACGGCAAGTGAGGGACGTCAACTGGGCTTTAAAAAAGAAATGATGCGCCTATGCGAGGATGATGGTCTTATGTTCGGAACCAGAGCGGGAAACTTTATTTTAAGAAACTGTATTAAATTAATTTGGTTTGATTTGTAATAATTTGGAAAATTAATAAAAAAATAATTGGGGGGGGACTTTCATTTCTGATGAGGTCCCAAAAATAGGTAGCTTTAGAAGTAAAACCCTCTATTTTGAAAACATGTTTATTTATTTTTTCAATTTACATCCCACTCTTTGTTGCAAGACGCAATGGCAGATTGTATCAAACATATGATGTTGAATTATCAGTGAATTTGCACTATACAAATCATTATGACTATTTTACTAAAGAAGACTGAACAAAAAGGCTGTTTTTCAGCTGCTACGAGAAGCTATACACTGTTGGCATCAGTCTAAGTAACCCACATGTTTATTTTCCATTTGGAACCACCAGCATGGCCTTTCCAGCAGATCATCTTGGGCAGAGGCATTTCCGTACATAAACAAGTCCCAAACTGTTTAGGGCTTTTATAGGTAAAAAATGATACACTTAATCTGACTTGCTGGCAAATAGCCTTGAAATCAAGGCTGCCTATTTGATGCAAGTATAGACCTGCTCCTACAGAAACCTGTAGGGGAGAAGGTGGGGTGAATTTTAGATGTCGAGAAAGGGAAACAAAGGAATGAAGCAAGTCATTTGAGCACATAATTCCTAAATAACTGTTGCCAATGACTGCTTTGAGCCCTTCTTCTGTCCCCCAAGACTAGGTTACGGGTGGGGGAGAGAGAGAAGGATTTGAGTGTTTCTCCTTTCATCCCCCCATCCAACCAATTAGGCTTCCAAGATGCTCACAAACTGGGTCTCTACTAACACATATATAAATGATAGACAAGTAGGTACATACACAACCAGAAATACACCTATTTTAAAATGTTTGTTGCAATATTACAAGTGCCGTTAAATATTGTCAAGGTTTCTCTAGATATGGTATTTAATAAAGAAATTAAATCAACTCTCAGTGCACATAAACAAATCTGGATATAAAACTTACTACTTCATCTTCAAATCCTCCAGCCAGCACAAGGGAATAAGCTCCATCATTACTCCGTCCATGAATTCCACCAACATGAGGTCTATGAACACCTGCTTCACTCACCTTGGTGATAAAAACAGTGAAAGTAGTTTGAAACAAGTTCTTACAGTGATGGAACAATGTAGTTTGCATTCACCTTTGAACTGTGGCTTTCCATAACAGATAAGCCGCTTTTGTAAATACAGTGGTGCCTCGCAAGACGAAATTAATCCGTTCCGCGAGTCTCTTCGTCTTGCGGTTTTTTCGTCTTGTGAAGCACGGCTATTAGCGGCTTAGCGGCTATTTACGGCTTAGCAGCTATTAACGGCTTAGCGGCTTTAAGAAAAAGGAAACAAACTCGCAAGAACTCGCAAGACGTTTCGTCTTGCGAAGCAAGCCCATAGGGAAATTCGTCTTGCGGAACGACTCAAAAAACGGAAAACTCTTTCGGCTTGCACGTTTTTCGTCTTGCGAGGCATTCGTCTTGCGAGGTACCACTGTAGTTTCAAAATTCTTAGGTTGAAATTTGGAAACTGCCTCCAATACAGTGTGAACCACCACTGGCTTATAGCAGACTCTTTAGATAATGGCTGATGGCATCACAAACTGTTTTAAGTATTGAAAATGCAATTGGGATGAAGTTGTATAATTTGCTTACTAGTGCAGATGACACAAGGAAAGAAGAAAGCTTAAGGTTACAAAAGTAAGAGCATGTAAGCTACACCAGGAAAAGACAAAAGGTAGACTGAGACTTACTGGTAGGTTTTTGGATGCTTTCTAGAAAGAGTCTTGACTCCCAATTATTTAACAATGGTAATGATAAGTCTTTTCCCACCCCTTACAGTTATTCTTAACATCTTTTTTCAGAAGTAGCCTGTTCCATGGTTCCAGTTGGCCGTCCTCAGGTATTTATTAAAAGAACAAAATAAACTGCACAAGCCTGATCTGCCCATCCCTGATTTATTTAATACCTGAACTCTGAACTTCCAGGTTGCTCCAACAGGAACTCCAGGTATGGGTCCATAGTGGTTAGAAGGAACAATAGTGCATTCCTTAGTACGACCAACACAAGCCATACCCTACAAACACAAGAGACAAGAAGGTGATGTATTCCAGTCTGTATATGTATTGCAATTGAAATTGCTTTTACATACAGAATGTTTTTTAAGTGTGTGTGTTTTTATAAAATTACTTCAATATATTTTACAGGAAGCAATTTAAAAAATGCAACCAACCAACCAAATAAATAAATAAATAAATAAATAAGTGATTTAGCAAAGTGATTGTGGAGCTTTCTGATGAGATGCCCATTTTAGCTGTGTTCAACCCTAGCCTATCACTTGAATCCAAAAGGACAATGGTGTGCTTACATTATTCTGGTGTGAACAAAACCTACGTCAGTGCATTATCACTTTGAAATGGGGGAAGGGGCATATTTGAAAGGTCTCATGGTTATGATCTTATAGTCAGATTCACAAGGGAATAGACAATCCTTCAGGTATCACATTTCCAAGTCATATAGGATGATTTACAGGTCAACTGATTTATGTCCCAATACAGACTTAAAGAGGTGGCTTGACAAACTGACATTTTCTGTTGTTTTCCCTGTTCCGTGGAATGCCTTACACTCTGCCATACGTGAAGCAGCATTCATTGGTTGATTCAGATGTCTTTTGAAGACTTATATTTTTGCACACATTTTCCCAGAACCATAAGACTGGATCCTGTTTCGCATGTTGAAGTTCTCTGAATTTTTCTTTTATTGGCTTTTATGTGTTTTTATACTGCTGATTTCTTGGTTTTAGGTTGCTTTGTTGTTGTTTCTTAATGATATACTGCTTTTTAGTCTGCATACTGTTTTAGAGATTTCTGAAATATTACGTGATTTATAAATTATTTTAAATAAATAAACGCAACTGTTTCTAAATACGCTTTACCTTGCCCCAATCTCGCTGGCTGTCTGTGTAGGCAGATGGCATCTTTGCCTTCTTTTTACTCTGCTTAAGCTTTTCCCCAGCTTTTACAACTTCATTAGAATCATTTTTACAGGAAGGACAGTACCTAAAAATAATGGAATGGTTTAAAATTAACACCACTGCCTGAAAAATAAACCAAAGGTATTTGTTTTTTGTATTACAACCAGCATATTAAAATGATGAGTGGACTAAAAAACCCCCACATCTTCATCATTGCCCCTTGTTTTGTTGCTACTCCTTTGTTCTAATGCTGCTGCCTTTTTGAGTATTTTAAGTATGGATATAGGCTGCAATTATTCAAAAAGTACAGAAATAACCACAATTGTATATTCCCCAATATTTTGTCATACCTAGGCCAAGTCACTCTCACATGAGGTTCCTGGGCTCACCACTCTAAAGCACAGCACGAAGTTAGGGACAAACCTACACTCTTATAAAACGGAAATTCTATTCTTCATACAATCCCACATACTGAACATTTAAAAATGAAATAGTGTTGCATTATTTACCAGTCTTCATCTTCTGGTATCTTGCTTAAAGGTGGGTTCAGGCAGTATATATGGTAGGCCATATTGCACTCATCACAAAGAAGTTGCATGTGGGCATCCTGTTTCCCTCCACACAAATAACAAGAGCAAAATCGGCATTCTTTATCAGGGTCCGCTCTGCAATGCTTGCATTCTGGACCACTCTTTCCTGCAATGAAAAATGGCATAAAACGAGCTTTCCTTTCAGTGAGGGGCCTAAAAGTATATTCCACAGAAAACTGATTAAAACAACAAGCTATACTTATGATCAAGTGAGTGGTGACTATAGATAGCAGTTGGGGACTGAGTTATGAACAAGTTAAACAAGAGCAACGCTGCAGGAAGTGTTGAACTTCTTATGGCAGATGCATCCTCAGGCAGGTAAAAGTGGGGAAGCCATTAGCCCAAGAAGCCTCTAGGTCTGGACAGCTGGGTGGTCAGGTTTGATTGCCCTGCAGAAAACCAATCTGATAAGGATTTGAGCTCTGCCACAAGACATATAAGCATGATTGTCTACAAAGTGGAGAGTACAGAGGAACTTGAGGCACCACATTAGTAAGAAGATTTCACCACGTTAACAGTGTCCCAAAGTGTTGTGGAGGCAAAAAATAAATGCAACTTGGGTTGGCTAATTGTGATTGTCTACTCACCATATCCCCATATGACATCTATGTATGGGAAGACAGAAATCCTCCACTGACAAAACTGTGCAATAATGACAGCCATACCTTCTATGAATTCTCTGGAGACTGTGGCTAACTCAAATGGGGCAATTCTGAAGCAGAATAGGAAATGGTGATGCTTGGGCTTGGTAGTTGGGTGAAAGTAAACTTAAGTTACTCCTGTGCATTCATTTCAATGGCTCTGTTCCAAATAGAACCAACACTGAATGCAAGCCTTGGTCTTTAACTGTTTTAAGGGACTCTAGAATATATATTTGATTACTTTTGCTTTTACTGGGTCATACTATAAATAAATAACCTTGCACTTAATCAGATGAATCAAAGTTTCAGCTCAAGAACTACTTGCAAAATGGCAATTTTTATTTGCTACTTGTATCCCTTTTAACTATGGATGTAGATTCGGCATAGAGAGGCTCCAGTAAAAGGGAACTGGCTAACAGTTGATTCGTTAGTAAAGGAAGTTGGCTGATTAGTCAGGGTTGAATGATACTCCTGAACTGAATAAAAGCTATTTCCTCTCAATTTGATTTCAAGGTTAGCTAGGTGTGGGCATTCATCCAATAACTGAGACAGGTGTTTTTGTCTAATAAACAACAACAACAACAACAAAGATAACCACAACATAAATCTATTTCCATGAACTGACACAGTCTGCATATCTACCCACATAACGATTCTGGAAACAAAGTGTTATTACTTCCACAATTTGAAAAAGCTCTTTGACCACTTTTATAAGTGACAATTTTGAAAATACTGTATAAAGAACATAAAATTGTATAAATAATAGAATATGCCTACTTTTGAACTCTCCATCTGCAAATGTCAGTGGATACGCTCCTGGCTTTTCAATCTTGTATATTTCCTCTATAAAAAGGAGTTTGCAATCATTTATGACATCTTCTGGACCGCTGAAAATTAAAGCATAAAAGTTTTGAGCTCAGTTTCTCCAATTCCAATTATAGCATTGGCCAACTGAAAACAGATAAAGACTCTCCTCCCTGAAAGGGAGGGGAGGGGTTGTGGTCGGGGCCCGAGCTCCGGCTAGCAGGGGGCGTGGCCCCCTGCTGCCCGCTCACCTGGCTGGCGCTCACCGGGTCGGGTCCTCGAACCACAACTGCTACTTCAAACCACCCATGTCAGTTGAAATTTTATAAATACACTGAGTTTTACTATCATTTATCATGATCTTCTATTTAGCACTATTTTCATTTGAATCACCATTTATTAAATGCTATTTATTAGAGCTTTGGCTTTATGGAGACAACTACCAGGAAAAAAAGAAAATCTCTCACTGAAGACTGTTGGAAGAACTTGAGAAGACTAAGCACTTCTTTATTATACTGAGGGTTATGTTCCGGGGATAGCGCCGAAAGCTGAAATTGCATGTAGTCAAAACACATTGGGTTCAATGGCAGGTGAAACTGCCAAAGTCTTTTCCTCTGGATGCCCACCCCCTTTTTATTTTTAATTGCCAAGCTGAATGCACACAAGTTAAATGTGCCCACATTGTGGGCTTGTTATATTCAAAAAGATGCTCAGCTTGTCTATTAATGCACAAATGGAAAGAGAGTGCTTAAAGACTACTGCTTTTCAGTGTTGTCAGTTTTTGTGCTTGTTCTCACTCCTCCTTCTGGTAATAGGGCAGGCTCCTTGATTTTCAGTTTACTGGCATTTGTTTAAGTTTCCCCTGCCACCATTGTGAGGATAGAAAATCTGCCAAAATGTTTCATACCACAGGCTTATTGAGCACTGCTGCAATAAGCAGAATGGGAGGGGAAGAAAAACCAAAGAAGCAATGATTTGCCTTGGCTCTGGAAACAGTCTTGTTACAGGGGGAAAGAACTGTTCAATCGTCAAGGAGAAAAGGAGGAGGGGCATCTATGCTGGCAGCCATCCACACTGAACAGAACACTGCCGTGTTTCAAAATCCAGCAAATTCTTGTGCGATGGGGCACTTTCTCTTTCTTGGCTGCAATTTTGTCTTGCTCATTTCAGAAGCCAAGCCTGCTTCACGCTTCGGGAAGGCAGACATACTAAACAAAAAGAAAATGGCTTACATTTGAGAGGGAAACGGACAAGAGTGAAAAAGTCCTTCTGCGCACTTTCTTTGTATCCTTGTAGAGCAAGGCTGGCAATTTGAAAGCGCAACCCAGCAGACATTTTACTTGTGGTTAACTATGCTTGAAGCACAGAAAACAGACTTGAGACCGTCTAATACAACCACCCTTTATTTCTTACATCTTTGTATTACCTCCTCATCTCAACATTTTTGAAAAAATAAAAATCTGAAATAAACTTTATTCTACACACAGATGTGCTCAAAATTAAACTACCAAATCAAGGAACAGGTGGTAAATACCATTAAACCTATCAAATAAAGATGACAAGTATTCTAAACAGAAGTCAGAAATAATAAAAATACTGAATCTAAGACAGTCAAGAGAATTATGAGTTTTTAATCCTCTGGCAGCAGATCCATATTTAGACCAATTCTCACTACAAGAAACTAATTAATTTGGCAGTTGCCATAGTTACTGTGAAAGAGCCTTTTCAAGGTCAGCAAAAAAAACCATCAGAGGCCAGAAGGTTGAAGATTTAAGGGCAGAAAGTTGAAATACAGGGAATGTAAGATCAGTCCCTCTTGAAAGAATATTTCTGTCAGTATTATGACAGATATGAAATTAATTTCAGTTATATTTAACTTTACAGTAAAAGGAAACACCCTGTTAAGTAAAATAGACTATCTTCACACCAAAATTATGTAGGTGGGTGCTGGTATTCGGCAAAATATGATTGAATAATAGGAACAGTCTAACATTCTAGTTATTTTATCCCTATTGTTCCTGATTTCTTCCTTATTTACTAAATATTCATTATCACAGTTCTTTGATTTAACACAGAATTAACTAGAAATGGACCAAAAGCACTTAAGTGCTAATTCTAACTTCTGGGGGTACTCAAGCGTACGCAGTACTGGCACCTTTTCTTTCTAGAAAAAAAGCAGTGGTTAAAAGTGTGACACTTACTGCAACAACTTCATGGTCAGTACAACACCTTTTTTCTAGGAAAAAAGCACTTTTCAGAACTAAAGTGTATTCTGTTGAGTTCTCTGAAATTAGTTGTTCATTGAGAGGCAGGTTACACAAAGTCCCAACCAACCCATTTTTATACACAAGGTAGAAGATGCAAGCAAGAAGATATACACCAAGCAACATTATTAAGTAAATCTGAAAAAATAAAATGCTGTGACTGGAATGGCACCTTCCAGATCACTTTATTAGAAGTGTGTTATTTTGAAATACAGTTATGCAAATATAACTGCAACCTGCAAATAAAATATTGTATTTCATCATAATAATTTCATGTGGCAAATTTTAATTTTCAAAAGATCACTGCTGAAATATATGAAACATACAAATTTTCAGTATGTCTAAGATGAATCTCCATTAAAAAGGTTCCTCAAAGACAAAATTAACCAATAAAATCTTACCCCAGCAAAATTTTGGCATAAACTTCTTTGTTAGTCCTTGAAATCTCTCTCAGAGAGGTTATTTCTGCATCAAACCAGAATCCCCTCTCTTCCGGACTCTCTACATTGTAGTTAACCATCACCAAATCACCCACACATAATTCATTCCACTTCAAAATAGTTCTTGCTCGTGGTCGTAGATTACGGACGGACATTTCTACGATGCCACTCTCTGGATACCTTAAAGAAATAAACAAACCAAAAGTTAGGAGAGAATCAGCCACATCACAGATTAAAGGAAATACACCAGCTACAGTTGAAGTTGGATCTACCGTATTTTTCGCTCTATAACACGCACCTGACCATAACACGCACGTAGTTTTTAGAGGAGGAAAACAAGAAAAAAATATTCTAAAAAAAACAGTGGATGTGTGATTTTTGTGGTTCATGCTGTGGCCACAGACATGTGATCTGACGGTGGGTTTGGGGTAGCCCAATGCAAAAATCCTGGGGATCCATGTGGATCCATGCTTTGTAACCACGTTTTTGCGCCATTGCGGCCCCATGAAACAGTGAGTGCATGTGTTTTTTGGTGCAGGCTGTAGCCATGGACATGCTATGTGATCTGATGGTGAATTTGGGGTGACCCAGTGCAAAAATCCTGAGGATCCATGTGGATCCGTGCTTTGAAACCACGTTTTAAGTGGGGAGGGAAGGAAAAGCACTCAAGGGACAAGGAGCACACGTGGGGGGTGTGGAGAAGGATGCTGCTAATAATGCAGAAGATGCTCCTCTCCGGCTTTGCTCCTTTAGAACAAGCAGGCTCTGCGTCTCTCCCTCCTCCCCAGCAAGGAAACTACGATAGTAACCACTCTGAGACAAATCAAGAAAAATTGCGACCAACACTCTCCCCCAACAAGCGCAGTGAGGTCAACACACACACACACACAGAGAGAGAACTGGCCCTAAAGTCGCAGGGCGCTGGAAGTCGCAGGGTCGCTGGGAGAGTGAACGGGAAGCAAGAGAAGGAGAAGGAGCCCTCACACACAGAGAGACACACAGAGTGTCAATTCTAAAGTCGCAGGGGCGCAGGGAGAGTGAACGGGAAGCAAGAGGAGAAGGAGCCCTCACACACACACAGACACACAGAGTGTCAATTCTAAAGTCGCAGGGGCGCAGGGAGAGTGAACGGGAAGCAAGGGGAGGAGGAGCCCTCACACACACACAGACACACAGAGTGTCAATTCTAAAGTCGCAGGGGTGCAGGGAGAGCGCAGGGGCGCAGGGAGAGTGAACGGGAAGCAAGGGGAGAAGGAGCCCTCTCACACACACAGACACACAGAGTGTGGATTCTAAAGTCGCAGGGGCGCAGGGAGAGTGAAGGGGAAGCAGCAGGAGGAGAACGATAGCTCAAGCACACACACACACACAGCCCCTACAGTGCCTAATCCAAAATCGGACAGCAAAAAACTGCAGGCAGGGACAGAGAGCAGGGGTTGTTTTAAAGCAGCCAACTCCCGCTCTGCTTCTCTCCCTCCTCCCCGGCTCCACTAGCTGACAGGAGCCGCTTACACCCACTTTGCTGTTTCAAAGTGAGCCACGGACTGCTCCCGACTGCAGCAGATTCCCCCGCCATCTGTAGGCATTCGCTCCATAACACGCACAGACATTTCCCCTTACTTTCTAGGAGGAAAAATCTGCGTGTTATGGAGCGAAATTTACGGTAATTGTGCCATTTCATTTGCTGAAAGGTTTTAGACCCAGCAGATACCTCTGCCAATGGAAGAGGAGGCGATTCCCACTTCAAGTTTCTATGTCATCTTCAGTACTGTTCTGGAGGTACTCCCAACCCACCAGAGGAAATGGAGGGGTGGGTGCAGGCCTGGCATGGGTCCCAATTTGGCCTACCAGGCATTTACCCCAAACCATACCCATTCACCCCATACCTAACACCTCAGGAGAGGTGTGGATGGAGACATGGCTGCTAATACACAATCGGGAGCCTTCAAGTGTATTCCCAGTAGTGCACTGACAAGGCAAGAATGCTCTTGCCACCAATCAGCTAGGACCGGCTGCACTACCAAGGGGACTCCCCTTGGGAAATGCTTTGAGTTGCCTTGGGGAAATCCATGGCCAGCCAACCAATGCAGAAAGCAGAGCTTGAAGTAAGTGTTTATCAGCTGATAGGAACTCACTTCAAGCGCCCTAGAATTGGCTGCACTACTGAATTCCCCAGGGGAAACTCTGAAGCCAGTCAATCCTCGAAGGGACTTGCCAAGAGTCCTGCTTAGCGCTTTGAAGCACTAACAATCAACTGATTGGTGGCACTTCAAAGCACTGTGCAGGGCTCTTTGCAAGCCTAGTGCACCGACCATTTTCAGGACTTCAAAGCACCCCATCACCTGATGTCATTGTGATGCCCACTTGACAAATGTGCTGTGTGAAAGTTACAGAAGATAAAGATCTGGCCCACCAAGCAGACTCAGTTCCACACCCCTAGTACAAAAGATGTGTCTCCAAAAAAAAAAAAACACTGTATCACATTTCAAGTGGTTAAAGTAGAAGTTATTTAAAATGTAAACTAGCCTCATTTTCTTAGTATTGCAGTTAGACAGAAAGACAAGATCCAGCAATCGGAAGTGCAAAATTATATGAGGAGCACCAAGCTCTTATGGCAATTTAAGAAACTGTAGCAGTAGTAATGTAAGACCAAAAGGCAGGATCAAACCCAAAAAAATCACCTTCCCCCACCAACCCAGCAGTGAGATTCAGCAAGGGCTTCTTGCAAAGCCTCAGTGTGGGGAGGGGAGACCTCGCCCATTACTCTCACTTGAGAGGAAGCCCTTGCAGAGCCTCAAGACTCCTATCCTATTGCAGGGGTGGCAGTGCATTTTGCCTCAGGTGCCAAAACATCTAGGGCTGCCCCATGACACTGGCAATGAAGTTCACCATAAAAATCACAAACGTAAAATAGAAAGAAAAAAAAGAGTTCATTAGTTCTGCAAAGAATAATTTCACTTTTTCCTTTCCTACTAGCATGGTGAAAAGGTATGCAACACATCATTTACACAGTCATATCTTAAAAGTACAGTATGCCCACAACTTATGCACATGGCCAAAAAATAATAAAATAATTAAAAGGGGGCATAATTTTTTTTGGGGGGGTGAAGACATGCAGTCCCACCTGCCATTGAACCCAATGCATTTCAACATGATTTTGGCTTTAGGCATGATCCCAAGTATGAAACTCCCCATGTTGCAGGTTTACTATACAAATTATTATTTGTAAAGAATCCACAAAAATGCTTGTTTTAAAAACTCAAAGATGTGCTACACAGTTGATCAGCATCTACAGCCACACAATAAATGAAACTAATTTACAGAGGGGGGAAATTATGTAAACTTGGTTTGACATATACCCCAAATCTCAAGGTGAGGTAGTGGGAGGATAGTACAAATGTAAACATTTTCAATAGTCTGAAGCCTTATTTGAAGTTAAAAACAAGCAATATTTTTTTGTGCACCTTCCTAACCACTCCACCCACACACACTTAGGTTAATGAGTAATAGCTTGGGTTTTGGTAAACCATTATTTTTTGCCATTAGAGTCAATTCCACAAACTATTTTTGAACCATAGAATCATGGAATTGTAGAGTTGGAAGGAACCCCAAGGATTATAGAGTCCAAATGCCTGCAATACAGGAATCATTTGTCCCTCCAAACCAGGACTGGAAAACAAACATCAAAACACAAGTCTGTGATCTTGTTTTGTAGGGCACACACAAACCATAGTTTTTGGTATGCCTGTAACATACCCAAGCCAGGAATTTATTCATGAAGCCAACAGTGCTAGGAAAAGGAGCACACAAGCACAGAACTCATTTTCAATCCATGGTTTGAAGAATGAAAAATGGTACATTTTAACCAAGCCAGGAAGTTATGAAACTTCCAGGAATTGAGACTGTAGTAATTGGAGAGAATAGTATATTCATTGGAGTCTTCAGTCTGAGAAATGAAGATTCAAAAATGGGAAAGCTTGAGTAATTGTACTATAGAAGACATAGCTGGTGTGAGAGCTAGGGATTCATGAGTGTGTGTACTAGGACACAAGTAGCTAGGTTATGTTGGCACTAGAGTTGATAAGTGTGGTATGAAGTTGGAAGGTTAATGGAAGCTGGGTGAAAGATGTGATGGCTGGTATATAAGAGAACTGAAGTGATCTGAAGAGGAAAGGACCGCCAGGGAGAGAGGCAAGAGTAGGAACCAGTTATCAGGTCTGTGAAGTGCCACCACTACTGTTTTTATGCCTGTTTTGTAGACATGATACTCTTGCTTTACTTTAACAGAGAAGACATCTGACTATGAGAGTGAATCTAAGCTTTCTCTGACCATCAAACACTGGTTTGTGAGCAAGGCTACAAATCAGAAGGCAGACTCATGACGCAAACATTCTGTTTGTCTACTCAGCAGTAAGCCCTATTAGCAATGAGTCTTACTCTCAAGTAAGGCTTAGGCTGAAATCCTATACATACCCCAATTCCATTGAACTCAACAGGGCATACTATTGAGCAGACATGCATATGACTGGGCTGCAAAATTCTTGTGGTGGTTAAAAAAAGGCGGCTTATAATAGAGGAACTGTCATTCTATGTTTAAAGTGTATTATTATCAAAAGAAATTATGTAAGAGGGGATACATTTACCATTCAACCTAATTCAAGAACAAATATGGGGTTTTGTACAATTTGAAAATTTTAATCAGGGGAAAGAGATACAGAGATTTGCACAGCAAAAGACATAAGAGAGCTAAGGAAACAGCGACTGTGGCCAGGAGCAAAAAAACATGGTGCCCCCCAGATTTTGTTGGACTCCCAGCCCCACTCAGCTGCAGTCAGCATGGCCAATGGTCAGGTACAACAGAAGCTGTGGTCCAGTAACATCTGGCAGGGGTCACATTTGTGACCCCTCCTATAGCTATGGGGAAGGACACGGAGTTGTGCAGATTACAGACCTCTAGACACCCTAGCTTCAGCCATATTCTCTCTGGTTTCTAAGAGGAATAATCTCCTATATCACTCCTCTATTGTTCCAATTCTCTACAGCTCTGAAGATAGGAAATTCATTTCTTTGTCTGTTAGAGATTCAGAAAATAAAAAGCCACCTGTACACCTTCATTGCAAACAGTATTACACATTCAGTTTCAAATATTTCCAGAACATCTGCCTATAAACAATGGGTGATATCCAACTAAGTCACCCTCAGAGTGGACCCACTAAAGTCAAATCCCTTTATTTCAATAGGTTTACTAATCCACCACTAAATGGAGCATTTTAACTATAGCAGAGCAGTGCAGCATTCACAGCTATATGATTTAAACTGTAGCAGTATAATACAGCACTGCAGTACACGAAATAGAGCAAAATCAGACAAAGAAACAAAAGGAGATTCTCATTTCATTTTCACCAAAGATGAAGCAATTTTGTTAAAAACAGAGAGCCAAAAATGAAGCAAGCCCATTATTTTCTAATCAGTATATTGCCCTTATATAGTTTAATCGTTACAATCTTAGCATAATCTTAAACTAACAATGCACTTTTCAGTTACATATATATTGTAGACCTATACATATACTAGCTTTGCAATGTTAACTTAATAGCTGCAATTCACAATCTATTGAAAATAATAGGGTCTTTTTCATTTATTTTGATAGACTGTGAGTGCACCTGATGCATTTGAAATAATAACTCGTGTCTTTAATAACTTTAGTTTCTACAAGAATCAAGATTTTACTATGTAAGTATCTCTAATAAAATATTAATATTGGGGGGGGGGGAATCCAACAAATGTAAGAGCAAGTCTTTAAAAAATAAAATGCTCAGTAGATGATTGACTCTGTGAAAGCTTAACCCTACCAAACCTGCTTCTAATTTTAAATATTAATGCTAGCATAGCAGAACTCTCACGTGATCTTCCATCTCTATGGAAACCTTTCTTAGCAATTGGTTGCCCATGAAGAAAGACTCCCAGTTTTCCTTGACCACAGGCTGTATTTATACATCCCTAGAATGTGGCTCAGATAAAAGTATTAACCCTATGTGAACATACAACAAATCTATCCTAAATTTAAGGTCTATTATAAAATCATTTCATCCTTTCCTGACTCCCTTCTAATTTACACCTAAAACAAGTCCATTTAATTGATTCATGGAATCCACAACTGACTCATATCTGTTCACAGTTCACTTTATTGCCCTTCCCTCAAGCTAGACTGATCATTTTGGACCAAAATATTAAACAAGGACAGTCTTATCAAGCAAGCACAATCTGACAAGGGAAGTTTGTGCTTTGAAACAGGCTTGCATGTTCAAGCTTCCCCTCTGGAAGTGCTCCTACATAGGCAATGGTGTTATTCAAAAGGGGAGGGGGGGGAGATAAATACCACCTTTAACACACAGGTTGTTGTTAAGTCCCATTGAAAAGATGGTGGGTGTTGTCAGTTTTAACAATGAAGTTCATGTGTCAGAGAAGGGGATGTCCTAATTCACAGCACACACAAATACAGTTGATTAGCAGTGTCAAAGCTGAAAGTGCAAACCATCTGCCTTGTGCACCATTTCATTCAGGAAGCCCACTGCTGCGCATAAGGATCTTTCCCAAGATGGCAATGCCTCCAAATGCAAACTCTTACCAGAACACAACAATTTAAAGATGAATAATATTTCTGCATATCTTAAAATTTGAATAGCATCTAACAGATAATAAAACTTTATATCTATATTCACACACACACACAATATAGGTTACTATCACAACCAC
This sequence comes from Podarcis vaucheri, assembly GCF_965113315.1. Classification (NCBI taxonomy): domain Eukaryota; kingdom Metazoa; phylum Chordata; class Lepidosauria; order Squamata; family Lacertidae; genus Podarcis; species Podarcis vaucheri. The sequence continues at coordinate 21,079,735 of NC_138755.1, read as the reverse complement.
TGCTTATTAAAAGCAAATAACTAGAAAAAAAACTATTCCATGAAAGAAAATATGGCCTACCATATATACTGCCTGAACCCACATTTACGCAAGATACCAGAAGAAGCTCCTTTGATTTCTCTTACCACCTGACCTTCTAGGGGTGAGAGCTATATCTTTCAAGCAGGTACAGTGGTGCCTCGCAAGACAAAATTAATTCGTTCCACGATTTTTTTCGTCTTGCGAAGCACAGTGTCGGGAAAGTTTTGGAAAAGCTTCAAAAATCACCAAAGTCTTTAAAAACCTCAAAAAAGGCTACCACACCGCATGCTATGAGTTGTTCCTCGAAGTCAAGTCGCAACTGTATTAACAGTGTTAAGAAAAAGGAAACAAACTTGCAAGACGTTTCCGTCTTGCGAAGCAAGCCCATAGGGAAAATCATCTTGCGAAGCAGCTCAAAAAAACAAAAAACCCTTTCGTCTAGCGAGTTTTTTTGTCTTGCACGGCATTCGTCTTGCGTGGCTGAAGGAGGTTTGTGTTGTATTGTGTTGTGATGTTCTGTATGCCCTGAGCTATGTGCTATAAGAAAGGCAAAAGGACAGAGCTAGCAGAACATCACTGGCAGAGGAAGCCTTCCCCCCCCCCCTCCACAATGATGGACTCATTTCTGAGGGTGAGGGGCTATAGCTCCCTTTGGGATGACACTGCTTGCAGGAAGGCACAAGGGCACCTCCTTAACATTTGCTGAACAGGAGGCTGCAGGGTTTACTTTGTCATCTTTCTAACATCAGGAAAATACAGTTTTATTCTCTTGGGCATTGAATGATCGGGCCTTTGGTGGCTGTAGATGTTCACTGTGTGTTCAGGGAGCGAGTGTTTTCTGTGGTTTCAGTGATTTTTTTTCTTCTTCTTTCAGGTGAACACTTTTCGCATTGTTTTACTGACTTTATTTTGTATACTATATTATCATTATTTAAAATCACATAAGTGATTTATTATATCTGCCTTAAACCACTGAATCTGAAATTTCACTGTAGATTCTTTGAGTAATCACCACGTATATTTACACTAATGCCTCTAAGTACAACGGCAGCCTTCATGAATGTAAAAAAAGTGATTTGATATGAATGATACCTTTCTCCCTATGTTAACAAAATGACTATGGGATGTAGTTCCTCATTGTTGCACAGTTTCCTACTGGAAGCCAGTTGCTTGCAGAAATCAAGACCATAATCCACAATCACAGTAAGCTACAATGAGGGTGATAAATTAGGATATACCCTTGATTTGGTGGGAAAGCTGAAAGCTAAAACTCAATATTGAAAAGGAACCGGTCTGTTTGCAAACTGGAGGTGTGTTGCCGTTCAACGGAAATACAGAAATTTAGATCTATACACGAAATCCAAACTATCTGTGAGGCAGGGAAGAATATATGCAAAGATGGATCATCTGGAATTTCTTGGGACTTTCTTATAAAGAAGTTGACATCACAAAATTCAAGGTTCTGTCAAAGTCTTCTGTTCTTCTCTGGCATGTTAAAGTATAGAAAGTAGAGTTTAGATGACTCTGAGATACTTGAACCTTAATTGCTCCACTTTCCTCTGTATCAACTTCTTCCTAAAGAGGGAGGATACAGGGAGAGTACAGACAATCTCTATTGGGGGTTTACTGAAGGCTGAATAAGATGGTGAGGTGAAGAGAAACAGCAGCCAAAGGGTTCATTTATATAGTCATCCAATTGTCCTTGTACTAGCTGAAAACTCTGGTTGAGAGCACCAATAATTCCGATGCAGTGCATCAGTGCAGAATTTCCGGGATGCATATTCTCCAGTCGAAGATATAGAAGATGATAGTTTCCAGAGAGCAATGGCATGAATGGTATTAGATGAATAGGTAGACTGGGGTGAGATTTCAAGAAACCAAGCTGTAATTCTGGCCCCCTTGAGTCCTTCTAAGCTACCATCCTTCTAGATACTAAAACAAACTTCACTAAGAGACAGGTGCTCTGCGCTGGCCATACTCTATGGAAGCAGTGAAGTAGAGTAAGACTTGGCTTATTGGCAAACAGCAATAGTACTCACCACATCCTTTGAATCCCAATCATCATTGTAACATGTAGTGTTTGTTCCTTAGTAAAGTGAAGTGCATCAGCCTGAAACACATGAGCCAGATTTTTCTTGTCATCTGGAGTGTGATCAAGATAAAGCATGGGGTTGTCCCATTGAAAGCATTGGTACCTAGCCTTCACAAAGATAAGAAAATTGCAAACTATAAATTTCTATCCAGAAAACCTAGCTTCCCTCCATGTTGGTATGCCTCAGCAAGTGAGTCAATAGGTTAAAATGAAAGAAGCAGCCCCTTCACTAAAACTGCTTTCCAAGTACTATAAAATGAACAAGAGCTTGTTTCAGGAATTTTTAGCTATTAAAAGAATAGCTAGTAACATTCACCTGAGGAAGTGCATATTTCAATCCCAGATATTGGGCCATTCTCTGCACTTATTTCATATGAAAGTGATCTTCATACAAAGAGGTAAGATTGGGACCCCCTACAACATGCTCCACTAAAGGCTCCAAGGTTCAGTCTGACAATGTTGAGTATGAGTTATCAAGATGCTAGTATGACCAAGAGTTGTGGCTCATGAAAGTGAGCATGTCTGTGCCCAGAAAGATCATGGAAATATGGCCAGAAAGAGATTATCAAGGATCCTTCAACAGAGATAAGGATAGCTGTAACTATCAGCATTGCATCACAGGAACCAAAACAGCTTCTTAGTCCAGTCTCTCTGTCATTCTTATGAGAAATATGGCTCTGCTTAACAATTACAGTCGCTGCTGAAGAAATGCAACCTGTGCCGTTAATGATGATTGTGCAACCCGTACAACACATAGGCAACAATTATTCACACAATTAATATTCTTGTCCAAAAACAATTTTTCACCATTTATCAGATTTTTGAGAATAAGACAACTACTTACAAAGTGCGATGAAAACTTAGAAGCTATCTAAAATAAAGTGAACTTGCAGTGTCAGATTTTACTAAGTTCTTACAACTTCTTGACTCACTTTTTCTTTTTCCTTGTTTTTTAGGTAAGTTCAAGAAGACGGTAGGTAAGCAATTACAGTTGAGCTGTGTTTATTCTGGCTTTTGACACTGCTAATGGAAAGCTGCGTATTGTCCAACCCAATCCACCCTGTCTAATAGATTCTGCTAGTAACAGCACACATGCAATCACATACAAAACTTAAACCAACACTGAAGCCAGTTAAGAAGCACTTAGCACAGGAATGCTAGAAACCAAGGCTTGATCCCTAATCATTAGGTAAAGACAATGAATCAGCATGGTGCTACTTCCTTTTCTTGGAGGCATGGGGGATCAGAGGCTGGCAAAACCTAATAGTGTTTTCAATTCCCTTTTCCGAACAACTTGGAAGCCACTTATGAGGAACACTTCAAAACTCAACCCTTCAAAATAGTGCAAAACACAGTGCAATGGAGGAGTCTGATCTGTGTCCGTGGTTCCTAGCATGGAAATAGGGACCACTCTTGGTCCACAGATTCATAGGGGTATCAGCAAAAGTAGGTGCCAGCACTACCCCCCCATACCCAAAGCCCTAATGAAGTACAAGCAAGACAAGCATCCCCTCAGTGCTCCTCAAAGAGGCAAATCAAGCAATATGCCAAACCAGTACAAGGACTTTCACTCTACAAGTGTGGCATTTTAAATAAGACATATGTTAGGTTATAGGCTCAGTGAAAACTGAAGCAAAAGAGCCCCAAGCAACAAAAATAAGATACTCACCTACACTATGCTTGCATCTACACATCAAGCCAAATCACAGTTTACGGCACTATGCATGAGCAGGAATGAGCTGCAGTCTGAATTTGATTAGGTCCCCTCCTTCCACCCAGCCAAGATTTCACTTCCACTTTTGATTAAGAACAACTTATTACATCATCCAGTTGCATAACCAAGATTAATCTTAACAATGATGGGTTAAAACAAGCCATCAGGGAGACAGGAACTTCTTCCTGTATGAGCAGATTTTACTAAACTAAGGTTTGATATGATGTGCAAAAGCAGCCCATTCAGTCTAAGCAAAATGTACCATCTGAAGATGAACTTCACGGGCAAGACCTGAAAAAACAGTTTCTTAACCAGCTTAAGAAAGTGGCACCTGAATAGACCTTTTATCCACACAAAGGGTTTATTCCGATGCTACCTCCTTAATCAATTAAGAAATATGATTAGACTCAAGTTACACACATACATCTTGGCCTACTCCTTTACAAAACAAAAAGTACTGTACTAAAGCTGATGTTCATTATCAAATGAACCAGTATTTCATTTTCAATTATGAACGTACAAATAGCTGATATTCTTAGGTACCCTATAACATCTGTATTAGGTTAACTGCAGAAAGATAACACTGGCCATATAAGATTAAAAACAACAGAACTGAGATCTCAGCACAGGCAGGAGGTCCCCTACCTACTGCTAATACTAGCATATCTAGCAACCGTAACACATTGTAATTTTATGTTGTGAACCACCCTGAGATCTACGGATAAAGGGCAGTATTCAAACTTTAATAATAACAACAATAATATATTAAATATTTCTTTCTCCCTCCTGACAACAGAAAACATGCCTTCATGCAAAATACGTAAAAGAAACAAATTAGTCATCTCACAACAATATCCCTTTATCTACAGGAGTCAGATCCTGCTCAGGCTGAAGATGTGCATTGGATTTTGACAGAAGCATGACCAAGGCCACACAGTTACTGAGTCATTTTGAATCAGGATAACCAGGGATCAAGGAGTGCAAGCAAAATATCCCCACCTCTCTCTCCCTGTCAGTTTCTCTCTCACACATACACACACAGAGTACCAATTAAAACACATACTTCCAGTTGGCCAAAGGTTTCTGTGTGTATATTTAGTGACAGTTGTGGCTAAGGGATTTGGTGTTTGTCCTACTCTGGAAGATGGGTTGAGACCCCATTACTATGCTCTTCACATCAATAAGCAGTTAACAGTGAGCTCATCTGTCTCTCCAAAATACTTCCTACAGGAAAAGCTAACAGGGTTTAAGTAAATAATGTACTGCCAAAACTGTATTCCTATATATTTCTTCACTTATTAATAGTAAACCCATTCAGTTTTGCTTAGCAATTCCAGATAATTTTTAAAGAGTTATGCTCTGATTGTATATATGTCAGGGAACTGACATCGGAGCCAGAGGCGGAGGCAAGGCTCTCAAACAACGCTGGAGAAGGGCCCAGCAGGGGGAGAGGCGGCTCACCAGCTGGGGAAGGAAATCAGCGTAACACCAGGGATAAAGGGGGGCAGATGGGGGAATTGGCAAGGGGGCTCCAGGACTCTTCGCGAGGATCAGCGAGGAGAGCATGGGTCCTCCACTACCCACGCTCTCCCTGCGCAGAAGACTTCCGCGCAGGGAGAGTAGGAGGAGACTTGGAGTCAAACAACTTTTATGCTGGAAAAGGTTTAAGAAACGCCCACTGACGGATTCTGCCAGCGACTGAACAGCCACGAAGTGTAGGGCTGTCCAGACAGAAAAGGTTTAACAAGGCAAACTAGCCAGGAGTGGCACCAACTTGCGCACGAGTAACCCCTACAGTTATTACAATATACAAAGTACTATAAAACACTATTGCAAGGCTAATTTATGGATCCACATCCTGCGAAAGTCTGCATTTCTCAAAGGAACTACAATTAGTATTTCAGCCAAGCTCTCAAAATAAATCGTGCTGCTCCCAGGAAATGCATTATATCAAACAGAAATGTTTTATGGTTTGTAAAATCCTGTTTCTTTTGAACTTGGAATGTGAACTTGTTTTCTTAAGGATTTCAATTTCTTGTGAAAATTCTTAGCTTATACCAACCATATAAACGCACATGGTGTCCTCATAATAATATCAGCAGCACTTACTCATCATACTTGATATGATAAACAGTATCTTCTTCAGTGTCCATATAATCTGAGTAAGATGTAGAAGGTGCATTGTCCAAACTAGTTTCTCTAGAGTGATCTTGGTTTAAGTTTCCATTAGTCCTTTTGTAATTACTGCCACTCTTTCCTTGTGCTTTTCCATTTTTATGTCCTTTTGTTGCTTGAGTTACATTTTGTATATGAGCTTCAAACCAGGATCCAATAGTAACATCTCGGGCATCCACAAGTTCATTTATCTAAAAATAAATTTGACATTTAGTGAATGATATGCCGAAAAAGTACAGAATTAATAATGCTGTGGATCCCCAACTACAATGCAACTGCATTCGTTAAATTCACTCTACCTTTACATTCTTAAAATTAAACAGAATATTCTACATTTTGTCAGAAAATCATTTCAACACAAATAAACTACAGATGTAAACAGAGCAGCTCTTGCTTTAAATTACTATTCTCTCCTTCACATAACTATTCACTAAGGTTACAGAAGCTTTCAAACCTTTGGTTATTCCTGCTTTTTGCCTGATTTTCCTGTATTTTACTGCTTCTTTTTCTCTAGACATTTCCTTCTCCACAATAATAATGAAATCCTTTAACTCTGAAAACTGTTCTTTGCTCATCCGTTTACAAACCATCTTCCAATGAAATAATTCAGCTTTGCCAATGAAAAGGTGATTTTGTGCATATTATTTTTGCATATACTCCCACTAACACTACACAACTTAACCTTTCCAAATTATCTCTTATGACACAATAAATGCAGCTACTCATTTGTTGTGCAGAATTCAAATGTATTGTTCCTAGGAAGCACTTCTGTGTTGGCTCTTGGAAATGTGTTTTTTCCTCCAAACTAGCACTTTTACTACAACACTTTGGGCATTGGGTTAGCAATGGTTGCAAGAAAAAGGCCACAGAAATTATCAACCAGTAACTCTGTGGCCACTGCTGATGCATAAAACAGCTCCCTCCATGCCTATGCTATTTTGTGATTTATTTGTTTTTTAAATGCTTAATGTAATGCACCTACAATTCTTTAGGGCTGCATTTCCCACTAACATGCTTTTTAAAGCTACCACCATCCCCCCCGCCCCTAACAACAAAATCCAGCACTTTATGGACTATTTCACTTCTTCCTTTTTTCACTAAAAACAAAAGCCCAACATACTTTCCTTGATGGCCAAGAACTTCTCCTCTCTCCAATGAAAAAGAACACATCACCTACATTCTTTAAGATACATTTTATTTCATCTGCTAAAACACCTAAACTTTTCCTAATGATGTCAATGCTCACAACCCACTGCGCATTTGCATGTATTTATATCTAAATGCTTATTTACATATTTATATCCAATTATATTTATATAAAATTCAGCAAACAGAACTGAATATAGAATAGTGCCCAGCGTCACCTTAGTGCAACCAATAGGAAGTCAAAAAGCACTCTCCCAGTGCTACTCTCTGGACTCTGTCCCGTAGGTAGAGCTGTAACCACTATAGAACTGTAAGCACAGGAATACAATGCCCCCAATTCCCAATTGGTTCAGGAGGACACCATGGAGAAGTGCAGATGGCGGCTTGCCTCTGCCTTGCATAAGGGAACCTGCCAAAATCAGGAGTAGCCAACATGGCATCCTTTCAGATGTTTTGGAATACAACTACCTAGCCAGTATGCTCAACGGTCAGGGATGATGGGAGCACTTACCCCTTGACTAAAGTATATTTAGTTTTCTCTCTGCTTTGGCAAATAAAATCTACTGCAACTACAGACTGGCCAATTATAATACATCTTGTAGCACACAGTAGCATTATTTTTTTCATATTAACTGGAATGTTACATTTAGCTGTGCACATCAAACAGACTATAACTACAGTTTAAACGGCCAACCCATATCTATTTATATGATCCTTCACTACACTGAAAGCCACCAACGCTGGTGACAGTTTTGCTTCACTATTCTAAAGAGGAAAATAGGTAAGTCATTTTGAATATTGAGTAGTCTAAACCTTCAGTCCCCATCTTGATGCTCACAGGTACCACGGCACCCTCAGACAATCCTCTTGGTGCCCAGCAAGACTCCTTTCTTTTGGAAGCAAGGAACAACAGCAACACTTTTTATTGTTTGGTTGGGGCAACCAGGGCAGAGGGTTGATTGCTTTTTTGTCTGATTTGTTTTGGGTGTCTGCACATCACTAGTTTTTCTTCTATGAAATGGGTTCTTTTGGTGCCCACAAAGCTTTATTAGTTTTCCAAATGAGCCTATGGGCCCATAAAGTACCCATGATTTAAGCTTAGTCTCACTTCAACAAAAGGCCTACAGAAAAAACCAGTGAGGAACAAAGTTGATGAAAGGAGAGGATTGGAGGAAAACTTGAGGGAGGCAGTACTACTAGAAAGGAGGAAGCTGAAAGACAGGATATCTGAACTATTGATCCATGAGGAGAGAAGGCATCAAGACCATGAAAGGTCTTAATGACTCAAACCCAGCAGAATAATACTTAACTACACATAGCTAAACTATGTTTTCTTTAGCAGTCTTGTGGCTTCCTGTTAAAGCCACACTACCACCAAGATCAGAATCTCCATGTCTGTATGCTCCTGTACCATGTTCCTTCTGAGTATGGTTACAGCTGTGCCAGTGTCCAGTTTCCTTAACCCCACTGTGGCAGGGACAGAAAAACAGGTAAGTGAGCGAGTTGGGGTCTTAAGGGGTGGCTCTAGCCCACAAGCCAGAAACTAGATCACTGAACCTCAAATTAAAGGAGAAAACAAGGCTATTTTGGCATAGCTCTCAGTATATTTATGGCCTTAGGTGAGCCATTATGTTCAACGTGTGAGCCCTGGTAACAGGCGCCCAGGAACTGAACGAGTAACAAAGCCTGAATTCCAGCTGCAGCAGTATGTAGTTCAGTATCAGCAAATTTCTATGGTAACTGAATATTAAATGAGGCATGTGAAAAGGCTTGTACATTTTCAGCCCAATCAAACCAGTACATAGGCTCACTTGCAGTACAGTCTGTAAAATTGTGTAAGAAAACTCAATTTGCATGCTTCTGAAACAGAAGAGAAATGATATAACATTATCAAAAATAAGGTGCAGTCATAATATAAAAAGAATGTTACACTATAAAGCACCTTTTTTGTGTTCCACATTGCTTCCAGGAGAAACAAGAAAACAAAATAAATGCTAAATATGCTAATCCCAGGTATTTTGGACACTTAAAAACATGTAATGTATACAACTAATGCTGTTCAGCATTAAAAAAAGAAAAAGAAAATTATTTAAAATGGACAGAATCTGAACCCAGACCAGGAACATAGTCACAAATGACTGGCAAAACTTTTCACCCAAAAATAAGACTCTATGATTCTGTCAGTAAAGTTCACTAAATTATCACAAAAAAATCAATCAAAAATGTTAAAGAGGGGTAATTAGCCTGTCAGAATAACACAGAAGTCCATGATATATATGAAGAAACAGAAACTGATATTGGTAACTCAGAAAATAAGGCTGATTAAATTTCATGCAGTATTCATTGAGTCTTGGTTTACTCACCCCTTTTTCACAGCTTGCTTATGAAAATACCATATTTTTTTCGTCTATAATATGCCCCCATGTATAAGACGCCCCCTATTTTGGGGGTCTCAGATTTAAGAAAATGAGGGAAGATGGCCCAGAGTATAAGACGCCCCCTAATTTTTGACATTATTTTTTAGAAAAAAACCCTAATCTTATATATGGAAAAATACAGTAAGTACTTTATATCTACTTGACACTTTGGGATCACTTAAGGAGACATAGGGTACCATTCAAGAGTCATCCTGCACAGAGTAGCCCCACTGATATTAATACATATGAATAACTTAGATTCATTAATGTCAATGAGTCTGCCCTGAGTGCTGAACACAACTCAGGATAATTTTCAGAATACACAGTAATTTTCTTAGTATAATGTTGGTGGTTTCTCCTGTTTTTATTGTTCTCTGCCTGCTCCTCATATACTGGAAAAATGAAAGAGATGCTAAATTCCTTACAGTTCAGTAGCTTACAGCTTCATTTGTAATAAAACATTTAAAAAGTAGATATTCAATTTGGAATTGACTGAATAAACACTATTTTAAGGTATCAAACATGATAATTTAACGACAAACCAAGATATACATAATACGTTTTATGTTTCTAAAAATGAAAGGAGGACTAAAAAAGGTACTGCATGTTTTTCCGTTTTCCCAAAAATTCATTTTGGGTAAAAAAAAACCTAGAAAAACAAACATTTTCCATGGCTTGAAAATTCCTAGATACCAGCTTCTTCATGACATTAAGGGAAGAGGGCTCTTCCAAGTTTTATCTCATCAAATAACTTGAAAATACATTTTAGATTCAATGAATCCATTGAGTTTTAGGCTTTATTACATTTGAAATTTCCTAAAACCATTACAGTGCATTTGCGCCTACAGCAGAGGAGTTTCATGTAGATAGACCAGTGGCAGGAAAGCTATGGTGCACATCAGACTCATGAAGCCATCTGAACTGTCAAACCAGCCCCTGGGAATTGGAGATAAAGGGTTCAACTCCAAAAGTGGGGAGGAAATCTTATTCCTCCAGCAAGGATGCTGTTGCTCCTATAGTCCCAGGGGCAGTGTTATCCCACCGCCAGCTATTTTCAGGGCTACAGTCTCTTTTTCACTCTCACCATTAACTTGTATGGAGTAGAGCAGTGATGTACAAACTTGGCCCTCCAGCTGTTTTGGGACTACAATTGCCATCATCCCTGACCACTGGTCCTGTTAGCTAGGGACGATGGGAGTTGTAGTCCCAAAACAGCTGGAGGGCCAAGTTTGGCCATCACTGGAGTAGAGGATGATTCCTTCAAATGGCTTGGGGGTGGGTGGGAATTTATCCCCCTGGAAAGAGGGGAAACTAAATTTAGACAGAAATCCAATATACAAACCTCAAACTTTACTTAACATTTTTTTACTTCACAACAGTCATCAGAGTAAAATTTATATGTGCAATTATACAGTCCAAAATTTACAAAAATACAAATACCTTGTATCGTCCGATGCCAGGATCAATAAGAAACGAACGTGCTGATGTAGATGGCTGATTAGATGATCCACTGTTTGCTCCTTGCTTGGATTTGTTCTTACAGTTCACAACTCCACAGGAACTGGGCTTTCCATCTTCATTTGTTGATGGAGAAGCAGGAGCATCAGAATCTGAGCGTATCAAAAGCTGAACTATATCATTCAGTCCAACATTATAATCAAATAAGGTGTGTCCATCTTCAAGCTATCCAAAACAAAACCCAGGGAGAAAAGCAATCAGCAGATGTTAGTTCAAAAGTTTGTATCTTAAAATATAAAGAATTGCATCAATATATAACCTGGAGATAGATATAGATTGATATAAAATAAATGTAAATAAATAAATACTTCACACTAGCTAAATCAAACTATACTGATAATTGGAACAGGACCAGTTGATATTGAAAAGTTACAGATTGAAGCCATACTATTCATTTGGTCTTTAGAGCAGTATTATTACTAACTTATGAAAAGCTTAACTACTTTGAACAAAAAGCTATACATGTAAATATGTCAAAATCTGCTACCTTCTGTTTAAATATATGTGTCATGACAAATCAATGTTGTGCAATAAAAAGAATACGTTAAGAACAGAAACTCATTATACACCCCTACATCTACAACCAGAATAATATATTAAAAGTGCTTTCATTGTTTAGTTTTATCATTTACATTTCCTAATGTCATTGTAGTTTTTAAATCTAAAAAAGCAATGTTTTTCAAATTTAAACTTGATGGTTTGTATTCAACTCTATATTTTCTTCCTACAGTCCCTACGCTTTAGAGTACAATCCTGCAGATACAGATATATTTAAGTGCAGTTAAGTCTTGTTCATGGTGTAAATACCAGGTCCACTAATTCTGGCCATCACAATTGTTGGTTTGGAGGAATACACAGATAATTCCTAGAGAACATGTAACTAATTTATATGAAAAATAAAACCAGAAGTGTGACAATGTATCGCTACTGGAAGGGTTTCCCTACACAAAGACATAGGCCAGGATTCAAAGCACTTTCTGTACAAGTATAGTTCCCTTTGCCCATCTTCTTTTGCTCACCCAAACTTAGTCTCAAGTCTTTCAACACCTTTTACAACTGTAGCTCAGAGTCTGTGGACCACCAACACATTTATTTATAAAGGTACGTATATACTGCTTTCTCAAAAAAATAACAGGGTGATTTACAGCAATATAAAAGCATTAGAAACATTAAAAGTGGCCCAAAACAATCATTAAAATAATGGGTTACTCAAGAAAATTGTAAACAATAGAATAGGCGTGTTGCCATAAAAAAGTATTCAAGAGATGCCTATTATATGCACTTCCTCTTCTCTACCAAAATACCAGTTGGACCAGACTCTTAAATGTAACAAGAAGTTTTATTTTGTTTTTTATTTTACTGGAGGAAAGAAGTGACTAAACAAAGCAAAAATATTTTCCATAGGGATCAATTAACATTAAAACAAATCAGGTTAAGAGATCTCTGAGGTTTAGGAATTTCTGCTAATCTGGCTTTTCTAGAAATTTACTAAATTAGGACACTAGGAATAGAGGCTCTACTACAATTAGGAATCACTTTATTTTAGTTTCTCTTTTAAAGTTCTTTACTGCAATGGAGCACCATGAAGGAAAGAAACAACAATAATTCGCATCTCTCAAAAAATGTTGAAGCAACTTGTTTCCTGGGCAATAAAAGAATGTTTTCAATTAGAAAAATGGGGGGGGGAGTGTTTAAAAATGAAGAGACAATCAAAAATGTTACTGCAAAACATTCTAAAATAGTAAAAATCTAACTGACTATAAAAGTTACATGATCTAAAATTCAGGCCCATGAGCTCTTTCAGGTGGTCAATTGTGGGGGGGGGGAGGAGAGAGAGGGAGAGGGAAGGCAATAAGTGGTTTTCATTATTGTGATATATCACCAGCTAAACATCACAGTATTTCAATATATGACAGTATCTGCTTGCCTGCTGATGAAACTGAGTGCGCGATGATTGGCAATATTGTCATTTATCTATTTTAGATCCCTAAGTAGTAGCAGTTGCCAGAACATTGTCCTGTTTGCCTCCGTATAGTTCCATCCTTATTTCCAACAATGTGGTATATTGCAATGTTTAGCTGGTAATAACATTGTTTAGGTGGTGATATTGTGAGGTTTAGCTGCTGATAACATTGTAGCGTTCAGCTGGTGAATTGTCATGATGTTAAAAAGCAGATATTGCCTAGCCTTGCACACATTGTGATTTGTGATATATTGCCGTGTGTGATTTGTGATATATTGCCGATATATTGCATGGGAATCTGAATCCTGGGATAAGAAACATTGAATACATTAGAACTTACTTCCAAGTAGACATAGGAATGTAATGCACAAATTACTAGCTTGCCCAAGACTACCCAGGTACCTGTGGGTTCTTAGTCTCTTGTACACTGTCACCCATCATTGTGAATATGAAGCTTTGGATTGCCTACAAACTATCCAAAGTTTCATATTCACAATGATGGGTGACACTGTACAAGACACTAAGAACCCACAGGCACATGTGCAGAGGACTATGTTTTTTGAACACATAGTACAATCTGGTATACTACAATATCTAGTAATATTGGTGAAACAAAATAAAAACTTATGATCAGTATTAATTTTAGGCATTTGTTTCAGGAATGAGGAGGCATAACATATGTGAAGTGGGGGGAGGAGAAGTGGAAATAGTACAATGATTATTAGGTACAATCCTAGGGAAATTACTTGCCAAGGATTTTGCAAACATAATATTTAGTTATTGTCAGCAGTCGGAAAAATCCTAGTTAGTGGGAAGCCAGCAAAAGACCAAGATGCTTTAAGGGATTCATCTAGATTTCTGTAAATGCACCCTCCTCTTGCCTGGAAGGCTGCACACCCACAGGTCAAGATCCATGCTGCATCAAAGAAGCCCAAATAGGCAGATGAGGAGGCAGGGATGAGGGGGAGGCATCCCGTCCCTAGCAAAGTCTGACCTATATCTTCACTACCACCAGGGAGACAAATAAAAAAGAGGTAAGAGTGTAAGTCTGGTGAACTGAGACATATGTTGCCTCCCATCTGCTGGGCTTGTGCTTCTAGAATGCCACATGTTCTAAGGTGGACTGCACCTGAACCTGAGAATTATCCAGTAAGAGAAAATAGTGTCTATACTGACTAGATAAACCCCTGCTGAGTCTGACATACTAGGGCACGGATGGGTAAATTGTGGCCCTCCATATGCTGTAGGCATTCAATGGCCAGGGATGATCTGAGTTGGGAGTCCAACAACACCTGGAGGGCCACAGGTTTCTTACCCCTGGATGAGGAAATGGAAAGGGTTAGAGAGGTCCAGTCCTTCCTTTAACCCCACCTCCACTTCCACAATTTAAGCTGCTGCTATGGGCACACCAAGGGAAATGCCGAACTTATGTTGCCAAACCTTTATTCAACTCAGCTGAGCAAAAAAAGTGTGTAACAAAAGCAGCTCTACCATCTTGGTTCAGGCACTATAACTGGTGTTTGAAATTCGCCAGACACACCAGGCACATTTTGCACTTAGTTATCGACCACTTGCAACCAGTATGGTGCCTGACACCGCCACCATCAGGAGGTGCATGCCTGAGGATCCTTGGGTCGTGACTGTTTTCACACACTAATACCAGATCCTGTGGAATTCTATCAGTTATATTTTATCTGCACAATCGGAATGAATTCTGTAACCAAAATTCTTTTCCTGTGCAACCTGAGCAGGAGCAGTCACCATTACGAAAAAGAGGCTGGACTAGGCCCATATATAAGTGGACTGTCCGTAGATCAAATGACTTTTCTTCTTTAAGTTCTCAAAGTCCATAGCCTAGCTCAAGATTGTCATCTGAACTAGCCAGATGTTTAACTGAGAATCAGGCAGTCTATCATTTGAAAAATAAGACTTTAGAGCCATCTTACCCCAAAATGGCAACAAGACTTTCCATTTTGGTGACTGTAATCTCAGTTTAAGGAGCCATTTGGCATCCACCTTAGATATCTGAGTTTCTGACACAGAGGCATATTGTTTTGTTGTTTTTGTTTTAATTGTTTACTTTTATTTTGTATTTTTTTCTGTGAACCTCCCTAAGATTTTGTGAAGAAGGGCAGTATATAAATGTAATAAATAAATAAAGGCTTGAACCTGCACAGCAGCCTCTACAAGGCTACTGAAGTCCTGGGGTCCTCCCAAAATACCCCAGACCAACTTGGCCGGCTTGATCAGGAATGCTGATGGGCCACAGGGTGGTCAACAGACCAGCAGCATCTCCAATCTATCTCTCTGACCCAACTCCAATTGCAGACTCTTTAAAGCCCATCCAAAAACCAATATGTTTTCTGGTAAAGGACGACAATAGCAGTTTTACTGGTGTAGTTAATAGCACCCTGACCCACATGCAGCAGGTTCAAATACATTATGTACCAGATTCTATACATAATGCACCAGAATTTATACTCTCGTGCAGTATATATATATATATTCAATGGCAATTCCTGGTTCTAGGTTCCTATACGACTCACATCCTTGTTTCATTCATACTTCACATTTTTTATGTGTATATCTAAACATTGTTTCAATTTTGACAACAACCACACCATTTGAGTAACACTTGAGTAACTCATGAGTCACATCCTGGTATTCCATGTAAAAAAGTAATGGTTCTCTTCCACACTAGTCCTCATTTTAACAGCAGTGGGAACCAAGTACACAAAACAGCATATGCTCATATTCAGCCCTTGTACTCGTTCCAAAAGTCTAAGTTGTAATTACCTTGGGGCACACAGTATTTTATCCTCTAAAACACCATGCAACCCCTTCCCCCTTTTTAGCGCAGTGCTGGAATTCGTTATGGTTTTGTTTCAAGCACTGTGCTACAGAAAAATACCTGAAGCTCAATCATGGCTTCATATCAAAATTTCAGGAAATCATCTTTTCATCCCCTAAATAACATGTTGGCCCTTTAAAGAGAACCCTCTCAACACCTCTCAGCATGCTAGATGTAGAAAGATACCCCTGCAGATTCAGTCTAGAAGAAGCAAATGATCTCTCACCCAATGTGTGTACAGAGGAAAGACTAAGTAAGAATGGTCCTCTGAAATAGTATATATTCAAGATTACCAGGAACCAGTTCAATTAGAAGAATGAGAGGACAGAAAGGAAGATAATTCATAACAAACAGCAGCATGCCTCCCCTTCACTGACAAGTCTAATCTTTCTGAATAGTGCAGAAAAGAAACAAGTATGTTAAACAAGAGAGAAATGTGCAGCCACACAGCTATGGGAGCACAAAGATTTCCTGATCACTACAGATCAGGGGCAGCTTACAAATAAGATGGACCTATTATTATGGAGAATACAGCAGATATTCACTGGGCCCGACCTACTTTGTAGAAATTTTTGTAGCAAAAAATTGGGGAAGCATGCTTCCTTTCCTCAACATTCCTGAGAGGATAGAAATCCATTCACTTTCCATCAGTTGATCCTTAGACAAGGGTGGGAAGAAAAATCTCCCTCTCCCAACAGTACCTTGTTTATTTAAGAAAGGCTTGCATTTCAATTAACCAGCAATGGATTCATCACACATATGTGGAACCCTATGCAAACTAGTAATGTGCAGTTTTTTTTCACTACTCAAGTGATCTCCTAGAGCAGGGATGGGAAACCAGCAGCCCGAAAACCACATTTGGCCTTCCAACCTCAATATTGCCTACCTGCTCACTGATGCAGTCTCACCCCCTCCTACTATTGCCTGCCACTGCTTGTTTGCCAGCGCTCAACACAACATATGACCACATTTGTGCATTCCAGAGAGAACTCATGTTCCTCTTCAGTCATCTGTGGAGTCTGGAAGCACTGGGGGTGTACTACAGCACTCAAATTCCAGTGAGAAGCAGAGGGATAATAAGATGAACTATGTGAACAGGGAGGTTGCAGGTGCTACAGAGTCAAAATGCTTACAGTAAGGGGTGGCCTAGAGCAGGGGTAGGCAACCTAAGGCCCGGGGGCCGGATGCAGCCCAATCACCTTCTCAATCCAGCCCACAGACCGTCTGGGAATCAGCATGTTTTTAAATGAGTAGGGTGTGTCCTTTTATTTACAATGCATCTCTGGGTTATTTGTGGGGCATAGGAATTCATTCATACTTTTTTCCAAAATACAGTCCGGCCCACCACATGGTCTGAGGGATGGTGGACTGGCTCATGGCTGAAAAAAGTTGCTGACCCCTGGTCTAGAGAGACAGCGAGCATGGTGAGTGGGGGGAATCCTAATTTTTTACAGTAGCATGCTCCCAGATGCAAGTGACTTAAGTCAGTGTGTCTTATCCTTGTGCACACTGCAAGCTTTAGCTACGAAGTGGTTTATAAATCTGTTGTTGTTATTAACATGTGTTTAACCCACCACCAGCATGCAACTCCAAAAGATGTACCAGTAAGAATGTAGCTCATAGGTTAAGAGTTTGCCCATGTCTTATGAAAATATATTGAACTAAGAAAGAAAAACACTTTCCGTCACCTAGAAATTCCTCCTTCCCTACATGATTTTAAGCTTTAGGATCAGTAGCACAGTCATTTGGCATATTGACTGAGCAAGCATGCTAAAAAGCTCCAAGTTTCAAATGTGATCTTTCACACATTTCTCAAAAATCATGTTATGGCAAACCTGCAAATACCAATTTTAAGGCTCTCCAATGCCACTTGAAAGACAATTTACTTATTTTTACTTCAGCAGTGCTATATCACTACATGCTATATGCATCCAAGTTATTTCCAGACCAGTATCAGCAGCATTCTATAGTATCCTGCATTAGTTTTGTTATGAGGCATCCAATGTGCTCCTACATTTCTTATTCATTGTTATCTGTTTGTTTTGAATCCTCTGCTGCATCTTGCACAACACTCTTTGAATCTCTGATCTCATTGGTCCTTTGAGGTCCGTTAGATCGGCCATAACATGTTCTAAAACAGAGAGGCAATTACACTCTTGCTTTACAGAATTTATGACAAACCAAATCCCAGCACAATATATTCACAGAAACACAGAGCTACCTAGCCATAACTAGAAAACATTAAAGGTACAATGGCTAGAAAGCACAGTAACTGTAGTCTGAAAGGGCTATGGGAAAAGAAAAACATGCAGTTATAAGAATGAATTACAACAATAAATGGCACCGTAAACACGAACCCATTTATCACAGCAAAAGCTTTTCTGGACCACTGGCCATGAAAGTTTATGCCATAACAAAAAGGTGCCAAAAAACTAACGTAACAACTTCTCTAGAAGAGGGAGTGAAGTTGTATGACCTGATTGCATACTCAATCTCTGTTATGCAGATGAGCTATGCTTCACAGCATTTATCCACACTGGATCCAACGAGGTAAAACGATGTATACAGTATTCCAGAATGTGTATCAACCACTTTTGCATTTCCCATCATGGTAGCCCAGGCTTGTCTACCTTTGTTAATTTGCTGTATATTTAAAGAGAGCCAGCTTCCAATGAAAGCCTTAAGTGCCTAGAGAGTACAAGGAACTCAAGCACTTCCTCAGAACTCTCTGTCCCTACACTGACAAAAACAAACTCCCAAAACAAAGGAAATGTATCTCTCTAAGGATGCAGCCTGTGCCTACTTAACCGAAACAAGTCCCACTGAACTCGATGGGGCTTCCTTCCGATTAGATGATGCCTATGGAACTGAATCTCGTTAACAGTTGGCACATCGGTTCCATACTCGTGGCTTTCGACTAAAGGGGGGTGTAGCTAGTGCCCCTATGCAAAAAAGGATGGGAAGGAGGGTGTGGGGAGAAGAGGAAGTGGAAAGGGGGGGAGGGAGAAGAGATGGCACCGAGAATAACTTTCCTCGACCAGGTGCCACTTCCCTGGGCATACTGGCGGGGCGGAGCGGGAGCCAACGAGCGTTTCTGGAGGCTGTTGAAGCGCCGGAAGTCGTGCAGCAGAGACAACCGGCCTCATCCTTCCCCTTCCCCCGTGGCATCCCGGGCCCCCTGCGCGCACCCCTTGAGAGCAGAGACTCCGCTAGCGAAGCAGAGAGAGAGAGGCGGAGCCTGGCGAGCAGCGCCGTTGGAAACCGAGAGCGAGGAGGAGGAGGGGATGGTGGATGAAATTGCCGCCGCCCTTCGCACAAAGGCATCCTCGGGCTGCTTCCTGCATTTACCCCCTCAGGTGTGAGGAAGATGGTAAACAATAAGCCCAGAGGAGAGGATGCAACAGCTGCTGGGGTTCATAATAATAATAATGCGAAGCACCACCCATCGCGCCTCCGAGAAGCCAGGGGAGGGGGGAGTGTCCCGCCCGGGCGCCTCACCTGCTTGCCCCGGTAGAAGAGGCGCTGCCTGTCCGGGCTCACGCGGAAGCTCTCCTCGATCTTCTCGCGCAGGCTCTCGATCTTGGTGAGGCGACTGAGGTCGTCGATGGTCTGGGTCTGCGCACCGTCGATGGTGCGCACCTGGATCCACATGGCGCGCACCCAGAGGAGGACGAAAGAGGGGCGGGAGGCGCTTTTCCCGCCGGCTCGGAGCACCGGAGAGAGAAACGGGGGGCGGCAGCGGGGGTGGGAAGCTCCTTCCCTCAGACCCCGAGGACCACCGCCAGCCTCCTCAGCTGCCGGCCTTCCTCGCTGCCTCCTTCCTCGCCCCGCCAGCAGCCCTCGCGGCCCCTTCCTTTCTCCCTTTCCGCAGCCGCACTCGGAATGGCGGCAAAAGCCCCTGTCAGGAGCTGCCCTGAGGGGACCAGCAAAGGAAGGCTTCCCCCACCGTCTGGAACTAACGGGCGCCGGCGGCGGGAGCCATGTCCTAACCCCGAGGACTGTTTACCAGGCGCCGCTGCTCTCACATGGAGGTCACGGCGCGCCAACGCGGATCTCGCGAGACGAGCGCGCGCGGACCACCAGCAACCGCCGCTTTCCAACCGCCCGCCCTCATACACACACAAAACAACCCCCCCTCCTCCTCCCGGCCTTAAAGAGACAACAACGGCAGCAGCGGAGAGGCGGGGCTTGAGACGCGCTCCGTCCGTGTTCGCGCCACTCCGAGGGCTCGCGAGGCGAGGCCACGCCCCCTTTCCGCCTTCACCTCAGGGCGCTGAGGGGCGCGACGGTTTGGGGTCGCCTTCGCAAGCGGCGCTCGAGATTTTCCTCCTTTTGCCGTCTTTTTTTTTGGATTTGGGTGGGGGAAACGGCAGCCGCGTCCGTGTTTTTGTTTGGAAGCGGGTCCCGCCGAACTGCTGGGTTCGGTCAGGGCTGGTTCCCAAAGCAGAGGGAGCGGCCTCTTCTTGCCGCCCTAGGTAGACGGAACCCGGCATCCTCCTCGTTTCTGTCGAAAACGGATCGTGGTGAATCTGCATGTTGCTGTTTTGCAGAATCAGTCTCACGCAGTGCCGGATTTGTTGTTGTTTAGTCGTGTCCGAGTCTAAACAAGCTGCATCTTAGGGTCCCACTTTCTTGAGGCCCCCAAAAACCGTTAAAAGCAGGAAAAAACCAGAATATACATTTCCAAAATATAAGATAAAAAGCAAATAAAATAAAACCTACATATAGCAACAGTGGCAAATGGCTTTAGATACCTATTAGGTCCATAAATTACCGTATAGCATATATTCAACACAAAAAACAGCGACAATTTGTTGTTGACAAAGGACAGCTGGACATATAAAGGGCCCCATTACCTTCAGTAAGCTTTGGGCCTCATCAAACCTAAATCCGGCCCTGGTCTCGTGTGCCCATAGGCTGCACAGTTTAAAAATAAGAATAATTCACGCCTCTGGTACTTAACGTTTCTGCTGTCATGGCGCACAGAAAATGGATCTTGCAGATCTTGACACCGCATGGCACACCAAAACCACCACCAAATCGCCTCAGTGCCCTCAAGTCTGCATCAGAATAATCACGAACCCAGCGCTTCGTGCCTATAGAGCAAAAACATACCTCTGGATTTTTCAATAGAACCCACTGGCACATCATGTTCATGATTTGAACTATAAAAACTATTTTATTTTTTTACTCAGTTGGGGTCACCCATGTTCCCTCAAAACCGAGCAATCCACAGCTTGAATGCATCTACACAGACAGCCTCATCCGTATAAAATACATGGTTGGGGGAGAAATTGATCCTTTGAATTTTCACATGGATCCGCAGAATCCATGTTGCACGACCTCTCTGCACAGTTTGCACTACAAACATCACTTTCTAAGGTGCAGCGACAGGCTCCAAGGAACACATCTCCAGGGATCCTTTTCATTTTTAAATAGGGTTACTCCCAAGCCTTGGATGTCAATGCAATGAATAGGTAATACATTTATAAGATTTTTAATAATTCATCCCACCTACATATTAATTACATGAACCCAAGGGCGTAGCCAAATCAAGTAAATCAATAAAATACTTAACTAGCTGAGGTTCTGCCCTCTCCCACCAACATAAATCCTGGCTATGCCCATGCATGCACCTTGTGCTTGCCAATTCATAGATCTGTCAGTTTTTCACATTGCACCATTAATATGCCTACTAGTATAACACAAAATGAATGCAAATTAACCAAAGCAATTGCTATAAGTCCATTCTAGCAGCCCAGGGTTGCCAAACTGGTGCATGGATCACCAGTAGTCTGCAAGTTTCATTCAGGTGGCCTGTGGGTTTGCTGAAGATGGGAAATGGTTCCTCCAACACATTAAATACTTGCATTGATTTTTATTTTTATTGCTTCATTTATTTCTAATACTGTATTTTTATATTTCAATTCAAGTAGTAATAAATATGTATACAAATACAATACAATATATACACAATAAAATACAAGGTATACTAAAATAAACTACAATATATAAATTAAATGCAATATACAAAATACCATATGCAATATATAGTCAGTTGTGAGATGCAATATACTGTAGATACAGTACTCTTGTTCAGCCTCTTGCCCCAGGATAGAAACTGAGCTATTCTCACCCCTGCCATGATAGTGTTGCTCAGCCCACTAGTAAGCATATATTTTCCCCCTTTTTAGGAAGTTTAGGAGGATCAGGGATGGGAAATAACTTATGTAAAGCTAAAATGTGTTGTGAATCAAATCCTTCATTAGTTTTACTGGAACATTTCCACCAAATCCTAAATTAAGTCGAAGGTGATAGTAATCTTCCATTAGTCTCAGCTGAGAATTAGTATTACATCTGTATCAAGATTTGTTGGGAAAGCTCATTTAAAATCAGTGGAGCATTTTCAAAGCATCCGACTTGACTAGGGATTTGATATATTTTTGAAAAACTTATTTAGAAGCAGCAGAGCATTTCCTCTCAATCCTGAGTTCCAGCAAATCTACAGGTCATCTTCTTTCCCTTCCATGGTTGGTTTTTTTTACTCTAGAGTCTTGCAGCTAGTTTCATTATTTATCAAGTCTATAACTTTTTCCTTTTACATTTTAAGATTGAATAACACAACTTATTGTTTATTACAGACTATACTCTTATCCAGTGTGAAGCAAGGTTCAGCTTCACTAGAGCTAATAAGCTTGAAGAAAGTCAATATTCAGGAGGAAGATTGTTTTATAATTTCCCCGTTTATGGCAACCTGCCCAGCACAAGCAAGGTCTGCCTAAGTAATGTTACACATCTAGAAAAAGTTTTCTTGAACTGGTCTTTGACCGTAATAAATTATTATTATTATTATTATTATTATTATTATTATTATTATTATTATTATTAATTCCGTGAGTATTTGTTAGGAACCCTAACAGGGTTGCTGCAAGGATAAAATGTATGGCAAAAAAGCCCATCACCACCTTGAGCTCCTTGGAAGGCAAGGCAGGATAGAACTGTAATAAAAAATATTTTGTGGATCTTTATGCTATACAGTGGTACCTCGGGTTAAGTACTTAATTTGTTCCGGAGGTCCGTTCTTAACCTGAAACTGTTCTTCACCTGAAGCACCACTATAGCTAATGGGGCCTCTAGCTGCTGCCGCGCCGCTGGAGCACAATTTCTGTTCTCATCCTGAAGCAAAGTTCTTAACCCGAGGTACTATTTCTGGGTTAGTGGAGTCTGTAACCTGAAGCGTATGTAACCCGGGGTACCACTGTACTGCTTTCCATATTCACACAGATACACAAAACCAGTTACTCAAAAAGGAGACACATTCCCCAGACCATCAAGCCTACACAGTATATAGTATATAGGATAATATGAATGTTTTGGTCTAGAAAACATTACTACTGCTTAGGCATTTCCATCTTTTTTGTTTCCTGGTAGAGCAACTCCATGCATGGCAGACATTCTGCAAGCAAAGTCCAAACAATACAAGAAAACAGATGTTGCTACCCTGTAATATGATATTTCTTTCCCCCAATTACCCAGCCATCCACAAAAGGTGGCAAAATGAGCCTCCGGTAAAAGTTAGTAGCAATGCACTTCAATCTGAAACCATGGGAAGAGGTCATCTGGATGGAGAGCTGGTCTGAGGTTTCCCACTACGCAAATGATGCCAAGCAGATGCAGGTAGGGCTGCAATGTTCTAAATCAGTGAGGTGCAGAAACAGGCTACATGAGGGTGAATAAACTCAGTCCAGATGTCATGCTGTGGTGAGTGCTCTCAGTACCTAGAGTAATGCCTCCAGCTTGCCTTGATGGGGAGATGCGTGTGTGTCCATACATATGTAGATACCTTTGACTTTTGTGTCACACTACTTGCCATAATCTTTGGCCCTGTGTACCATGGCATGCCGCCCTTGGAAGGTACCCCATAAGGGACTGAAAAAGGTTCCCCACCTCTGAACAAAGGAGAGAGCTCTTGCCCAGCGGTTGTGCTTCCATTACGAAACAGGCTAGAGATGCTCACATACTGTAACACCATCCCTATATTTATTTATTTTTGGCACAAGGTGAAGACCAAATGTTTTGAACAACTTTTTCTTTTTGCATATCTGACAGAAGAAAAACGTTTCAGTGCTGCTTGTATTGTTTAGCATTGTGTTTTTAATACTGTATTTTATTCTTACAGTTTTTGTGAGTTGCCCAGAAAACAGGTGACTGGGTGGCCATGCAGATGTATTAATTCATTAATAAAGAAAGAAATCACTTTTAAGGATCATTGTAGTTCTGCAGCTACTGTAACCAGAACTATCCTACTATAATGCTTCTCCCTTTAGAAAACCAACCTGATTCCATTAATTAGTTCATTTGCTCATGTGACCCAGTAGAGTAGAAGTGCATGGGGGTGGGTGGGATTGAACCAAAGTAGCAGTTCCTTCTATTTATGAATGCTTCAGCTTTTATGCCTGAACATATTTGATGTGCCTAAATCCAAATTCAGTGGTATGCTACTTCTTACCTAGGAGGTGTAGTATGCAGCTGTAATAACTTCTTGTTGTTTAGTCATTTAGTCGTGTCCGACTCTTTGTGACCCCATGGACCAGAGCACGCCAGGCACTCCTGTCTTCCACTGCCTCCCCCAGCTTGGTCAAACTCATGCTGGTAGCTTTGAGAACACTGTCCAACCATCTCGTCCTCTGTCGTCCCCTTCTCCTTGTGCCCTTTCCCTTGTGATCTTTCCCAACATCAGGGTCTTTTCCAGGGAGTCTTCTCATGAGGTGGCCAAAGTATTGGAGCCTCAGCTTCAGGATCTGTCCTTCCAGTGAGCACTCAGGGCTGATTTCCTTAAGAATGGAGAGGTTTGATCTTCTTGCAGTCCATGGGACTCTCAAGAGTCTCCTCCAGCACCAGAATTCAAAAGTATCAACTCTTCAGTGATCAGCCTTCTTTATGGTAATAACAAGTGGTCATTTAATTTGCCAAATGATTTAAAGCTATCTAAGTTTGTTCCAAGGTTCCATAGTTTAACTAAGAGTTGTTTGAAGTACTTCTGTTTGTCTGTCCTGAATCTCAGCTTCATTCGCTGCCCCAGGTTTTAATATTCTGAGGGCAGGAGGCAAACTTCTCTCTAACTTCTTCACACCATTTTCAATGTTATACACCTCTATCATGTCCCCCTCTTACTTGGCTTCATTCTAAATGAAATATCACCAAATGTTCTAACCTTTTTTTCCATCGACAGGGATATTTCTCCAGCCCTCTGATAATTTCGATTGTCTTTTTTGTATCTTTTCCATTTCTATTATTATTATTATTATTATTATTATTATTATTATTCTGCAATATACCTTTTGAGGTGCAGCAAACAAAACTTAATACAGTATTCCAAATGCGGTCTACCATAGAGTTGTGTTTACACATTTCTGTACTGGGAGTTTTGTTTTTGATCCCTTTCCTAATGATCCCGAACATGAAAATTCCCCTTTTTTTGCAGAAAGAGAAGTTGGCAGTGAAGATATAAATTGGTGGGTTTTGAACCTGTGTTGTTCCACAGGTCTGTGCTCAGAGATCTCTGAAGAGGCTCCATTTTATTTTTATTTTTATTTTGTTGCCTGCTCCATGACGGCCCTTGCAGTACAGAGTGCTGTGTTATCTTTGTAGCTGGCAGGCTGTGTGCTGTGAATGTTCTGCGACAGGGTGAAGAATCTCCATTGCTGTAGGTGCAGTAGCTCAGACCATGTGTGGCTAACACAGGACCGTTGTCAGAATGCTGCTCCATGATGGATACGCGTGCCGGTGGTATTGCCACTGATGCTGGGGAAGTGGCTGGCAGTGTTGCTGCATTCTCTGTTCTTTGTCCTATTGTGATTTTCTCCTCAACAGGCTCTATCCATGCCGAGCTGATGTGGGGGAATTGGTGTGCTGTTCTTCGATTGGCGGGAGTTGGCAGTGTTGCCATGGATGCTGGTGGAATGGCTAGTAGGATTGATGTATTCCCTGGTGTTTGTACTACAGTTGTCGTCGTCCGTCTCTCTCCCCCCCCCCCCGCTTTTCTGCTGGGAGGGAATAGAACTTTGACTAAGCTATGCTGATATTACACAAGCATAAGCCGATTGCTGGCATGGCAGGGCTATAGGATTATGCAGCAAGTGAACCTTTGGCATAATGTAACTTCGCTTAATGAAAATTCTAAAGACATGCTTGTGTGCACACCATGTGATTAAAGCAACCCCTGGGAACTGTAGTTTACCCTTTACAGAGCTACAGTTCCCAGCACCCTTAACAGTTTGCAGGATTCTTTGTGGGGAGGGTGCTTTAAATGTATGGTGTGCATGCAGCCATATACACAGACGGTGGATTTTCATTGATGTACCTTTTTAATCTTTTGAAATGAATGTAGAAACAACACACGCATGTAGTTCACAAATGCAGGATAATAATAGCAATTCTTCAAATTCCTGTAGAAGAAAAGCAATTCAGGGTTTGGAAGGCATTGGGATTCTTAGGATGTAACATATATAAAATGAAAGTTACACAGTGTGCAAATACTGCTCACAACACTCTGGCAACTAACAGTTGTCAACTCACCAAAATATTTTGTGATATCCAGGTGTTGGTGGCACATCCACCCATTATCATCCAGTTTATAAAAAGCTTCCCTACCATCCCTACCTGCTTGTCTGGCGGCAGTTCTTTCCGTTGTAGGTGTGTAGGCTAGAGACTATTGACAAGTCAGTGGAAAATTTATTCTGGCACATTTTTCATAGAGAAAACTCACACAGGGAAGGATTGTTTTCTGTTCATTCATTTGTGGTGCTATTCTTGCCCAAACCAAGTCACTTTGTATGTTGCATGGAACAGAAGAACAACAGATTGTCTTTCATTAGCCGTTAACATGTGTGAAGAAGTCCCATATGTCAGCTACTTGACATAAATCTGTTATTCTGTGATAGCAAAGTTGTCTGTGTGGAATATCTATAACTAAACTGTATTAATTTTTATCTTGATGTCAAAAAGTAAAACAATTGAAGCTAACTTCATTTCCAGTTTTGAAATACAGCAT
This sequence comes from Podarcis vaucheri, assembly GCF_965113315.1. Classification (NCBI taxonomy): domain Eukaryota; kingdom Metazoa; phylum Chordata; class Lepidosauria; order Squamata; family Lacertidae; genus Podarcis; species Podarcis vaucheri. The sequence continues at coordinate 21,052,785 of NC_138755.1, read as the reverse complement.
TTCTAACAAGTTTTACAGTATCAGCTTCATTACATTTCTTCAGACAGTTCCTTTAAAACATGTTTAAATGTTTTAGGGGTATTTGTGTCCTAACTGGAAATGCGAAGCTAAATTCTTTCCTTTGACATTTTCTCTCGTGTGTGTATCAAATATGACACAATTCCTACATGGCAAATGTGAGATATTCAGGAGGAGTTTTCCAGCCCATGAGCAGGGAACAAAAGATGTGTGTCTGATCACATGTGATAACCTACATATGGGTTGCTTACTATTCCCTATATTTAAGTTCACTCTGTTAGAAATACCGTGGGCTGGGCTGTATATAAGAACTGCATATACTACTTAAATATATATATACTATGCTTATATGTGAGGAGCTCGGCATACATGGCTCCCCACCCTCTCTCTTTTTAATCCTCAACAACCCTGGTTAGCCTAAGAGGTAGCCACTGCCCCAAGGTCACCCACTGAGCTTCATGGTCAAGTGGGATTTTGAACCAAACTCTCCCAGGCCTTTGTTCAACCCTCTGACCACTACAGCAAACAGTTAGATCAGGTCAGATCAGGTCAGTCTTATGAAGGTGTCAAGTGGCCCATCTGGTCCTAAACTGGTGGATAAGGTAAAGGTAAAGGTACCCCTGCCCGAACGGGCCAGTCTTGACAGACTCTGGGGTTTGTGCGCCCATCTCACATCTATAGGCCGGGGGCCAGCGCTGTCCGGAGACACTTCCGGGTCACGTGGCCAGCGTGACAAAGCTGCATCTGGCGAGCCAGCGCAGCACACGGAACGCCGTTTACCTTCCCGCTGGTAAGCGGTACCTATTTATCTACTTGCACCCGGGGGTGCTTTCGAACTGCTAGGTTGGCAGGCGCTGGGACCGAACGACGGGAGCGCACCCCGCCGCGGGGATTCGAACTGCCGACCTTTCGATCGGCAAGCCCTAGGCGCTGAGGCTTTAACCCACAGCGCCACACTTCAGTAATTAGGCCTGAGGATGACAAGGGACTTGGACAAGTGCAGCCCACCTTCATTCTCAACCACTTAGTCTCCTGTCTTATTTTATTGAGAAAGGAAGGACTGATCAGTTCAGGAACTGATAAATTCAGGACTTCCTGGGGTGTGGTGATGGACTGGATGAGAAGGACTAAGGCAGCTGTGTATTGTCCAGGGATTTATCCTACATAGGAACATTGTGAAGGCTGCTACATGATGTCTTCCTGCTGATCTCTATGAGAACAAATGATACTACCAGCTCTGAAGTGATACTAAAGAAATACGATCATAGAACCATGAAAACACAGAATCACAGAGTTGGAAGTGACTCCAAGTGTCATCTAGTCCAATTCCCTGCAATGCCATCCAACTTCTGCTTTAAAACCTCCAAGGAAGGAGAGTCCACCACCTCCCAAGAGAGATCATTCCACTGTTGAACAGCTCTTACTGCCAGAAAGCTCTTCCTTTCTTGTAACTTGAAGCCATTGAATTGAGTCCTACCCTCCAGAGTAGAAGAAAACAAGCTTGTTCCATCTTCCATGTGACAGCCCTTGAGATATTTGAAGATGGCTATCATATCTCCTCTCAGTCTTCTCTTATCCAGGCTAAACAGACCCAGCTCCTTCAACTGTTCCTCCTAAGGCTTGGTTTCCAGACTTTTGATCATCTTGATGATTGGGAAATATTCTGATATCATAGTTCATGCTTCTATGATAAAGGACTTCTGGTGGTAGATGGGTTGTGCCTCACAGAGACTAGAAATAATGTGTTTGACGTGAGTCTCACAAACCTGATCTGGCAGACTTTAAAATAAATTTTGCAGTACAGATGATGAAATTCTAGGTAGCATGATGTCTTTTGAAAATTATTGGAGAACAGGTGAACACTGTGAGCCTAGAGATGGGCAAATGTCCCTGCTTCAACAGGGAGAAAGAGGACCCCAGATACTTCTCAACCAATCAACCTATCATTGATAGCTGAAAATTTATAGAACAAGTCATTAAGTATCCAGTCTACTTTTGACAAGGCTTTTGACTCTTTTAACCAGAGTGGTAATCAGTGATTCATTATCAATGTGGAGAGATTAGATAATATTGTGTCATACTTACAACCCATAAACTACTATTGAAGACCATTCTGGGTGAAAAATAGTCTAGACTAGGATTTAATCCTGGGGCTAACTGGTTAGCAACTTGCTAAACTGAATCTGTGACTTCTCCACCAACATTTGATCACCACAAAAACCTACCATACCTATAGAAGGGATTCTTTGTTCACAGCAGCTATGACTAAAAGTGGATTATTATTTTTTTTGAAAAGAGCAATTTATACGAGGCACATTTTAAGACATTACATTTATTTCTGTTCTTGTGCCTCTTCTTCACATCTTCGCACTAATATATCCCATTTGGTTGTTAATTTTGATTTTACAGTATGCCCCTTTTCCATGACCTCATGTTCCCAATTTCTATTTAAATAGATGTTTTTTTGTTCTCTCCTCTCATTCTTTTACTTATTCATTTTTTGTGCGTGTCACTTTCTTACTGTTTTAGGTATTTGCAAAGGCAAACTATGTCTATTCTCAGAGCTTGCAGAATCAGTAACCAGCATTCTAATATGTTTTCCTCTGCCGTTATTCACTGATTTTACTGAAATTGCTTTGAGAACAGAATTTGTTTCAAGGCACACAAATTAACTGAATCTGATTAGGACACTGAAATGCTTAGATCTTTCACTTTGTAGTTATGGCTGTTGCTTGTGGGCTGAAGTATAGAATAATAATAAAGCAATTTAATAGACTACGACTCTAGAATAGGTTATGAATCTGACTTTTAAAGGACATGATCCAGCCAAGTTACGTATTTTTATATCCAACTACTTTCAGTGAAAAAGGAAATGACGTGTTTTTATCTCCGCCACTGAAGTCAGTGCGACTAAAAAGTGCTTAACTTTGGCTAGCTTGTGTTCTTAAAATCATTATTGTAAAAGGTCCCATTCTGAATGGTGAAGAAATGATATTGTGTTCTCCATTGACTTGGAAGTGTCATGGGTTCAGAGGAAGCTTCACTATTTTCTAAAATCATGACTCCCTGCCCTGCACCCAGCTTCAGCTTCTATGGACTGCCTTCACGTTGCACCTTTGACCATGGACCAGACTTGGACCTCGCCTCTCAGGTAACCCACAGGACCAGCACACAGACGCTTTCTGTTGAGTCTGTCAGCTGTTTAGTCCCGAGTACACACACAATATAGAAGTGATATTTGGAGCTTTAATTTTGCTATTTTTGCCTTTTTGTTTGTGTGGCTTTTTCATTTTTTTGATTGTGACTTGTTCTTTATTTTATGGGACTGACTTGTGACTGTGGCTTGTGACTTTGTTTTTGTGACTTGTTTTTGTGACTGGATGGAACCTAGTTCAGCTACTGGTTGATTGTGTGACTGCAGAAATGGATAACCCGCCCCCCCCATCCAAACAATGACTATCATCGGAACATGTAAGAAAAAAAATAATTTTAATTTTTATAATCTATAATACTGTCTTATTTATTTTATAGTACAGTACAATGGTACCTCGGTTTCTGAACTTAATCCGTTCCGGAAGTCCATTCTTAAACCAAAACCATTCTTACACTGAGGCGTGCTTTCCCTAATGAGGCCTCCTACTGCCAGTGCCCTTCCACTGTTCAGATTCTGTTCTTAGACCGAGGTAAAGTTCTCAAACCGGAACACTATTTCGGTTTTGCAGAGTTTGTAAACCAAATCATTCTTAAACCGGACTGTTCTTAAACAGAGGTACCACTGTACATTGATTATTGCCTTCATGTTGTGGTCTCATTAGATAGTAAAATTCATGTTAAATTGCTGTTTTAGGGGTTGTTTTTCACCGACTGGAACAGATCCGTTTTCCTTTACTTTCTATGGTTTAAGAGCAGACTTCCGGAATGGTTTAAGTTCATAAACCAAGGTACCACTGTATTTGTTCTTTTCAAACAAAAAACACCTATCCTGAAGCCTCACATGAATTCAGATACCAGTAGTCTACCTTGATCCTTCTGATGTTTGCAGCACAATCCCCATGCAAGTTTCCCACTCTTTAATGAGACATACTGTCAGATCAATGTCTATAAAGCTGCAGCTTTAGCATTTTTTAAGTTTTTTAGCTGGGGCCTCCTAATTCTAAAGGGAAAAGTAATGCACTTGATAGCATTTCCCTACATTGATCCTTTCTTTGTCCACTAGATGGCAAAAAAGAACATAATTAGCACACCAACAAACAAGGGAGAATGTCATGGTGAGCTTCAGCACCTCTTTTTCTAGAAAAATAGCACTGAAACAGAGTATTTTAATATCCAACCCTGAAATGAATGTGTAAGGGTGGACTTCCAGCCCAGTGTTTTGATTTGACCTGGACTTCACAAAAAGTTATTAAACTGGAGCACCAATGGTTGTGTGCCTCTCCTCCCCACTTGTAATATTGATTGGCAGTACTGGGTGAACCCTGGAGCTTCTAGTTATAGCTCTCCCATATTGAAAGATTTGGGTGGTTTAACATATTAAAAAGAAGCAGCAAAATATCACATTTAAATTCAACTAAACTTAGTGTTTATATCACCCAGTCTTCTGCCACTTTAACACTGGCTCCCAAGAACCACTACAAAAAGTGAAGGGGTTCAATCTCAGACTTGTTCAGCATTGGGTGATGTCCAACTGAGCAGTAGACCCATTGAAATCTGTTATGTACTGAAGTTCTCACCCTGGGTCAGCAGGGGGATACTGTAGATAGTTATGCAAATAAGGGATCGAAAGTGACGTTCAGTGATTGGATAGTTTTAGAAAATTGTTACAGTTACGTTGTACTGGAGCTCTATATAAGCAGGCTGACTGAACCCTTCAGTGCAGTTCTGGCCTCTGAATAAACAAGAGCTGTTGAAGAATCGCTGTGTTGTCTTATATGTTCACCCACAACTTAACAAAATCAACAGACTTTTCACTTAACCACATTGCTTTAAACGGACCTACTCTGAATACAAGTAACACTATATATTACACGCTGAGTGTTCTTTTCCATAGAGTTATGGACTCGGAGTGTTGAGAAATAACTGACAATAAACATTGCTTTAAGATACTTTTATTGAAAATATGTACATTCAACCTTTCCATTAAGAGATCTACAACTACAATACAGGTTGTATAAAAATATAAAAAGAAAAACAGTTAAATTTAAGAAGGCAAAAAAAAAAAAAAAATCAGTAGCCAGCAAAAATTAAGACAAATCTTTCATCAAATTTTATGCAGCTTTCAAATAGCATTTAGAGAAAGTTAGTGTTGCAGTCATTTCAGAGGGCCATAATGGAAGAGCTCTTTCTGATCTCCTTAGGGAGGTTGTTACAAAGCCTTGGGGCCATTACAAAGGCTCCTAGCTGTTACCAGATTCTATCTTGCACAGCAAAGGAAAACAATAAGAGGATCTTAATCAGCATAAAAAGATAAGATATACTAATCCCAGTTCTTTAAATGTATTAGAAAGTAATTAAGTGCACAGAATGACAATACAACAAATTGTCATTCTACATCAAATTGAATAAATACTATACTTGGTTATTTCAAACACAGAGTTGCAAAAACAGGCCGTGTAATGTAGGATCTTTCCTTCGCTTACTTGAACATATGCAGTTGCAAACTTTCATGGCTGGACAGCTTTTCTGAGCTGTTGAAATACAGAAAGAGTCATAAATACAGGTTCTGTGCATGAAGACTACTACGATACCAAATTTGAATTTTTTACATAAATAGGGAAAACACTGGAACTTACTTCTGAGTAACCATAGCGGGAACTGGATAGCAAATTGAATAACAACAATGAGCTTACCATATAAAATGCAACTATGAATTATGCATCTAGCATGCAGTGACACCCCCCCCCCAAAAAAAAATAAAACCAACTTCTGGTGCCCTAGTTTAATCCCACCCTCCTCCAATACACTATACCAACATCTATCTCTTACGTTCTGCAACGGCAGTAAGCCATTCACTTGAAGCCAAGGACTTCATTATCCTCACCCTTAGAGAACCTATCTAGCAGTCTGCTCTTGCCTTCTTATTTCACCTGTGAGTTTACTGCATACAGAGACTTGACGGAAGGGGTCGGTGCTAGAGTCTCTTAAGGCAGCCTTCAACTAGGTCCCCATCTACTCCAGCCAGCATGGCTAATTGTCAGGGATGTTGGAAGTTATCATCTAAAATATCACAGTGCACAAGTGACAGCAGTAGGAGTGTATGAATGGAAGCAGTATAGTTGGAGTGGGGAGAATTAAACTAGAGCATTTTACGTACAGGATTTGAGCCATCGGCTTCCATCATCTAGATCAAAGGCAGGGAACTAGATCTGTTATGCTATGTTACTGTTTATTCATATGCTGTGTTTCAGTCAAAAGAATGAAGGTAAGGATCTGATAGGTGAAACAGACCATTATCTTCCCTACTCCTTGCTGGGAAAATTCGACCAGTACGAAGGGCCACTCACCTGTCAAATCCCTGACAACAGATGATGGGATGCTTTGAAGTGCCCATGAGTGCTTGAGACTTCAAAGCACCACACAGGAGCTAGAGGACCTGGTCTGGGGAAAACTGCATTATGGCAAAAGTGGAACCCATGCCAGGCCAGATTAGGTCCATGGAGGTTGCCTATCCCAGACATAAAGTGACAGACTATGTCCCCTCTATGACATCAGATAGCCAGGTTGTTTCTAGAAAAAGTCAATACTGAGGAATTAACCTTTAAAATGTTTACACAAAGGAAAGAAGCTGGAAGTCACCAGCTGAACGGAAAACTAAGAAACAAGGATACTCCCAGATGCAGAGAGAGTGGGGGCACACATACACACAATTTCATCTGCAGCGCTCCTGGCCTTCCTCAAAAAGCACAAATGTGCATACTTCTCCAAAGGATGCACACAAGCAAGATTCTCTTCTAAACTGCTTTCCTGGGATTAATATTGTTTGTATTAATATTATTTATTCCTCAAACAGATAAAATAACAGGGAGCTAGGGGTGCAAAATTCACCCAGTCCTGGCTTTGTTGCAATCCGCACTATTTCTGATCTGCTACAGTTCAGATTCCACCAAAACCTACATTCCTACGCTATCTGCTATAGCTAAAATTTGCACAACTGGTTTCAATGGAAGGTAAACATGCTTTCAGACAAAAAGAACAGAATACTGGTCATATTTGCTCGTGTGACTTCCGTTCCTGACCTCTAACAAACATGCAGATTGTGGGGATTTCTGCTCCCTTTTCTGTTTCCGATGGAATTCTCCAGCATCCGTACAGGAAGCCCATTTGATGCTTTAGCTGGGATTCCTGCATTGCAGGGAGTTGAACTAGATGACGCTTGGTCCCTTCCAACTCTAAGATTCTCTGATTCTATGGCACTTGGCTAAGAGGTTGCACAGACATTCCAGAATCAGCACCCAATGAACTATGGCAACTTTGCTGCTTGGGTGTAACTGGGCAAGAGCAGTTGGCCCATCCCAATGTTTGCACACAGTATCAGTGGGCACAGTTTATGCTGTGGGTGTGGTAAGGAAGACTGATAGCAGTGCAGGATATCAATACAGGATATTTGCATAACTTTGCTCACATGCTCCCTCAGTTTTGGCCCATTTCTCGGCCTCGGTGTCACTGCTGACATCCTTACAGTGTTGTTGCGCTTTTATTTTTATGTTGCCCCCCATGGCCCTAGCCAGGCTTCATGTGGTGGTGGGGGGCAGAACCTCAGTTATTTAAGTATTTTTATTGTTTGGGGGGAAGCTGCCCCTCCCCCAGCTATGCCCATGGTTGCCCTAATGCAGGGGTCTGCAACCTTTAAGACAAAAAGAGCCACTTGGACCCATTTCCGAAGGAAAAAAAAAACCTGGGAGCCGCAAAACCATTGTGACATTTAAAGCATGCGCACCGCTGTCCTCTGACCTGACAGCGGGCGGGAAGGTGACGTCGGGATGGTGCGTGACTAACGCATGCACCGCCCCCATGCGACATCACAGCCAGTACAGCGCCCGCCACAGTGGGGAGTGTCGGGGCGCACAATGCGCCTCCTCCCCTCGCTAGTATCCGCCCCGGAGCCGCGGCAAAGGTGTAAAAGAGCCGCATGCGGCTCCGGAGCCGCGGGTTGCAGATCCCTGCCCTAATGCTATTGCTCCCTCAATCCTCAGCTTTCAAAGACAGGGAGATCTGATGCCACCCCACATCATAAGCTGCCAATTATGGGGAAAGATTTGGAAATAAACTAAGATAAAGGTAAAGACGAGAAGGACGAGATGGTTGGACAGTGTTCTCGAAGCTACCAGCATGAGTTTGACCAAACTGCGGGAGGCAGTGGAAGACAGAAGTGCCTGGCGTGCTCTGGTCCATGGAGTCACGAAGAGTCAGACACAACTAAACGACTAAACAACAACAAAGGTAAAGTTGAGGAACCCTGGACAGTTCCGTCCAGTCAAATTTGACTATGGGGTGCGGCAATCATCTCTGCTTTCGAGCCAGTGTTTGTCCGCAGGCAGCTTTTCCGGGGTCATGTGGCCAGCATGACTAAACCACTTCTGGTGCAACGGGTGGTACCTATTTATCTACTCACACTGGTATGCTTTTTAACTGCTAGGTTAGCAGGAGCTGGGACAGAGCAGCAGGAGCTCAGCCCGCCATGCAAATTCGAACCGCTGACCTTATATCAGCAAACCCAAGAAGCTCAGTGGTATAGACCACAGCGCCGCCCATGTCCCTGTCAGTCAGCACAGGTTAGTGGCTCTAGATATTATGGATGGGAGGGGGAGATCTAACTTATACTTCTGGTCTGTCATTGCTAAGCCCTAAAAGAAGGGTGGCAAAGAATTGCCAACCATTGCAACATATGACGCTACCTTGCACCAAGGCAGACACTTGGTACATCTACAATGGCTAGTAGCAGCTCTTCAAGGTGTGGGTCTTTTCCAGCCCTACCTGGCAATGCTGGGGATTGAACCTGGAACCTTCAGCATGCAAAGCAGATGTTCTGTCACTAAGCCACAACCCCTCCCCATGGCTTCTGCCTTTCTGCTACACTTGCATGTCAAAACAGTGCAAGATCTTGGGAGTGCCTTTATCAGTTTCTCACCCTGAAGCGGAATATTGATCCATCCGTCACATCTGTGTCTCTGTACTTTAGAAACAGTGTCTGACTCGCATGAATATAGTGTGTTGTATCTTCAGGGCACTTAAGCTGTACCACTTCTCCATTTTTTTCTTTATCCATGAAGAAAAGATGACATTTTAGATCATCTGCACTTAGCTATGGAAATACCAAAATATAGATTATTAAAGAAAAGAAAAGGACAAATATTAGCAGGGTACCGTTATATGTTCAACTAAAATGAGTTTTTTAAAAACACAATGTCCTGGGGAATTTTCTCAAGTATCACTTTCAATGGAACTGCAATTCTTTCCTTATACCAAAGTAAGAAGGTTCCTTGTCTCCCTTGCACTTTAGATATGCATTTTGTTGCATGTGCACTCTGGAAAAACATACGCCACTGGCCAATCTGTTGCCTCTGGAATTTTTTTTATGAAAGCGCATACATTTCTCAGCACCACTCCAACTTCCCATACAAATTGGTGATTACTGACCACTCTTTAACCAGTTTCCTAGCTTTTTGTTCACCTAGGGCTTCACTTGAGGGTCTGTACACTTCTAGAGCCTGAGAGTACACAGTTCTGCCATTTTATCCTCACAACAGCCCTGTGAGGTACGTTCGGTTGAAAGACTGACTGGTGCAAGGTCACCTACCAAACTTTATGGCCAAATAGGGATTTGGACCCAAGTCTCCCCGGTCAACTGTTTTATATCTAAGACTTCCACACACACTAAATAGCACTTTAGCCGAATAGTTAATCCTTTCTCATGTTGACAACCCATGAGTCTTCACTCCCAAGCCTCCTGTGCTTCTTCCAAGCAAGACTAAAGCTGCAATCCCAAGCCTGCTTATATCGAAGTAAGCCCCATTGAAGTCAATAGGGCTTACTTCTGAGTAATCATGGGTGCTTTCTACCCTGTACATTTAAAGCACTCTCGTGCCACCTTCTGGCGGTTCCCTCATTGCAAGAAATGAAGTTACAGGGAACCAAGCAGAGGCACCCAACCTGTGGAACACCTTCCTATCAAATGTCAAGGCAATAAACAGTTATCTGACTAGAAAACATCTGAAGACAGCCCGGTATAGGGAAGCTTTTAATGTTAGAGGTTTTATTGTGTTTTTTATATATTTTCCTGGAAGCCGCCCAGAGTGGCTGGGGGAACCCAGTCAGATGGGTGGAATAATAATAATAATAATAATAATAATAATAATAATAATAATAATAATGATGATGATGATGATGATGAAGAAGAAGAAAAGGGACTATGAGGAGCATGAAACAGTATAGCATATAGCAAGCCTGTACCACTTCTGATTATAAAACCGAATGCAGCTTTTGAGCCATGTAAAGTATGTACCTAGTAGGTAGATATTGATAGTGAATTGTGCTCAGTTTGGTGGGTCACAAATTGTACAGACCTGGCATAAAGCATTTCTAAGTGTTCATGTTCTTCAGAAAAAAATATTGGTTGATCTCGTACCTTAGTGATATCAAACCTTTTGCCCTTAGTATGTGGCTTATTCGGCATATCGCATGAAAACACCTGCAAAGAAAATACCTCTTAGTTTCAGAATGCTTTGGGAAAATATGGGATACCAAAATAATGACTAGATTGGACATAGTGTAGAAGAACAAGTAACAAACAAACCAACAGATTTTTAAAATGACGGTCGTTATCAACTACATATTTTGAAAATGTTGTTTGCTATGGATTAGGACACCTCCAAAGGAATCATAATCAAATTTTGTATGATCAGGAGATCAAGGAGCAGGTTTCCATCTATGTTTGGATACAATTCAACACCATTTAGTATCAAGATGCCAGATTTAACCTTTCAAATTTGCACTGGGTTTTTGGCTTCTTAGAATTCTTGAGCAACGACAGGTACTAGGCTGCTAGTTTTACTACATATGGGAATGATAAATTCATATAGCTCTTTATAATCTTTATAATCTTTTTGTACTATAATAATGCTGTTTCATGCACTGCATCATATAGATATAGATAGATTTGTGCTTTGAAAAATATAAATAAATAAATCTGTTAGTCTTAAATTAGTGCCGCAAGACTGTCATTTTTGCTGCAAGATTGTAATGGGATACCTCTTTGGAAATGGCTCCATGTAGTTAGTTCTACTGAGACTTTCAGTGAAAATAGGCCCTCATCATATTACCTTTCCATTTGTTGAAGTGTTGGGGCATCACTCTTTTCTCAAAGGATTTAAGCAATCCACCATCTTACTGGGCACAACTCTAAGGCTTCCTCACTAATTTGGGGGCCCTTAAATTCATGTAAATTGGCCAAACATTAATAATGTCAAAGAAGCCTCATCTGTAACTTGCTGTAGAGATAGAAGATGAATTTTCTGGCATCTTCTTGGAAATAAAGGCAGGTGAGAAATCTATCTGAGCCAGCAATGGAAGTTTTTCATCCAATGTAAATAGCAGGTGCAGGAGGACTGCAACAGGGAGCAAAAGGCTGGTGCCTCTGTACACCTGCGACAAGGTTCAAAGGTGGATTGGCACATCTGCTACTTACTTCTTAAAATCTATTCACACAGTTAACTATTTTTATGAATAGTGCCATATTTAGTTTGGTCCTAAATCAACATCATCTGGATTTTTCAGGTTTGGCCAGTGTCAGTGACCAGAAAAAGGGTGCAGCTGAAATGGCAAAAGTGTGATTGTCAGGAAACTGCCATCAGCTCAGAGGTGAGAGGCCGAAGGGCAGTTGGGTTACAGGGAGCCTCCAAAGATCGTGAGAAGCAGCACTTCCTCCGCGGAGGAGGGAAGCCGCGCCTATAGTGGGGAAGGGATGCAGGGCTCAGAGGATGCAAGAGAGACACCGTGAATGGCCAAAGGGGGGGGAGACAGGTCCCCCTTTACCCACGCCCTCTCTGCGCAGTAGGTTTACATGCAGAGAGGGGAGGCGTCGGATGGGGGTCCAGAGACTACTCTGCTGGGGAAAGTTTAAGGACCGCCCACACTCAGATTCTGCTAGTGACTGAGCAAGACATGGAATCGAGACGTTCTGCACTGTATATGTTTTTGCACCAATAATAAAGCCTTTGAAAAGACCAGTGGGGATCTTGCCTGTTCGCTCTTGAGCAACCACGCTGGTAGGCATAACAGTGATCAATAAAGAATCACACAGCTACCAGTTAAGGCCCATGTTGGGCAAAAGTATTTCAAGTTAAATGCATATTTTAATCAGAATGTGCAGATTACTTTCTACCTTCTGCCTGCATTTCTGTGATGCTCAGTCCCCATCCCATCTCAGACATAAACAGACTTGGGTTACCTTCAGTTGCTTGTGGTCAATGTCTTTGGTCAGCACCAGCAATTTGTTTTGTTCATCGGACACTTGGCTAAAAGTAACTAGAAACCTGCCACGACCTGGGCCTAAAAAAAGAGGGGCATAAGAAGGAATTGCCGTGCAACGTAATAGATATAACAGGATTTATGTATAAATTTATAATAGAATTTAAAATACTGGAGCTAAGGTAATTATCCATTGGAATATTTATATATTCTGTGGTGACACAAGTGAAACAACGTAAGTTCAATGTTCCAAAAATGGTTGGGAGCACAAAGACTGATGCTAAAGCAATGGCAGCAAAGTCCACAGATAATGTGGTGCAGTGGTTAGAGTGTTGGACCAGGGGCTAGGATGCTCGGTGACCTGGGGTCAGTGAATGCTTCTCAGCCTAGCCTACTTCAAGGTGCTATTGTGGGGATTAAATGAGGAGGGGGAGAACCATATATGCCACTGGGAGCTCCTTGAAGAAAAAATTGGGGCATAAGTACAATAAATAAATAAAAATAATATTCAAAAAAGGTAGCTTGGGACTAGGTTCTGGTGTATCACTATGTTTGGGACAAATAAAGGACTTTCCTCCAGATCAAACTGGCAATGACACCGAGAGGGTTGGTTTGTTTTTATTTTGTCCCACCATATATACAGTGTATGGTTAGCTCATTGGTTTTAATTGTCCCAAGCCAATTGTTTTGTTTCCCCAAACTTTCTTTTTTCTTGTTGTATATCTGGTGTCTGTTTCTGGCCTAGATTGCATGGCTTGATCTGCTGCGTTCGATGGATGTCACACAGTGCAAGGGACTTCTCATTTGATAGGCCACAGTACAAGCCTGCCAGACTAATCTTTACAGATTATTTATCCGGAAATGTCTCAGTCTTCAGAGCTGTGAGGCAACCTGCAATATACTTTTATGGCACAATTACTGCTTTGGACATTTAATGTACTGACTAGGAGCATGGATTGGATAATGGATGTTACTCTTAAAGTTAAGATGATACCTCACTTCTCAAGTGTTGCGGCTGCTTGCATCTTGCTCCCTTATTTCACTGCTTAGAAAATGGACATTTTGCTCTTAAGCCTCTATCACACATTCCTGGTATAAGAGGGGTAAATTGGCTTCACTGTAGGGGATAATTAAGGACTCATGTGGGAGGCAGCCCCGCTTTCAAAGAGTCATGGTGTACATTTTTTAATTGACCTTTAATTCAAAAACAGAATTAAACAAAAAAAAACCTGGATCACTGCCACCCAATTCTTACCTTGAACACGGAAGTAATGGACCCAGGTAGTCATCCATCTGATATCTAAATATAATACACATCAAAGTGTTAACCGTCTAACTTGTCATCTATCATTCCACTATAATATAGCAATGAGTGGTAATATTCTCATGTCCCATCCCTCCATTGATACTTAGCAATGAAGTAGTAAACCTCTGGGCTCTACCATTTCAGAAAGCATGTAAAAGTTCCTATGACTAAAAGCCCCTCCTTCTGTATGGTGGTCAGGGAAGTCATGCTTAGTCATAACAAGGAAATGGTGTGGTCCTTATAGATTAACTCAAAGGACAGATCTTTCCTTTTGTATTCTTTCTCTCATAATAACTGCATTTGCTTCCTGTAATAAAATGTTCAGGATGTACTGTCGTCATGATTTGCTTGTTTGTTAAAAGGGTTGCTTTGCTAAACTTGTATCCAGCCTTTACATCAAATGGTCTAATGGTGGCCAGCAAGAAGAATACGACATCATAGCAATAATATATTTAAAAACATAAAAACGAGGCAACTGTTTAGAGAATTGCATTTGCTATTGATATTAACCATAACTAGTTTGACCCTTAGCATTTAATGTTAAGGGTTTGTTTTCAATAGTGTTCTAGGCTTAACCAGAAGAAAGTAGGGAGAGAACTCTCTGGTTTCAGGGGTGGAGAAGGCAAACCCACCCCTTTCGCTCCTGAAAGTTCTTTTGTTTGATATGGGGGGGGGCAGCCACAATGGCACCCCACCGGGATCGTGGTGCCGGGGGCAGTGCGCTCTCCCCGCCCGCCTCTTCCTCCGCCAGTGCCTCCATTAAGAATAGAGGGTGCCTGCCTGTTGTCTATCATTGCTTTCCAAGTGCAAGAGTGAATCTGCCTCTTATTTATGAAATAAAGAAGTGTATAAGCAAATATTGCAAAACAGAAAAAAATATACCAACTTGTCTCATTCTGCATCAATTTTGCGTTGCTGAAATGCTTGATATTTTCAGAGGTTCATGTGCTTTTAAATTATATTCCTCTAGTAGGGGAACTAACATTGAAGCAACAAAAGTGGACTTTGCAAGTGCTTGCACTTTGAGCCTTGTACACAGTGATTGGAGGACCTCACAGTCGTGGCTAAATTTGTGCATATTTACCGTAATACAAACGTCAATTTTGTGTGGATATCAGTCTGAACATTTGGAGGGCTTATATTAACTTAGATGTTAATATTAACTTAGATGTTTAACTTCAGGTGTCTGTACTGATTGTTATAGCATTCAGATTGTGAACTGATGTTGTTATTCGTATTACGCATGTACTATTTTTTATTTTATTGTCTTTCATCCCCTCCCCCTTTTCTGTTCAACTTGCAAATAATAAAAAAAGACTGCATAGAAACAACATACCATTTTTTTGCTGGAGTCTAGAGAGAGAGATTCCATTCACATCAAACTTCACTACTTCATTGCCCTCTGTTAAGAATAAACATTCTTCTCGGCAGAGAAACTTATACTTTGTTGCTGCCTGAGAAAAACAGAAAAAACCTGCCATGAAATATGTACATGTTTTCTGTCATATTACCCAGATAGTAATAGCTGTCTCCTTACAAAGCAGTGTAACCATAAAAGCTAGAGGGACACATTCCACAAACAGAGGCAATGTGAGGGGCTCCTTGAGTCATTTTTATGTGTAGAGACATGTTCCGCATACCACAAATCTGCTGAAGTGTGGGAGATATTTTTTTTTAATGCATAATGCAAGTTGAATGTATGAGCTAGGAGCTGAATTTATAGGAACTTTTCTGCATTATCTAATAAATCTAACTCCTACAATGGTTTGCCTTAGAACGTTATTCCTACAAGTCTTCTTTCAAAACAAAGTGATGTTTTGCTTTATTATCCCCATGTAATGGATGAAGACCCAATCTTCCTATTGGAGGATTGCATTTCCTTCTTAAAAAAAACCAAACAGCTAGTTATGTATGCCAGTGCTGGAAAGGAAGGAATATAGTTTGTAAATAACCAGATCTCTATCTATCTATATGCATAGATGCATATACACAGAGGCATTTGCCTATATCACAAACGGATTTTGCTGCAGGGAGAAAGAAGAGCCCTGTGAGATCTGCTTAAAAAGGATTGCATATACACTCCTGTATTTGATGCTTTGATAATGATAAATAAGGATTGACAGCACTGATGTGTGAATGTCAGTGTTAAACAAATTTTGAATATTCACTGTAACATATGCATATCTTGCTTTATAGTGTAGTGCTACTGTTTTTTTCTGTCAAGATATGCATTTCCTAAGAAGGTATGGCTGCATAATGGTCACTTTAAAAACACTACCAAATGCATGACAGGCAGCTACAAATCTTGCCAAAACAGAAATGTTTTCATTATTACTAAGCTATTTGCGGGATGCTACATGATAACCTAGTAAATATTTAGTGCCATATTTGTGCTGTGCAGAAGTGACAATTCATTCTCATTCTTACCTTCTTTCTATATCTGCAGCTTTCTTCCACTTGCTGTTCCTAAAATAAAGGAAAACAAATAAGTAGTTCAGAAAAAAAAAAACCAGAATCACAAAATTATCAGAAAACTTTGTGGTCCAGAGAAGTGAGAATTTATTCTTGTATTTACGTTACTTATCGTTCTTCGGCATCGTTTCCTCAGTTCCATCCTTGTGCCGGGCTAAAAGAAATCAAGTAACATTTATTTGCATGCATTCGTTGCAAAAGCTTTACAATTTCCGTGCTGTACTAAAGTGAGAATTCATTCTCCTACTTACGCTATCTGTAGGTCTCTGCCTTTGCTTTCTGCTTCTCATCTTGGTGCTGGCTGACATCGTTGTGTGGCTTACTGGAGCAGCACAACGAATTTATTCACTTGAAATGTGACTCAGAAACACCGTGGCTCAGGGCCAGTGGAATTGTGCAAGCAAGGCATGCTGATGCCTGCTGTCTACATAAAATGTCCAGGAAAAAGAATAGCCACAAATAAATTTCCGGAATTCACTTTCCAATAGCCTTTTCTCCCTCTCTGCACCGGCCACATGGTATAGGTGGCCTGCCAGGAGGATGTGGGAACTCTCCGGGAATTGACAAAGGGGCTACCATGGTGCTGAATGATCCTGGAAAAAACATCCCGGGGGGGGGGGAATGCTTACCTGCAGCAGCCAAGAGCAAATCAGCAACTGAGAGTGTTATGTACTGATGTTCTCACCCTGGGCCAGCAGGGGGATACTGTAGATAGTTCAGGTCCACATATGCAAATAAGGGATTGAAAGTGATGTTCAGTGATTGGATAGTTACAGAAAATGGTTACTGTTGCATTCTAGTGGAGCTCTATATAAGCAGGCTGGCTGAACCCTTCAGTTCAGTTCTGCTCTGGCCTGTGAATAAACAGGAGCTGTTTGAAGAATTGCCGTGTCGTCTGATATGTTCACCCACAACCTAACAGAGAGCAAGAGCATCACACCTTCGAATAGCAAACTTGAGAGGTGGGAGTGAGTGCTGACAGAATTGTAGCCAAAGGAGGCACAGTAGAATAGCTGTCAACCTTCCCTTTTTTGGTGGGAAATTCCCTTATTCCAGCGCCGTTTCCCACTGCTATCCCGGATTGTTAGATATCCCGTAGACTGTCCCCAGGAAAGGTGAGGCTGCTGATCCCTTATTTTCGAGGTTGCTGATCCCGTTTTTTCAAATCTGAAAGTTGACAGCTGTGAGTGGAATAGAATAGTGGTACCTCGGGTTACATACGCTTCAGGTTACAGACTCCGCTAACCCAGAAATAGTACCTCGAGTTAAGAACTTTGCTTCAGGGTGAGAACAGAAATCATGCTCCTGCAGCGCGAGGCCCCATTAGCTAAAGTGGTGCTTCAGGTTAAGAACAGTTTCAGGTTAAGAACGGACCTCCAGAACGAATTAAGTACGTAACCAGAGGTACCACTGTAGAATAGAATTTATTATTTATACCCCGCCCATCTGGCTGGGTTTCCCCAGCCACTCTAGGCGGCTTCCAACAGAGTATTAAAATACAGTGGTCGGTTAAACATTAAAAGCTTCCCTAAAGAGGGCTGCCTTCAGATGTCTTCTAAAACTCTGGTAGTTGTTCTTCTCATTGACATCTGGTGGGAGGGCGTTCCACAGGGCGGGTGCCACTACCGAAAAGTGAGAAACAAGAGGGAGGAGGCTGTTAGAGCAGTGTTTCCCAACCTTTTTTGGGCAAAGGCACACTTGTTTCATGAAAAAAATCTCGAGGCACACCACCATTACAGCCCCGTGACATCAGCGCGCAGCGTCACGCCGGGAGGGACATGAATTGCTAGCAAATTACATAATCACCTCCTTGAGGGCTGGCTCATCTTCTCCGAAGGCAGAACCCCATTAATTAACAGCACAGACTCACACCATAGCCAAGAGGAGGGAGGGAAAACCTCAGTCATGCACAGTCATGCACATGTGGGGGCTAAATGAGGACGAAGACCGGGCAGAGAGCAGGGTTCAAATCACCCCACCTGGCCAGGACAATCCCTGGGTGCTCGCCTGACCCACCTTGCAGGGCTGTTGTTGCGAGGATAACACGGGGAGAACCACGCGCGCCCCCGGGAGCTCCTTGGAGGAGAAAGCGGGCGATGAATGCAATGCACGAAATATATGAGAGGCGACCAGGTTTTGCAGGTGAGGGGCCCCCGCCAGCCTCCGCTTCCAACACCCGGCGCAACGACGCCGAAGTTTCCCCCCGGGCTCGGCTCGGGGAGCAGCGCTGCTCCCCCCCGGCTCTCTCTGCCGCCCACTGGGGACCCCCCTCACCTGCCAAGTCCGGAGCGGCGGTGGAAGTTGCATGCATGCATGCAGGGCGCCGCGTTGCCATTGCATTGCACTGCACTCCATGCAACGCCTGCACGCATGCATTGCCTTGCACGCCCGCCAAGGGGTCTCCCCGCGGTCCGATGCGTCCCCTCCGGCACGGATGCAGCATTGCAAAAATAAAAAACCCCGACGCAGCCCTACCTGGGGGGCAGCCTCCGCCTCCGCCGCTCTGCCTCCGCGGGGATCCCCGGGCTCCATCCTGCCACCCGATCTCCGCGGGGGCGCAGGCAGGCTGCACGGGGTCTGCGCGGAAGAGCCCCTGCCCGCCCGGCCACCGCCGCTGCGCTCATTCCATGGCCGGGAGAAGAGCGCTTCAAACAAAACGCCCGGCCCGCCAGGCCACGCTGGGAAACGTAGTTTGCGCACCCCGCGCGGGCGCGGAGCCCAAGGGCGAGGGGACTACGGATCCCGGCAGCCCCCGCGCTGGGGACGGAGGGGGAGAGGCCGGGTGCAGGGATGGAGGGACGGGTGGGCGAGCGAGTGAGTGAGTGGCAGCCGCCAAGCCTTGGCCGAGAGCCAGGAAGAGCGGGAGGGAGGGAGGGAACCCCAGGGGTCATCTAGTGACGGCGCCCCAATCGAAAATTTGACTTTAAAAAAAAATCTTTCAAATTTTTTAATTTTTCCCGCGGCACACCAGGCAACATCTCGTGGCACACTAGTGTGCCGCGGAACAGTGGTTGGGAAACACTGTGTTAGAGAAGCCCTTAGATTTGCAGAATCTGTTAGAGAAGCCCTTAGATTTGCAGAATTTGCAAATTTTAGAGAAGCCCTTAGATTTGCAGAATTCCAAACAATCTTTTTATTTTTAAAGAGCCTAAGGGGGCATTCTCCCCATTCCCCCCCCCAAAAAAAAGAAATGCACACAGTTTAATGAAGACTGAGCATGCTCAGCAACTAAGGAAGATTGATTGGCAGTTGCAAATTAAAATAAAATGCCTCCAACTACTGAATTCAGAGAAGTAGGCTCCTGCAATATTATTGAAGGGGGAATACTTGTAGCAAGTACAGTAGCCTCATCCACTACCCCACCAGCTTCCAAACAATGCCCATTCAATACGTCTAGAGAGTCAACACCATAGCTGTCAACTTTCAGATTTGAAAATAAGGGAACAGCAGCCTCATCTGTCCCGGGGACAGTCTACTGGATATCTTAACAATCTGGGAAGCTGCGGCAAACAGCACTGGAATAAGGGAATTTCCCGCAAAAAAGGGAAGGTTGACAGCTATGGTCAACACCCACTCTTAGTACTATAA
This sequence comes from Podarcis vaucheri, assembly GCF_965113315.1. Lineage (NCBI taxonomy): Eukaryota > Metazoa > Chordata > Lepidosauria > Squamata > Lacertidae > Podarcis > Podarcis vaucheri. The sequence continues at coordinate 21,032,939 of NC_138755.1, read as the reverse complement.
TAATAACATTATTATAATTTATAATTTCTACCTCACCGATCTGGCTGGGTTTCCCCAGCCACTCTGGGTGGCTCCCAACAGAATATGAAAAACACCATAAAACATCAAACATTAAAGACTTTCCTAAACATGGTTACCTTCAGATGTCTTCTAAAAGTCAGGTGGTTGTTTATTTCCTTGACATCTGATGGGAGGGTGTTCCACAGGGTGGGCGCCACTGCCGAAAAGGCCCTCTGCCTGGTTCCCTGTAACTTCACTTCTCGCGGTGAGGGAACCGCCAGAAGGCCCTCGGCGCTGGATCTCAGTGTCTGGACTGAACAATGTGGGTAGAGATGCTCCTTCAGGTATATTGGGCCGAGGCCATTTAGGTAAGGTTACCAGATCTTTACCAATGAATCAGGGGACACTTTTCAACTTCCTACTAAATACATGGATTTTGTCAGGGGACTGATTTGTAAATCTGGGGACTGTCCCCGGGAAACGGGGACGTCTGGTAACCTTATGTTTAAGGCTTTAAAGGTCAGCACCAATACTTTGAATTGTGCTTGGAAACTAGCTTGCTAAGAGGCCCAAAGTAGGGATCTGGGGTGAAATACTGTAGGCTATTCAAAATCGGACTGAATTTGTGTGTATCTTTTCCCCAAAACATTAAATTTGCTACCTCCCCCACAGAGAAATGACTTGGGAAACACCCACTGAGAGGGGAGAGGTGAAGGAGGGGTATATTTTGTTTTTCACACACAGGTCCAGCTTTCAATCACCGTGACTTATCTTCCCAAGGTCACTTAACTCACAATGATTTAGGAGAGAATCATTGATGTAAATAAACAGTAGGCTATTGTTCTTCATGTGGGTCATCATTCTCTGAATTTTGGCTGGGAAGTTGGGCAGAAGTGGCAAAACTAGAATGTTGCGGTTGCTGCCTCCTTTCCCATTATTTTTCCTAAGGAACAAATCATAGCTCTTTCCCTCCCCCCCCCCTTAATTGGGGATGTAGTAGTTCCTGGAAGAGGGGGTGTTCCGAGAAAAAACTAACTTTAGCATTAAAAAGAAGAAGAATGTAAAACCACCTAGCAAAATAGGGCTTGGACCTATTCACCAGATCCTTGGCAGGTTTTTAACCCAGGGGCACCTCTCTCGTTTCTCCAGTTTTGAAATTGATTGCCTATAAAACTCTAGGGACAAGTTTTCTGTTTTCCCACCCTAAAACAGCAAAGCCTACTCTTGTGGGAGAAATGCAGCACTTACCTTTCTGAAATTTGTCAGGCTTCGTCCCCTCAAAAGGGGTAACCAAGCCTTCAATTTGCTTTCAATTCTGGCAGACAATAAACCCTATTTTTATTGAAAGAACAGAAACCACCTGGATGGATCTGCCTGAAATTTGATGTGTTTAACTCACTCTCTAGGGGCTCTTTTATGCTCAAATCTTATGCATTTGTGTGAAACAGAAAAATATTTTGTAGTCATTTTCAGATTTCCCACGATAGTCAATGGGGTGACGCAAGATTTGGATATGAATAATGATTTGATCTGGAATGAAATGGGGTGCTTCCAAACACTACAGATACCAGGTGAACCTTGTGGTTTCTTTGCAGCCCTAGTAAATGATTCATTTTTGGCAGCAATTGTATCTGGAATCCAGAGTCTCTTTCACTACACAGGCAGCTGAACAGCATAGACAGGACTTGGCTGAACATTTACACGTCCTTGCCTGCAAATCTAAGGAAGTGACCTGATCTGCTTCAGGATATTGGGCAAACAAATGGGAAATATTTATTTGTGAATTGACACATGCTATGCGCATCACGTTACACTGGTCATGGGTCATATGCCTGGTGAATGTAGGCAAGTTTTAACTAAATATTACTTTATTTAATTTAGCCTCTCCCAGATGCAACAATGGAGCTCAGAATATAAAGCTGAAGAGCTATGAATAACATAAATACAAGGATGAATTCTCATGTACCACAACATTTTCTGATAATTTTCTGGGGTGGTTTTCCCCTCTGAACTATTTACCATACTTTTCCGTGTATAAGACGAGGGTTGTTGTTTTTTTACTGTAAAAGAATGTTTAAAAACGGGGCTTGTCTTATACACGGATAATGCATTGGGAGGGACGGGTGATTGGTTGCAGCCCTGAGCAGGAGCTTGTCAGTGGCGATTTGGTGGTTGATTGGTGCCTGCTGCAAGGGCTGCTTTGGATTGGCTGCTGCTGCGTTAATTGGGTGGGTGATTGGTTGCTGCGGAAAGGGCTGCCATGGATTGGCTGCCGCTGCGGCAAATGGGCTTGCAATTGTGGGCTGCTGTTGAATTTTAAGCAATGCTAGCAATTTCAAGCATTTTCAGTCTGGTTAGTGATTTTCGGAATTCTCCCTCCCCCTAAAAAAGCTCAACATCCCAGGGAAATTCTCTCCCAAAAAAGCTCAACAGCTCTGAGCCATCTCCCCCCATTTTCTTAAATTTGAGTTCCCCAAAATAGGGGTCATCCTATACAGGGGGCGGCGGGGCGTGTTAAAACGGAAAAATACGGTACTTGTTTTACTTCATTTTAGGAACAGCAAGTGGAAGAAAGCAGATATGCAAATAAAATAAGAATGGGAATAAATTCTCAAATTCTGCACAGCACAAATGTGGAACTAAAAATTTACAAGGTTATTATGTAGCATTCTATACATAATTTAGTAAGAATGAAAACATTTCTGTTTGGGCAAAAAGAATTGTAGCTGTTTGTCATGCATTTGGTAGTGTTTTTAAAGTGACCATTACGCAATACTGAATTTAAAAATGTGGGAACAACACAGCCATACCTTATCCGATAATATTTATATCTAAACAGAAACAACAGCAACACTACTGTTATGTACTGATGTTCTCACCCTGGGCCAGCAGGGGGATACTGTAGATAGTTTAGGTCCACATATGTAAATAAGGGATCGAAAGTGACGTTCAGTGATTGGATAGTTACAGAAAATGGTTACTGTTGCATTCTAGTGGAGCTCTATATAAGCAGGCTGGCTGAACCCTTCAGTTCAGTTCTGTCCTGGCCTGTGAATAAACAAGAGCTGTTTGAAGAAACGCTGTGTCGTCTGATATGTTCACCCACAACTTAACAATTACCCTATAAAGCAAGATATGTGTATGTTACAGTGAATGTTCAAAATCTGTTTAACAATGACATTCATACATCATTGGTGGCAATCCTTAGTTTTCAAAGCAATCAAATACAGAAGTGCTTATGCAGTCTTTTCTAAACACACTTCAAGGGGCTCTCCTTTCTCCCTGCAGCATTTTGTGATATACATGTATACATCTATGTACATCTGCATGTGTGTGTATACATGTGTATGTACCATATTGGCCTGAATTTAAGCCACACTTTTTTTCCAAATTCTGACCGTGAAAAGTTAAAGTGCGGCTTAAATTCGCAACCTTACAAAAATTGGCTTTTACGATATTGCTGTTGAAGCAGACATATGGGGAAACGGAATGGGTGTGAGTGCCTGCGGAATTTTAAGGGAGCAGCTTATATTCGGGTATTGCCTCTTATCCCCCCCCTTGAATTTTAAAGGTGTGGCTTATATTCGGGCCAATACGGTATTTGCCTTCCTCTCCAGCACCTGCGCATACTAGCAAAGAAGCAAATGCAGACCTCCAAAACAAATATAGCCCTGCACCTCAGTGTCTCCATCCATTATATCAACAAAAACAAAACGAGCAGCATTATAAGAAAATTAACTGTTAAGAAAAAGTTGGAAGAGGTGGGAAATCAGTATAGAGTACTAATCTGTGTCTGCGGTTTTCAGGAGGAGGTGAAAAATGAAGTTCTTACAGACTTTATAGTAAAATGGTTCCCTGGCACCCTCTCTATGCTGCAGCTCACAACGGATGATCTTGAACGAGGCATTGTGCTGTGGGAAGCAAACAGCAGGAAGGAGTTCCCCCACAGGATTTGGCAAAGGTCCGTATAGTAAAAGCTATGGTTTTCCCAGTAGTGATGTATGGAAGTGAAAGCTGGACCATAAAGAAGGCTGATCGCCGAAGAATTGATGCTTTTGAATTATGGTGCTGGAGGAGACTCTTGAGAGTCCTGTGGACTGCAAGAAGATCAAACCTCTCCATTCTTAGGGAAATCAGCCCTGAGTGCTCACTGGAAGGACAGATCATGAAGCTGAGGCTCCAATACTTTGGCCACCTCATGAGAAGAGACGACTCCCTGGAAAAGACCCTGATGTTGGGAAAGATGGAGGGCAGAAGGAGAAGGGGACGACAGAGGACGAGATGGTTGGATAGTGTTCTCGAAGCTACCAGCATGAGTTTGACCAAACTGTGGGAGGCAGTGGAAGACAGGAGTGCCTGGCGTGCTTTGGTCCATGGGGTCACGAAGAGTCGGACACGACTAAATGACTAAACAACAACAAGTTGAGCAAAATATATTGCATGAAAAGCAGCTACTTGTGGTGCTGTAAGACCTGTTTATTGGAACACAAACAAAAATAAGAGACTTCTAGCCCTATACTTTGGGAGGCAAGAATTATATATTGACTTTGGGACCAATTGTCATGCAAGGCATGACACAACTGATAGAGGTGGTCACCCGAGATGTGGTAGATCTTTTGATGGCATTAAATTACTCAAACTTCCACCAGAAGTAGCTCAACCTGGGATGGCTGAAGGCGGTGAGGAAGGGGCTAGAGACTTATCAGATAATGGCTGGGACTATATCTTCCCCAATCTACTTTCTTGGAAGAGACGCATGAACAGCCATGGAAGCCAACCACTTACACCTGGATATTTTCTCTGACCCAAATCATCCAAGTTTCATTGAGAGAATGTTTACATTCCAGAGACATTCCAGACTGTTGGAAGTCTCATGGAAGACAATAGTAGGGAGCACACGAAAGAAAAAATAATTGCTTTGGCAATAACATCATCTTCCCTGAGATTATTCTTCCAAGAAACATGAGTGAATTTGTTTTCCAAGTTCTGTTAAATTCTTTACATGTGCCTCTCATTAAAGGGTCACAGTTCAAGTCAATGTGCTTAGTTAACTTCCTCAGAATGTGAATTCCTAAGAATTTTACTGCCTGGGGCATATTTTGATATTAGATATTTGTGCTGTGGTGCTCTGCATGTCAGGGCCAATGTTAGAAAACTTAGACTCTGATCTGTGATAATGAATTGTAAAACCCTAGTATTGTAAAACCCTAGCTTTGTTATTGACGTGACTTCAAGTAGGTGTGAGATAGCGTAAGGGCTACATTATCAGAAATGAGGGTCAGTACAAAACAGACACACACAAATCTTCATAAGAATATCCTCTGAGGTCTTCTGTTTCTCTCAGCATTTGCAGTAATGGTTCCAATGAGAGAACAAAGGCAGCTGACAGTCGACATGCCTGCCTTGACTGCTGTAAGGCTATGGTTCTGGGACTGTTGGAAAACATGCCCCCTCGGGAGAGGCTGGCAACTCTCCCAGGCTCCCAGGGCTTGTTTACCACTGATCTGCCCTGGCTGCAATGCCCGCAGTCCAGGAGATCTAGATAGGTGACATTTCCCAGTGTGGAAAATGCACACCCCCTTCCCTCTTATTTTAAACTTTTTCCCTTTAAAGGTAAAATATAGGCCTTGGGGGAATTCCCACCTAAAAATGGTTCTGTTTCCTCTTAATAGGGGCACTAAATCTCCGTAGTTGGACCTGAGATCCAAGAGATGTTTAGGGATGTCCCTAAATACCGTATTTTTCACTCTAAAGGACACACTTTTCCCCCTTCAAAAATGAAGGGGAAATGTGTGTGCGTCCTATGGAGCGAAGAAGCCATAGCCCCGTGACCCTCTCCCGGCTGGAGAGGTGGCGCGCGGCTATGGCAGGAGCCTCTTTAGCCGCACACCACTTCTCCAGCCAGGAGAGGGTCGCGGGGGGCTTCTTTAGCTAAACAAGCCCCCCCGAGACCCTCTCCCGGCTGGAGAGGTGACACGCGACTACGACAGGAGCCTCTATAGCTGCGTGTCACCTCTCCAGCCAGGAGAGCGCGCACACGGCTAAACAAGCCCCCCGGGACCCTCTCCCGGCTGGAAAGGTGACGCGTGACTATGGCAGGAGCCTCTTTAGCCGCGCACCACCTCTCCAGCCGGGAGAGCGCGCACGGCTAAAGCAGCCCCCCGCGACCCTCTCCCAGCTGGAGAGGTGACGCGCGACTACAGCAGGAGCCTCTATAGCTGCGTGTCACCTCTCCAGCCGGGAGAGCGCGCGGGGGGCTATGGCAGGAGCTTCTCCGCTGCGCGCCTTTCCCCGCTCCCCGACCTGCTCTTTGGGGCTGGTGGTGGGCTTCCCCCTTCCAGCCCCAAAGAGCAGGTCGAAAGGAACCTGAAGCCTGGAGAGCGAGAGGGGTCGGTGGCCACCGACCCCTTTCGCTCTCCAGGCTTCCAAGGTAGCCGCCTGAAGGCGACTGAACGCACCTTAAACGGCACCTTGTTTTAGAGGGGGAAAACAAGAGGGAGGAAATTCTCCCCCTCTCTGCGCAGCGCCTCCTGCCGCTTCGCTGAAGGGGTGCTGGGCAGAGAGGGGAGAATTTTTTTTTCTTGTTCCCCCCCCTCTAAAACAAGGTGTGTCCTATTGTCCGGTGCGTCCTATAGAGCGAAAAATACGGTGTCTCCACTCTTGATTCACTTATTTCCAAGGTCTTCTGGAAATGCAGACTTAATATTCTGTCTCTCTCCTCTCTTGATCGGAGGGTAATCAAACAGTCTCTCACCCTGTTCTTTCTCCCCCCTCTTCCAAGTCTAAAAGCACTTACTATCTTAAAATCTAACTTGTCTGAGTCTAAGTTCCAAAAGTCTGCAAATTCCTGCGTAAGAAAGTCAATCAGGCTATCTTTCTCAAGTTCAGGTACAGCCCTGATCTGCAGCAGTGTAGATCGATTCTGTGTTTAATCTTGTATTTTATTCGGATGTTTTATGCCTGTTTCCTTGTCCTCATTTGCCCATCTGGAGGAAGTCTGATCTAAAGCATTCAATATGGCAAGTATATCGTTGGGCAGTCCACTGACTGCTGGCATGCTTCAACAAGGTTGACAAGATAAGGAATGAAAGTGAACCAGAGATGAGTGAAATGGAAAGTGGAATCAAAGAGGACACAGAGTCTTTGGAGAAGAGTATAGATAAAGAATTGGCAGAACAGGAGGCTGAAAATTGGGACACAACAGGGCCAAGAACAGGGTCTTGAGAATCTCCACGAAAGTCTTCCCTCCAGGTTGATGCAGAGCTTTTAACAAGCACACACCGAGTGTGGCTGTTCAAACAGCTGTGGATACACTTAAAAGAATATACTGTTATTTACTTGGGGGGACCCTCCCTAACCCTAGAAATTAATAAATGGCAGGATTTTGATTAATTGGGTTATGGATGAAATACAAGCTGCAGAACTGTGCCAGACAAGGAATCCCTGGGCTGGCTTATGCAAACCAGTCTGGCTGGCCTAGTGAAGAGCAAATCTGTACACATGACAAAAGGGGCTGATGGACCATCTGAGGAATCCTTTGGCCTGGGGAAGACAGATGTTGCCAAGGCGAGGGTGGGTGTGTTTGAGGTGACAGGAAAAGAGAGTTTTTAGCAAGGTGTTCTGGGAAGAAGATGGAAGAAAGACAGACTGGGATCCATCTTGGTCAGGTTGGCTGAAGGCTGGCTGGGAGAGATGACTTGGACTCCTTGGCTGCATTGCTGTGAGGGACCAGTCCCTCTTGAAATGACCATGCAGGGAGCATGTAGACTGAAGGTGTAAACAGGCGAATAAACCATATTTCTTAAAGCTACTACAGTCTCCAACGTGTCTCAGTTCTCCAAAGGAACACAGGCCCTGGAACCCCATGGACTCTTGCTACCAATTGGCAGAGAGTGGGAGGAAACACTCAATTTTTGTAACAATAATTTACTTTCTGATGAATAAGGAAAGCATGGGAGACTTTATCAAATGCTTTGCTGAAATCAACATGCACAATGTCCATAGCATACTCACGCTCTACCAAACTAGCATTTTTTTAACAGGAGGGAAGGTTGCTCTTGCAACGCTCTCTCACAAAAGACCAGGGCCCTGCGAGATTTGACATCAAGATGGAGCTGTTCCTCCAGGCCAGCCTTTCTCAACCTGTGGGTCCCCAGATGTTGTTGAACTACAACTCCCATCACCCCTAGCTAGCAAGGCCAGAGCTCAGGGATGATGGGAGTTGTAGTCCAACAACATCAGGGGACCCACAGGTTGAGAACCACTGCTCCAGGCCTTTGGCCAGGGTTCAGTCTGACTCATTTTCTTTTTGTTTAAGAACAAGCATGAAGGAGGTTTCCCAGTCCACTCACAGGTCCTTATATCATCAGTGGAAACAGTTGGTCCTGGAGAGAATTAGCTGCTTTCAGTTTAACCTGAGGACTGCCATTTGTTTAGTTTAATTTTAATTTATTTGAATTAATTCTGGGATGCATTTTAATTGATTGCTTGTTTTTATGTATATTGCGTTATTAATATGATGTTAGCCGCTCTGAGCCCAGCTCCAGCAGGGGAGGGGAGGATACAAATAAAATTTTATTATTATTATTACTTATTCCTGATAAACCCTAAGGAGGTTAACCTGGCACCTTCATTACACACCTTTAGGCACCAGGCATAAACGTTCCTCTTTAACCAGGCCTTTGGCTGATTGACATCCAGTGCCCTTTTAAAATGTGTGTAGGGCGGTTATTGGGTTGTTTTTATTTTTTATTATGTATTTTGTGTTTTTATATTGTAACCACCTTGAAACCAGCAGGCATAGTGGCGGTATACAAATTTTAAAAATAAAATGAATAAACTCATGCTGGCTCACACTACTCAATGCATCATTTTCTAAATGCTCACAAGCATTTAGAAGCCATGTTTAATAACCTTTTCTATAATTTTGCCCAATACTGAGGTCAGGCAGGCTGATTTATGGTTCGTCGGAATCTTTGGGTTTTGGCTATATGCAAGACAGCAGTCAGTTCATTTAGTTTTTGTTTATTCAATTTGTAAACCATCTTTCATCACATGGATTATCACAGTTACATTTATCCAAACTAGCAAAAACCACCAAAATAACTTGGCGGCGACAAAAACGCATATAAATAAATTCAAATGCTGGTAAGTGACCCAGGCAACGTACAAAAACAAAAAAGCACTAAAACCAAGTATAACAAACAACCAATAAAGAAACTAAAAGAGAATAGACAGGTCTTACAGATCCTGTAAGATCCACTAGAGAAGGCCACAAATACCTGAAACCCTTCAAATCAAGGGAGATGACAATTGTAGTCTTCGGGGGTTGCTATGGAGAGGCTGATGAGATGGTTGGACAGTGTTCTCGAAGCTACAAACATGAGTCTGACCAAACTGCGGGAGGCAGTGGAAGACAGGAGTGCCTGGCGTGCTCTGGTCCATGGGGTCACGAAGAGTCGGACACGACTAAACGACTAAACAACAACAAATGGAGAGCCTGTTCTTGAGGTTCTAAGCTGCTTAAGGCTTCATAGGTCAAAACCAGAACTTTGAATTGATCCCAGAAACTAACTGGTAGTTCGTGGAGCCCAGCTGGCCTCTCACTGCTGGCCAGCTGTGGAAAAAGGCCAGCTTCTTTGGAAGCAAAGAGTGCAGGCGGCTATGGAACAGGCTGGGTAGACAGCTCCCTTTCTCTAGTGATAGCCTCCGCTTGCTTCAGCCTCAGAGAGATTTTAACCATGAACATGCAGAATTAAAAGCTAAAGAATTCCAAAGCAATTAAATGTTGTTTACCTAGGCCAAGAATTCTGAAGCCCTTTTTGAAAAATACCTACCTGTTCACCAAATGCACAAGAGAAGGGGAGGGATTGTGCCAGCTTGCCAGACCTATTGAGATTAATGACTAAATTTGTTGTCCTCATTAATGTCAATGAGTCTGCTCCGAGAAAACGTTAGTGGATACCACCCAAGATATGAATGGAGCTACTGAGTAACATTATAGGGATGGAGAAAAAACATACGGACAGGTAGTGCTATTTCAGACATCCCCAAATCCTGAAAACAGCTCTGCCATGCCCCCAAACAGTTGTCCTGGCATATACTGTGAAACTGGGGTGGGGGAGGAGAACCCAGTTGACCCAAACCTTGGCAGCAATCCCAGATTCTAAATACTTGGACAAGCCCACTAGAATGTCCATTGTTTCCTGTCAAATAGCCAAGTCATGCAAAGTCTAGAACAGGCTTCCTCAAACTCGGCCCTCCAGGTGTTTTTGGCCTACAACTCCCATGATCCCTAGCTAGCAGGACCAGTGGTCAGGGATGATGGGAATTGTAGTCTCAAAACATCTGGAGGGCCAAGTTTGAGGACGCCTGGTCTAGAAAGAGGGCCATTTCTCAGTTTGTGCGACAGAATAGCAAGGATCTCACAAATATAATGAAAAAATAAACTGAAAAAATGTAACCAAAATTCTCCAAAACTCTGATATTGTAATCCACTTCTTATTATGCAGCATCCTACGAAAATATCAATCTACAGGAAAGACCTGATCTTTGCTTGCTATTCAGAAGAGTATCCTCTGGCTGAAGTTTCTACACATGAGCTTTTAGTAATATAGTTACTGACTCACACTTGCGAGAAAAGGTCAACCTAAGCTCAAGTTGCCTTGGGCTCTCAGCAGGCTTTCAGCAGCCTCTGCCCCCACCCTTTTTGGGGCTTTCTAGAACAAGCAAAAAGTCATGGGGCCATGGCTTCCTGCAAGTGAGCTGAATCTCTCGAAAAGGAATCTCTTTGCTAATCCAAAGATTGCAAGATCCTTCTTGTAAGGAAACCAAGTTCTTTTTCTTTTTATGTCACTTGGAACCTTTCTTCTTTGATTTACTACCAGTGGATGGATACTTGTTTGCTGTAACTTCTGGAAATTTTGTAAGGAAAATATTCACCTATTTGCCAAGCTAAGTGTGATTTATTCTAGCCTAAGTATTTTTGTGGGGATTTTTTTTTTAAGTGGGATGAGGGCAGGTATACTTGGAGTAATTGCCATTGTGTTTAACTTTGCTACAAGAAAGTAAGACTCTCTCTTCCGAACCCCTCTCTAACGGACCTTTCAACATAACCAGCATCCTGTGAGTCAAGGGAAAGCATGGCTATGTGTTTTGGAATGAGGAAATTGAGTGGGTTGGGGAGACATTAGATCACACATTTGTATTTTTGCAATGTCAAACATAAGAGCAACTTCAAGTCAACCTTTTGGATTTGATTATATAGGAGCTGTATTGTTAGGACTATTCAAATTCCATACATTTAGATCAAGAATCTCCAGCCTGCAGGTAAAATTATGCCCACCTTGTGCCCTAACTTGGCTTATGAGGTTGTTTTCCCAAAAACACCCACCTATTTCAAAGTGCATGTTAATTGCTGTTATGCTTGTCCTTCTTCAGCCTTGGTCTTCTGTCCTCGTTTATTTTGCTTCTCTTCAAAAGTTATCTTCTGGAGAACAGATGGGAAGCGTGTGTATATTCTGGCAGAAGCATGAATTTCTTGCAAAACTACAGAATCACACAGTGTGTCCATTTCAATCTTCTGGAACAGTGATGTAATTTTTTTGGGAAATAGCATGATTATGCCCATGAGATAGTATCTTGTGATTAAGAGCCCTATGCAAACAGTGTGACACAAGCAGAGTTTAATCACAGATTTAAGCAGGTTCAGTGCTCACAGTTTGGCTTGCTCGAGTTCTCTGGGCAATTTTCCTTCAACTGTAATTAATCCCACATTTAAAGTCAGCTTTTATTACTTAGATCCTAGCTCAAAGAGTGTCTTCAACTTAAAGGGTGTCATTAACTTTGTATAGAGCTGTGTGTGTGTGTGTGTGTGTGTGCAATATAAGAGAGTGTGTCCTCCAGTAAGAGTGCAACCTCACCCAGAACAAATGATAAATCACTTCCTGGATCTGACAACCACTTGCCAACAGGGTCTCTTCCTGGAATTGAGTTCAAGTTTTTTGGGCCTTATCTAGCCTCCCATTGTAATCTGAAACTGGTCTAGGACCCTCATGACCATACTTGATTCAGATGTAACAGATAAATAGAACTGAGCATCATCAATATAATGACACCATGCTCCGAGTCTCCCAGTGACTGCCCCAATGGCTTTATATTAGCACACAACTTGTCTTTTGCAAAGACCAACAAAGTGAGAAAGATCACCCACTTCTCCAAGTACTCTAGCACAGTGTTCCCCAACCTTGGGCCTCCAGCTGTTTTTTGGACTACAATTCCCATCATCCTTGACCACTGGTCTTGCTAGCGAGGGATGATGGGAGTTGTAGTCCAAAAACAGCTGGAGGCCCAAGGTTGGGGAACACTGCTCTAGCACATGGGGAAGACTTAAAGAGTGGTAGGTTCAAGGGCAACCATAAATACTGGCAGACCAGAATGTCAAACGTAGGATATTCTAGGTGTATAGGAAACTGTTATGGATTCCCCTTTATGGGTGCACCCAAGCCTTCAGATATAGCTGATGACAACCATTATGAGATTTTGCTTTCAACTAAAGAACCCCCCCTTTTTTTTACAGGCACCTTTAGTTTGTTATTCTGTCAGGCTTTAATTGTGCTGCTCTTGATTCTTACCCAATTTTAATAAGGGTTTTTTTTTATGCCAAGCTTACTTGTGAGCATATTTGAACATTCATAATGTTGTTGAAAACTGTGTCGTCCCCTTTTTTGGTGTTTACCATTCTCCACTTCCTTTGGGAGGAGGGGCAGGGTAGACAATTTTAAAAATAAATATTGATTTGAGGTTTTACTGAAAGTGGGCAAGAATTCGGATAAACAAATCAAAGTTGTGGAGCAGTTAACATACAATATTATGTATTGTTACATGTAGCAAAGCTAGGGTGGAGTGTGTGCTGATACACTTATATGAAGGGAGTTTAAGTTTTATGATTCTTTGCAGCCTATTACCCAGGGCATTTCTTCAGCAGGAGCTCACTGGAACTCAGTTCCGGCACCTCTCAGGTGGGCAACACTGCCATTCTAAGTGAACGAGGGAGGTGTTCATGGTGAGTACTGGCACCTCCTTTTCTAGAAAAACAGCTGCTAATCGAACCTAGCAGTTCGAAAGCAAGTCAAAGTGCAAGTAGATAAATAGGTACCGCTCTGGCGGGAAGGTAAACGCCATTTCCATGTGCTGCTCTGGTTTCGCCAGATGCGGCTTAGTCATGCTGGCCACATGACCTGGAAAAACTTTTGTCTGTGGACAAACGTCGGCTCCCTCAGCCAGTAAAGTGTGATGAGCACTGCAACCCCAGAGTTGTTCGCGACTGGACTTAATGGTTAGGGGTCCTTTACCTTTTTAAAGGGACCCCTGACCATTAGGTCGAGTCATGACCAACTCTGGGGTTGAGGCGCACATCTTGCTTTATTGGCCAAGGGAGCCGGCGTACAGCTTCCGGGTCATGTGGCCAGCATGACTAAACCGCTTCTGGCGAACCAGAGCAGCACATGGAAACTCCATTTACCTTCCCGCTGGCGCGGTATCTATTTATCTACTTGCACTTTGACGTGCTTTTGAACTGCTAGGTTGGCAGGAGCAGGGACCGAGCAATGGGAGCTCACCCCGTCGTGGAGATTCGAACCGCAACCTTCTGATCGGCAAGTCCTAGGTTCTGTGGTTTAACCCACACCTTTTTACCTCTAAATAAACAAACATATTCAGCTAAACACTAAATATGATATGGACTACACTGATACATCTTTCAGTTCCCGGCATAAATAACTCTTCCACTGCCACCACAATCCTAATAGCGTCTACTCTGAAGACATCCTACCGATATCAATCGGGTTTTCTACCAAGAAAGTCTTGAAACATGAGTGAATAATCTGCTGCTGCGTGGCAAAGCTGCACAAAGCTGCGACCACCACCTACTGGACAAGGAGCTAATCGCGCTCCCAAAAACGACACACTTCTGCACATTCCTCAAAACCTTCCCGCAAACGCAACGTGACTCTGCCCCCCATTTCTCCCCATCGCAAGACTGCAATGGGTGCAAAAAAACCCCAAGATCCCAAGTCGACGGACTTTGATGACAAGTACCCTTCCCTCCCAATCCAACTATTGAAGACGGCACGGAACAACCACCTCCGAAATTGCAGAGAGCCTATTGGAACTCAAACCCAAAAACAACCAGCCGCATGCAACCCCTGTCGAAGAGATCTCTGTTGCATTTTCCACGTGAATCTTAATACACGTACGACGAGCCCAGCCGCTTCTCCGTGAGCTCCCATTAAATGACCCAGAGCGGACATGCGCAGTGCTACTCTACCGCCTGCCTGCCTGCCCGCCCCCTCCTTCCCCTCCGTCGCTCCTTGATGACGAAGCACCGCAGCTGGCGTCCAAAACAAAACGCGCAGCCTGGATCCGCCACGCATGCGCAGTTTCCTCAAGAGGCCACTCTTTTTCCCTTTCCCCCACCCTTTCTGCCTCTTGTCTGTGGCGGGGGGGAGGGGACAGCTCAGGTCTGGCAGCCGCAGCAGCAGCCGCCCCCCCCTCCCCGCTCCCGCTTAACTGACAGCGCGACCGGCTTCGGCCGCGTCCCTCAGCGAACGCCGCGCGCGCTCGAGCGCCGTGAGGGGAAGCAGCAGGCCTCGCCTCCGCCGGCTTCCAGCGGAAGGGGGCAGCCCGGCAGCAGGTCCCACACGCCGGGCAAGAGGGGGGCGGTGTCGGCGGCGGCGGCGGCGGCTTCCCCGGCCGCCTTCCTTCTCCTCCTCCTCCTCTCCGGGGTCCGAGGCCGGGGAGCGCGGCTGCTGCTGCCGCCACCTGCCGCCACAGGTGGGCAGCCCTGTATATACCCCGCCGTGAGGGGCTTCATGCCGGGCACAGAGTAGCGGCGGCGGCGGCCGGCCTAAGCGAGGAGAAGCGGGGAGTCCGTCGGATGCCCGTCGCCGGCAGCCTCGGCGTCAGGGCCGGCGGCGGCGGGGCATGAACCTGGCGCAGCCCGAGGGCCAAGAGGAGGAGGAGGAGGAAGGCGGCGGCGAGGAGGAAGAAGAAGAGGAAGGCGGCATGGAGCCTCCGGAGGACGCGGCTGCAGCGGACCCGGCGCCGGTTGGGTGCCCGCTCCAAGAAGCGGCCGGAGGAGAAGGGGCCGGCGGCTGGGAGCAGAGCCTGAGCCCGGAGCTGCAGCAGGCGCGCCGGATCCTGAGCGAGTTCCTGCTGGAAAAGCACCGGCCCCTGACAGCTCCTTTCCTGAGACCTTTCGGAGGAAGCCAGCAGGAGGCTGAAGGGGGGCTGCAAAGTGGATCGGCCGGCTCCTCCTCCTCCTCCTCTTCTTCTTCCCAGGATCCGTCCAGCCAAGATCCTCCGCCGCCGCCGCTCTCTGGGATGTGGTTGCTGAAGATGGAAGAGAAGTTTTCCTCCGGCCAGTACAAAGGGATCGCGGATTTCGTGGCCGATTTCCGGCTGATGCTAGAGACGTGCTACCGGCTGCACGGGGTGGATCACTGGCTCTCCAAGCAGGCCCAGAAGTTGGAGATGATGCTGGAGCAGAAGCTGGCGCTGCTGTCTCGGTAAGGGGTGATGGTGATGGGCAGAGCTTCTTCCTGTCTGGGTTGTTGTCATCAGCTTCACTCCTTAGGAGCTCAACCTTCTCCCCATTTTATCCTCACAACAACTCCGTGAGGTAGGCTAGTGTTGGGAGTACTTTAGCCATTGAGGGAGGGTTTGAACCCAGGTCTCTCAAGTGCTAGCCCAGCGCTCTAACCACTGACTGTATACCACGCTGACTCTTAAGGAACACCGAAAAGGAAAACGTAGAGTTGTCCTTCTTGTGAAATGTTATGTATTGCCACAATTCACGTAGAAATCTATTCTTTAATATATTACCTATATTTCTGTGGCTACAGTCCTAAGGACGTTTAGTAGGAAGTAAGTACCATTGTACATGGTGGGCTTCCTTAGCAGTAAACATGTTTAAGATGGTGCTGCAAATCTTTGGCACAAACTCATTCGAGGTGATAATCCACTTGTAGTGCAGACTTGTGGATGAATGCTTAGTAGTAACTTCTATTGAATTCAGTGAGATTGCTCCAGGGCTAGTATGTATAGGATCATGCCTAACATGTGCACAGTTACCTGGAAGTAAGTTCCATTGGAATAAAAAGAAACTTCTTAGTAAACATGTATGTGTTTGGTTGTTAACATGTGGTATTGAAAGCATTTGTTTTCATTTTTAGCAGCATGTTACCTTTTTTGTAGCATGTGTACTTAGAGTAAATGACAATAATACTTCCAAAGAGACAATATCTGTTAATTGTTTTCATTTCTAAAAAGGGAGGTTATAGGATTTAGGTTTCTTTAAACCCGATTTCCTGAGTCTGTATGTGGGGGACCTGTTGTCCTGACATTGAAAACTGGATTTAGGGTCTGAATTTAATCATTAAAATGAAATCCTAGTCCTGATGAGGTAATGCCTTGGGTTTTGTGGATGTTAGCATTAGGCTGAAGACATAATGCACACTTATCTCAGAGTACGTCCCACTGAAAACAATGACACATGCTTCTGAGGAAACATGCTTAGGATGTAGCGAAAATTTGTTTATGTAGCTTTAAAAATATAGCAACAGACTATGAATGAATTGAGAATGTTCATCGGCTTAGGAATGTAGAACAAGAGCTCAGAAACTACACCTGAGTAAAAGGGTATGATTGATTGTGTGTGTGGTGGGGTCATAATGGAAGACAAAATGTTCTTGAAGTTCATTACAAGGTTTAACTACTAAAATTTTAATTTGCTTCCTCTTATGTTAAGAAATCATTTTTTTATTATTAACTCCTTCCCTTTAAAATTAGCTTGTTGCTATAAGAAGGGTGGGGGTGATGCTTGTTGCTGACAAAAGTGAAATCTCTGAAGGTAAAATATGCAGTGATGCAAATAATTAGGAGATTGTGGCCTGGCTTGCACATAACGCTAAACCATGGTTTGTTTAATCTGTATTGATTTACAAAGCTCTAAATAACATAGGTTTAGGGTACCTTAGGGATCGCATGAACCCTTATACCCCAGCTTAACTCTAAGGTGAGGCACATTGAGCAGCAACAAGAAATCGAGCTTTTAGTGCCATTGGCATAGTTCTGTGGAATATCCTGCCAATACAGCTTCAGCAGGTGTATTCTGTTTCAACCTTTAATCCCCTTCTGAAAACTTTTGTTTTCCACCAGGCTTATGCAGGCAACTCTGAAGACATCTTTCCATAATAGTTATGGGATGGTCTCTGATTTCATTTTTTAAATGTGGCTTTTATTGTATCATTTTATATATGGCAACTGTAAACTATTTTATGGATATTGGTATATACAAATATTCTTTATAAATAAATAAATAAATAAACAATCAATCAATCAATCAATCAATCCAGGAGTTGCCCCTCAGACAATCAAATAATGTCCTGTTTCTCCATAGTTTGTTTTGCTTTCTAGTTGCTCTTGCCTTGTGGGTTTTTTTAGCCTTGTGTGGATCTGGAGTGGAGTGATCAAATAAACCATGGTTAAGGAAGGATGCTGGATCCACATGTAGCACCAAACAAACTATGATTCATTAGCAGATGGCAAACTACAGCTTCAGATTGTGGTTTGATGGCAGTAAACAAACTACAGTTTATCTGCTGGGCAGTTTCACACCTAACACTAAGTTTTGTATTGATAAACCATAGTTTAATAAACTATGGCTTAGTGTTAGGGGCAAACTATGCCAGTGTAGGAGAAGAGGTAACTACAACTGAAAAAATTAACATTGTTCAGGTGTAAATATTTGGGATATGTTAGTTTATAATTGCACATAGTTTTGTGTGTAGGACAGTATCCATTGTAGGTTTCTCTTGCAATCCTTATATGATTCCCCTGCACACCTCCAGCTACTCTGCAACTCTCCATACCTGAGTAGAAATAGCCTGCTAACCCCCACATTGGCTCAATTTTCTATGGGAAGAGCCTCTTTCCTCTGTATCAAACTTGATAACTGTGACCAAAGGGCCAAAGGTTTGCTCTTGCATCCACAACCTGCCTGTCTTGATGTTGCTGAGAAGGGTTGGCTCTAATAAATTCTTCTCATAATTGTGCTCTTTTTTCCTTCTGAAACTTTGGGAAACTGCATCATGAATGTGTCTTTAAATAAGCACACACACCCTCTTAAAATTATTGGGCGTAGACCAGGCATAGGCAAACTTGGCCCTCCAGATGTTTTGGGACTACAATTCCCATCATCTCTGAGCAGTGGTCCTGTTAGTTAGGGTTCATGGGAGTTGTAGTCCCAAAACATCTGGAGGGCCGAGTTTGCCTATGCCTGGTGTAGACCTCCAGCACAGAACTGGTGAAGTTGGAGAAAGTTGAACTGACAGTATTTTATAGGATAGCTGGACGTTGGGCAGTTTGGCTCTTTGGAATCGTGGTGGCTGCTTGAAATTGCTATGCATGTTTGATTACTTGTTGAGTTGTTTGGATGGAGGTATCACAACACACACTATATTTCTAGCATGATCCCACTAACCCACATTTACAGTACTGCAGGAGTATTTGTTCACCATATCCAGTCTGGAGGCCACAGGTATCAAATAATGCCGCTTTCATTCTGGACAGATTTGAGCACACCAATTGCGCTTGTTTAGAGACCACCTGTTTCACATAGATTGCACAAATACATAATTCTGCTCTTATTAACTCTGGGTTCTACAGTCAAGCAATATATAAATTATGTTAAATAAAATAAAATTTGTTACAATAGTGAATAGGCCTCCCTTTGATCCTAGCAGGGCTTCTGGTGTATTAGTATAGTGCTAGAATTTGCTTTAAAAATCTTTCTGGGGTTCTTTTAGTGAAGCTATATTATCTTCACCCCAGTTCTGCCAGTGCAAAAAGCTAGGTATATACATTTAGGCTGTGAGTGTTTCCCTTGCCACGACAAGAATAGTGCTGCCCTCAGGGAACCGCAATAGCGATCAGCATTTCTCCCACCTTTGAAGCTACTGAAGATGGGGTGGGGGACTGCGACCCCCAACTCTGCATAACCACTGTTTCCTTCTCCAATGGGGATTCATTCACCACTGCTGGGTGGTAGTGCTCTGAGTGCTGCCATTCAGTATCAGCCAAACTGGTGCACACTCCACTTGTTTTCCCTGCAGAAATTTTGCGTGTGTGATGTGGTAGTGGGGCTTCAGTTGCTGGGAAGTGGAAATCCCTTGTAAAAAACCAGAATCTACTTCAAATCAGTGTTTTTGCACAATGAGAGAATCGGCAAGCACCAGTTCTCTTATTTTTACTGTGTAAGCTATGGAGGCTAATACAAGCTTTAATTTTTGGATGATTGTTGGGAGGGAAGCCATGTAAAAATCATGCTAATTCAAGAGGGTCCATTTTAATTATGTGGGATCCTAATTACCAAAACCCAGGATATGGAGAAGCAAAATTTGCTTTCAGCTTCCCTGTGCTTTGGTGGCAGGAAGTGTGTGCTTTCTGTGTTTTGGGGTGTGTGTGTATTTTGTCTCTTTTATCAAAGAGGTGTTTTTGTTTGTTTTTGTTTTGCAATTCTTGGAGGTCTAAGAGGTACCTCTCTTAACCAAACAGTTTTTAATTGCAACCCAGGATTTCCCCTTCCTTGCTGTTGCAGCCTCACACAGGACCCAAAAAACCAACCCTCAAAGAAATGAGGATGGGGAGAGGCAGTACTAGTGGGTGGATGAATTTGGGAAGATAAGAAAGAATTTACAGAACCACAACCCACATCTAGCCTGTTCCCAACCCCTGATTGGTTACAGAGCACAGTTTAGC
The DNA here is from genome assembly GCF_965113315.1 of Podarcis vaucheri. Lineage (NCBI taxonomy): Eukaryota > Metazoa > Chordata > Lepidosauria > Squamata > Lacertidae > Podarcis > Podarcis vaucheri. The sequence goes on along the minus strand of NC_138755.1, from coordinate 21,013,121 downwards.
TTGTGTTCATGCTGCAGCTGGTGCTGCTTCGTGGAGTTGGGCAGTGGGATAGCAGCAGTAAGTTAAAAGGACCCCTGGACAGCTAAGTCAAAGGCAACTATGGGGTTGCAACGCTCATCTCGCTTTTCAGGCCAAGGGAGCCAGCGTTTGTCTGCAGACAGCTTTCCGGGTCATGTGGCCAGCATGACTAAACCGTTTATGGCGCAACGGACACTGTGATGGAAGCCAAAGTGCACGGAAACGCCGTTTACACTCCCGCCTCAGCAGTACCTATTTATCTGCTTTTGAACTGCTAGGTTGGCAAGAGCGGGGACAGAGCAATGGGAGCTCACCCTGTCATGGGGATTCAAACCACCGACCTTCTGATCGGCAAGCCCAAGAGGCTGAGTAGTTTAGACCACAGTGCCACCTTCGTCCCTAGCAAGCAGTTACCCCAAGGCAGGACTGCTTACAACCTGCCATCCGGCAGACTTATGAGGAAAAGGATGATAACCATTTCTTGTATGCTTGAGGGAAACCTGGACTGTGGAGAGCAGAGTACTATACAATCTAAATCAATTCACTTTAGACCTTTGGCTACAGTTTTAATAATTCTAAACTTTGATGTCATGATGTCAAGTTAAACACCAATAATAATCCTGTGTGAATTTTTCCGTTCTTCCAGTCCTCAAATTGAGATGGTTTCCATATATCATCGCCTTCATAGATAACAGCGCTCTTTCCATCATTAATTACAGAACTGTCGTTCTTAAGTCCCACTGAGGAGTTTCATCCACAATATAAAAACAGCTCTATTTCTCTATTTCTCCTCTCAGACTTAAGTCCTCCGACAGAACTTCCCAATATGGCGACGGTATTTTTAATTGCGTCATTCCAAAGCCCTTATACATTTCACGCTCTTCTTAAAACATGCTCTGGTTCAAAAGTTTATCTCCACACAGCCTTAAATCCACAGCTTAAGTCCTTAAAACGACATTTCTGACTTGTGGGTGGGGGGGATTCTTGTTTAATCACATAAGGAAAGAAAGGAAAGTTTTTTCCTCCTCCCTCATCAGTCCCTTTACCATACCGAGTCCTGGCGTATCTTCTCATAATCTATACTTGTTCCTCCGACGCGTCTTGTTTTATCAGCGATCTCTTCTGTTAGCAGTCTTTACTCCCCCTCCTTCCTTGAAATATGTGCATTCGCTTCATCCAAATTGTTTCTTTTGAAGTTATTGCAGCTAGTGGCGCGGATCAGAGACGGCGTCCAGGAGCACCGAAATCCCACAGGAGGGCTTTGTGCCTAGTGCCCCCATCCCCACAAATTCGGGGGTGGTATAAGGCACAGCATGCAAGGGCAGTCCCCCCCACCATCCTGGGGGGGGGTAGGGAGGCTAATTACTCCCATCATAGCCTCCAAATTACCTCGTGTGGGTCGGAGAGATGTTATTGTCAGCCATCTTCTGATGCGCCCCCTAGTGGGGCCCCTGAACAGTCACTTATGGGTTTGCGGTGTTTGGGAGCCAAAACGTTTGAGAACTAAGCTGTTTGAAAACCAAGGTACGACTGTCCTTTGATTGTGGTAAAATGCATAATTTAACAAACAAAGGAAAGACACTTCCCTGGGTCCCTTAATGATCAAGCATACCATGCTTGATACCATCACACTTTTGCCAAAGGGATGGCTCGTATCCTGGCTCAGAACTGAAATTGATTCAAGCAGACAACTCCTTCAAAGTTGGGCCCTGCCAAGCATCCATAACTCAGATTGTGCATTGGAGCATATTGTGTCTCACCTCTGCATCCCTCTTCTACAACTGCAGTGATGTTGCTGATGAATATACATGTTATTCAGCATACAAGCTTGTTCAAATTGAAGGGCTCAGAATGTAAAGCAAGAATCTGTACAGGATGCACAGAATTTCTAGTTAAAGTTTATTTTTTTGCTCAAGTCCAAGACACTAATCACTGTTGATCAAAACCTCACTAAATATGATTTTAAGGCTTTAGGGAACTGTGGGCAAAGAGCTTCTGAAATTATGAAATACAGTGGTACTTTGGTTTATGAACTTAATACGTTCCGGAAGTCCGTTCTTAAACCGAAACTGTTCTTAAACCGAGGTGCGCTTTCCCTAATGAGGCCTCCCGCCACCAGTACCCTTCCACCGTTAGAATTCCATTCTTAGACCGAGGTAAAGTTCTCAAACTGGGACACTACTTCCGGTTTTGCGGAGTTCGTAAACCAAATCGTTTGTAAACAGGACTGTTCTTAAACTGAGGTACCACTGTAAATAACAGCTCCATCCTTGAGGTTGTCTGACTTGGCACAGAGAAGCTTCTTCACTAGAATAATTTACAGATTTAGGCAAAAGCTCTTTATATACTGTAACTGAGCTCTCCCAGGCTCCATTCTCTTAACTTTGTTTTTACCTTATTGTGATTCCAAAAAGTTTGCTCCATGCAAAGGGCACATTGCTAAATACAAATTAAACGTATCTGATTTGCATTTTAACACAAGGTTTGGGTGGGAAAACAAGCAATTGCATTTAAAATTAGCTGTATGCCCATTTCTTTGTTTATACTACAGTCCAATACAGTAAAAAAAAAAAAAAAACCAATTTGCATTTAACACTATTTTTAACAATCAGGCAGCAAAGTCGAGAGAATTTAATACCTAGTGAGAAAGAAATTAATTTCCCCCTTGTCCAGTTTTAATTTTAATTTGTTTGAATTAATTGTGGGATGTATCTCAATTTATTGATCGCTTGTTTTTATGCATTGTATTACTTGTATGATGTTAGCTGCTCTCAGCCTGGCTTTGGCTGGGGAGGGCGGGATATAAATAAAATATTATTATTATTATTATTCCTGGATGCTTTGCTCAAAATATGATAGATTTATTTTACATATAAAACAATGGAGCGAAAAGTTTCCCTTTTGCCTTTCTCTACTGAGGATGGTTAAAGTTTCATGATAAATGCTAACACAAGTTTGACGTGCCAGAAGGCAGATTAAAAAACAACATCATAAGAAGAGCCCTGCTGGATTAGACTAAAATTCTCATCTAGTCCAGCATTTTCTTCCCATAGTAGTCAGCCACATGCCTTTGTGAAGCCAATAAGGATGACCTGAGTTCAACAGCACTCTTCCTACTTGTGATTCCCAGCAAATGGTATACGGAGACATACTGCCTCTGACAGTGGAAATAGAACGTAAAACAAATTCATGGAGGACAAGGCTATCAAGAGCTAACTAGCCAAATGGCTAATTCTCTCTTTAAAAGCCAACAAGTTGGTTTCCGTCACTATATCTTGTGGGAAAGCCATAGTGACGTAATGAATAGTTAGTTCTCTGAAAATAGTTATAAGCACCATAACAGATTGCTTGGTATAGGGGGTGTAGAAATATAAACTATGAATGTAAACTCAATAATAAGGTTCAGTCCCAACCATGTTTTCTCAGAAACAGCTTCATTCAATTTAAATGTGCTTAGGATTGTAGCCTGGTTTATCTCTTTAATGAGTACCCCAAATATAATGTTTTCATTATAGTGTTGTTAAAAGAGAGAAGTGGGAATTAACCTTACATTTGTTTGCAGTAAATTATCTTGTGCAAACTGTAAAAATGTGTAATATGCTATCCTCAGTTTGCATATCTCCTTTTTTATACTGTACAGATAACAATGTTCTGTAACGATATTTTGATATATGTGTGTAAAACATTACATGAAAATATTTATAACTTCAGTTAATGTTTAATAATATCCAAATCAGACACTCATAAGATTCTTGGGGGAGGGTATTAAAGCTTGAAAAAAAGACAAAGGAAAAACAATATACAGAGGTCAACATCAAATATCAAGCATTTTTTAACATGAAAACTAAAAGAAAGAAAAAAGAAGAAAGGAAAAGAAACTTCCAACTCTCTGCCTCTCAGCTTTAAAAACATTTGCAAAACTCCTGCTCCCTAATAACATCCAATTCTTCTATCTTCCATAAACCAACTTTATTTTCATTCTTCAAACCCAGATATCATGAGCTCATTATCTTTTTGGCTCAAAAAAATCCATAAGGGGTTTCCAATCATTAATAAATGTCAACAAAGATTTTGCTCTAATTAAACACATCAACTTTTCCAGCTCAGCCAAATCCATTAATTTCAATAACAATTATTCTATAGTAGCTAATAATGTGCTTATAACAATCTCCGCTGTGATCATATACTGTATTGCAATAATCTTCTATATTCATTTTCTAGTTGTATATATTGTACATTAGTCCCAGCAGGAAGAGCTTTGGAGGTGCAGATTTTGCCAACAATAAGTTACCCATACTTTGGATATAAGAGTCATTTTTTCTTTAAAAAGCAAACAAACAGAGTAATAGTGTCCCCCAAAAGAGATACAGTATAATGGTCTGTGGTCATAACAAGTTAAACCTGAACAGGCAAGCAATAAATAAATCAGAGAGAGTTTTTCCTGTGTTACTGAATAAGAAAAAGAAAAAGAGATAAATCACAAGGGGGATTGGGACAGAGAAGATAAGAGAATCTCCCACCTTGGGGGGGATTAAAATCTAGGAAGAAGGGGTTGTATTCAACATTAGGCATACCCAGAGCTGACCCATTTAAATTAAGGGATGTGACTGACATGTCTATTTATTTCAATTGATCTAATCCAATTAAAATTTAGTTTGGATACACCCCTAAATTCAAAACTAAAGGAAGATAAAATGTTATAAAGCTTCATTAAAGTCTGCAATCCCATGCACGCTTGCAACTTGCTAAGACTAAAACGGCTAATAAACCATATAGTGTCAGGTCTAAGGGTGACTAGATAAATAAGGGGAAAATTGTTCTTCTTTTTATTCATCCTTGCCACACAACTGTAGTATTCTGGAAATCCCTAAGATAAGCTTTCTAATATGACTGTCTACCTATTTTGTATTTCCTCTTCTGTATTTCTACAGATGACTGATAAAGATTTCAAGTTTTCAGATGACTTGTATGTCCCCTTATTTGTGCCAGGAAGTAAGCCACCCTGAACAGAAGTGGACTTTGTCTGAGTAGACAGTCATAAGATGGTCGTATAAGTGAGCGTTATTTTAATATGTTGGGCACTATTTGATCAGTGCCCTCTTTGATGGCAGATTCCATGCATTCCATGAAAAGCAGAAAGAGATGGTGGTGAGAGTTTATTCACAGGGTGGGTGGAATCCAGGTTTGTGGAATGGAAACTTCTGATTTTTAAGCATCAAGGCTTTAAACTCTTAGTGGTGTTATCTTGGCTTATCACACTGCTACCAGAAACAAACTAATAAAATGGACTACACACTGCCTGCGGCAATTGGGTGGACACCTCACCCTACCTCTGTTCTGCTTCAGAAGAGACGTTGCAGCAGGGTCCAGCAGACAATGCTGGACGAGCACGTCTTTGTGCATGTAAACACACCCATGTACACACAGGGAAAATTGGAGGACCAGATACATGCATTTACAAGATGGTGCTTCATAGAGGTGGCAGTGGAGGAAGTATGTGCATTGCAGATCTTCATGCTCTAACTTAGATTATATGCAGTAGCCTTGGTCCTTTTTACGTATTGCTGACCGACACATACATCCACCAAACCCGGCCGCAAAGCATTGTAGCTCTGCCCACACCTCGGAGGTGTCCCTATCTATCTTATGCACTTTTCTAAAGTGTTTCACTTCAAATCCTCTTCCAGGAGCATCTGGTTTACCAGAATTTTACTGGATGTATGGATGATGTCAGGGGGGTGGCGCTGTGGGTTAAACCACAGAGCCTAGGACTTGCCGATCAGAAGGTCAGCGGTTCAAATCCCCGCAATGGGGTGAGCTCCCGTTGCTCGGTCCCTGCTCTGCCAACCTAGCAGTTCGAAAGCACGTCAAAGTGCAAGTAGATAAATAGGTACTGCTCCGTCGGGAAGGTAAACAGCGTTTCCGTGCGCTGCTCTGGTTTGCCAGAAGCGGCTTAGTCATGCTGGCCACATGACCCAGAAGCTGTACGCCGGCTCCCTTGGCCAATAAAGCGAGATGAGCACCGCAACCCCAGAGTCGGCCACGACTGGACTTAATGGTCAGGGGTCCCTTTACCCTTTACCTATGGATGATGTCACCTCAGAAAGAGAGAGTAATAGCTGTCTCATAAGAAAAAGAATACCACTCCAGGCTAACAGGATAAGAGAAGGACACCCCACTTTCTAACCTACTTTCAGTGACATGACAAAACTATAAATAGCTTCCATATAGGAAAGAACTCCATCACTCATTATTTCTGAAAAAATGTACAAAATGTTCATTAGTTTTAGAGGAAATAATAACACTTTGCTAAACTCTACGCAAGTGGCAACCATTGCATTAATACATAAGAAAGGAACCATATTCACCTAAGGACAATTTGGATTCATATAGCACAATATCCATTTTCAACTTAGTTGTTGTAACAACAAAATTTTATTCTTTATGAAATCTGGCTGGGTTATCCCAGCCACTCTGTGTGCGGCTTCCATCACACACAAAAACACAAAACATCAAATATTAAAAACAATACAAAAGTTCTGGCATTGAAAATAGGAATGGTATTTATTTATGGGGTTCGTGTTCTATGCCTAATTAAAATTAATATATCATTATCAAAGAGGCCATAATAAAGGAAGGCATTTTGCAGGCAGAAGCCTGATGTCACAGCCAAACCATGACTTGGCCAGTGTGAGAGCCAGTGTGGTGTTGTGGTTAAGAGAGGTAGACTCGTAATCTGGTGAACCGGGTTCGCGTCTCCGCTCCTCCACATGCAGCTGCTGGGTGACCTTGGGCCAGTCACACTTCTTTGAAGTCTCTCAGCCCCACTCACCTCACAGGGTGTTTGTTGTGGGGGAGGAAGGGAAAGGAGAATGTTAGCCGCTTTGAGACTCCTTCGGGTAGTGATAAAGCGGGATATCAAATCCAAACCCCTCCTCCTCTTCTTGGCTATCATGAATGAAATTTGGATTTGTTTTCTTTCTGCTCCCTTCATGTACTTAACAATTCCATACCTCCCTATAGATTTGGATGTTATGATGAACTATGCTGTATTGTAACATCCAGATCGTAAGGACTACAGTTACAGCAAACCAAAGTTTGCTTCCAAACGTGTGAACCAGAAACCATGGTTTGAAGTAGCAGTATTACGATGGATGAACAAATGGTCTGACTTGAATGAAGTTTCTTTAAATCATTCTGATTGGTGTATAAACTTGAACAAAAAAGAATGTGCTGTTGTGTTGTGTAAACCAGGATGTTAAGTTGAATGGTAAGCAAATGTGGGTTCCCAGGGAGAGCTCACAGCTGTTTTGCTCCTCTGTCGTTCTTTTCACTCTCATGCTGTTCTAAACGTGCTTTGGCCTAGCATGTCAACTGAACCTGTGCTACTAAAATATGGAAAACATTATCTTAGCAGGATTGCATTGTGTTTCAGAGTATTTTGTGTATTTTTTTGTATACACTTGTCCAAAAAGGATGAATGGAAACTGATTTGAGAAAATCTGATTACTTCCTCAGAAGAACATTGTTTTATTGTAAAGAGAGAATCTACTTTCAAATTCCAAATGATGGCACTAAATCCAGATTCTTCTTCTTCTTTTTAAGTAACAAGCATCTTCTACCATGAAGAAAACGTGCAGCCATACTACTTGAAGAGTATTTATTTTACTTGGCCCTTTTCTATAAGTTTTAAAAGTGTAGCTGCTGGATTACTGGTGGTCAGGAAAAATATTCTTGTGCATTGATTTGATTTTTCTTTCAAGGCATTTGAGAGAGAAGACAGCAATAGGAGTAACATCTAAAGGGTTCTGTGGGCTGGAAGATGAGAAGGGAACAGCTTGTACTTCAACAAGGCGGCGTTCAACACCACGCAGTTTAGCAGGCTTGACCACAGGCGTGTTTGAATCCGTAATGGTTCAGGTTCTGAGACAGGAAGAGCAACTGAGAGCAAAAGAAGAAAAGAGGTAAAAGGCAAAAGTGGATTGTTTTTAGCTGTTCTTTCCTCCCCAACCTCAACCCCCCCTCCCCAATTTTGCTACTTTGGGAGATCAAACATACCACTCACTTCCCCATCATTTCTGCCTCGAAATTGACTTCTCAGCCTAGGAGTTCTATGTAACTGAACATCACATTTAGGCAGTCAAGCATTTGAAAATGTGTCCTGTGAATTAAGTATATTGACAGTCTAGAATAAGAAGAATCACATGGTTCTGTTCTTTATTCTATGTCTTCTCCTTCATATGCTACCTTGCATTTCATTATCACATTTCTGTTGTTTTGTAATGTATTTGTCATTTTGTGTCTATTAAAACTATATTTTATAGCAAAGCACTTCATATTGCAGGGAGAGTATTTACCTTCTCAGTTTCATTAGAATTTTATCATTATTTATCCAGGTATCAGAACACAATCAAACAATACTTAATTTGCTTTTCTTAATATGGTGAATTGATATCCATGGATAATATTGGTATGTGGGGGAAATTGTATATATTTTGGGAAGGTGGAGAAGGAAAGAGAGACTGAAACATAGGCGAAGTTACTGATTAGACCGACTGTCTTGCTTTGCTTCCGCAATTAAATAACGTCAATTATTATGAAGGCCTCTTCTCCTACTTCCACTTCTTTCAGAAGATGGGCTTCACTGCCCTGCTACAGTTCTCATTTGTTCTAATTCTTCATAGTTGGAAAATGCTGTGACTTAATGGCAAATGTTTACTCCTTTCTCAGAAATCGTTTTTTAAAATACAAATTTCATTTGAATTTGTATATAATAATACTAAAACATCCTGCCACGTGATTGGCATGCAGAAGGGGAAGCAGGAGAAAGGTTTTTAGCAAGGTAAATGTGATAGTGGCCTGGCTGTAACACCAGTTTTCTGTGTTGTCACTGAATCATGCATCACGTGTGGAAATGGCAGTCTGACAACACTGTATCCCAGAACTACACACCTGACTAAAAAAGACACTTCTGACACATTTTCTCCATGTCATGGTAACTCCACCTCAACATCCAGAAAGCTGTGTATGTGCATTAGCTTGAAACTAAATGGTGTTAGATTTTTTAACAAAACTATGTCTTGATTTTTATTGTTCGTCATGGAATAGTACAAAGACACACACAGAGAGAAAAGTACATAATGCAGACATTAATTCTGTCAACACAAATCATCCCCCCCCCCCCCCAATATATACAGATTGACATTTTTGCTGAAACCCAACTGGTCAAATACTGAGATTAAATTAAATATTCTGCTTTGCTTAGATTATTGATCTTGACAGTTTGGTGGTGATGCATGCTTTGGGTGCTTGGATGTGGTACAAGCAATTATTCATTGTGTGGACTTACCTATGTTTGTAGTAAGAATTGTAAATGTGGTGGTGATTGGACTGTTGTTGCACTGAAGCAGGTGGATCCCTACTGCAATTTTTGAGGCCTGTGATTCTTGGCTGGAATTGCAGCCATATATGGAGAATTCAGGTTTTACAAGGGAGGCACATTTCACAAGGCATTATCATGTCAGGACAGAACTTGTCAAATGCATTTGCACATTGCTTTAGTTCTCAAACACTCATTCCCTCCCCACACATAAAAATGTATTTTAACATCTCAGCAATAATTATTTTACAGTAAAGTTGAGTATGGTATGCCAAAAGGAGTACCTGGGAAAGTGTGCTATGTTGTCTTTAGTGCTATGTGGAAGAGCAACAAATAATTTCTAAGGGGTGGCTTGTTAGACTTCTGTTTTGTTTTATTGAATATTAAAGGTGTCTATCTAATCTTTAGCATGTCGTGGGGGAACAAGTGGCCATGTGTCAACTAACCATTTGAACTGCTAAAAGACTTAATATTTTGTTTAAACATCCCATAAATATTAGTATGTGAAATTAAGATTCAAACTTGAGAAAAGTCTATATGCATCAGCTTTGTTCTACCTTGCATTTTAGTTTCTGTGCTATCAATAAGTCCCCTTATCTGTATTATAATGGTAAGAATTCAGGCACATCAGTCGCATGCCATGAGGCCTAAGCTTTCTCTTCTTGCTGATGGGTGGGTATGTGTTTGGCAGTGATGTTCTTGCAGTATTTTAGAGGGTTACAAGATGGATTCAATTTTTGCTATAAATGGTTTATATATATATATATATTTGTAAGTTAATTTGGTTCTTTTAGTGACTTGTTGAAGGGAAATATCGTCACTGCATTCAGTTGGCCGCATTGTCGGTGTAGTTCTGATGTTTGCGGTAATACCTTAGTATTAGTCTTTCTGTTTCTTGCTACATGTTCAACTGTGGACAGTTCACATGATCATCCTTTGGCTGCTGGCACAGAAGGCTCTATGTGTGAAAGGATTCACTGGGGGCACACAGAAGTGGAACATCAACTTTCAAAAGACATTTGGAATTCACTCTTCAGGCATGAAAGAGCAAACTCTTGTGTAGCAGTGTGTGAATGGGTCATGTGATGCCAAATTAGGATGAAAAGTAGGCTGAGGTCCAAAGGACTCTTGAAACACACACAAACTTTACCACTCTAAATTTCCATGTTACCTGACAAGTTGCTCACAAAACATTTCGCAGAAACCTCTGACGCAACAGAAAGAGCTGCAGTCGGGGTGGGGAGGCAGTGCAGACATGTATCTGACCTATTCTAAGTGAATTTGTTTAGCAACAGAGTATCAATCTTTTTAAAAAAGTAAATAAAAAGTATTTCAAAATTGCTTTTTGCCCTTCAACGCTGTGATTTATTTGGGCATGGTTGGGCTTTTTTTGTAGTGTTTTCTAACATGGAAAGTTTTCCATGTTCTGATTTTACATGCTCCACTTGCACTTAGTAAGTATACATAGTTAACCATAGTTTAATGTTCTAGCATTATGGGAATGAGTCTGTTTGAATCTCAGGTTTGGGCTCCCTTTCCCTCCTGGCATATAGGGTATGAGATTGGAAGCATTTAAACTTCAGTTTCATCATTTTAAAACTATTTGCTCTTGACACCTTTCACTAAAACATAGATTAAACGAACCACAGTTTGGCATTAGCCACATTTAGATCTTAGCAAGCCTTTTGGTTGTGCATGTGGCTTCTTCATGTGAGTGAATAAGCCAGGAAGTTTTCAGTAAGAATAGTTTCAAGTTTTGTACAAACTGGGAAACTGTGGTTACCAGCCTTGGAGCAGGCAAGAATATTAAGCATACTTCATAGTATGGCTTCATGTCCTGACTTAGTTTCCCTGCTTGACCTTAACAGAGTATCGTTAATTAAAGAGTTCTAGTTTGTTTACTGCCCCTGCAAAAGAGGAAGACGAGAGGCTGTATTTGTGCCCACAAGGCTTGCTCATATCTTGGCTTATAATGATAATCAGAACTAGGCCACTGTCTGACATAAAAACAAGCTCCAGTTTGTTATACCTGGAAGCATCCACTTACCATTGACCTCAGTGGAACTCACTTCTGAGTAGGCATGTATAGAATTGTGCTGTTAATTTGGTTCAAACACTCTGTTTAAACAAATTCAAAGTTGTATTTCCTTGAAATACCTGTAACCCTTTGAAAAAAATGACAATAGCATGTGATCCGCTTATTTAAATCTTAACAAATAGAGAAGCCAGTGAGAATTTTACATATTAATTCCAGCACATCAAAAGAGCTTTGAAAGAGATATATGTATGCTTCCTAGAGATAGTCATTTGAAGAAGTTAATTACAGCATTGAAAGTGATGAATTAGACTGGTACAATAGCTGTTTGTTATATTACATATATCTATCTATCTATCATCTCAGGAATTTTTCTGTAGAAGTTGTGATGCAGTTCTAAGCCAGGATGAAATTTCCCTAAATTTTCTGGCTGCAGAAGAAAAATAAGAACAAGAAGGAGCACCAAACCCATGGTTAGCCTTTAGGTCAAATTATACTTGCACCAGCCCTTAGGATCCTTTGTCAACATGCCTGGTTTCACAATACAAATAATGCCAGTCGGTCATATTAAGAAACTGATTAGACACTAGGTTGGAATCCGATCTATTAAAGCTGTTTTTATTTGTTTGCTTTAACATGTTTCACAGCTGTGAAAGCAGCTTAATTTTCCTATAACATACTCAACCAGCTATTTAGATAGTGCCCCGAAGGAGGAAATGTTTATGTTCCATTTACTGAAAATAGTAAATGTTTATAGTGTAATATCTGGTTACAAATGAAATTAAAAACAAATTTGAAATATATAAGTGAATACAGTTATGGGGAAAGCGAATGAACATTAAAGTTTTATAATCATAAAAAAGGATGTATTTTGAGTTTAAGATGTGACCAAGTCAGAGTTAAAGCACTATTACTTTCTATTATTTGTAGTTGGAGACTCTTAAGAATGCTGTATTCAGCCTAGCTTATTGATCTGGATATTTTTCTAAATGAGAGCAAAGTAAGATACTGAAATCCAAGTCGTCATGAAATTCTACCTTTAATCAAGATTCAATTGTACATCATAAAATGAAATAAAAAACTTTTTTTAAAAAAATCAAGCTGAAATTGGCAAAACGTAACTCTGGTTGCAAAGCACGGCTTTCCTATTCTTTTCCTCATTGCAGCCTGCTGAAAAGCTGCTCCTGATAGTCAAGGGCCCCTTTGGAATGGCATGCAGTGTGACACCAGTGGTTGTAGCAGGAAGAGAGAGGTGGGGAGAGAACACCTTGGATTAGTGGAAGTGCTTTCCTATTGCGCAAAGCATCATTAGCTACAAGCATGTCTTTCTAGTTTATAGCATGGTGTGTGTGTGTAGGAACAGTCATGCACACTCTTACTTGGAAGCAAGTCGTATCAACTTGAGTGGGAGTTGCTCCTGAGCACGCGAGGCAATTAACAATGCTGTGTGTTCTAACAATTAATATTTCTTTATTGAACAGCAAGAATTGACTTGCCGTATAAGCACTTTTCTCTCTTTGTCTCTACCCGCAGGCTAATGGCCCCATGGCTCCTGCCTGTAGATATTGTGGAGTATAATTTAGGATCATAGACAGCTGCTTTATGCCAGACCAGACTTATTGTCGGTCTAGCCCACTATTATCTACCCTGAGTGGCAGCAGCTCTCCAGGGTCTCAGCCAGAGGTCTTTCCCTCACTCTTACCCCAATACTTTCACCTAGAGGGGCCAGGGATTGAACCGAATACCTTTTGTTTGCAAAGGACGTGCTCTATCACTGATCTATAATGATAACTCCCCCAATTTCACGCTGGTAATTGTCCAAATTATAGACAGCTGAACATGAATGACTGTTATAAAGGCTTGGTTTCAGCACACAGGATAATTGGACAAGTGCTAGAGCCCAGAAAGGCCCACTCTTGCCAGGCTACTGCCAGTCTCTGCCCTGGGCTGCTGCTTAATGATGCTAATAAGTGGCTGCTGTTGTGAACAGACTGCATGCCTGCTCAGGGGGCATAAACATGGGGACAGTGGCCTGAAGGTGATGCTCAGCAGTGCTCTGGGCCTTTGAGCTTGAACTCATCTGCACCATCATGTGAATTATGTTGGCTCCACCCCATTGTGTGCATGTTGTGGCCAGTGGCGGATTGAAATGGCGGCTCTGGCAAGTCCAGGTTTCAGACCTGGCAATCCATTCAGTGCCACTATGGCAGCCAGGCACAGCACTTCACTTCCTGTGGAAGTAGACTGCCAATCAGAATTTAGCAAGTGCGCTGTGCACAAGTTATAGCCCCCATTTCCTTTCCTTCTCCTAGGCTGATGAGGCAGAGTTAAATGCAGTATAGATTTGAAGAGAAATAGCCATTTTCTATAACATCGTGCTCTATAAACTTTTTGGCATAATTCTCTCTAATGGCAAACTGTGATGGTGAGCACTGCCAAACTTGTAACTATGGCAGGGACACTGAGGAATAATCTGCCTGATCAGAGGAGCTCTGATGTTAGCAGAAGTACAAAAAAGCTCTTTAAAAAAAGAACCAGGGGCACAGTTGTTGGCATCCATATGTCTCAGGAGACAATAGAGGAGTGTGCCTTTGGGGGTGAAGTCAACTCTACAGCTGTAGAGACCAATACAGGAGAGACATGTTTTGTTGCAAGGGGGCAGATGAAGATGTCTGGCTGTGCTGCTGTAGATGCAGCATGGTATTTCTTCTCTGTGTGCTCCTTCCAGCCGTCATTACTCGTCTGGTCACTGCTATGGATGCACAACCTGGTTGCCGGTCTCCAGACACTGCAGTCATCTGCAAAGGATTCCCACACAGTGGAGTTGATTTGCCAGCCTTCATGTCATGTTTGCAGACATCTTTGTAATGCAGAGCTGGTATGCCAACGTGCCTGGTGCCTGAAGGCAGCTCCTCATAGAGTACATCTTTGGGATCCTGCTATCGTCTATTCTGTGGACATGACCAAGCCAGTGTAGACGTCGCTTGAGACAGGCATGAAAGCATGCAGGGATTGTGGGCTTGGGAGAGCACATACTTGTTTGAGACTCTGCTCTGCCATGTGATGCCCAAAATCTTCCTGATGCAGTGCATGTAGAAGGCTTTGAAGCATCGTTCCTGGTGGTTGTAAGTTGCCCATGACTCCCTTCCATAAAACAGCATGCTCAACACGCAAGCCTGGTAGACCTCCATCTTGGTATTGGATGTTAGCATCACATTCTCCCATACCCTTTAGGAGAGGTGAGCCATAGACACATCCAAATATCCCAACAAGAATTGAGCATACTTAATAGCCATGGAGTGCTGTGTCAGTTGTAAAACAGAAAATACAGGAAGAGGTGAGGCTGAATGGTGTTCTTGAAGGGAAAGATTGACTGAAACCCTGAGCATCAGCACTACTGTTAGAAGGAGGAATACACCACAACATTTTGTTGTAGGTTCCACCACTTCTTTCTTATTGGTTAATGGTGTGCATGTGGAAGAACTGAAAGGGTAAAAGTCTTCTGCTGCATTTCCATTTTCTGTAGAACTATGTATGACATGTAGAACTTATATAACAAATATATGAAATGGAGAATAGAATATCAAAACAGTTGAATCTGATTAGGATTTTAAACATGTTAATTGATGAATAGCTACCATGACCAGTAGCAACAGGGCCACATAAGTGCCAGTCTCTACCATTTCAGTAGCACCTGGATTTATATATTTCAGCTCTGTGGTGTTACCCAAAGTCAGTAAAAATCTTTATTTCTCCAAGTATGCTTTCTTTATTGCTTTTAGATAGACATTTTATTTTTATTTTTTTCTTGCTGCCTTTAATACTAAACCTGACTTGTTTTCCTTTCTTAGGCTTCGAGAGCAAGAAAGAAAAGAGGCAGAAGAAGCTAGCCAAAAAGAAATTGAAGAATGGGAGAAGTCTCTTCTGTCCCAAGCATCACCTACTCGGATGGAAAACATGTGGGAAATCCCAGCTATTGGT
Source organism: Podarcis vaucheri (assembly GCF_965113315.1). Lineage (NCBI taxonomy): Eukaryota > Metazoa > Chordata > Lepidosauria > Squamata > Lacertidae > Podarcis > Podarcis vaucheri. The sequence continues at coordinate 20,997,708 of NC_138755.1, read as the reverse complement.
CATTTCCTTTGTTTAGCACAGCATATTTTAAATTTGCCTGAAATAGTCTTTTATGAGCTAGAACGCTGCCTTCTGATGCCTCAGTGTAGCGCTTTTTTGTCTAAAATAATGACTTCTTTGTTAAGTCCTCCTCATCGGAGATCTACCTTGCATCGAAGGCCAACTCTTCCTTACAGGACTTGGGAAGCAGCACTTAAGCAGAAAGTACAGCAGTGGTATACAGCTGTGGGGCAAACAGACAATCCTGACAGCTGCGCAGAGAAACTTGGTCTTTGTCCTCAGTTTTTTAAAGTCCTTGGGGAAATTAATCCTTTGGAGGAAAAACCATTTCATGAGCTCCTGTTTTGTCAAAAGGTATGGCTGCTGAAAGGCCTCTGTGACTTTGTGTACGAGACCCAGAAAGATGTGCAAGATGCAGTACTCGGGCAGCCTATCCACGAGTGCAGGGAGGTGATACTGGGCTATGATTACTTAGAGCATGCCTATGTTCACTTCCCACAGTTCTGTGGTGCAGATGTACGGATTTACAAGCAGAAACCTTTTCATGCCCCTGAGTTTCCAGCTCCTCCCATTAAGGTGAGAAGAGTACCGCGGATTAAACTGGAGAAAGTGAAATGTGAATATGTCTCCAAAAGCAACGGCGAAGTTAGACTTAGCGCTAAAGAAGAGCTGCCTTGCACAAGGGCAGAATCTGGAAACAATATCGGCTTAGCAAAGATGCACTTGGACTGTTTGGATGTGGCCCCAGAAAATGACACAAATTCCAACTGTGAAGAGAAAATTCGTAGGGACTGTGACTTTACAATAGATTGCTATAAAGAAAATCGAGATAAAGCCATTGTTCCAGGAGATGTTGTTAACTTTGGGGGGCCCCTCAGCCCGGGAGAAATCAGGGTTGTGGAAAATGGGGAGAAATGTGGTGAATCTTCTGTAGTGAAAACCGAGACTACCCCGTTAAAGGAGAACACTCTTAAAACTTGCCAGATGCATGTGAATGGGAATCACAGCGACAATCCAGACATGAATTGCCACAAAGTTGCAAAAGAAGCTACATCAGAGAATTCTGTAGAAAACAAAACACTACAGTTTACTAAAGTGCGAGCAAAGAAAAAGAAAAAGAAGAAAAAGAAATTGAAAGATATTTTGAATGAAAGCCTTCAGAGAAAGCGTGAGATTCACCTCCACTCATTGAAATCGTATAAACCTGAGATCCAGAATAAGTTGCTCATGATGAAGAAGAAAGCCAAACACAAGAAGCACAAATCGGGTAAGGTGATTTGAGCAAATACCTTTATTTCGGTCCTTTGCATGCACAGCTGTGAAAAAATTTTAAGTGTCTTTGTACTTAAAACATTTGATTTGGGCTCGTTTAAAAAAACGATTCTGATACTTAGGAATTTACATTGCTTTTCCCAGCCCTGTTTTAGTAAGGTTAAGGTAAAGGTACCCCTGCCCGAACGGGCCAGTCTTGACAGACTCTGGGGTTTGTGCGCCCATCTCACATCTATAGGCCGGGGGCCAGCGCTGTCCGGAGACACTTCCGGGTCACGTGGCCAGCGTGACAAAGCTGCATCTGGCGAGCCAGCGCAGCACACGGAACGCCGTTTACCTTCCCGCTGGTAAGCGGTACCTATTTATCTACTTGCACCCGGGGGTGCTTTCGAACTGCTAGGTTGGCAGGCGCTGGGACCGAGCAGCGGGAGCGCACCCCGCCGCGGGGATTCGAACCGCCGACCTTTCGATCGGCAAGCCCTAGGCGCTGAGGCTTTAACCCACCCGCCACCGCGTCCCTGTTTTAGTAGCCTGTGGTAAAAAATACCTGACTGCTCACAGAAGATGGAATGAAAATTCCAGATTACAAAGGAAATATTACAGGTGCTTCAACTGGCAGTCAGTCATTGGGGAGTTCTTTAGCATGAAGCTACATAGGTATCAATATAGTTTTCCTCATAGGGCAAATACTAGCGCAGTTTACATTGGTAAATTGAATTGGGTTGGGGAGTGAGAAGGAGTTATGTGTCTTTCATTGATCTAGTTTGCCACCCCACCCTGTGGCTTTAAATTGAAAAAAATGGGGGACTATGGGAGCCACAATCCAGTTACAAAGTAACCTTTATTAAGACCAAACAAAATGTCACAAAATTGTGGAAAGTTTTCAGGTTCTGTTATTCAGGCAAGATCCACAATGTGTGTGGGTGTGGGAGGAGCAGGAAAAGTCACCACTCATTATCCACCCTGGATAATGAGCAGTTAATTTGGGTGTGGACAGTGGGAGAAGGAGCAATGAATAAGGTTTTAAAAAGAGCCTTTTAGTGTGTGAGAGAGAGAAGGGGAGAGGAGAAGGGACAGAGCAGCAGAAATAATTTGCAACAATTTTCATATGCAGACATTGTAATAAAAGGTTGTTAAAAATATAAGTAATGTTTAGAAAGTGTGTTCTCCCCACCCCCACAAACACCAGAACATCAGGATCATCCACCCAGTGCAATTGGCAGTAGGTTGAAAACAGAAATACTATACTGTTTTTTTTTCGTACAATGCATAATCACAATTAAGGTATGCATTACCATATAATGGGGTGATGGTTGCTAACTTACATGGCTTTGAAAAATAATTAGACAAATGAGTAGATGTTAGACGTATCTTACGTTGATTAGCCATGATGCTAAATCGTTCCCAAATATTAAGAGACAATAGATCTCTGAAAAATCAAGTGCTATTGATAAAAACAGGTTATGATTGTTGCCCTTACACTCTGCTCCTTTGTTTTCCTGGAACCATTCGGCTAGTCACTGCTATTTACAAAATTCTTCTTTCAGTAATTCTTCTATTTTTCTATGATCCCTGGGGAGTTGAAGTTAGCATCCCTTCTCTCTGGAGTTGTCCCAAGAGAGAGACAATTCTGTACACCTATCTTTTGTCAGGTGGAACAATAAATAGGTAACAATGGGAGTGATATTGCCTATCATAGGGATTATTGAACGTCTCTTACAATAGATGCATGCTTGTTGGTATCATTAACATGAAGCCCAAACTCTATGTTGCTACCCTGTTGTACACAACTCCAGAGGGGAGATCCTTCATGAATATAAAGTATTTTGTTAAATAGGAGGGTGTATCCTCTGTTTTTAGTGGTCCCTATACAGCTGTATGGCTGATTGACTTCCTTCAATACTTATTTGCTGTATGCAAAGCACATTGATGACTCAAAGTAAGTGATTGGCTTTAGGGCTAAGAAGGATTTCTGCTCTTATCAGTTGTGCAAATGCGGAGGACTGTGGATGTTTGTCTTTTTGAAAGCTTTAGGCGTTGACTCCTGGCAAGTGAGCTGACAAGCTTTTTGCAGGTAGAGAGCAGTATAGGTTGTTAAGGTGCAAATGTAATGTATGTATAAGATTTTTGGAAATTTTGTTTTTTAAGCGTGTTTTCAGAGTCAACAGACTCAACGGTCAGGCCTATGTATATATAGTTCTCTTGGGAATATGAATATAGAGAGCCTATTGTAAGAGGCAGGTATAGTTTTCATATGGGAGGAGGAGTCACAATATGGAATTTGAGCAGAAGGATTACTAAAAAGTATTAAAATAACTTCCTGTATGTCTAATTTTATGCAAAGGTTACTACTCAAATGCACCTTCCTGAAGAGAGACTTATCACAGTTTGTTGGTTGTTACACAGTCTTTGTTACCATTTAATTTTCAAGACTTTATGTAATTTGAATATATGGATCTTGATATCGACAAATTCAATCTTTTTCTCTCCCTTTAAGGAAAGAAATCAATATCTAAAAAAGCAGTTACAAAGAAGAGGAAATCTGTTACGAAGCCTGCTGTTCCAGAATTTCAGGTAAGTGGTTCTTGTTTTTTTAATTATTTTTGCACTGTTTTAATTCTTGTACTTCATGTAGTAGAAGGCAGAAAGCCAAGAAAAAGCATTTTGTTTTTCTCTACTGGGACAGATGAACTGAATTAAGCTGACTTAATACATATTCAGTTATGTATATTTTAGTTGATACTGATAGTAAAACATACTAGGATTTGTACTAGAATTACAACAGCTAGAATCCAAAAGGGCTGTGTGCAGTTTCATGCAAAATAACTAGGGCTTTTATGGGGTGTCTTCCAACCAGATCTATTCATCCCATGAAAAGCCACACATGAAAAGTCAGGGTTGCCTGACCTTCAGAACAGTAGGCAATGCAACATGTAGTGCTGCTTTTTGGATTCAGGGGGAGTGGGGAATGTGTTGTTTATGGATCATAGATGAATAGACAAATAACTTAGAAGGGAATAAATTCACTTGTGATGAAAAAGCACTAATATCTAAAGTAAAAATATATTTTCCCAATTGTTTTTTGGGAAATGCCAATTGATACTGACAGTCACTATAAATGTTAGGATTTTTAAAAAGAAAATTATGCCAGTGTTTTCAGTTTTAACAACTCGTGGAACCAATAGATTGGACAATTCCCTCTTGTGTGTGGCGCTGTTTTAGCTACATAGGATCCACACTGGGAGAATGAATTCACTGTTGTTCTATGGGAAATTCCTCTCCTATGTTGACAAAATTACTAGATTATGAGTCCCATCAGTGGAGCCCTGCACAAGAGCTTCCACTTGTGCAGCAGGGCTTTCCCCCTCTCCTTCCACACCAGGTCCCCCATACTCCCCAGAACTGGCTCTGTGCAGGTTGGGAGTTTGCAGAGGAAAGAGAGGGGATTATTCTATCTGGCAAATATAAATGCTTGCCTTTATGGAATGATCACCGTAGTGTGATATTTGTATCCTATTAGGTTTAGTCAAAAAGGGTGGGAGCCAGAAAAAGTTGTCAACTTTTTTTTTGGTAACCTGGCTCCTAGGTCTTTAATGGGGTTGCCAACATTTACTGGCTACTGCTGTTTTCCTGCCTGCAACAACCAGTTCACATTAGCTATGTTGGTACCCATGCCCTAAATTCACCATGGTTTATTTCTGCAGGTTGCATGGTTGTTAAAGGTGCAGGAACAGGCCTAACTAAGATTCTTTTGGCCACATGGCAGTCCTAGTCTTCAAAAGTTGCAACAGAAAAATATAAATTCAGCAGATAAAGCATGCACAGTTGCTCCTGAATCTCTCCCTTGTTTTTTCTCCCTGAATGTTACAAACTATTAAAGGCTAAAGCCTGACCTTTGAGTACTTTCATCTCTACCTTTCATCTCCTTTCCCACCCCAAGTCCTTTTCTGTCCCTCACACAGCCACATTCTGTAATTTTCCAACAGACCCTCCATGCCGGTCATTCACTCTCAACTCCACACTGCATTCCATTCTCACAGCATGTTTATACTGAGCATATGCGCTGGACACACTTATTAAATTCAGTTTATTAACATTGGCTATCAAAATGCCTTTTTAATAAAAACTACAAGTCAAGATGTTCCCCTTAACCTAACACAACAAACCATTTCCCAAAAGACGCAATACAGATGGGAAAATATTTCTCCCAAAACCACAACAGCAAAGTTTATGGAAGAAAGATGAACTAGCCAAAGTCTCTCGTTAAAACTCATTCTCCCAAATTTGGCATCCTCAAACCTATGTCTCCTACACTTGCAAGTTTCAAATCAACCCATTGACTATTTTCTAACTTCGGATGCCATAGAACTGACTGTCCCCCGTTGCTCATTTTAATAGTGGAATGTGATTTGGTAGAACACCCTTAACATAGGGCCAAATACATACATCATTATATTTGTATGCCATATTTTCTTAGTTCAAACCTTGCTCAAGGTGGCTTATAACATGAAAAAATACATAATTCAACACATAACAAAAGTAGCCATAAACAATAAATAAAATATCAAAAAATATACAGCCAGATTGAACAAATTCCATATAAATCATAATAAAGATAAAAAATTAATATCAATAACAGCAACAGCTCCCATAAGCAATACCCCAGCCCAAGAATCTCTTTAGCAGCCTCAGCTTTTGTAGCTACAGTTAGTCAAGGCTCCCTCCCAGGCCAGGTGGGAAAAGACCTGCAAAGCAGGAAGCCGGTCAGACCCATTGACTTCTGAATAAATATGTATCAAATTTTACTGAACGTATTACATATTTTAAAACTCCCTGCTTGATTATGTTATCTTTCCCCCCCCCCTCTTATTTCAGCTTATTTGCACTAATCTCGATGAACTCAGGGAATTAATTAGAAAAATTGAGAATGAACTCAAAGATGTGGAGAATGTTAAAAAGAAATCGGTATGTCTACTTTTTTCTTTTTTTAAAATGCAACATGTTTGGATGGATTACCACTTACAGGTGTTTTTAATTTGTGCCTTCTCCAGGTGAATCATGGAAAACTTTTTAAAAGTTTCCACTGTGGCCTCTTACCAGCTATTAGGAAGAACAATAGTGTTTGAGCAATACTCTAGGGCTTTTAAAGTCAAATAAAAGTTGGCTTGTGGCTAGCTCTGTAGACCAGTGGTTCCCGAATAGCCAAGTATTGCAGACCCCCTGTTTTTCAAAAGCCAAGCCATGAACTCCCTACTTTTGAAAAAAAATTGATATCTCTATGGTAGCTTTTGTTGTGTGAATGGTACCATGGACACCCCCCCCCACACACCCCCATCGGTCATTGAGAACCACTGCTGTAGACAAAGGGCTGTATCCATTCGTGCAAGGACTTCTGCTTGCACAATGGAACTTTCCCTCTTTCTCGGTGCCCCAGATAGAAGTTCCTGCACAAACAGGACAACTTCATTGGATATAACCAATAAGGTGTTCCTCTTCTTTACTCTCACTGCTGTTTTGTGAAGTGCTGCCCTTTATCTAATCAGTTGAATTTAGGTTGTTACCTTGCTGGCCGTATCACGTTCATATGGTGCCTAGCACACTGTTCCAGTTTTGTTTCCCACCCTGAATCTAAGAGAAAACCATGTGTGAGCCTATATGTCATCTCATATTGTATTAGAGTGAAAGTAAACTTAGTCATGCTCCATGGCTCTAGCGATATGTGGATATAACTTGTATTCTGCTCAGTGAATACTGAGATAACCAACTGAGATATCATCCAACTGAATTACAAGAGTTTTGAAAGAATTGTTAGAATGATAAGATGTCGAAAGGTTGATTCCAAAGGTATACAACTATTCATGGTTGTAAATGGCTTTTAGAATTGCAAATCATGCAGTCAGGCTCCTGCATCTTTTTCAGTAGTTACAGGTTCAGGGAAATGTTCCTGCTACTACTTTACTGTTAAGTGGAAGAGATCTGTTGAATGGGGCAAAGGTGTGTATTTGTGGCAAAACTGCTGCCCCAACCTGCTTGTTTCATAGATATTAACTTGTTCCTGTGTACTGTATATGTGTATTTGTATATGTGTCATGGAGTTGCATGGGATGGAACTTGAAGAATAAATAATTTAACTGCACAGTGGAACTTACTCTACTGAAGAGTAGTTGATACATCTTTCTGTACTTTTGTTTTGTGGTAGAATGTAGATTAACAGGTTAATCATATGCATGTTTACTCAAAAATATGACTTCATTGAGTTTTATGGTACTTGCTTCTAAGTAAGTGTGCCTAGAATAGCATTTCAGGTGTAAAGTCCAGCAGTCTTTTTCCTAAGCACTTTAGAATCCATATGTACAACTTCTGCCTGCTTTGTGTTTACAATATGATAGAAATTGCAGGCAAGCTCACTCTAGTTAAATATTAATCTACAATAGTTCTATATTGTATTTGTTTTCCATCCCTAATCTTTCATCCAAGCTGCAATCTATGTTTTTCTTACCTTGCATTGCTGACATCTCAGTTCACGATACTTTTTCTCTAAACACTGCTTTAAAACACACATACATACACACACACACACACATCTTTCAGTTCAGTTAAGTCACCATTAGGTATTTGCAGGAGCAAGTTGATATTCAGAACTTAAAAGCAGGACAGTTTCATTTGGACTCAAATCCTGTATCTGTTGAACCAAATGGATTTAAGATTGTGCTGTTAAACACACATGAGCATTTAAACCTAAATTTAGGGTCCTATCATGTGCCATTGCCACACCAGGTCTGTGTTGATTTGTTTTTATTAATAAATTTGCTTCAAAATATTTGCCCTTTCGGAGGCTTCATATGCAGTATTAAATTCCATATTCCATCTGCTTTTTAAATCTATTATCATTAGGGCTGGGTGATATCATCCTATGCCCTTTTAAAATGTGGGGGTTTGGGGGGGTTGGGTTGCTTTTATTTTGATTATATATTTTGTGGTTTTATATTTTGATTTTGTTCTGTGATCTGAGACCTCCGGGTACAGGGTGGTATATAAATTCAAATAATAATAATAGTAGTAATAGTAGTAGTAATGATGATAATAATAATAATAATAATAATAATAATAATAATAATAATAATAGTCAGCTTTTCAGCATCGCAATGTATATCACCAGTGATACATCACAGTGTTGAAAAGTGGAGGGAGGACCAAGCTGCATCAGCCCCGCAAGGCACCAGGGTGAAACTGCCTCAGCTTCCTTGGCAGTTTCACCCTGGCTGTTCGCGGGGCCAATGCAGCTTGTTCCTCCCTCCGAGCACCAGGTGCTGGCAGCAGAGGGAGTCAGGTGGAGGCAAACTCCACCCTCAATATACTGCCAATTGAAGGCACCATCAAACCAGTCCTGGGCAATGTATCAATACATCATCCAGGCCTAAGTTCCATATTCTTATGTTCACCTTCAGATTTTCTAGACCATTCACTTAGATTTCACTGCATACTCCAAAAGGAATTCAAAGGGCTCCCTGTAACTGCTGATTGGCAGTTAAAGCGACCTCTTTTGAACTTTTGACAAGTGTCAATGGCCTGCCATAACTAGGCGAAGAATTGGGAATCTGCTAAGAAAGAGGTATGGAAAACAGCAGAGATAGGTCACAGATATGTTGAGCATATAATTCATTTAAATGTCAACATATCTGCTTCGTTCAAATTTGTAAGGGAGCTTACTTGGCCCAGTGGGTCAGTTCACTACCAAGCAACAAGATTGCTAACAAGTAGTGGCGGCAGGTCAGTTGACATTTCAGTTCAACATCTGAAATTAGTCTTGAGCTGTAATCAAACTGCAATCCGCTGTAATCTGAAGTACTTTCAGAATAATGGCACAGTCCTGCGCATGGCAACCCAGACGTATACAGTAGTGCCTCGCAAGACAAAAAGAATCCGTTCTGTGATTCTCTTCGTCTAGCGGTTTTTTCGTCTTGCGAAGCAAGCCCATTGACGGTTTAGTGGATTAGCGCTATTAGCGGCTTTTAGCGGCTTATCGGATCAGCTGATAAGCGGCTTAGTGGCTTAGAAAAAGGGGGGGCCCACAGGAACTCACAAGACATTTTCGTCTTGCGAAGCAAGCCCATAGGAGATTCGTTTTGCGAAGCACCTCCAAAACGGAAAACTCTTTCGTCTTGCGAGGCATTCGTCTTGCGGGGCACCACTGTTCTCCATTCATCTTCTTTTGTATAGAATTACAGCCTAAATCATCAGACCTGTAGGTAACTTTGTCCTAGGAATGAGCGGCTGTTTAAAGTTTCAGGAAAAAATGGGCATTTCTTAGTTGATTTCTTCGCAATCTAAATAAATAGGTTTTCACCTCAGCTTTCTATTCATGACATTTTGAAATATGTATTTTTGCTTAAAAGGACATATCTGCTAGCTCCTGCAGTTTTACACTTCCAAATATGTTTTTGGGAGTAGTCCAGTGCCACTCAATGGAAAGGTTATTTTGGGGGGGCATAAAATTTCACAGTAATTTACCTATGGGTTACTTTTCTCCTGTTGTGGTTTTCAGTGGGAGCCGTTTTTTATTTAAGTCTTTATTTGTATATCCTCTCAATGCTGGTCACATCATAAAACAGATTAAAAGAATAAAACAGAAACCTCTGGTCTTACCATTGTGAAAATAAATTGGAGGAAAGTCTGTTGACATATTGTTGTACTATGAAAAGATTGTACTGTGTATCTTTATCACATCCAAACGCACTACAATAATGTCCTATTTTTATGTATACAGGGAAGGTGGTATCACCGAAAGCAAGCTGTAAAAGAACTACACTGTACTCTGCTGCGACTGCTCAATGAATTGCTACCATGGGAACCAAAACTAATGAAGGCTTTTCAAAGAAACAGGTAATTAGCTGTTTTAAATAATGTGAAATGTAAGGACTCTGCACCGGTTATCTTGTTTTGCGATTGCTCTCGTAGTAGACAAAAGAAGTCTGACATTTTAAGGTACTTCCCACCTTAGACAGTGATGGGTCTAGGTAATTATGTCACCAGATCTGTGTCTCTAGCCAGAATTATCCAGTTTGTTTCCCCCCCAATGATTTTGTTATTGCAAATTCATTAAAGAAAAAAGAAAAAGAGAGACTGAGAGAAAACAAAGAAGGGAAGAAGCACAAGAAGAAAACCCCATCAGCTCACATGAATGATACATTTAAACATCAATAAACATCTTAATTTACACATATAGATCAATGTGCCGTCCAAGTATTTATCCAAGCAAAGTATGCTCAAATGTAGCAGTGACATTAGGGTCATCAGACCATTATGTAATAAATGGTGGGTATTTATCTTTCCAGGCTTGAAGTAACTCTCTTAGTGACCATTTAGGCTGTGTAAGATCCTTTATTGTCCCGCTATCACCATACAGCAGGAATATTATGTCAAAGTCGTTCTTTCTTGTGCTGTTTTGCTGAAGGTCTCGGTTAAAAAAGGATTATGATGACTTCAAAAAGCAGCCAGATCATGATAAATTTACAAGAGAACAGTGGACTAGTGAGGATGGTGAAGTAAATACTGGCATGGAGGTTTCCACTAAAGCAACGAGTGAGTCCCCTGAGCACAACGAACTTCTGAAAAGGGATTATACAGATACAGGTAAGTCCTTTGCTAGTCATTGTGAGTGCCTAGTCCATGCATATGGTTCTTATTTTAGTCAGCTAGAGAGTTTGAGTGGTACAAGACAGGGGACTTCAGCCCAGTTCCCACCATGAAATTTGTGGGGTGCTTATTTATTGGGGGGGGGGAACTCAGCAATTTATCTCAGTGTTTCCCAACCTTTTTTGGGCAAAGGCACACTTGTTTCATGAAAAAAATCTCGAGGCACACCACCATTACAGCCCCGTGACGTCAGCGCGCAGCGTCACGCCGGGAGGGACATGAATTGCTAGCAAATTACATAATCACCTCCTTGAGGGCTGGCTCATCTTCTCCGAAGGCAGAACCCCATTAATTAACAGCACAGACTAACACCATAGCCAAGACGAGGGGGGAAAACCTCAGTCATGCACAGTCATGCACATGTGGGGGCTAAATGAGGACGAAGACGAAGAGAGCAGGGTTCAAATCACCCCACCTGGCCAGGACAATCCCTGGGTGCTCCCTTGGGCCACTCGCCTGACCCACCTCGCAGGGCTGTTGTGGCGAGGATAACACGGGGAGAACCACGTGCGCCCCCGGGAGCTCCTTGGAGGAGAAAGCGGGCGATGAATGCAATGCACGAAATATATGAGAGGCGACCAGGTTTTGCAGGTGAGGGGCCCCCGCCAGCCTCCGCTTCCAACACCCGGCGCAACGACGCCGAAGTTTCCCCCCGGGCCCGGCTCGGGGAGCAGTGCTGCTCCCCCCCCCGGCTCCCCTTCGCCCTCCTGGCTCTCTCTGCCGCCCACTGGGGACCCCCCTCACCTGCCAAGTCCGGAGCACCGGTGGAAGTTGCATGCATGCATGCAGGGCGCCGCGTTGCCATTGCATTGCACTGCACTCCATGCAACGCCTGCACGCATGCATTGCCTTGCACGCCCGCCAAGGGGTCTCCCCGCGGTCCGATGCGTCCCCTCCGGCGCGGATGCAGCATTGCAAAAATAACCCCCCCGACGCAGCCCTACCAGGGGGGCAGCCTCCGCCTCCGCCGCTCCACCTCCGCGGGGATCCCCGGGCTCCATCCTGCCGCCCGATCTCCGCGGGGGCGCAGGCAAGCTGTGCGGGGTCTGCGCGGAAGAGCCCCTGCCCGCCCGGCCGCCGCCGCCGCGCTCATTCCATGGCCGGGAGAAGAGCGCTTCAAACAAAACGCCCGGCCCGCCAGGCCACGCTGGGAAACGTAGTTTGCGCACCCCGCGCGGGAGAGGCTGGGTGCAGGGATGGAGGGACGGGTGGGCGAGCGAGCGAGTGAGTGGCAGCCATCAAGCCTTGGCCGAGAGCCAGGAAGGGCCTCCCCGGAGGAGGAGGAGGAGGGAGGCGCAGAGCGGGAGGGAGGGAGGGAACCCCAGGGGTCATCTAGTGACGGCGCCCCAATCGAAAATTTGACTTAAAAAAAAAAAAACTTTCAAATTTTTTAATTTTTCCCGCGGCACACCAGGCAACATCTCGCGGCACACTAGTGTGCCGCGGAACAGTGGTTGGGAAACACTGATTTATCTAGCTTTAGGGTCTCATAAGGATTTGAGTAGGACTGATCACAGCTCAGTGCACAGGGTGATTGAAGCTATGCTCACTCATTCCTGTGAACAGTTGCTGCCTCCTTTTCCCTGAAACCCAAGAACTTACATTTGGGGAAGAAGAAAACAGAGAAGATAATCCCTGTAGAAGAAGCCATGGCCCTGGGAACAACTGCTGTCTGTCCTTTTCCTTCCTCCAAAGGTGTGTTCTTTGGTTTGGGGAAAAGGGAAATTACCAGAGGCAGAGGTCTTTTGAGTACCGTATTTTTCGCTCTATAGGACACACTTTTTCCCCTCCAGAAATGAAGGGGAAATGTGTGTGCATCCTATGGAGCGAATGCAGGCTTTCGCTGAAGCCTGGAGAGCGAGAGGGGTCAGTGCGCACCGACCCCTCTCGCTCCCCAGGCTTCAGGCAGCTATCCGCAAGCCTTCGGAGCACGGCGGGAGTTCCCGCCGGGCTCCGAAGGCTTGTGGATAGCAGACTCTTCTGGGGGCTGGGGTCGGGGGAAGCTTGGGCTTCCCCAGCCCCACAAGCTCCAGGAGCGGCAGCGAGGTTGCGCGCAATCTTGCCGCCGCTCCTGGACCTGTTTTGGGGGCTGGGGTCGGGGGAAGCTCGGGCTTCCCCTGCCCCAGCCCCGCAGCTAAAAACGAAGCCAAGACAGCGAGCGGGATCCATCCCGCTCGCTGTCTTGGCTTCTTTGCTTTTTGGGGCTGGGGGGGTAATTCCCCCCCTTTATTTCCCCTCCTAAAAACTAGGTGCGCCCTATGGGCCAGTGCGCCCTATGGAGCGAAAAATACGGCACCTTTTAAACCTTTTGCAAGTGTCCAATGGGCACACTTGCAAAAGCTCAGTCTATTTCAGGGTAAATGGTGGGATGTTCATGAGTCGCCACTATTTTTGATTAAAAGACTTTCCAACTTAAGCAGTGTGGTCTTTTACTAAAGAAGCTTTTCTGTCAGTTAAAACGTAGGTCTCTGAATTTAACACCTTGGAAAACCTCCACAATTTTAATTTGAAATGACATACACACACACACACACACACACACACACACATCCTGCGAAACTGCTTCCAGCACATATACAAACATAATAAAACATCAACCATTAATAGTAACAATGTGATCCAATCTAAAAAGTCACAATAACTTTATAATAAACAACTTGTATTAAATAAAGCAATATCCAAAAATCCATTAAAACCTAATAGTAAACAGTAAAAATAATATCAACAAATAGTAATTAAACAGTATTGACTTCCTAATGAGGTCTTATGCCGGTACAGAAAATGTTAGAAAATTAAATTGGATATAGATTAAGTTACTGTCTTCTGAAACTGTGTAATTAGCAAGTTCTTGATGAAATAAATAAATAAATTAAGAATATTCTCAGAACTTCCTCCTATTAGTCAGAAGGGTGGTGTAAATATATTTTACATTGATAGAGGCCTCCACCAACAATAAAGTTCATAGAAACATTTTAATTTAGCTTTTTAAAACTTGCCTTTCTTTTGCTTTCTTCTCTCTCTAGAGGACATGAAACTGTCAGAAATGGAACTTGCTGCAGGGAAATCCAGACTGTTAAGGAAAGAACTGGCTTGCAAAGAAATACAGAAGATGGTGCCTAAATCTTTTAAACGCCAGTCCAAGCAGAACAGTTACCTAGATGATAGCACAAGAGAGTTTTCACTAAGGAAAAAGCTGAAATTAAGCACAGGTGATACCACAGTCTATGGTATGGAAAATGACTTGTCAATTGATGGTGGCTTGAATAAACCTAAACAAACAGAATCCTCATCTTCAGAATCATTGGACACGACAGACTCGCCACCATCAATATCAAGCTTAATAAAAGGGACCAAGCCCATCCAGGCCTTGCTTGCTAAGAATATTGGGAACAAAGTGACCTTAACAAGTCAGCTTCCACCTGCTCAAGGTAGAAGCATTTCTACGTCTGAAAAACTGATTATGTCAACTATAGGTTCTTCCCCAGTCAAACCAGTGTTGCCCTGCCAGGCCAGTTCCAAGAGCCCATTACAAGTGTTATACAAAATACCCGATGGCCACTGCATGCCAATAGACTTGCATAACAATTCACTGAAAATTCAGGTGCAGCCTGTGGCCGATTGTAAACCAGGAGAGAAAACCACAGGAGAGAAACTCATGCAGCAGGTCCTTATTTTGCCTAAAAATTTCCTTATCCAGCACAGAGAGGGTAAAAGTGTCGCAAAAGAAGTTCCGCCGTTGCAGCAGAAGACTAACGAGCAGCACCGTCTCTCTCTTCCGCAGTCAACAGCTGTCAACACTACTTTAGCTCCTGCCTTTCCAGCTTCGGTTATAAATGCTGCTACTGCGTTTCTCCCCGGCACAAATTTTAAAAAGAATACTATACATTTGCCGCAAGGAGCTAATGCAGCAAAGGGTCTGTCGGCGTTGCCCTCTGTATCAGCCACAGGCAACGTGTTGGCGTCAGTGGTGAAAATGAGCCAAAGTGAGACTACTAAAACTAAGACTATTGTTTCAGGTACCTCATTCCCTGTCACTTCATCTACAGTTCAGGCGCTGACAACAACACTACCACAAAGTGTTTCTTCTTGCACCAGCGGTTCCTCCCCAAGACTAGCATCCCCGCAGAAAAGTGACGCCGACGAACCTAAACAGGAGCTGAAAACAGTCTGCATCAGAGATTCGCAATCCATCCTTGTTAGGACGCGAGGTGGGAACACAGGAATCGTAAAGGTGCAGACAAATTCAGACCAGATTTCCCCTAGTAACTTATCTCCGGGTTCCGTTTTCACATACGCACCTCAGCTCCAGGCATTTTTAGTGCCAAAATCCACACAATTGTCAACCTCTACCTTTTCGGCTGCGACAACAGTCGTATCTAATATCCCAGCACTCATCCAGTCCTCTCCCACAACTTCAGTTTCCATTCCAGCTGTTCCCAGTGGTGTAAATCAGGGAATAGGGAAAAACATGATGTTTGCGTTTGGGCAACCAACGAACAGTGCTACGGTGGGTCATGGAATGCAAAAAACTGTACATGTGTCCTCTCCCACTTTCTTATCTCCAATGTCATCATCTAATATCGCCATGCCGGCACATCCTAACAGCTCTGGTAATGCAAATAGCATTTCGCCAGGTAATAGTGGGCAGAATGCCATATGCACTACCCAGGCTTCTTTTATTAATCAGCAAACTGATGTAAATAGTATGAACTCTCCTGTTACACAGCCTGAGGCCACACCTATAAGCAGTGGAAGTGTTGTGAGTGGCACTCAAATTCAAAAACTTATGCTGGTCACAAATCCCCCCCTTCTTCCCGCTTGCAGAACTGCAGGAGTCAACCTCGTCCCTCCTCCAACATCCACTGGCATTACCGCCCAGAAACTGGTTTTCATTAATAGACCACTTGCCAATATTCAGTCAAATACCGGTTTGACCGCAGAGCCCTTTAAACAGACCTTCTCTCCTTCGATGGGAAAAGCATTTGTTAAAAGCACAGAGCAGCCTCAGTTAGTCCTGATTCCATCTACCGTGGGAGCATCACTTAAAGTTAATACATCGCCAACGGTTTCTCAAATAAAAGATGTGAAAATAGGACTTAATATTGGTCAGGCCATCATAAATAGCACAGCTAATGCACCGAGTATTCCACCAATTAACATTATACAATCAGCAGCTCCCAAAGATGCGGAAGAAAAAAGTAGCCAGGGTGTAATTTTGCCATTGTCAAATGATGGTTTGGTTCCTCTGTGTTCAAGCTTGGCAAAGAGTGTTACACCAGTCGAAGAGTCTCTGAGTCTTACAACAAGAGCAATTTCTACAGTAACAACAACAACATGTTTGGATGCTGCTTCTGTGGCATTGAGTGGAACCACTTCTGGAGCATGGTCTACTGCCTTGGCTGGTGGAACAGATACTTCAACAAAAGTCACACCCGTTTTAACTACTCGACTGCGTACCTCTAATGTTGGAAATACTGTAGCTATATCAACTGTGAAAACGGGACACCTTGCTTCATCAGTACTAATTTCAACGACTCCACCAGCTCATCCAAGCTTGTCATCTACTTTTCAATTGCCAGGTACAGTTGCCTTGCCCAGACCTGTGAATAGTGCCCCCCAAATGATACCAACAGCTCCTCAATTGCCAGCAGTTTCCCCTGTTGTACAGTGTATGCCCCTTTCGAAAGCTCAACAATCCACACTCGTTCAGTTTCAGTCACCCAGAATTCCAGCTGCAGTGCCAACAAATGGAAGTGCTCCCAAACCTCAAACTGTATTGGCCCCCAATCCACCAAATACAAGTAAAATTGTTAGCTTTTCTAACTTAGTTTCCCTACCTTGTCAGCCGCTGCCTCCTAATTTTGTAAAGCCCGCCCCTGCTTTGACCTCTGCTCCTACTGCCGCCACCACTCAGACTGTTCCAGCTTCACCATCTATAGCCGGCAATGTAGGAGGACAGCTGAACGAGTCTTGCGTTCAACAGAAAATAATTATTAACACGTGTACACCTTTGGCACCTGGAACTCAGATAATGATCAGTGGCACTCGGTTCATTGTTCCACCTCAGGGTCTCGGAGCCGGCAGCCACGTCCTTCTCATCTCTACAAATCCAAAACTTGGCCCTCTTTTAACTGTTAATAATGGCCATGGGCTTCAAGGTGTATCGCATCCTTCTCCTTCTCCCCAGAAGACTACACAAGTGTTGAGCAATGCATTAAGCTGGCAGCCGTCAAAACAGCCTTTGAAAAGCTCTACCAAAATCGTGAACGCTCTTGGGACTGCGAACCCCCTGCCAATTGTACATGCAGCGCCACAAGTTGCAAACAGCGTCACAAAACCAAGCGCCCCATCTTTTGCAGCAACATTGTCTGCGCCTTTGGTAACCACCCGGCCCGGCGGTCTGGCTAAAACGTCTTTGGTTTGTGCCACTCACACTGCTAACTCACAGTTGCAAAGCAGTACACCTGTATTACATCTAGACACATCTATAAAAAAACTGATGGTCAGCCCAGAAGGAGCCATTCTGAATGCTATAAAGACTCCAACATCAAAATCTTCCTCTCTACCATCGTCCTTCTCTCCTGACATAGTTTCCACAACCAGGAGCCCTGCTGTTGTCTTCCCTAATTTTCTGAAACCCAACATAGGCGTGCCTAACACAGCTGCATCTTAAATGTAAAGTAAACGAGCCCTTAAAATGTTGGGGCATTCTTTTGTGTATGAAGTTAATTTATAATTGTTTAAGAAATTCTTCTGATATTTGAAACATACCAGACATGAGACTTATGTACATGAACCCATGGCATGTGATGGCTACATTTGAGCACATGGAAGCTGCCAGGCAAAGAACTGAGCTGTTGTGCATGTTCTTGGGAACTCACAGGCTGAATAGATTCAGATTCTTCACATCAGATGTATCGGCTGCTAGTTTGCCATTAAATTGGGAGCTGCCAGATGCTCAAATTTTAAAACGCCTACCATCTACCCAAGGGTTTATGGCCATAGTTGATTTTCTAAAAATTACTTCATATTAGATTGCAGCTGCTTACAATTTTATTTTTAAATGGTGAGGAAGCTCATCATTAAAATACTTTTCAGACTTATACTTTCAAAGGGTTTTTATTAAAGTGGTCAGAAAAGGCTGTCTGTTAAGGTGTGTTGTAGAAAGCAACGTTTAATTTTTGGTTAGCACATTTACAGGGATATGTTTCTTCTTCAAATTTAGACTTTTCCATCTTAATTATAAACACAGTACACTTTTTAAAAAAAAATTACTTGGTTCTCTCTCTTTTTTTAAAGCATATTTATGCATTGTAAAAATGCAATCTATGGTGTAAAATTGTACATATCCCTGACTCCCTAACAGTATGTACTAAACTATGTGTAAAAAGAACTACTCTGTCTTATTTATGTTTTGTTTACATAATGTATAGTTTTTTAAGTATTTTAGTAATTTTGGACAAGTGTACTGTTTAGCAATAATGCAGAAAAATCTGCATGTAATAAACAAAGTTGCCGTATTTCTTGGATAATGTATCAGTTTCATCTGGAGAAGAAATACTTGATAGCACAGGGTTATGGCATGTATGGGCATTAAGAAATTATTACGTTGGGATTAACAGAAAGGTTATGGTCCTAAACTCAGATACTTAGACCTAAATTCCATTAAAACTAATGGGATTTTTTGCCAAGTAAATGTGCCCAAGTTTGTGGTTCCCCAGCTTTTGATTTCTTTCTCTTGCTCTTTTGTGCATCATTTGAACCTCCCCACCCCCCAGCCTATACAGTTATGGACATTTGAGCTTGTTTTATTTTCACCATTGCAACAGGGAGTGAAAATATTCCTTTTTCCATTATCAGGAAGAAAAAAAGAAAGATTGCCAGATTTGATTGCAGATCTGTTCATTATGTCAAAGGCATCGAGGGGTTAAATATTAATGAATACTTCAGCTTTTATATAAGTGACTACAAAGAGAAACTAAGAAAAGGTTTTCTAGCAAATATGGTGGATGGGGTGGGCTACAGATGCTGCAAGCTGGAAGAATTGGGGAATTGAATCTTATGTGAGAAATTGCTGAAATTCTGAATGCTCCTTCCTGGTAACAGATAAGCCTGGGACAAGGGCTGCACTTGTTAGAAGGACGGAAGATGAATAAAGAACTGGATTGCCTGTTTTAAGAAACTGAACTTAAAGTTGAATTAAGCAGCAAGCTCGGGAACTGTTTTCTACATAAAACAGTTTGAAATGTGACCTTTCGAAACTGAACCTATCGGAAGGATAGAAATCTAAGTCATGCTTATTCACACTTTGCTTAATTTAGTTGGGCAGGATTTTATATTTGCAGGGCTAGGCTGTCTTTAGCCAAGTCTAACTGGGAGTATCAGCCAGAACTGGCCTAAACAGTGTCCTTATTTTACCTCGAACTTTACAGTAGGCAATGAGCAATAGCCAGGTTTTCCTCTTTTTTTTTGTCTAGTGATAGCACTAGAGTTATCATAGTGATTCATGTTGTGGTAGGTGACTGTCACTAAACAAATGTTTTTTGTTGAACAAAATTAAAGATTACGAATTGTAGAGAATGTTTAGGATTTGATAATGTTTTGTCTCCGTAACGATTTCTGTAATATAGCTCTTTGAAAATGCTAACATTTAGAGCCCGTCTCCCCTTCACTCAAACCACTAGGACTTCCAAGCCATTTGTAGAAGAGTCTCTTAGATGTACATCAAACTCTGCTTTGGGCTACATCTAACATACCTTGAGGAGGGGGTGTGTTGGGGGTGTGTGCGGGTATATTCTGCAACAATTACTGACACAATAATAGTTCCACTTTTTTGCTCTGTGATGCTTGCCCAATGTTACCAAATCATTGCTGTCTACTGCTGGCTCCAGCGCAACAAAAGTGTGTATGTGGGGAGGGGGTGGGGACAACCACTGCAGAACATTTATGAGATTTCAGCATATGGTTACCAGACGTCCCCGTTTCCTGGGGACAGTCGCCGGATTTTCAAATCTGTCCCCGGACAAAATCCATCCCTGGAATGTCCTTGGATTTCATTTAATGTCCCTGGATTTATATTTTAAGTGTTGCAGATTTATTAGAAGGGAACGAATGTTGTGTGATTGGTTCAACGGCACAAGACACATCATATGGGGACTTCTGGCGAGGTAAAATGGTGGGCGCCATGGCAGCGAGCAGCTCCTGAAGCCAGCCAGAGCCAACTGCGCTATCAGGCTGACTCTGGGCTGCCACCACTGCTTAGGGGGAACCGGGGACACCCAGCACATCAACAGGGGGAACCGCTGACTCCCCCACGATCCAAATCAAGCTGGGGGCAAGAGCCCCCAGCCACCCAGTTGACTGCCCAGCGGCACTCTGGGGCCAGGGAAACCCCAGAGCCGACGCAGGGAGAAGGAGGAGAGGAGAAGAAGGAAGAGAGAGAAAGAGGAAGGAGAAAAAAGAGGGGAGCCCTGACCTTGCCACACAGCTGCCGCCACCGCTGAGGAGGAGAGGTAGGAGAGCACCAGGAGGGCAAGGACACGTGGCCGAGCCCAGGCCCGACCCGATCCTACTCCACAGCGGCTAGTGCTCCAAGAGAGCATGCTGGGGCCCAGAGGAAGGCCACGCGACAGAAGAGACCACAGAAGAGAAGACACTCCTTTTTTTAAAAAAAAAAATAACTTTTTAATAACTTTTTTTTCTCTTTTCAAAAAAAAGTGTCCCCAGATTCTTGGGGGGGGGGGAATGGTAACCTTATTTTAGCAGGAAGTTACAGGATGTGCACTGAATGGAACTGAAGCAATATGACTGCCCAAAATGTTGCGGGCACGAACAGTATTAAAAGCAGGATTGTCCACAACTTCCACAATAGCATAATCGGCACAAATAATGAATGCACAATGGAAAGATTCGTTATTGCTTGATATGGAGGGGCATGGTTGTTGAAATTATTGGAGGCAAAGTTGTTTGATTAGAGAAAAGCCATTGCTGACATCATGTAATAATAATAGAGAACCCCTTTTGGACTTTTTGTGTGAAAATGAGAATGAATGAATTTGAGACACTTGGGTCTGAAGAATGGAAAAAATTTTTACTTAACAGAAAGTAGAATGGTTGGGTGTCAATTTAGAGTGAATGTTTTGAATAATTTATTTTACTGTATCTACTAACAGACGGAAAATCGGAAGTCCTTTTTATTTGTCTTTCTTTTCTTCTTTTCTTTCCTTCTCTCTCCCCCCATTTTTTTCTCTTTCTTTTTTCCCTTTGGTGTCCTTTGATCTGGTCCATTATTGAAGGTGATAGATGGTTGGTGGAAGGACCCTGAGTGAGAGGCAGGGAAGGGAAGACCTCCCAGGACGAGAGACAGGGGGGAAGAAAGGAAAGCTCCCAGGTGGGACCTGGGAAGGCCCACCACTTTCTGTGGGTGACAAGGATTAAGAGCTATCTTTGAGAGTCGACTCCACATTTTCTTTTTCCTTGCTCTTTGTTTTTATTGAGATTAGTTTATTTTATCTTATTATGAAAAATGAAATCTCATGAGGAAAAGTGAATGCACAATTAATGGCATTCAATTAAATTTAACTCAGAATAGATGCATTGAAACTAGGAACATGGCTAAATTTGGTTCATTAATTTGAATAGATCTACTCCTGAGTAAAACTGAGTTGAATGTCACCTATAAAAATTAGGTCTGTAAGTGCCCTTGCTGTCAGCTCTCAACTCACCACTCCTTGGTTCTTGGAAGTGCCTCTTACTTTGCCTTGATCTTTTGAGTACCTTCATGGTATGGAATTGATGCTTTTGAATTATGGTGCTGGAGGAGACTCTTGAGAGTCCCATGGACTGCAAGAAGATCAAACCTCTCCATTCTGAAGGAAATCAGCCCTGAGTGCTCACTGGAAGGACAGATCCTGAAGCTGAGGCTCCAATACTCCCTGGAAAAGACCCTGATGTTGGGATAGCTTGAGGGCACAAGGAGAAGGGGACGACAGGGGACGAGATGGTTGGACAGTGTTCTCGAAGCTACGAACATGAATTTGACCAAGCTGTGGGAGGCAGTGGAAGACAGGAGTGCCTGGCGTGCTCTGGTCCATGGGGTCACGAAGAGTCTGACACGACTAAACGACTAAACAACAACAATGGTATGGAAGGGAGGTTGGGTAAGAGGGGTACTGCAGTTGTACACAGACATATTCATGGATATTCGTACCTTCCCTGAAAGTCAATACTGTCCCCTAGCTGCAAAACTAGAGGTCCACAACCAGAGAAATGTGCTGCACCAAAGTATGTTGGTGCTCCATTCTTTCCACGAGCTGCTGTTTGGTCAGTTACATACACTTCAGGTTACATACGCTTCAGGTTACAGACTCTGCTAACCCAGAAATAGTACCTCGGGTTAAGAACTTTGCTTCAGGATGAGAACAGAAATTGTGCTCTGGTGGCGCGGGGGCAGCAGGAGGCCCCATTAGCTAAAGTGGTCTTCAGGTTAAGAACAGTTTCAGGTTAAGTACGGACCTCCAGAACGAATGAAGTACTTAATCCGAGGTACCACTGTATTGGGAAAAACCCTTACCTTTCACATCCTGGTTTACAGTCCTTGTTCTTGTCTGCTACTTTGGCTATCTTCACTCTTTGTTTGCAATGAAACAGAATGTTATAGTAGACATGGTAACTTCCTGATGCCACACAGTAATGATGCTGAGGGCAAACAAAGCCTTTCCATTTCCCCACCAGCATTTCCAACATTAGAGGTACACAGTTGGTTTACTGCCAAGAAAGTTAGGCTGACACTGTCAAAGGGTGGATTGGGTTTTGCTGCGGTCAAAATGTTCACAGAGCACATTATCTTTCACCCCATTTAAGTGCAACACCAGTATTAACTGTGCATTAGCTCCCCTTAGCTGCTCCTGGTAATGGCTGAGACCAATTACCACTATTAATTTTATCATGTATGTGCTACAATTTGCTTGATTAATGTCTTCTACCTGATTGTACATTTAGTATCATCTCTGTTGGGCTAGACAGTTCTTTTACAAAAAAGCCAAAGCAAATGTGGACTGTTCAAACGGAGTCCAGTATCTGCAAAGATTTCCTGCTGCGTTGATAATAATAAATACAATATAATTCACTCACAAATGTAACTTGATGACCAATAATTCTCATGTTTCAGTTACAATCAGATTAATTGAATTCGTAAAAATTGTTTTGGACCCTTTCCCCTTTGCTGGTACTTATCCCAAACAACCGTGTTGGCATGCTCAACAGTTGCAAAAATCAAATTGGGAAAATGTATTCGGAATTAACAAGTTCAACAGTTGCAAAGATCAAATTGAGAAAATGTATTCGGAATTAATAAGTTTGGTTTATTTGTATACAAAGCTGAAGAGAAATCCAGCTCCAGGAAGTGCATTGGCCACTGGAGGTACATTTAGAGGTCTAAGGCAGGCATGGCCAAACTTGGCCCTCCAGCTGTTTGGGGACTACAGTTCCCATCATCCCTGACCACTGGTCCTGTTAGCTAGGGATGATGGGAGTTGTAGTCCCAAAACAGCTGGAGGGCCAAGTTTGGCCATACCTGGTCTGAGGAACTGCCCTGGGTGTTAGAAACTCAATTTCACTCACCCCACCAAAAAAGCAGACAAAACACCTACACCCAAAAAGCAGTGGGTGCTGAGATAAGTCACCCAGGGTGCCATGAACACCATGCAGAACCCAGGCACAGTCTATATGCCCAGTGCCTACACTAGAATGGGCTTGGTACTGGAAGCATATGCTGAAACAATTGTATAGGATAAGTCTTATTTGGACAGCAACCGCAGTGCTGTGGGATAGGTAGTTTAACACGTTTTCCCATGCACAGTTTCCTTGGTGTAAGCCTCTCCAAGCAGCTATTGGCTTTGGAGCAATGCAGGCGCACAGATACAACACAGGCAAGTCCAGTGCTTTCTTTTGTATTAAAAATGTTTAGGGGTACTCTTATTATTATTATTATTATTATTATTATTATTTGGAGCAATGCAGGCGCACAGATACAACACAGGCAAGTCCAGTGCTTTCTTTTGTATTAAAAATGTTTAGGGGTACTCTTATTATTATTATTATTATTATTATTATTTGGAGCAATGCAGGCGCACAGATACAACACAGGCAAGTCCAGTGCTTTCTTTTGTATTAAAAATGTTTAGGGGTACTCTTATTATTATTATTATTATTATTATTATTATTATTTGGAGCAATGCAGGCGCACAGATACAACACAGGCAAGTCCAGTGCTTTCTTTTGTATTAAAAATGTTTAGGGGTACTCTTATTATTATTATTATTATTATTATTTGGAGCAATGCAGGCGCACAGATACAACACAGGCAAGTCCAGTGCTTTCTTTTGTATTAAAAATGTTTAGGGGTACTCTTATTATTATTATTATTATTATTATTATTTGGAGCAATGCAGGCGCACAGATACAACACAGGCAAGTCCAGTGCTTTCTTTTGTATTAAAAATGTTTAGGGGTACTCTTATTATTATTATTATTATTATTATTATTATTATTATTATTTATTAATACCCCGCCCATATGGCTGGGTTTTACCAGCCACTCTGGGCAGCTTCCAACAGAATATTAAAATACAATAGTCTATTAAACATTAAAAGCTTCCCTAAACAGGGCTGCCTTCAGGTGTCTTCTAAAAGTCTGGTAGTTTTCTCTTTGACATTCGGTGGGAGGGCATTCCACGGGGCGGGTGCCACTACCGAGAAGGCCCTCTGCCTGGTTCCTTGTAACTTGGCTTCTCGCAGTGAGGGAACTGCCAGAAGGCCCTTGGTACTGGACCTCAGTGTCCAAAGCAGAATGATGGGGGTGGAGACACTCCTTCAGGTATACTGGACCGAGGCCGTTTAGGGCTTTAAAGGTCAGCATCAACACTTTGAATTGTGCTCGGAAACGTACTGGGAGCCAATGTAGGTCTTTCAAAACTGGTGTTATGTGGTCTTGGCGGCTGCTCCCAGTCACCAGTCTAGCTGCTGCATTCTGGATTAGTTGTAGTTTCCGGGTCACCATCAAAGGTAGCCCCACATAGAGTGCATTGCAGTAGTCCAAGTGAGTGATAACCAGAGCATGCACCACTCTGGTGAGGCAGTCTGCGGGTAGGTAGGGTCTCAGCCTGCGTACCAGATGGAGCTGGTAAACAGCTGCTCTGGACACAGAATTGACCTGTGCCTCCATGGACAGCTGCAAGTCCAAAATGACTCCCAGGCTGCGCACCTGGTCCTTCAGTAGCACAGTTACCCCATTCAGGACCAAGGAGTCCTACTCGTATTGAAATACTGCCCCTCAATGATGCCAAACTTAGATTCACAACATGTTTAGGGGTATGCATACCCCTGCGTACCCCCCAGAAGAAAAAGCACTGGGAACGTCCATTCTCCCGCAGGTGATTGCTTCCTGGAGAGTCTGAAATTGCAGAAATGGGAAAAACAGTTAACCTGGTCCCAGAGTAAGGGCCCCAATCCATAACCTCCTTGGGTAACTATAAAGAAAATAAAGATGTAGGTAAAACTTGCCATGGAATCTTCCATATCACAAGGAGGCTATGTACACGTGAAATGCAGCAAGGTCATTGCTGTTCACCCCAGAGAGGAAACAGGGCTGTCTTCACCCACATGCATTGCTTGCTAGAATTTCCTGCCCCTGCAAACCATCCCCTGAATGTGTAAATATTCCCTTAAGTTACTCCATCCAGGATTTCCCCCTGAAATGGCTTGACACCAGCTTTTCTTTCTCCCCATAGAGTCCCGATGTACAGTGGTACCTCGGGTTACATACGCTTCAGGTTACAGATTCCGCTAACCCAGAAATAGTGCTTCAGGTTAAGAACTTTGCTTCAGGGTGAGAACAGAAATCATGCTCCAGCGACGTGGCAGCAGCAGGAGGCTCCATTAGCTAAAGTGGTGCTTCAGGTTAAGGACAGTTTCAGGTTAAGTACGGACCTCCGGAATGAATTAAGTACTTAACCCGAGGTACCACTGTAAATCTTTAGCGGGAGAGAAAACAAGAAGAGAGAAACTGGCATCAAAATGCAAAGGTGGGTTTCAGGACCCATCAGAATCTCCCCTTCCCCACCACACGCTAGAAATCATTGTGTTGTTATTTGAATTAAGTGGGATCTCAGATGGGCTATTCCACCTTCACGTCTAGTTTGCCTTGTAGAGAAATAGCTCCTGAGACGATGGAGGAGGCTCCTGAGAGGCCAACTTGTTCACTGAGAGCTGAGCAAATGAAGCACAAGAAGCTAAAAGCGGCTTTATTTATTGGCAAGCTACATAATGAGAAGCATTTAAGAGATAAAATCATTTATTCTTTTAGTAAATCTCAAAAAGAACAAAAGAGTAATAGAATCCATGTGTGAGGGTTATTATCAGTGCTTTTTTCTGGGGATACCCATACCCATAAATATTTTGTGAATTTTTGTACTTTTGTCCATTTACTGTATTTATTCTTCCCGATTTGAACTATAAAACAGTGATTTTCTTGAGTCAAAATGAAAGTATCCCTAAACTACTACTTTTTTTTTTTTTAAGCACTGGTTCAGGAAGGCTGGTTCTTGCTCTTCAGTATTTATTATGCTTGGTATAGCTCCTGGAATAAAATATATCACAGCATCTCTTACACTGAATGACTCCAGGCAACTGGAATGAAGGTACAAAGGCATGAGCATTCCAGGTATCTCATACAATTGGGAACAGCTGCATTTTCTTAAGCAATAATGGCTTCTAGAAACATTTGCAACAGCATGCATTATTTTTCAAGAGGTGTAGCTAAAAATCAAAGATGGTGCGTGTAATCGTTCAAGCACTGGATTTAATGGTTCCTGCTTCATGGTGCATATGGCGGTGGCAAAAGGGTGGCAGATATTTTGTCATAGGCTGGTGGAGCATCAGGCACCTGTGAAAATGGAAGTCAGGAAAAGGAAAATAATAATAATAATAATATAATATTTTATTATTTATACCCCACCCATCTGGCTGGGTCTCCCCAGCCACTCTGGGCGGCTTCCAACAGGAGATTAAAAATACATGAAAATATCAGTCATTAAAAAACATCCCTAAACAGGGCTGCCTTCAGATGTCTTCTAAATGTCAGATCGTTGTTTATTCCTTTGACATCTGATGGGAGGGCATTCCACAGAGCAGGAGCCACTACTGAGAAGGCCCTCTGCCTGGTTCCCTGTAACTTCACTTCTCTCAGTGAGGGAACCGCCAGAAGGCCCTCGGCACTGGACCTCAGTGTCCAAGCCGAACGATGGGGGTGGAGATGCTCCTTCAGGTATACTGGGCCGAGGCCGTTTAGGGCTTTAAAGGTCAGCACCAACACTTTGAATTGTGCTCGGAAACGTACTGTTATTCATATGCTAAGTTGTAAATACTAAGGTGCTTTATAGCTTCCTTAAGCTAATATTGCGTTTCTTAATGCACTTCCCATCATCATCACATTCAAACATCATTATGTCAACATTGCTGGTGAGGAGATTTCACCCCTCCCATACCCAAGAATCTCCTGATCATCTCCTGATGGTCTCTGCTGACTCTCCACAGAGGAGGAGGCGTGTCCTGCCTATCTACTTATTCTGCCCAGCAACATATCAGTGTGTGTGAGAGAGAGTCAGTCAGTCAGTGTATCGGAGAAAGTGAGAGTGTTAGAGATCCTAGAGAGTGTTAGAGATCCTAGAGATAAGATTGCTGCTAAGAGCAGCTGCAGACTCTCAGTGTAGCATTGATTTATGCTTAGAATATTCAGCTCTGTATATAGTCTTGTATCATAGTTGTAGTTATAGAATAAAAGGAAGATATTCTACAGAGCTGCTCTCCGAGTGGTTTATACTCTGCAAGACTCTGCAAAACTCTGCTGCGCAACGACTGTATTATTGAGACAGTGAATCCGGTGCTCTCAGCTCTAAGCTGTGAGTCCACAGCACTGTGACCGTTTCCTGTGAGAAAGGAGGTCTCTGGCGGTGCTACCCAGCTCGCCTAGCCCAGTCGGGGTTGAGGTGCATGAGTCCAGTTGGCGCACTGGCTCTAGGGCGATGCTGACAGCTGGCATCTGTCTGTCTCGAGAGACAATGGAGCATGCCTCCGGGAGTGAAGCTGAACCACGGTGTTAGCATCAACGAAGTGACCTGTGCCCTGGGCTGCCCAGACAACAAGACCCCCTTTCAGCCTTGCTGATGTGGTCCAAAGGAAAGCAGAGCAATACGTTTGGCACCAGCTTGGTCGCAGGAGCTGCCAGAAGGAGACTTACTAGACACCATCCAACCATCTTAGCAACTCCACTCCGTATTTGTGTAGGGTTTAATCCTTAGCCTTTTCTTCTCCCGAAGATATCCGACAAGGCAGCTTTAGAATCAGAGTTTTCCTCCTCCTAGACGGACTACCTTCTCAGGCTGATGAGTCCCATCTCTCCCTCACTTCCCTTTACACCACTATTGGTCTTGTTTGCTGAATCTGCTGGAGCCTGTCTTCACATAGAGGGGAAGTCTGTTACTTGCTGAGGGTTTGAGACCCATTGGCTACCTTCACTTGGCTTGGCCAGCCAGTCCAAGCCGCATGGAAAAGCACATGAACTTGACTTTTGAAGAATTTGTAAGTAAACCATTTTCTATGCTAAGGGAAGAGGGAAGTTTTGGAGCTCATAAGGGAATAATTTAAAGGTCTAACAGACTACATTTCCACACTTTATTTCGCTGTATTTTTTATTTATTTTAAATCTCTGCTGCAGTTCACTCACCGAAGAGTAATCGTCCGAAACCTGGACCTCAGCATGCATGAATTCTTTTCCTATACCTATTCCCCCTCCCCTTGCCAACCAACACTATTGAGAAGTAGTTCCACAGGGCACTAAAGCCCATGGGCTCCACCACCAACCACCCCATCAGAAGATCTCAGGAAGGAAAATTCATTTAAAAAAATAATAATTCAGCCCCTATGACTCTGTACCAGTGTGATGTTGATTCTTCAGCAATAGTTACCATATTTTTCGCCCTATAGGGCGAAACGGCCCATAGGGCACACCTAGTTTTCAGGGGGGGGGGATCAAGGGAAAAAATATGATTCTCTCCCCCCCCCTGCAGATCTGGGAGCAGCGGACAGGCCGCACGCAGCCTGTGCGCTACCCCAAAACCTTCTCTCTGCTTTTGCGGGAGGTGGCGGAATTCCCCCACCTCCCGCAAAAGCCCACAGGAGTCGTGCGCGACTCCTGTGGGCTTTTCGGCCAGGAGGGAGAAGGGACTGAAACGGCCAGTCAGTCCCTTGTCCGTCCTCGGGGAAAAGCCCCCAAGAGCTGCGCACACTTTAAAGGGTGCGCGGCTCCTGTGGGCTTTTGCGGTAGGTGGGGGAATCTCCCGCAAAAGCCCACAGGAGGGAGAAAGGACTGACTCGGCCAGTCAGTCCCTTCTCCCTCCTTGGTGAAAAGCCCCCAAGAGCGACGCGCTCTTTAAAGGCTGCGTGGCTCCTGCGGGCTTTTCGACCCAGCTTGTGGGGCTGGCGGTGGGGGGAAGCGCTGCTTTCTCCCACCGCCAGCCTCCAAACCAGGTCGGAGAGTAGCGCGAAGGCATCGCCCGCCTTCCCACTGCCCCCCGATCCTCTGGGGCTGGCGATGGGGGGACTCTCCTGGCTTCAGCGAAAGCAACGCGAAACCTCCGGAGCTCAGGCTTCGCGTTGCTATCGCTGAAGCCAAGGAGCCTGCATTCGCCCCATAGGATGCACACACATTTCCCCTTCATTTTTGTGAAAAATACGGTATATATTTGTTCATTTTATGTCCCACTTGTCCTCTAAGAAGCTCAAAGGACACCCCTATTTTAACCTCAGAACCACCCTGTGAGGTAGGTTGGGCTAAGATGCAATGACTGGTCCAAGGTCACCCCATGAGCAACGTAGCTGAGTGGGTATTTGAACCCCAGTCTCTCTGGTCCTAGTCTAAAGCTCTAACCACTCCACTCCACTGGCCCTCTCACTGCACTCTCTGGTGGTCACAGAAAGGGTTTCCAAATGTTAAGAGAAAGGATAATCTTACCACATGGCTTCTGTTGCTGTTGTATTCCTGCAAGGGCAATTTGGAGCCCAACAAACCACTTTTGCCTTCCGAGATCCTTCCAGTGGCCCCTCCAAAATTCTTACTCTGTGGCACACAGGGAGAAAAGGGCAGAGAAACGAGACATTTGAGTGCAAGGAAAATTAGAAGGTCCATAAAAAACAACAACAACAACCAGTAATGAGAATTAAGTCTAAGAGTGTTTTGCACATGAGGCCTAAATCTCTTTGTGGCTTACATCACCTGTCTGTAATGTCAATGTGCTTTCTTTTTTATCCACATTTAACATTCACATGTGGTCTCGCACAAAATTTGCTCTTTAAGTCACTGAAAGTGGGGTCCTACTTGCTCTCACCCTACAATGCATGTGTGATTCTTAACAAGCTATAGTCTTGCAATACATGCCTCCTGCATCAACCTTTGGCAACCCTCTGTGGGCTGCGTCTGATGGGGGGGGGTCTCACCAAACATCTGGAGGGCAACCACTCTGGCAAAAGCTGTCATAGGCTATTGTGCACATTGAGTACACCCAAGGCTTAACTTACGACAGGGCTAGTACCTGCTCCCTATGTTTAGGTTTAGCTCTAGATCATAGGAAGTACAGTACCATACAAATGTACCTCTGAGCAGGGGCAGAGTGTATTTGCCTCACCAGTACTGAGTAACCATGAAGTGTATTTGCACATCAGAGTTTAGGGGGAAAGACTACTGGACTATGGATCCCGGGCAGAACTGAGATGCAGCATTTTTTAATTTTAACTTTTATCCTTACCAGAAGGCTTCTATAACCATTGCGCTTTTTGTAATACCAACAGCCAATAATCAGCAAAGCTGTAAGAATCACAACAAGAATTCCAATGCCTGCAGCCCTGTTTGGAAAAGAAGACGACACCGTTACAAAACACATATGGGAACAAGGAAGATTTTACTATATCCTGTGCGAAGCACAGTTTTAACACAGGGCTAGGCAAACCAGGAGACGCAACAACTGGCTTTGCTTTTGTAGCTTTGTAGGGAATGTGATAAGCATGTTGAATCAACTCTATGAAACTCTGCATATTCAGTACAGAATTTGTGCAAAAAGATACACAGGCAGCTAGGAACAAAGAAATAAACTGGGCTTTTGATTATGGGCTGCAATACAACTGGCATGCTGCATGATGAGGCTTCCATCTGAATAGATTTTGATATGGAATTATCTCCTTGTTACGACACTGACACAATAGGATTTAGAGGGGATGAAAGGGCTGAGTTCAAAAATATTTCAGTACCAGCTGCATGCTGCAGGTGGAAATGGCATGCACATAACTACATCTCACCCAAGAGACAACCTCTCACACAGCGGAGGGGACAGGTGCGTCCCCCTGAGGGTGATGGGACGTAAAAGTGAATGCGCAAATGATTACAGTGGTGCCCCGCAAGACGAATGCCTCGCAAGACGGAAAACTAGCTAGACGAAAGAGTTTTCCATTTTGGAGGTGCTTCGCAAAACGAATCTCCTATGGGCTTGCTTCGCAAGACGAAAATGTCTTGCGAGTTCCTGCGGGGTTTTTTTCCTCCCCCCCTTTTTCTAAGCCGCTAAGCCGCTTATCCGCTAAGCCGCTAAAAGCCGCTAAAAGCGCTAATCCGCTAATCCGTCAATGGGCTTGCTTCGCAAGACGAAAAAACCGCTAGACGAAGAGACTCACAGAACGGATTCTTTTCGTCTTGCGAGGCACCACTGTATTTGTTTATTTGTGGTGTTTATAGTCCACCTCTCACCTGAAAGTCCCAGGGTGGAAAATACATAAATATGCTGAAATTGAACAATGACAATAAAATGGGAACAATGAAAATAAGAAATAAGGCAGAAGCGGCAGTGAAAACAAACTTATCAGAACTCAATGCGCCTCTACCAAAGGTTTGGGCGAAGAGGAGCCTCTTCACCTGCCATAAAAAGTAAGCAGAACTGAAGCAAGATGCCCCTCAGAGAAGTCATTCCAAAGGCACCATGCTACTGCAAAGAAAGGTAAGGTAAAGGACTCCTGGATAGTTAAGTCCAGTCAAAGGTGACTATGGGGTTGCGGCGCTCATCTCACTTTCAGGCCAAGGGAGCCGGCGTTTGTCCACAGACAGCTTTCCAGGTCGTGTGGCGAGGTTGACTAAACCGCTTCTGGTGCAGCGGAACACCAAGACGGAAACCAGAGCACATGGAAACACCGTTTACCTTCCTGCTGGAGCGGTACCTATTTATCTACTTGCACTTTGATGCAAATAAAAACCTCCCATGGACACCCTCAACGTAAACCTCACTGGGTTCTCAACAAGATGACATCTTTATGTCGAAAGTCCGATCAAGCTTGGGATATTCAACTTAGGAATGTAGGAAGGTGCTTTAAATTGAGTCAGACCCTTGCTCCATCTGGCTAGATATTGTCTACCCAGACTAGCAGAGGCTTCAAGCAGGATTCTTTCCCAGGCCTCCCTAGAAATGCCAGGGATTGAATCGGGGAACTACTGCATGCAAAACGGATACTCAACCACTAAGCTACCACTCTTCCCAATTGCATATATTCCCCAAAGCATATCTGCAGAGCAAACTAAGCCGATTCCATTTCCAACGGGATTATTGTCAGGTGTGCGTGCAGGAGCCAGGCCCTGTGACCAATAGGACTCTGCAGGACTGGGGCCTTCCTAAATTTGTTCTGAAGAGGCAAGGCACGGCCACACAGGTGAGGCCGATTGGTAACTCACAGCACCTGGTGGCAAGAGCGGGAAGGGCAGCATTTCCCCTTTGGCTCTTTGCCACAGCAAAACCTTCCCTGCCTTGCTGCGTTTGACTCCTTGCTTCTTGATCCTTGGACCTTTGACTTCGTGACTCCTTGCTTCTTGATTTTAATTGTTTTAATGTTGTATTTTAATCTTGTTTTTAAGTTGTATTCATTCAACTCATTTTTATTATTGGTTGTTAGCCGCCCTGAGCCCAGCCTTGGCTGGGGAAGGCGGGGTATAAATAAATTTTATTATTATTATTACTACCGGTATTATTGATCCTCGGACCCCTGACCTCATGACTCCTTGCTTCCTGACCATTGGACCCTCGGCTTCTTGACTCCTGGCTCTCTGACCCTTGGACTCTTGGCTTTCTGACTCTTGGCTTCTGGACTCCCATTCCTGCTCCCACCCCGCCATCTTGCCCCCGGTCCCAACATCCCCAGTCAAGACTTCAATCACCCGTGAACCGGACCATGACAATTATTTTCACAGCTATTGCATGTGGTGTTGTGGATGCCCCCTTCATATGTGAGCACAACCGCTTTGTGTGTAAGCCCAACCCCATCGTCTCATTTCCAGCACTCCTATGAACTCAAGTTCCTGGTGACACCTGAAAAACCATTACAGTATAGCGTAAAGTAGCAGAGAGTGGGAGTGTAAATAAGCAAAGTATGTTTTCTTTCTTTCTTGAATAAGGCTGAAGAGAAAGGGCGATGAGAGTCTCTGTGCTGCAAGTGAAGCAACGAGAGCTGAAGAAATCAATAAGATATCATAGAATCATCAACTTGTAGAGTTGGAATGGGGGTCATCTGGTCCAAGCCCCTGCAGTGCAGGAATCTTTTGCCCAGCGTGGGGCTCGAACCCACAACCCTAAGATTCAGCATCCCATGGTCTACCAACTGAGCTATGCCAGCCTCTCAAATCAACCTTGGGCAACCCTCGGTGGGCTGGGTCTGATGGGTCTGACTCCAACCAGAACGAAAGACACAGAGGAAGATACCAGAGGCCTCAGAGGAATGTGGGAAACGGTCTACTTGTGCAGAGATGTGTTTGCTAGCACAGACATCTGAGTCACAGGAAATCCCAGAACACAGACTGTTAACTTTGGGTCCAGCAGATAACAAGGCAACAGCGTTCCGATCAAAGCTCTGTAGAGCATCACCTACGACTCCCCGCTAACCCAAATCGGCTACATTGGACCTGACCCCCTCAATCAAGTGATTGTGTAAGTACGAATGTAATGCAATTAGAATTATGAGTATAATTAGTGTTGTCAACCTGTTACTGAGAATTTCAGTAAAAGGTGACTTAATTACTGTGTTGTCTTATCAACTCCCATCTCTCTAAGATTCTTGCTCTGTTGACCAGGGCCTTGACCGTCTGCTAGCAGGAGGTATTTTAAGAGATAATGTTGCCATCACTGGCC
Organism: Podarcis vaucheri; assembly: GCF_965113315.1. NCBI lineage: Eukaryota > Metazoa > Chordata > Lepidosauria > Squamata > Lacertidae > Podarcis > Podarcis vaucheri. Next base: position 20,963,474 of record NC_138755.1, on the reverse strand, counting down.
TCTTTAAAGGTAAAGGTACCCCTGACCATTAGGTCCGGTCGCGGACGACTCTGGGGTTGCGGCACTCATCTTGCTTTACTGGCCAAGGAAGCTGGCGTTTGTCCACAGAAAGCTTCCGGGTCATGTGGCCAGCATGATTAAGCTGCTTCTGTGAACCAGAGCAGCACACGGAAACTCCGTTTACCTTCCCTCTGGAGCGGTACCTATTTATCTACTTGCACTTTGATGTGCTTTCGAACTGCTAGGTGGGCAGGAGCTGGGACCGAACAACGGGAGCTCACCCTGTCGCGGGGATTCAAACCGCCAACCTTCTGATCGGCAAGTCCTAGGCTCTGTGGTTTAACCCACAGCGCCACCCACGTCCCTGAGACTGGCTTCTTTAGGTCTACATATTCATATGTAGGTCCTGGCTTTTGCAATGCTTACTGGCCCTCAGTCCTCACAGTTTTGTGACAGTCTATTTAACTACTGTTGTTAGAAGGGTGGGGTACGATTTGGCTTAAATTACTGGGGAAAGTCAGGTTTTGGTTTTCATTAGAAGCCCCCAAGCTCCCCCCCCCCCAGTAATTTGAGCCCTGGGCCAGGCTGCTATTGCCTCTTATGGTGTAGTTTAGACTGTGCCATTCTCAAGTTACCCCTGGTCTACTGCATAAACTGTGAAGAACTGAAGTCAGGGTGGACAATCTTCAAAAGCCTGGAGAAATTAGCGATTGGATGCAGCGAGCCACCACATCAGAAACCTAACAAGAACAACACATTCATGCAGAAACACCCTTAGGACAACCACAGTTGGGGATAGTGGTTATAAATATTCTCCATTCATTCCACAAAGTATTAAAGTGTACATTAAAAGCAAAAGGGGGAAAAGGCACTTTACATTGGCAAGTCGACTCCCATCTCCCTCCCACCCTGAAATTTGTTCCCCCCTGGCTCCGTTTTCAGTCTTGTTTGTGGCCAGTTTCCCCTCCGACAGCAGTAGGGCTGTGGCTGCAGCAGCTCAGCTCTTGCAAAGCTGATCCTGGGTGGAAATGAGGTTCTGCAAGGTGGAAGTCCCTGTTTTGTAGTTTAAATTAAAACCCAGCAGCTGCTCTCTGCAAGTTGGGGGGGGGGGAGGCAAGGGTGGAAAGCAAGCCTGCCCCACCCAGAGAGAGAGGGGGAGCAGGGCGAGGGGTGACCCAGTGCCCACTGAGGGGCCATGTTAAATCTGCTCAGGGTCAAATCCAGGCAGCCTCTGGCAAGGGGGGGGCAGCAACAGAGCCTGTGCCATTTGGGGTGGGGGACGTGAGAGAGGCCCACCCCCAACGGCAGAATCTCGTATCCCTGTGTGGAATCAAGTGTCCATGAGTTCCAACGTCATTCTTTGTTCTTTTTCAAATAAAACCACTACCCTAGAAATGTTAATCTGAAAGCCCAGAGGAAGCATCCAGGGATGCCTCTCCGAATAGGACTTGTTCAGGTCCTGCCCACAGAGAAGGGCTTTCTCCTTCCCCCCGCCAAGAGACTGGCCAACACCCAATAGCACAGGGCCAAGAAGAAGGAAGCTTCGTACATGGGCAGAGGCTCAGCATACAGGGTGGGAGGGGGAGTAAAACAGGCACCCCCCCCCCAGGAAAGGGGTTATAAATGGATGAGCTGAGAGCTTGACCCTAGACTCAGATGGAGAAAACCACTCTCCCTTTTGCGACTAAAATTGCGTATTTGGAATGGCATTGAAATAGTTCGTCCATAAGTCCGATAGCTCTGCTTACTCTTCCGCTGAAAGAGAGGTGGATCCCTTTCCTCGAGCAAAGTTGCCATCTAGGTAGTGCTGTCCCCTGGGCATCTTGTTTGGTTCAGATCACACCTACAAAATGGACAAAGGGGTGACCATTTTCATTGTATCCTTGATAATCTTGGCAGAAACACAGCCTCACTTGTTGACTGGACAGTTTCTTAAGAAAGGAAACAGCTCCCTGGCAATGTTTCCCAAATATGCATAGCTACTCAGCTGAAATCTTGGTTGGGGAACCATCTAGGTCAGGCATAGTCAAACTTGGCCCTCCAGATGTTTTGGGACTACAACTCCTACGATCCCTAGCTAACAGGACCAGTGGTCAGGGATGATGGGAACTGTAGTCCCAAAACATCTGGAGGGCCGAGTTTGACTATGCCTGACCTAGATGGTTCAGAAAGGTTTTAGTTTTTACGTTTTTTAATTTTTATTTTTTTTGGTCTTTTCTAGTTTACTTTAGATATCGTCTCAATCCTTCGAAAGAGAAAAAAGGATGCTAGGAAAATGATTATACATTGATCCATTAAAGGCAAATGTTTGCACTGACCACTAAAAGGAAATCTCAGTGACTGAATGAGCCGGTTGCTTATTAAAGTATTTTAATAAAGTTCTGCATGTGAAAAATCTAAGTGAAATAAATAGTCTCATCAACATTTCCCCACCCATTCACTTCTTTGCTTCCATGCCTTCTGGGCGGGGGGGGGGGGCATTTCAGACTATTGTAATCTGCAGAATATCTATACAGTGGTACCTCGGGTTACAGATGCTTCAGATTACAGACTCCGCTAACCCATAAATAGTACCTCGGGTTAAGAACTTAGCTTCTGGATGAGAACAGAAATCGCGCGGTGGCAGCGGGAGGCCCCGCTAGCTAAAGTGGTGCTTCAGGTTAAGAACAATTTCAGGTTAAGAACGGACCTCCAGAATGAATTAAGTTCTTAACCCAAGGTACTACTGTATACATAGCAGGTTAAGAGCACATGCATTTTAGACTGTATGGTAGGCGAAAGGCTTTGCATTCAGAATCATCCTATATTTAGTCTCTTGCATCCCCAGTTAAAAGGCAGAACAGAGAACAAGTTATGTGAAATATGCTGTCTGAGCCCCTGAAGACCTGCTGTCAATCAGAACAGACAGTTCAGGGCTAGCTGGTCAAACATTCTGGTAATGGAGCAAAGAGACAGAAAGTGGACTGCAGGGCAGGACTGACTTTGAAATTGTACCCTTGAACCTATCAAATTTAAACATGGTGTGCTAAAAACAAAACCCACACTTTTAATTCATAAAAGAAAGTGGGAAACGTTTTAAATAATAAAAAGTGGGCAGAGTGTTCTTACAGCTAGATATCATCGATTATTTAATGGCGCCTGATCACTGATTGCAGGAGGGAGCTGGGTCAGTTATTACACCAAAACGTAATAAACCTATTTTAAAAAATGAAATAAACTTCCAGTCCCTGAACCACTGTTTGAAGAACAGAGAGAGATTCCAGGATTTAGAATTCGGTGACCCTTGATTTTGAAAAAGACACACTGGAGCATTGTGTAACTTTAAAAAATCAAAAACTTAATAGGTTTTGCTATTAGGATGTGAATGAACACAACTCTGCAAAGGCAGTAGACCAACATTGTCTTAAGTTTATATTGCCCCGTGCTTTTCCTAATGTCACAATCTGATGGATTTATCTGCTTGTCATTTGTGTAAATACCCAAGGAAAATTAACCAGCCATATCAAATCAAACTGAATGGCTTCATCCAGAAAAGCACACAGATAAACATTTTGGCCCACAGCTATGCTACTTAAATCTCATTAAATGAAAGGAGATTGAAACAGCCTATCAAGTGTAGGATCGCAATCTTTGATTTCAGCAGTGCACAGAATAGAAAACTGTGCTGTGAACTAAAATTACAGAGCTACCACAGTCAGGTAAGGGGGGGACCCATGCTAAAGGTCCCACAATTTAAGAAACTTATTTATTAATCAAATACATTTTTCCCCAAGAGATAAGAAAACTGGTCAAACTGAAATTAAATACAACATGAAAATCTTGTGGAAGAAATAAACAAGGCTTACCTTTCTTACAGACTCTGGCTGAGTGCTAAGGCATAACCAGATTTCCTTCCTCCTCTTTCTCTTTTTTCCTTTTTTAAATTTCCTCCTTAGGACTACTGAGCTCTCATGACCATCACGAGTCTGAATTCCTGGCGGTGCAGCTTTTTGATCGCTTTAATTAGCGTGAAAGGCTAAGACCAAAGAAATGGTTTCTGTTCTTTCCATTTCTTCCCAAACCCCTCCCAGAGGGAAGTCACATTCAGTTCAGTGGGACTCAGTGGCGTAGCGTGGGTTGTCAGCACCTGGGGCAAGGCAAGTAATTTGCGCCCCCTAACCTGTGGATTTGCGCCCCCTAACCCTAACCCCCAGATGTTGCGCCCGGTGCGCCCGGCCCCCCCTGCACCCCCCACGCTACGCCACTGATGGGACTTGCTCCCTAGCTAAGTGTGTCTAGGATTGCTTATGCAAACAATAAAGAGTAGCTGTTCAAATTATTGTGTGCAGCAATCCAGACCTCTTTTCTTGAAGCCCTGTAGAGGGGCAGAAGCAAATGCTTAATACAAGTACAGTGGACGCTCGGGTTGCGAACGTGATCTGTGCGGGATGCATGTTCGCAACCCGCAGCGGTGCATCTGCGCACGTCCGGGTTGCGATTCGGTGCTTCTGCACATGCACAAAGCGCGATATAGTGCTTCTGCACATGTGCGACCCCCGAAACCTAGAAGTGACCCGTTCCGGTACTTCTGGGTTTCGGCAGTCCGTAACCTGAAAAAACACAACCTGAAGCGTCTGTAACCTGAGGTATGACTGTACAGTGGTACCTCGGGCTAAGAACTTAATGCGTTCTGGAGGTCCGTTCTTAACCTGAAGCTGTTCTTAACCTGAGGTACCACTTTAGCTAATGGGGCCTTCTGCCGCCGCCACCTGATTTCTGTTCGCATAACTAAAGCAAAGTTCTTAACCCGAGGTACTATTTCTAGGTTAGTGGAGGCTGTAACCTGAAGCGCCTCTAACCTGAGGTACCATTGTACAAAGAACAGCTGCAGGTATGATCATTTCAGCTCAAACTGCACCTGAATTCTAATAACCGGCCTGATGGGCCTCAAAAATTGTGGGGATGCCATTGAGACAGTCCTATATAAGCTCCATCATTTTTGACATCAAAGAGGGTGCTTGCAGCAAGGCCTCTGCTCTTTAAAATATGGTGAGATTAATATGGAAAGAGACATCCCTGCAAGCTGGTTAAGGGCTCAGCCTGCAGCCTTGTAAAACAAATGCACAGATTTTTTTAAAAAATAAAGTTTAACACAAAAGCTACCTATAGAAATATAGAACCAATAAGAAGGTGGAGGGGACTAGATGGGTTCATCTGAATTAACTGCCCATACAGCGGTAGTGATGTATGGAAGTGAGAGCTGGACCATAAAGAAGGCTGATCGCCGAAGAATTGATGCTTTTGAATTATGGTGCTGGAGGAGACTCTTGAGAGTCCCGTGGACTGCAAGAAGATCAAACCTATCCATTCTGAAGGAAATCTGCCCTGAGTGCTCACTGGAAGGACAGATCGTGAAGCTGATGCCACCTCATGAGAAGAGAAGACTCCCTGGAAAAGACCCTGATGTTGGGAAAGATTGAGGGCACAAGGAGAAGGGGACAACAGAGGACGAGATGGTTGGACAGTGTTCTCGAAGCTACCAGCATGAGTTTGACCAAACTGCAGGAGGCAGTGGAAGACAGGAGTGGCTGGCATGCTCTGGTCCAGGGGGTCACGAAGAGTCGGACATGACTAAATGACTAAACAACAACAACAGCATTGAACTTGAACTGGTAGCAGGAGATAAAAAAGGGGATGTGTATAGATGCTAGGGGGACGTGGGTCTAAACCACAGAGCCTAGGGCTTGCCGATCAGAAGGTCAGCGTTTCAAATCCCTGCGATGGGGTGAGCTCCCGTTGCTCAGTCCCTGCTCCTGCCAACCTAGCAGTTCGAAAGCCCATCAAAGTGCAAGTAGATAAATAGGTACCAGTGGGAACGTAAGCAGTGTTTCTGTGTGCTGCTCTGGTTCGCCAGAAGCGGCTTAGTCATGCTGGCCACAAGACCCGGAAGCTGTCTGCGGACAAAGGCCGGCTCCCTTGGCCTGTAAAGCGAGATGAGCACCGCAACCCCAGAGTCATCTGCGACTGGACTTAACGGTCAGGGGTCCCTTTACCTTTATAGATGCTAGGAGAGGATAAATTTATTGATTAATATCCTTCCTTCCTCAGGTCTGTGAGTTCAGCAGAGTGCATCTCTTAAAATGGTCTCTGAGCAATGGACCTAGCTACTAGGGCACTGATTTTCTGCCTGTATTTTTCACTGTCCTGTCCAGCTTTAATAAATTCAGTGGGGGTGGGGCACAATACTTGCGTAAAAGAGTATAATACTCACCACCTGGTTTTCTATAAATGTTTCCAGCATGTGCCTTTTTTTTGTAAGCATGTAAATATTTGCTTCAGGCCACCACAACAGTTGCATGTAGTACCACCAAAATCAGCACCTTTTCCACGCTACTTTATCCTACATTGCACAAATGGAAAATAGCCCATGGAAGCAGGGTAGAAAGAGCCATGAGGTGTGGGGTGGGGAGCAGGGGGGGAATAGCATGAGACCCAAAGTCAATGAGAGGCTTTCTTGTACTCCTTATGGCTAAAAACAAACCAGGTATACTTTCTTCCCTCCCGGAGAAGAATTCATCAATAACTGCTTGCAGAGAGCGGGCATCACATAAAGGGGCTCTTTGTCATTGCTAGCAGCCGGGCAGTCACAAATCACCCATGTGATGATAATGCCAGTGCATTTGTGCTTCGCCATGGGCTGATCTTGCATTCAGATGACTCAAGATTCCAGATGTCAAAGGTCTATTATTCTCGAGAGCGATGAAGAGATCCCTGTTCGTGTTAGCGAATGCCTTCGGAGCAGGCAGTTGCAGAAAAAGTAATATTAATAACCAAGCAGTTTGTAAGGTGAAAACATGGACTTGATCCTGGTCTTGGTTTTGCTGGGGGGGGGAGTATCCTTAGTAGTCTGCTTGTATAAATTCCAAATTTGCTATACTAACTGCCCCCTCCCTGTTTTAACTCCTATGCAGCTGGCAGCAGACCTCTGTTTACAGATCTATTTCTTTTTTAAAATCCATTTTTGTTGTTGTCTGGTTCTGGTAACACCCACCAGAAGTCTTTCTACCAGTACCATGCTACTCCTAACTGCTGAGCAAGGTCAGTCATTATGTTGACCTGGAAAGGTGAGCTGGTTTGGAAGCCCTGCTTGAGGCAAATGATGGCCAAGGTGACCCTGGAAGCAGCTGTAGCATGGAGCTCATCTGCATTTCACATTACTGGATGTAGCCCCAGGCATAACTAAAGGGGGAGGTGATGGTTAATACCAGCCACCTGTGTTCCCAGGTGATGTAGCCTAAAGGTAAATGTAAAGGGACCCCTGACCATTAGGTCCAGTCGTGACCGACTCTGGTGGCGCTCATCTCGCTTTATTGGCCGAGGGAGCCGGCGTACAGCTTCCGGGTCATGTGGCCAGCATGACTAAGCCGCTTCTAGTGAACCAGAGCAGCGCACGGAAACACCGTTTACCTTCCCGCCGGAGCGGTACCTATTTATCTATTGCACTTTGATGTGCTTTCGAACTGCTAGGTGGGCAGGAGCAGGGACCAAGCAACAGGAGCTCACCCCGTTGCGGGAATTCAAACCGCGGCATTCTGATTGGCAAGTCCTAGGCTCTGTGGTTTAACCCACAGCACCACCCGCGTCCCTCTAGCCTACCTGGGTCTATAAAGGTTGTGTGTATCTTCATTGGGGTGCATTTGGGTGCATCTTCTTGCTACAGAATATTTTCCACCGAATGCTGTGAGCTGGGGCGAGGAGGGAGCCTTTGGACCTCTGCTGTAAGTTTGTACCTTTAAAAAAAAAAAAGTTAGACCTGATCTCCCATCTGTCTCTGGAATCTCTGTGTATCTGAACTCTTGCGAGTCCACTACTCGCTCAGTCAGCTCCAGTGCCGGATTTATGTATAAGCTAAACAAACTATAGCTTAGCCCCCCCCCCAAAAAAAAAAATTAAAAGAAAAATACCTGGATGTACATTTCCAAAATATAAGATAAAAAACAAATAAAATAAAACCTACACACAGCAACAGTGTTTTGTGTTGTGTAGGCTCCTATGATGTAGGTAATAGGCCCTGCCATTATCACTGGTTTGCTATTATTATTTCATGTTATAGCAAGTTTCTAAAGACTAGATTATGCGTCTTTGTAAATTGTGTTTCTAAAGGGACTTTTGTTATTGCCAAATGCCAATGTGTTTGCATTATTAAGTTTGTTATGAATAAAAAATCATTTTAAGTTAGAGCTGAATAATTATTTCACTATTAATATACTTCTTAATTGTATTTCACTATTAATATACTTCTTAATTGTATTTGAGTTCAACAATTACTTTGATAAAATACATATTTGCTATGTGCAAATGGCTTTAGATACCTATTAGGTCCATAAATTACCGTATAGCATATATTCAACACAAAAAACAGGGACAATTTGTTGTTGACAAAGGACAGCTGGACATATAAAGGGCCCCATTACCTTCAGTAGCTGAGGGCCTCATCAAACCTAAATCCTGCCCTGGTCAGCTCCTGTTCATGAAATAGGAGAGGGTTCATTTTGTCCTTTCTATACAGCTTTATATTTTTAAGGAAAAGAAAAATCTCAAAAACAGTTTACAACACGTTAAAATGTCGAATGAAACAATCTGGAATAAAACGTTACTGAAGAAAGTCAACTATAAACTAAAATACCTTAAAGTAGGGTTGCCAAATGTCCAGATTTTCAGGGGGGAATTTGAGGAAATCGCCAAAATGTCCAGATTTTCAGGGGGGAATTTGAGGAAATCGCCAAAATGTCCAGGTTTTTGAAACTCCCCACCCACCCCCCGCAAAGGTCAACTTTTACTTCTTTAAATATGGCAACCCTATCTTAAAGATGACAAATAACGCATTACAAAGGAGGTCAACTACAAAATGCACATTTAACGGAGCAAAGTTAACAACAAAATGAACTTAAACATTTCAAAGGAAAACATTACTAAAGGAAGTAGAATATGAAATGCACATTTAAAGCAGCATTTATTCCCTTTCCTTTCAAATAGTTCTTCCCTTTCCTTATATTTTATTGTGAGCCTTCAGTTGTTTGTAGTATGGTTAGTTTTCAGATGAAACAAAACATGTTATTTTTTTAATTTTCCTCTCTAGAGGGAGCTCCTGTAACATGTCAACTTATAAAGGGTTAGAAAGCTTTCCAACTGCGTCACTACACAATTGCCAGGTGTGCAAGATTTGTACAGATGCCTCAGGATGTCTATGGAGTGCATCTCCCAGCTCATTCCATTTCTTAATGTCATAAGTACCCCCCTCTGGAAACCAGGGGCACAGTCTAGCAATCTCTAACAACAATTTTTCTACTAGGGGTGCTAAATGCTTATCATGCCCTGCCTGAGCTAGCAAAAATAACAAATTATTCCTATGCTTTTCCTGCCCATGTGAAAGCTTGCTTCCCATGATCTCACAAGACGCGTAATAGACGCGCGTCTTTGGGGCTCGTTCCGAGCGAATGAGATCCTAAGTCCGGGAATCGTTTTGCAGGAGATGATCCACCACGACTGAGGGATAGCAGGTTGCTAGCTCCGAGGGGAATCCAATCCTGGGGGTTTCCTTTTGTTGAGGTTTCCTTTTAGCTTTGCCTCACACACTGAGGTTTTTTTACAAGCCTCACACAGTTTCTTTTTTAAGTTTGCCTCACACGGGGCACCACTTGAGGCATTCTCAAAGTAAAGGAAGGATTGAACTCTGATTAATAAGAATACACACAGAGGCTTGAACCAGGAAGACTCTGGGAAGGGTGCGTATAATTGTCTCTCTCTCTGCCTCTACCCCTTGGCCCAGGTCGTTTTATTCACAAAAGAACTTTTTACAGAGTGTTCATAAGAACCAATCAGATTTCTTCTGAGCATTTCCACAAACCCCAAGTGGGAACAAAGTTAAACTACCAAAACTAATTAAGCGCACATATTTCTGGAGTAAACAAAGAACAGAACTACAAAGGAGAGCATTTGGCAACCCCAGAGGTGAAAAACAAGTGATATACATGATAAGAAGGATAGCCAGGAGGACAGCGATCATTATCACCTTTATGTGAAACCTGTTTCCTAGCACTAAGATTAACAGCCTAAGATTAACATATCAGAAAAGCTACATCAAAAGAAGCTGCCCACTATCTTTGATGACCCAGGATGCCTGCTGTGTATGTGACTTGTGAAGAAAGAGAAATGGAACAGGGATGCAGAGGTATGGATTGATCAAGAATCATATCAAAATAGTTTAAACCCAGTCAATGCAATGCTTTCATTGCTGACACAGATGGCTTACTCTATATTTATTATAATTCCTCATAGCAATCCCACCTGATCACTACATGTGTCACCCAGGAGATCGCAGCCACAGAGATAAGAAAAAGTTGTTTTGTCGTCTGGAGAGGTCACTTCCTGGTTTGCTGCAACAAGGCAACTGGGTGTTGGAATTTTGGGCCCCTAACAATTTTGTGCCCGGGGCAACCCACGCTATGCTACTGAAACAGGTTGAAGATTTCACCAGAACCTGCCACGGTGCAACGTAGGTAAGTGATGCTTTCGTAGGGGCAGCAGCTGGATAAGAAGGGTTTCAGAACTTACAGGGTTAAGAGTTCTGAATGACGTCTCACATCTTGAGGCGTGGCTACGCTACACATACGGGAGTGGTTTTCTCTGTGTGTGTTCATTCTCGTACACTCTGCGAGAGGAAAGATGTGCGAGCTTTCGCCGGGTGAAATTTACGATGTTATGCTACACGATTAAAGGCTGAAGAAGATAAGAGAACGCCTTGTGTGTGTTCTGATTTATTACCCACACACTGCAATCGCTTCTGACCGCTGTATTCGCTCTGCTAAACCGGCCAAAGAGGCAGGAGGACGTTTCCGTGATCGGCACAGGGAGCTTGCGTGCGTAGCGAAAGCGTGCCGGGCTCCATTTCGGCCCTCTTGGCTGCCATAGGTTATGGGCAATTAGCCAAAGCTTTGAAGCTGTTGCAGGAGAGACGTCCCATGTGTGGGGGAAGCCAGCTGTGAAGACGCTGGAGCCAGCTAGAGCTTTGCTTTCTTTGAGGCTGAAAGGAGCTCACTGGGAGGAGAAGCTGATCTGCCGGGAGCCGGAAGGAGCTACTGCTGTTGTTCGTGAGTATGCTCAGCCCCAGGGGAGGAGATGGCAGACAGTCATGAATCATATTCCGTCCCCTTCGAAAAATTAAACGGACGAAACTGGCAAGAATGGAGCCGGAAGCTGAAGGCCTGGCTGGTAGCCAAGGGGCTGTGGGAGGCGACCCAGGGGCCCCCTCTACAGGCTGCAGCAGGCGCATCGGCGGCAGATGTAGCAGCTGCTCATGCTTCACAAAGGCGCAACCAGAAAGCCCTGGGAGCTATAGTGCTCAGTTTGGAGGGTTCACAGCTGCCTTTGGTCGAGGATCTTGACACTGCTCAGGAAGCTTATGAGGCTCTAGAGAGAGTGCACCACAGGACCACGGCTGGTGCAAAGATCCACACGACTAGACGCTTGTTTGAGATGAAGTTGCGTCCAGGTGGCAACATCAGACAGCGTGTTACTGAGATGCTCTCTGTTTTCAATGAGTTGAGGCTGTTGCAAGTCAACTTTTCAGAGGAGCTGAAGGTTTATATTGTGCTCAGCTCTTTGGACAAAAGTTATGACAATTTGTGTCTAACTTTGGAGTCGATGAGTCCCGCAGATCTTACTCTGCAGTACGTGACAGGACGCTTGGCTGACGAACAGGAACGCCGTGTCAGAGAGGCCAGAGCTGGCACAGGGAGCCTGTCCAGTTGCAAGCCAGCTGAAAGCTCTGTTCAGGCTTTTTCCACTCGTCGGTGTTATGTCTGCAATTCCACCAGTCATCTCAAAAGGTCCTGTCCACAGAGGAGCAGAGAGGCCGGGCAGGATGTATCCAAGGTCGTTTCCCATGGGAACCAGTCCAGGAGAGGAGGCCAGCGTGGGAACGCGAAGGAAGGACGTGACTCAGAGAGGGGAGACTGTTCTTATCATCTCACTGCTTCCATGGCAACCCTAAAGAACAACTCCAGCAAGGACACGGTGGTGCGCTGGATAGTCGATACAGGAGCGAGTCATCACCTGATTGGAGAGACACCTGCTGTCGGGATGCGGAACTGCAGGGCTGTTTCAGCTGGGAAAACTGTTGTATTTGCTGATGGGTCACAAAGGCCATTGTCTAACGTTGCAAATGTTTATGTTTCCTTTTTACAGGCGGAGCTGGAAGTCTACGTTGTGCCAGAGATGCATTGTTGTCTATTATCTGTACCTGCTCTTGTAAAGGAAGGGTACAAGGTTTGCTTTGAAAATGATGTCTGTTCCATTTCCAGAGGGGGGAAACAGCTTGTCAACGTGGAATGCAAGAACAATCTCTTGCATCTCTTGTTCTGGAGACACCTCTGGAGGGTGGGGGGAATGCCGAAAGAGCACAGGCGCAGTGTGCTAGTGTTCCCAGTCATGATTCTTGTGTTCACTTGTGGCACAGGAGAATGTTGCACAGCTGTTTGGAAGATGTTCAGAAGTTGCCCAGCTGCACTAAGGGTTGCAAACTCAAAGCATGTGGGAAATCCCTAGAGTGCAGGGCATGCAGAAAAGTAAAGGTACAAAGGTGCAGTTATCCCAGGGTGGAGAGGGTAACCACAAAACCTTTTGAGCTTGTACACACAGACCTGTTTGGACCCATGGAGTGTCCGAGTCTGGGTGGAGCCAGGTTTGTGCTGACGCTGACAGACGATTTTAGTCAGAACGGTTGGTCTTTCTCGCTGAAGACGCAAGGCGAGGCGGCGCAACTGATCAAAGATTGGGTTGCGGAGGTGGAACTGAGGTTCTCCACCAAAGTACAAGGGTTCAAGAGCGACCGTGGGTCACAGTTTACTGGGTCTGCTCTGAAGGAGTTTTTCAAGCAAAAGGGAATACGTCACCAGGTGACGGGTGCTAAGTCTCCTCAAGAGAGAGGTGTGGCAGAGCACAGGAGCAAAACACTGGCTGAAGCTGTCAGGGTTCTACTGTGTGACTCTGGGTTGCCTCAGAGCTTTTGGAGTGAAGCTTGGAAAGCTGCCAGCTTTACATTTAACAGGTCCTATAACCAAGTTATAGGTGACACACCGTTTTTTCTGTTGCACCGGAAAAAGCCACAGGTGCATTTCTTCCGTGTGTTTGGTTCAAGGGCTTGGGTGCCTATACCAACGGCTCAACGGAAGGAAGGTGGTCCGAGGTACCAGAAAATGATCTTCTGTGGGTATGAACCTGCGACAAATGGGTGGAAGTTTGCATACCCAGCAGGTGATCAGACCAAGCTTCTGGTCAGTAAGCATGCTGAGTTCTGTGAGCAGGATGGTTGGTCAAGACTCAATAATGGTCCTGATGTTCTCTCAGAATGTCTGTCTGATTCTGAGGAGGAAGGAGAGGCAGAGGCTGAGCCTGTTGCTGAGGACCAGGTCTCTGATGAGGGTCAAGCACAGGGTTGGGTGTCTCCACAGGCTGTTAAGAGAGAACCCAAGAGTGAGCCTTTGTCTCCTGTTAGCAAAGTCCAGAAGGCCCAAAGACGCAGCAAGTCAGAGGGGGAGTCTTCTGAGGTAGGGGACACGCTTGCTGACCCCAGTGGGTCGAGGAGCACCTGAGTTTGTGCTCAGACGGTCAACACGCACCACAAAGGGGATTCCACCTGAGAGGTTTGAGGTCACCAGTGCGTGGGTTGGTTTCGCACAGTGCGATTCTGGGAGTGTTGAAGGGGTTCAACAGTTGCCTGGGACAGATGCCAGAGGAAGGCAAAAGGCAATGGGAGGTGAGTTGAACTCAAAGGTCTGTAAATGGGTGTTCACAGTTTCCCTCAAGATGCAAGACGAGAGGGGGTGTTAAGGGTTTCAGAACTTACAGGGTTAAGAGTTCTGAATGACGTCTCACATCTTGAGGCGTGGCTACGCTACACATGCGGGAGTGGTTTTCTCTGTGTGTGTTCATTCTCGTACGCTCTGCGAGAGGAAAGATGTGCGAGCTTTCGCCGGGTGAAATTTATGATGTTATGCTACACGATTAAAGGCTGAAGAAGATAAGAGAACGCCTTGTGTGTGTTCTGATTTATTACCCACACACTGCAATTGCTTCTGACCGCTGTATTCGCTCTGCTAAACCGGCCAAAGAGGCAGGAGGACGTTTCTGTGATCGGCACAGGGAGCTGCGTGCGTAGCGAAAGTGTGCCGGGCTCCATTTTGGCCCTCTTGGCCGCCATATAATTGTCTCTCTCTCTGCCTCTACCCCTCGGCCCAGGTCATTTTATTCACAAAAGAACTTTTTACAGAGTGTTCGTAAGAACCAATCAGATTTCTTCTGAGCATTTCCACAAACCCCAAGTGGGAACAAAGTTAAACTACCAAAACTAATTAAGCACACATATTTCTGGAGTAAACAAAGAACAGAACTACAAAGGAGAGCATTTGGCAACCCCGGAGGTGAAAAACAAGCGATATACATGATAAGAAGGATGGATCAGGAGGACAGCGATCATTATCACCTTTATGTGAAACCTGTTTCCTCGCACTAAGATTAACAGCCTAAGATTAACATATCAGAAAGCTACATCAAAAGAAGCTGCCCACTATCTTTGATGACCCAGGATGCCTGCTGTGTATGTGACTTGTGAAGAAAGAGAAATGGAACAGGGATGCAGAGGTATGGATTGATCAAGAATCATATCAAAATAGTTTAAACCCAGTCAATGCAATGCTTTCATTGCTGACACAGATGGCTTACTCTATATTTATTATAATTCCTCATAGCAATCCCACCTGATCACTACATGTGTCACCCAGGAGATCGCAGCCACAGAGATAAGAAAAAGTTGTTTTGTTGTCTGGAGAGGAGAGGTCCCTTCCTGGTTTGCTGCAACAAGGCAACTGGTTGTTGGAATTTTGGGCCCCTAACAATTTCGCGCCCGGGGCAACCCACGCTATGCTACTGAAACAGGTTGAAGATTTCACCAGAACCTGCCACGGTGCAACGTAGGTAAGTGATGCTTTGGTAGGGGCAGCAGCTGGAGGGCACTTCCTGTACCCTCCACAACCCGGGATGTACCACCACTGGTTATATAGCCTCAGGAGCAGGGCTAAAAGCAGTCTCCCTGTACCCGTGTTGGTTCTCCCCCCCCCCTTTTACAGTTTGAATAGAGCAAATAGTGCATCATGCCAAATCCTTATAAATTTTATAATATTGTGTCATATAAGTGGGGAAGATTTAAAGCACAGTCTGGTTGTCACGGTCTGGTTCACGGGCGATCAGAGTCCCGGCAGGGGACGTCAGGACCGGGGACAAGATGACCGGGTGGAACAGGAGGGGGGGTCCAGAAGCCAGGAAGCCAAGGGTCCAAGGGTCAGAAAGCAAGGAGTCAAGGGTCCAGGATGAAGAAGCAAGGAGTCAAGAAGTCAGGGGTCCGAGGATCAAGAAGCAAGGAGTCGACAAGCCGAGATTCAAGGATCAGGAAGCAAGAAGCCAAAGGCAGGAAGGGTGTTGCTGTGGCAAAGAGCCGAAGGGAAATGCTGACCTTATATCCCTTCCCGGCTTTTGCCACCAGGTGCTGTGAGTTACCAATCGGCCTCACCTGTGTGGCCGCACCTTGCCTCTTCAGAACAAACTTAGGAAGACCCCAGTCCTGCAAAGTCCTATTGGTCACAGGGCCTGGCTCCTGCACGCACACTTGACACTGGTGGATGGAAAACTGGAGATGTGATTTCCCTCTGCTCATGGTTTTCTCTTGAAAACTACTTCTAACCAGCCAGCTTACTTCTACACATGCAGCCCCGACAGGAGAAAAATGACTAGAATGTAGAGATTCTAAGGCACAGCAAGCAGAAGACCCTCCAGCCACACTTCATCCTCCCTGCTGACCATCGCCCTGCAATTTAGGGGGCATCCATGTTGACCCAATTCTGCCCCATGAAGCAAGAGTTTTGAAATTTGCAACTGGTGGTGCAATATGAGAAGGGCTACACTATTAAACAACATGCTGTGCACCCATGGGTGGGAAGAGCTGCCCATGGGGGTAGGGCAAGTGTCTCAGGGTGTGTGTGTGTGGTGATGTCACCCCCCTCAGGGATAATACCCAGGGTGGACCACACCCACCGCATTCCCTTCCTCCGCCAGTGGAGCCTCTGTAACATATTCTCCTGGCAAGATTGGCTGTAGGCCTACTCTTCTTAGAATAATAATAGTTGCTTGGATAAGCCTACCTGCAGTTTCTCTGATCTTAAAAATGTTGCGAAGGGAAGGATTTCATAACACGTCATGTTGCAGGCGGCTTTTAGTTTGACCTCCTCGTCCTTCCCACTGCTTTGGCAGAGCTCAGATAAAATATTAGAAGAATGAGCACAATTATTTCTCCTCAGAAATACATGTGTGCCTCATTTCTCAGAACTTTGTGGTGCAGAAATGTGGAAAATGCTTCCTTTCAAACAGTGAGGATTGGGTCTGTTACATCTACCTCCCTGAAGCTCTGACTCCCTGACTAACACTTGGTTGCTAATTATTTTAACTGTTTAGAATGGAGCAATTGTTGCTGTTGTTTAGTCGTGTCCGACTCTTCGTGACTCCATGGACCAGAGCACGCCAGGCACTTCTGTCTTCCACTGCCTCCCGTAGTTTAGTCAAACTCATGCTGGTAGCTTCAAGAACACTGTCCAACCATCTCGTCCTCTGTTGTCCTCTTCTCCTTGTGCCCTCCATCTTTCCCAGCATCAGGGTCTTTTCCAGAGAGTCTTCTCTTCTCATGAGGTGGCCAAAGTCTTGGCGCCTCAGCTTCAGGATCTGTCCTTCCAGTGAGCACTCAGGGCAGATTTCCTTAAGAATGGATAGGTTTGATCTTCTTGCAGTCCACGGGACTCTCAAGAGACTCCTCCAGCACCATAATTCAAGCCCCTTTCATGGATCACTGCCTTGCTGTGGCGAAGGGGCTTGAATAACTCAGAGAAGCTATGAACTATGCCAAGCAGGGCACCCAAGATGAACAGGTCATAGTGGAGAGTTTTGACCAAATGTGATCCACCTGGAGGAGGAACCGGCAAGCCACTCCAGTATCCCTGCCAAGAAAACTCCATGGACAAAGACAACAGGCAATGGAGCAATTAAAATTAGTTTAATTCATTCTCCTGTTCGTTTTAGGAATTTATATGCTGCCCTTTGATTATATTTTTTTCAGGGCAGCTTGCAAATAAAATAGTGTCACACACCGCTCCAATCTCTGAGCAGTCTGAGAATCCAGGGGTTCCATACCTAAGGTCCATGGAAAAGAGGCACTGCGGAGACTGTGGTGTCTTTATGATATATGGTTTATTTAACATGTATACAACCTGAGCCTTCGTTGGAGGGGTTCACAGCATTAACACCCCAAGAGGGGTCTTGCTTCTCCTATAGCCACAGAAGCCTTGGATTCAAACATGAATCCACCATTGTGCTCTTTCCCTCTCCAGCTTGCTGTGTTTAACAAACTGCAACCTCTTACCCCTAGGTCACATCACCACCACTGCAATCCTAAACTCAACTCTGCTATCTCAGAGCTGAGGGAGGGGTACCTTCCATTTTCCACAGGGCACAGAAAGCCATCTCTCTGACTTTCCTTTGTCTTTGGTTAATGACTGATTTACCAGGTGATTTCCTGAATATGGGAAGTTAGTTCAATGGCTTAGCCTGTATCTTAACACTTGGCTAAATCCACCTATTAGACCCAGGAAATTAGGGAAATCTGACACTCCCAATCCCTGGCACCCCCAACTCATAACAGTACATAATAAAACAAAGCAGTATAAAAACATAAATAAAACTGAGGATTTAAACACCTTTTTAAAAAAAAAGTAATTTATCCTGCCTGACTGGAAATCCTGTGTACAGTCAAAGTGTGGAAAAAGTGGTAGCTTTTTAGCAGGGAAGAGAAAAATAACTACACATGCTCACTGACTTTATCATCACTTCAGCTGTTCCAGGAGTTTTTTTCTGGTGCTTGAGAACAGTAATGGGGCACAGTCACATCAAATTTGTCACGGTAGACCCCTTCCCTGCCTCTATGGGTGATGCAGACACACTGCTGAGCTATGAGCTATGAGCACACACTGAGGGCACTGGAAAACCATGGGCACAAAAAATATTTAAAAAAAAAATTGGAAAGAATTTGACACTTGATCTTTCGAAAGAAGCGCTGAAGGAGGCATCGTGGCAGAAACAAGAACTTGGTTCGACTTTCGACTTCCTCCCCTGCACACTCTTCCTTCATTTCCCCGTTCTTTTTATGACTTATCCCCACCTAAACCAGGGGGCGCCCCACCGACAGCAGATCAAAATAACGCCAGGAAGAAGGAAGAGCCCTGACAGTGTGTATGCACGCGTGCACATCTCGCCGTACATGCAAGTTTTGCGTCCTTGCAAAAAAACCCAAAACAAAACACCAGCAACGCGGCTTGCTTTTTTTGAATTGCATCGCCACCAATATCCTCATGTTGTTATTTGCATCCCTCCCACCTCACTGGCGTTCCTTCAGACGCATATTTTGCTTTTCCCCGGGGGTTGGTGGGGGGAGCACCCCAGTTTGCCCGTCTCTAGGGACCTTTCCAGGTCCGGCTCTGCGCACGACTCGTGCCAAGGAGGAGCGTGGGCGAGGACCAAGGAGCGCGCAAAGGCGCCCTCGCGCAAAGTCACCGCGCTTGACCCTGGCGGGGTGGCGGGCGGGACCAAGAGAAGGAGAAGGAGGAGCGCCGTCTGACATTTCCTGCCCAGGCTACCTTGCGAAGGGACTCCTGAGCCCGCCTCCCGCTCGCGAAAGCAAGGTGGGTTGGCCCCGGCCGGGCGCTTTTAGCCCTCCCGCCGTTGCCATACTGCTGCTGCTGCTGCAAGCCAAAGCCAGGCACCCGGGGTCTCCACCATGGAGCGCAGCTCGGCCGCCGTGGGTGCCGTGAGGCGCCTCCGCACGCATCCTGCTCAGCAGCACCAGCAGCACCCCCCTCGCCCAAACCAGCAGCAGCAGCCGCCGTGGCGCCCGGACCAGGAGCCCGACGGACTGGACGGGAAGAAGCCGGCGGGCAGCCGGGGAGGAGGAGGAGCGAGGGGCCTCCCGCTGCTGCCGGAGGCGCGCACGGCCCTGCTGCTGCTGCTCTACTTGCTGGCGCTGCGCGGGATCGCGCACCTCTCCCTGCGGAGGCTGGTGCAGCCGGCGGAGCGCCGCCCCGGCGAGGATTTCAGCGCCCCGCGCGCCAGGTAACCGCAGGTAGCGGCGGCGGCGGCGGCTCTCTCTCTCGCGCTTGCCGGGTCCCAGGTCCCTTCTTCCGTGGGGTGCGTGGGTGGGAAGGGTCCAGGGACAGATGCCCCCCCCATCAAGTACATAACTAACTGAGGTTCTGGCCCCCACCCCAACATAAAGTCTGCCCACCCCCTCGAACGTGAATCCTAGCTACACCCGTGGTTCCTTCCCCCGTCCTCACCGCGCACCTGCATCTCTGGGAGAGGGAGACATGGGCGTAGTCGGGGAGCGGGAAGACGGAGCCACAATACTATTGAAAAGCACTGAAAGTACACAATTATCTGAGGTCCTGTGTGCCCTCCCCTCCCAGCAGAAGCCCCCCCTCCAATGTCCTCAACAACTTAGGAGGATCCCCTAAAAAAAGCTTTGGCTGCCCCCCTCCCCAACAAAAATCTTGGCTCTGCCCATGGAGAGAGAGGTGGAATGCTCTCCTCCGGGAGGGCCAACTTGGCCCCACGCCCATGGGTGCCCAGGGCCATGGGTTCCATACAGTGTCTGGCCCCGGGGTGTTGGCTCCTACGCCTTCCTCCTGGACTAATTTACTGATGTACCCTGATGTACTTTGAATCTGATCTAGGTAGGAGTTTCAAATGTTGTGTCATTGTGTTCCCTATGTTCTTTTTGATTGTAGTAGCTAGCAATAAAGGATAGCTGCAGGGCCTGTGTACATGGGGGCGTGTTATACATGGAAAAATACAGTATGTCTTTTTTAGCTATTAAGGTGCCTTTAATGTGTAGGTAGGAACGAACAGGGAGCACTCGTGTTTTCAGAATCTCTGTGGTTTAATTGAACTGTGGCAAAGCCCCAGTCCCAGTTTCTGTAATAACAGTAATTTTATTATTTATATCCCGTCCGTCTGGCTGGGTTTCCCAAGCCACTCTGAACAGCTTCCAAACATATGTTAAAACATAATAAATAATCAAACATTAAAAACCTCCCGATACAAGGCTTCAGATGTCTTCTGAAAGTCAGATAGTTTTTTATTTCCTTGACATCTGATGGGAGGGCGTTCCACAGGGAGGTGCCACCGACAAGAAGGCCCTCTGCCTGGTTCCCTGTAACTTGGCTTCTCGCAGTGAGGGAACTGCCAGAAGGCCTTCGGAGCTGGACCTCATTGTCTGGGCTGAATGATGGGGGTGGAGATGCTCCTTCAGGTATACTGGACCAAGGCTGTTTAGGGCTTTAAAGGTCAGCACCAACACTTTGAATTGTGCTCAGGAACATACTGGGAGCCAGTGTAGATCCTTTAGGACTGGTGTTATATGGTCTCGGCGGCCGCTCCAAGTCACCAGTCTAGCTGCCGCATTCTGGATTAGTTGTAGTTTCTGAGTCACCTTCAAAGGTAGCCCCACGTAGAGTGCATTGCAGTAGTCCAAGTGGGAGATAACCAGAGCATGCACCACTCTGGCGAGACAGTCAGCGGGCAGGTAGGGTCTCAGCCTGCGTACCAGATGGAGCTAGTAGACAGCTGCCCTGGACACAGAATTGACCTACGCCTCTATGGACAGCTGTGAGTCCAAAATGATTCCCAGGCTGCACACCTGGTCCTTCAGGGGCACAGTTACCCCATTCACACCCAGGATCAGTTGCCCCAAAACAGTACTTCTGTCTTGTCAGTATTCAGCCTCCATTCTGTTAGCCACCATCCGTCTTCCAGCTGCCTCCAGACACACACTGCCTTCACTGGTTCCAATTTAAAGGAGAGGTAGAGCTGGGTATCATCAGCATACTGATGAACACCAGCCCAGACTCTGTATGATCTCTCCCAGCGGCTTCATATAGATGTTAAAAAGCATGGCAGAGAGGACACCCCACAAGTGAGCGCCATGGGGTCTGAACGCTCCCAACACAAGGGCTAGGATGTATGAGGTTAGTGGACAACCACAGCAGAAGATAAATTCCACTGAATGAAGTCGGACAAATCCTGCCTTGGCTTCCTAGAATTTGCTACCAGGCTCAGGTTAAGTTACTGACTTTGGTATACAGAGCTCTCTATACCCTGGGTTGCAAGTATTTGAAGAAGTGCATCTCCTGCTACCTGCTAACCCACACCTTAAGATCAGTGGAAGAGGCCTTCCTTTTGCCTCCATCAGGGGCTGTTTGCTGTATAACATCATGGAGCAAGCAAGGCCTTCTGTGCTATGGCCCCCTGTATGTTAAGCTCCCTCCCATTAGACCTGTGGTTGCCTACAGCTTTCAGATATCTGCTCAGGATATAGCTCCCCGCCTGCTCCTGCCTTCCTGTGGAAGTGGCTGGTCTTGTGACCGCCCGCTTTATTATTTTATTATATTTATTGTTTTAAGATGCTGCTAATGTTTACTGGTTTTATGGTTTTCATTTTAATCCTTGTAGTGCGTTTTATTTGATGAAGCGTTGTATACCACTACAGTGGTACCTCTACTTACGTGCACCTCTGGTTATGTATCCTTTGGACACGTACGCAGAAAACCTGGAAGTATTTTTCCGGGTTTCCTGCATGCGCAGAAGTGCTCTACTGTGTGCATGCGCAGAACAGGCACCTTCGGTTGTGAAAAACTCAGGATCCGACCGGAGCTCCGGAACGGATCGCTTCCGCAACTGGAGGTACTACTTTATTGGAGTCGAAAGGTATGTTATAAATACAATGCGTAATATCTGAGGGGTCACCACTGACTACCGAGAAGATTTGGGATGAAGCGGGCTGTACAGTGGGACCTCAGGTTACAGACGCTTCAGGTTACAGACTCCACTAACCCAGAAATATTACCTTGGGTTAAGAACTTCGCTTCAGGATGAGAACAGAAATCGTGCTCCGGCGGCATGGCAGCAGTGGAAGACTCCATTAGCTAAAGTGGTGCTTCAGGTTAAGAACAGTTTCAGGTTAAGAACGGACCTCCGGAATGAATTAAGTACTTAACTCGAGGTACCACTGTATCTCGCTTAGTTTGGGAGTTTTGCAGAAGTAGCATGAGGAATTGAGAAGGGAGCAGACAAGATCTTTTGCGCTACTATTTGGAGAGGAAAAGAAGCCGTACAAGAGCCTTTCATTACTTCACCTTTGGCAAAAAAAACAACAACTAGTCAGGCTGTATTTTTTCCGGCTGGTTAGTCATCCTAGCAAACGCTTCTGAGTAGGACACCTTGGGGGCATATTTCTGCTAGAACCTCTCTTTCCACATTCAGAAGATGTTAGATAGCAGGTGCATATCTGTGCAGACACAGTGTTAGAAACTCAGATATATAAGCTGGGGCCAAATGGCTCCTTGCACCAAGGTTGCAGTCTCCAAAATGGAATGTCTGTTTGCCATTTTGGGACAAGACGGCTGTAAAGTCTTATTTTTCAAATGGTGGACTGACTGTGATTGATTATCAGTTAGACAGCTGGCTAGCTCAGAAGACCTTGAGCTAGGTTAAGAACTTAAGAGAACTCCAAGAAGAAAAGTCACTTGATCCAAGGACTGTCCACATATATATTGGCTTATTCTGACCTTTTTTTCTTCCTGGTGACATTGCATTCGTAACGTAGGAATATTCTTCACAACGATGAGCAGGGCAGTGGGACGGAGCAAGCAAAGTCAAGCTATAACAGTTAGCTGTAACGGCATTCACTCCCCTTCTCAGGCTGTGCAGAAAAAGCGCTTTGGTTCCCAAAGTTCATTCCAATTGTGCGGATAAAATACAGTTGTACCACGGGTTACATACGCTTCAGGTTGCATTCGCTTCAGGTTACAGACTCCGCTAACCCAGAAATTAACCCAGGTTAAGAACTTTGCTTCAGGATGAGAACAGAAATCGTGCTCCGGTGGCGCGGCAGCATCAGGAGGCCCCATTACCTAAAGTGGTGCTTCAGGTTAAGAACAGTTTCAGGTTAAGTACGGACCTCCGGAACGAATTAAGTACTTAACCTGAGGTACCACTGTATAGCGGATAGAATTCTCCATGGTGGGGTATTAGTGTGTGTAAACAGTCCAGATCCTATTTGTCCCAGGCATGCAACTCCAAATGGTGGAGATCTTCACTTGGTCACAAGTGGCTGATAAGTCAGTTGGAAAATTTGCCTGCGCTTGTCTGGTTTCAAACTCTGACAGTGCAGGTAAATAAGTTTTACTTTGGGTATTTTGAGCCCATTCATGTTGATCATAGTTGAAATAGAGTAAGGCAAGAATCACATTGTTATTAGCCACTGTGGGTAGTTTGTGGGCAGTTCCTTTTATAACCTGCTAATCAGCCTCCAAAAATAGAAAAAGCTGTTATGGGATAAAAACTGGCTTGTGTTCCCACAAGGCTCGTAATTAATCAGAAATAAAAAACATGACTGAGAGCCAAGGGGATGATGATGGGAGGAGGCAATGGTTAGTGTATATTTCTATTCCCAAGGCAGATTACAAGCTGAAACAGACAATAAAATAGACAGCAAAGATCACGCACCTGATCACAATCTAATCCAATACAAAAATAAAATCATAATGAACGCATAACTATAAAATAAACAACTTATATCAAATATTAAATACCAGCAGTTTACACTTAACAGCTTACAGTTTACACTTTACTGCTACAATAAAGAATTACTAAACGACAGTAAAAATTACGAGCAATGCGTAAAATAGCACAAAACATACAAAACCTTGTAAAAGGATCAAATTGAGAGACAAGGGTACACAACTTATAATTTATTCCTTTAAAAAAAACACCTGTTGTTGTCCAATCCAGTGCCTTGTTTCTGTTATGGAAGGTATTTAGCTTAAACTTCTATTCAGAGCAAATCCAAAATATAGACACACAGTTGTGGAGTGTAGACAGAGTTTCAGCTGAAGTGGCTTTTATTTATTTATTTATTTCATAAAAAATTATATTATTTCTTGGTTATAGAAGGAACCTCCAAGTGGTTTACAAAGGCTGCTTTTCTGTAACAATTCAGTATTAGTATAAACAAGGGAAAGTGTCCCAATTTGTATTTATGGGTTCTAGCATTCATTTCATTTTCATTTTTTAATTTGTATACCGCCTTTCTATCTTACAGCACTCAAGGCGGTTTACAAGCTGAAGAAACAAAATGTACATCTTCTAACAATCTAATGCAATACAAAAATGTGATAATAAAACATAACTTTAAAATAGGCAACCTCCATCAAAAAAGTAACATTCAACAATCATTAGAATAGTATAAAATAATAATATCAGCATATAAAAGTTAAACAGAAATCCACTAAACAGTTACAATAATATCAAAACTATAATCAATAAAACAACGGCAAGCCACAGTACATAAAACAATACAATACACATTGAGAAGCGGAGGGTGGAGCAAGGCTTCTGTTAACATTTTCGCGTGGGACCCGTAGAAATGAGTGTGACTGTAAGGAACATGGTATAGAAAAACAACTTTTAAAATATTCTTATCACCTCCTCGTCTCCCCAACACCAACACTTTCCATTCCTTGAGTCAAATTTAGGAGAACCATGTGCTAAAAGTCTGTGTCACTTGTTGCTTCAGTACTCTTGAACCAATCTTGTGCAAGTCACTGCGAATAAATATTTCAGATTCCTAGGTGTATGCTCACATTACGGGCGACTTTTTGAAACCTGATTACAGTGGTACCTCAGGTTACATAAGCTTCAGGTTACAGACTCCGCTAACCCAGAAATAGTACCTCAGGTTAAGAACTTTGCTTCAGGACTTCCGGGTTAGCGCCATCGGCAATGGCAGAGTTCCTCTGACCGAGAGGAACCCGCTCCGCGAAAATCGGGTCTTGCCGCCGCGGCAAAGGCGGAGACCCCTCAAAAATCCCAGGCGGAGGAAGCCTGGGATCGTGGGGTTCGGCTGACATGAAGAGCGCCTCCCCTACTCGCAGGGAAACCCTTTTTCGGGGATCCGAAGCGAAGTGGGGTGAGTGGAAAGATACATATGGTATATTTAATACAGAGTTGGACCTACGGTAGGTTACACCCTCAGTTAAGTATGAAACTCACTGAGTGGGCTTGAGGTAGTCCACATTGGTGTGAGGATAAATCGAATAACCCCACATAGGTGGAAGATTGCCAGATTCCAGTGTTCATGAAATATGAATGGGTTTTAAAAAAATCTCTGGGCATAATCACTGTAAACATTGGGTGACATCCAAGTTTTGTGTGAGCTGATGTCTTCTTCTTCTTCTTCTTCCTCTTCATCTTCTTCCTCTTCTTCCCCCAGCAACCCTACAGCCACAAGATCTTCTCCATAGAGTTGGCAGAGGAGATTCTGGTGTGGGGGCACAGGAGGCTATGGGGCGGCCGAGGAAGAAAGGGAAGACCTATTTGCTCAGGCAGGAATCTGTTGCACAGTTGGGTGGGTGGGCATCACTAGATGTCCCTCTTGTTCCTTTGAAGTATTACAATCAGTAATGTGCCCATATTTGTACTGCTATTTAACATATTTCTAGCCTGTCTTCAGTGGTGCATGGAGACTAAGCTGCTAAACGGACATTTTGTTCTCCTCCTTTGGTAGTCAGTGGAACGTTAAGCCCCATTGGCCCTGTCAGGGGTCAGCAAACTTTTCCAGCAGGGGGCCGGTCCACTGTCCCTCAGATCTTGTGGGGGGCCGGACTATATTTTGGAAAGAAAAAAAAGAGAACGAATTATTATGCCCCACAAATAACCCAGAGATGCATTTTAAATAAAAGGACACATTCTACTCATGTAAAAATACGCTGATTTCCGGACCATCCACGGGCCTGATTTAGAAGGCGATTGAGCCGGATCTGGGCCCCGGGCCTTAGTTTGCCTACCCATGCCCTAATAGCTTAAGGAATGTTCTTGCAATTATGTCATTGTTCACACCAACAGATCTAGCTTTCTCTTCAGTGGCCTGTTAGGAGTAGCTGCTCTTTTGGAGCTGAGTTTGCATGCATTTGTGGGTTTTAATACATTATTCTAATGCCATGTTATGGTCTCCTACAGGACTTACCTAGAAAACATTACTGCAATTGGACCCAGAGCAGTTGGAAGTCCGGAAAACGAAATCTTCACAGTCAACTACCTCTTGGAACAAGTTAAAGCTATTGAAACTCAAAGCAGTCATGTCCATACCATCTCTGTCGATATCCAGAGGCCCACGGGCACCTTCAGTATTGATTTTCTTGGAGGCTTTACCAGTTACTATGACAACATTACTAATGTCGTGGTCAAGCTGGAACCCAGGACTGGAGCAGAGCATTCGGTGCTCTCCAACTGCCACTTTGACTCTGTACCACATACTGTCGGTAGGTAACGTCAGAAAAATTTTGTATAATGGGGGCAGGGGGGCTGCCACTTCGCAAGAAATTTGTGTTTCCCCCTTTCTTTAAGAGGTGGACCCCAGCGAAGGCCCAGATCTTTCTATTCACTGATTCTGGTGGAGAAATTTCTAAGAATTCTCCACAAATGCAATTTATTGAGCTGGCCGAAATATTTTATTTAAAGTTGCTTATGCTTTGTAAAAGGGACGCAAGTGGCGCTGTGGTGTAAACCACTGAGCCTAACGGCCAAGGGTCCCTTTACCTTTACCTTATATGCTTTGTAAGTCTTAGTTGTTGGGTACTTTGTAGACATCGTCAGCTTCACAGCACAATGAGAATATTTTTACTTTTCAAAAGCTTATATTAATGGGGTGAATTTGTATACATCCCCCCCCCCCACTTTTACTTTTTCTGCAGATTTAAAATTAGTTGTAATTTACTGGTTATCCAGCTTAACATTTTATAAAAGGCAAAAGACCTCTTACCTAAACGTAATTTTGTTAACAAGACTTAACCTGCCTACAAAGGCTTATCCCACAGACTTTTCTGAATCGGGGTAATGAAATTTTTGCACAGTAGTTTTTTGTTTGTTTGCTTTTTTGTTTTAAAAAACGCTCAGTAGTTTTATAAAACTATTAAAATGTCAAAGGCCATCCTGGCTCAGAACTCTCTTGATATTTTTGTGCTTTTACACAGTCATTTTCCTTTTGCTTTTTGAAATGCTAGCGAAAGGAAGGACTGCATCTGATTTTATGCCAAGCGCTTTCAAGCACTTACAATTGGCAAGGAGGGAGGAAATTCTTCGTTTCGTTTCCATAATCCTCTTAGGGTGTTTTCATGTAACAATACAAGGCTGAAAGAAAACCTTTTTTTAAGGCGTTTTACTCAAATGAGGTTTTAAAAAATTGTGCAGCAGTTGTGCATCAATACACATAAATTGATTGCGCTCTGTATATTTTCATTTTAAGGGGCCAGTGATGATGCAGTCAGCTGTTCTGTGATGCTTGAGATACTGCACACCCTTTCCAAATCACCCAAACCATTGCAGCATGCTGTCATATTCCTGTTTAATGGTGCAGAAGAGAGTGTCTTGCAGGTAAACGTGGATTTATGAAACAAAAAAATCAGTGAAAAATCAGAAAACAAAACAACTGCATTTCTTTATAGTATTGGTTTATATTTTGCATCTGAAGGTCCTCAGAGTGACTCAACAATGTGTATGAAAACAGTGAGATTGGCTCCCACCTGAAGCCAGTCAGTGAAAAGAATACAGGATGGCATTAGCAGCATCAATGCATTAAAAAAGTTTTCAGAGGAGGGGCAGGAGAAGAAGCAGAGGAAGGGCAAATGCAAGAGCCGCTTACTTTGGCTGCTGCCATGTTTTGCAGTAGCTCTGGTGTCCTCTACATACTGTTGGCACCATAAACCCCAAATCCTTTCCCAGCAGTTTCGTGTAGAGCAGTGATGTCCAATCGGTCGACCGCAATCGACAGGTAGATTCTTGGGCGATTGCGGGACCCTTATCGATTGCGGGAAGAAAAGTAAAGTATTTTGAATGTTTCTGACCCCTGCCTCCTTGCTCTGTCCCTACATAGCGTCGTAAGGTCAATCTTTTGTAGTCTGCTTTGCGCGCATGTTAGCGTTGCAGTTAATTGTTAGCCCCCAAGAAAAGTTGAAAAACTTTTAAGATAAAAAATTGGATTTAAGAATTTTGGATATGCTTTGGGTGAAGAAAGGGTAATTAATCTGCCAACTACAGCCACTGAGGTGCCAAGAGTGACGGGAGGAAGAAAGATGACATCAAAGAATAACATCTAAACTGGTATGTTGGAACGGAAAGGAAAGGAGGGGGGATAAAAGTTTTTCTTTTTCTACTACGATAATAGCTAACAACCCTCCCCCCCAGAAGAACCGTCTACATTACCTATACCAAGTGAGATTGGGAAATATAAACTGTGTGGAAATAATAACATTAACTAAAGCCTTTGCTCTTTGAAATACTTGGAAGAAGATAAAAGACTCTCCTGTGACACGCTATTTAATCGGGATCTGCCATTATGAGACAGATTGAGTTGCAGAGATTAATATTCATAGGGAGAGGCGAGCTCTTACTTTGTTATTATAGCTGTATTTCAAGTCCGATTTGGCAACCTGTCAGAGAAAATTAATGAGCAAACGCCTAGACTTTATTTCATCAGAACTGAGAGAAGATGGCGTCTGCAACCAGAGAAGGACTTTTGGATTGAATCGGCATAAATACCAGCGTGTGAGGACATACTGCAAATAAAAGACTTACCAGCTGCAAAAAAAAAAAAAGGGAGAGTCATACAATGTTCACACAGAAGCATATTATTGTTCCCTTCAGCTCGCCTGTGGGAGCAACTCAGAGGCTATGAAAGAAAGAAGGATAACAGCAGGAAGTTTTAAAGAAGGAACTATTGGAAACTCAAGGCAGTAGAACCTTGAAGCATGGGAAGCCCCAACAAAAATTTATAATTTGGCAAAATATTTGGACTTTATGATATGTATTTGTATAATTTGGAATATTTAATGTGATTTGATTGGATTGTTAAAATGGAAAACTTAATAGAAATTATTCTTAAAAAAAAAAAAGTTGAAAAACTTTGGCCTTCCCCCCTTCAAAAAGCTCAACAATTAATGCCCCCCTAAAAAAAGCTCGGGGCATGGGTGGCGCTGTGGGTTAAACCACAGAGCCTAGGACTTGCCAATCAGAAGGTCGGCGGTTCGAATCCCCGTGACGGGGTGAGCTCCCATTGTTCGGTCCCTGCTCCTGCCAACCTAGCAGTTCGAAAGCATGTCAAAGTGCAAGTAGATAAATAGGTACCGCTCCGGCGGGAAGGTAAACGGTGTTTCCATGTGCTGCTCTGGTTCGACAGAAGCGGCTTAGTCATGCTGGCCACATGACCTGGAAGCTGTACGCCGGCTCCCTTGGCCAATAAAGCGAGATGAGCGCCGCAACCCCAGAGTTGGTCACGACTGCAAATAGAACGTTTTAAGTGTGTGTTAAGTGCACATTGTACAAACGTGACACTAGATGGCGATGGGGAGCTTATGGCAAATTCAAACTATTTTTCAAAACGCTTAAAGCGTTTTCAATGCGAGGCCAAAATTTGATGCCCCCCCCAGCCCTCTTGCTGCCTTCAAAAGGAAGCTCCAGCAGCCAATCGGAAGGCACAGAAGCCCCGTCGGACATTTTGCAGTTTAGCTAGTTCTGTGCTCTTGCGACAAGTTATTTACTTGCCTTACAACACTGTCTCCTAACGTTTTGTGAGAACCAACTATTGCCCAGTCTCAAATCTTCCATTCTTGGGCAAGGTGATTGAGTGAGTGGTTGCTGAACAACTCCAGGCACGCCTCGAAGAAGCAGACCATTTGGATCCCTTCTAGTCGGGATTCAGGCCTCATCATGGGACTGAAACTGCCTTGGTCGCACTGGTTGATGATCTCCAGCGGGCTAGGGACAAAGGTGAGAGCTGTTTCCTAGTTCTGCTGGATCTCTCAGCGGCATTTGATACCATCGACCATAACATCCTTCTGGACAGTCTTGAGGGGCTGGGAGCTGGGGGCACTGTTATACAGTGGTTCTGCTCCTTTCTCCTGGGCCGTGTTCAGAAAGTGGTGGTGGGGGATGAGTGTTCAGACCCCTGGGCCCTCACTTGTGGGGTGCCTCAGGGTTCTGTCCTCTCCCCCATGCTTTTTAACATCTACATGAAGCCGCTGGGAGAGATCATCAGGGGATTTGGGCTGGGTGTTCATCAGTATGCAGATGATACCCAGCTCTACCTCTCTTTCAAATCAGAACCAGTGAAGGCAGTGAAGGTCCTGTGTGAGTGCCTGGAAGCGGTTGGAGGTTGGATGGCGGCTAACAGATTGAGGTTGAATCCTGACAAGACAGAAGTACTGTTTTTGGGGGACAGGAGGCGGGCAGGTGTGGAGGACTCCCTGGTCCTGAATGGGGTAACTGTGCCCCTGAAGGACCAGGTGCGCAGCCTGGGAGTCATTTTGGACTCACAGCTGTCCATGGAGGCACAGGTCAAATCTGTGTCCAGGGCAGCTGTTTACCAGCTTCATCTGGTACGTAGGCTGAGACCCTATATGCCTGCGGACTGTCTCGCCAGAGTGGTGCATGCTCTGGTTATCTCCCGCTTGGACTACTGCAATGCACTCTACGTGGGGCTACCTTTGAAGGTGACTCGGAAACTGCAGCTAATCCAGAATGCGGCAGCTAGACTGGTGACTGGGAGTGGCCGCAGAGACCACATAACACCGGTCTTGAAAGACCTACATTGGCTCCCAATACGTTTCCGAGCACAATTCAAAGTGTTGGTGCTGACCTTTAAAGCCCTAAACGGCCTCGGTCCAGTATACCTGAAGGAGCGTCTCCACCCCCAGCACCGAGGGCCTTCTGGCGGTTCCCTCACTGCGAGAAGCAAAGCTACAGGGAACCAGGCAGAGGGCCTTCTCGGTAGTGGCGCCTTGCCTGTGGAACGCCCACCCACCAGATGTCAAAGAGAACAACAACTACCAGGCTTTTAGAAGACATCTGAAGGCAGCCTAGTTTCGGGAAGCTTTTAATGTTTGATGTATTATAGTATTTTAATATTCTTTTGGAAGCCGCCCAGAGTGGCTGGGGAAGCCCAGCCAGATGGGCGGGGTATAAATAATAAATTATTATTATTATTATTATTATTATTATTATTATTATTATTATAACCAGAATTGCTTTTGTGTGATGAGAGGCTGATTCAAATGTCTTGCCATGTTTGACGTTTCTTGTTTTTGCTTCTCATCAAGGCTAGTCATGGCTTCATTACTCAGCACCCCTGGGCTAAATCAGTTAGAGCATTTATTAATCTGGAGGCTGCTGGAGTAGGAGGGAAGGAACTTGTGTTTCAGACAGGTAAGAGGCTCAATATCCCCTATCATGCTTTTTTTTTTTTAAAGAAAACAAACAAATCCAAAACCAAACTCTACTCGAATACAACTGGTGCAGAATCCATTGTTGTTATTATTATGTTTAAAAGGTTATCATATAGTTGAACTTTCATCGTGGCTCTGGCGAAAGCAAACAGGTGTAAAATTAAAGGTGGGGAAATCAGGTTTTTTTTCCCCCACAGTCAGAATAATTGCTGACTGAATTAGTTATCCTTGTTCTTAAGTCATCTGATCTGATATTCAGAGAAGGTTAATAGTAAACCGTTCAGCCCCTTGATGTTCCAGCTAGCATTTAAACTGGTTTGGCAACTCTAGATGTGCCCGAATTTCTGTATTAAACGGGAACATGTTTGAAAGATCAGCAAAAGTGAATGAATTTCTTACATAAGGCCTGTGTAAAATGGCAGAAATCGAGGCTGGATCTAGACGCGGCAAAGAAGCGTTTCGGTTTAAAGTGTTGTAAATTTAAACAGGGAAAACAGGTAGAGAAAAACCAGGACTCCATGTTGCCACCTGGTGGCACAATATTATCTCGCAATACAATGCATATAAATCGCTTTTTCTTTACCCGTCTAAACACTGGTCATTAATAGAGTTAGTTTCAAGTTCTATTCAGTTCGTATGCTTTTGGCCTGAAAAATCCCCTCCCCCCCTTTTGTTATAGCAGGAATCTACTCCTACATAGTAGATAAACCTGCAGTTGCAGTTTTGTGTATGCTTCTGCCTCGGGGTGATTACAAGAAGTTTAAGTATCAAAGAGTAACCTCTGCACATGCTTAACTTTTTTCTGAGTCTCACTAATAATCTCTGTATCTTTAACTGCAATTTCAAGTATTCTCTTCTCCTGCATAATTACAAGAACAATGTAGGAGGCATATTTACCAGCAGCAATTTGGTTTGGGACGCTTGCCCGTGTTCCACTATGTTAATATTTATTGCTATTCTTGCAAACACTGACTCAAAGAATGACACAAATAGAATTCTAGACACTAGAAATGCGTTCATCTTTCCTCCTCTGCTATTGGATTATTTTATATTGATTGAATTGCTTTTATTGTTTGTTTGTTTGTTTGAATGGATGTATGATTGCTGACTGAACACTGTTGTTTATTTTTATTATTACTGTTTCAGCTGAGCTTGTAAAGCTCTCTGGGGAAGGTTTTTATGGAGAGAGAGAGAAAAAATAGTCAATGTATCAAAACATTGCTCCCATCAGGCAACGACACAAAAGAGCAAGTAGTTCGTTCAGAAGTACTTCTGCCTGTGTTTTTAGTTCCAGTATTGCTAAAGATTAATGCAAATATCCCTGAAATTTGGATTACAAGGAAACAATTTGAGCATCGATACAGTTCACAGTTGATGGGGGGGGTTGCAGCTAAAGGCGTTGGGTTCAGTTCAACCCCTTCTTCAAATAGCAGGATCTGGGGCTCCCTTGGGAGGATCTATATTTAATAAAATAAAAATGAATAAATGAAATGTTTATGGAAGAGGCTGAGATCCAGTGGAAGCTTCTATGCAATTCCCATCTCCATCTGTTCCCAATGGTCTCCCAACCCTCTGAAGCAGATTTTTTTGGGGAAGCACAAAGGGGCTACAATGGGAAGCGGCTGTTGTTCGACCCTTCCTCAAGGTCAAAGGTCTCTGGATCCAGCACAAATTACTTCCTGTAAATCCAAATTTCGGGACTATTTGTATTTGCCTTTAGCTATGCTGGAACTAAAAACACAGGTGTCATCGACGCAGTTTCTTGCTCTGCATAATATCCCCACCTTACGGTTTCAACATTAAGATACGTAAAGGAGGTCCACAAAGGAAATGTTTCCTGACCCAGATTCCCCTGGCTATGACCTCTGAAGACCTTCTCTGGATAATCATCATCATCATCACCACCACCACCATTTATTATTTCTACCCCGACCATCTGGTTGGGTTTCCCCAGCCACTCTGGGCATCTCCCAACAGAATATTAAAAACACGATAAAACATTAAACATTAAAAGCTTCTCTAAACAAGACTGCCTTCAGATGTCTTCTAAAAGTCAGATAGTTGTTTATTTCCTTGGCATCTGATGGGAGGGCGTTCCACAGGGCAGGCGCCACCACCGAGAAGGCCCTCTGCCTGGTTCCCTGTAACTTCACTTCTCGCGGTGAGGGAACCGCCCGAAGGACCTCGGAGCAGAACATTGGGGTGGAGATGCTACTGAGCAATATGGGATCGAGAGGTCCAGGTAAATAAATGTAGCTGTATGAGTCAACCCTGTGTCTTTGTGATAGGTCAAGCTACAGATCAAATACAGAGCGCAAATTTAAAATCGGGCAATTCTTCATTTTTGCAATTGTTTCCTAATTATTCCAGGACCTGAAAACCCCTGGCTGGTGCAAGCATATATCTCTGCTGCAAAGCACCCTTTTGGTTGTGTCGTGGCTCAGGAAGTGTTTCAGAGTGGCATTATCCCCGCAGAAACAGATTTCCGCATTTACAGAGATTTCGGCAACGTTCCAGGTAGGTTGCTTGACCGTTTGGTTGGGCCTTTATTTCTGCTTCCTTGTGTGTGCAGGAGAACGAAAGAAAGAAGGTAGAAAAAGGTGGTTCTCTTCTGTGAGCCGTGCAAACAGAAACGTGTGGTCTGGAGCGTTAGGGTGCAGACTTAGCCATCCAGCGCTCGAAAGAATTTCAGGCATTTCTTTCCTGGGGCGATATAACTAATGGCAAAGGGGCACAGGGTGCACAGATTTCGAAGCAACAGCAATAAACTGCAACTTGAAAGCACTTAGAATCTTGATCCTGTTCCAGGACAATCCAGACCCATTCAGGGCAGTGGTGAGGTGTGATTCTGTGCCAGAGCTGCTGCTGTATCCAGAACCCTGTTGCTCGCACCAACCAGGGTGGAAGGCAGGGAGACATCAGTCAAATAATGACAGTGGGGTCAACTCTGGCTCTAGTGGCTCTGCCACGGGGGACAGAAATTCTGGTGCCTCACTGCAGGCAGAGGCTGGCAGAGCTGGGCAGAGGAACCATCCAGTCAATGCTCCCCCTTCAATTTAATAATAATAATAATAATAATAATAATAATAATAATAATAATAATTTTATTATTTGTACCCCGCCCGTCTGGCTGGGTTTCCCCAGCCACTCTGGGCGGCTTCCAACAAAGATTAAAAATACATTGAAATGTCACACATTAAAAACTTCCCTGAACGGGGCTGCCTTCAGATGTCTTCTAAATGTCAGGCAGTTGTTTATCTCTTTGACATCTGGTGGGAGGGCGTTTCACAGGGCGGGGGCCACTACTGAGAAGGACCTCTGCCTGGTTCCCTGTAGCTTTGCTTCTCACAGTGAGGGAACCGCCAGAAGGCCCTCTGCGCTGGACCTCAGTGTCCGGGTAGAACGATGGGGGTGGAGACGCTCCTTCAGATATATCACTATATCGTCAAAACTGGTTTGAGGTCCATATCGTGATATCAGTTTCTTAATTTTTGACCTGGCAATATATTGCAAATTATGGTGCATGTGTGCTATGCAAAAATCACAATGCAGGGAAAACCGCGAAGCCAGCCAAGGCTTCTCTCGATTCCTGCAGCCCCTGTTGATCTCTGTGCCGGGCACAGGAGAAATGAAGGGGGAGGCCAGAGGTCACGGGTGAACATGCAAATTTGCATTTGGGGAAAGAGATGGGTATATAAGCAATTCATTTCGTTTTGTGGAAAGTTATTTGGTTTAGTTAAATAACACCTTGGCTATTTTTTAGTTTGATCACATTACCATTAAATTATATCGACAGGGATAGACCTGGCTTTCATTGAAAATGGTTACATCTACCACACAAAATACGACACTGCAGACCGAATTCTGACAGATTCTATTCAGAGAGCAGGTTGGTACTCCGAGTTTCTCAGGGATTTTATAGCAATTTAAATCAAAACATTGCTTTGCACGCTGGTTGTTGCAACTCAAAGCCACAGGCGTGCTTTAGTATTCCAAAGAAATCAAACCTGTGGGGAAGGAAATCCAAAATATCACTGGGGTGGGTAGGAATTAATTGGCTCTATGAGTTGGGCAGCTTACACTACGTGGATTGTATACTTTAATCAGTGAAGGCAATTTATAGATTTCACACCCTGATTTTACATACTTTTAGCTATCTCCTGGTTACGCCTTCATCTGCTTTCTTTTATCATCCTTGGCATTGAGTTTCAGTTGGAGAATTATTTTTCCTTTTTGCCTTAGTTTGCTCTACATTTTAGAGAAAATACATAGAGTTTCAGTTTAAGAGTTTCAGTCTGTAATGTTCTTATAGTACTGAGAATGCTTGCATAAAGTCCGGTTATAGGGTCACTTTCCTTTGTTTTTTGTTTTTACTCCTTTTGATCATAAAGTTCCAATTCCTATTTTGTTTTGTGATGCCATGTGTGGAATTTTATGTGAAAACAATGTATGGGGGGGGGCGGGGGGGAGAGAGACGAATTCTAAATATATGCTCATATTTTTCCCCAAAGGTGACAATATTTTGGGTGTGCTAAAGTACTTAGCGGAGTCGGACAAACTGGCCAAATCTCATGAATATCGACATGGAAATGTTGTCTTCTTTGATATCTTTGGCATGTTCGTTATGTCCTACCCAGCTCGTGTCGGCTCCATTATGAACTATATCGTTACAGCCGTTGCGTTTCTTTATCTGGGGAGAAAAACATTGCAACTGAGAAAAAGAGGTACTGGTTATAATTCCATTTATGAACAGGCAAACGGGCCCTTTGAATGATTATAGCTTTCTCTTAAGTCTTTATTTACCATTTTACAGTGGTGCCTCGCAAGACGAAAAGAATCCGTTCTGTGATTCTCTTCGTCTAGCGGTTTTTTCGTCTTGTGAAGCAAGCCCATTGAAGGATTAGCGGATTAGCGCTTTTAGCGGCTTTTAGCGGCTTTTAGCGGCTTATCTGCTGATCGGATCAGCTGATAAGCGGCTTAGCGGCTTAGAAAAGGGGGGGGGAGGAAAAAAACCCAGCAGGAACTTGCAAGACATTGTCGTCTTGCGAAGCAAGCCCATAGGAAATTCGTTTTGCGAAGCACCTCCAAAACGGAAAACTCTTTCGTCTAGCGAGTTTTCCGTCTTGTGAGGCATTCGTCTTGCGGGGCACCACTTTGTTTATTTCCCAGCTTTCCCCCAAGGAGCTCAAGGTCCTATACACACTCCACCTCCCCCCCCCATCTTGTGAGGTAGGTTAGACTAAGGTGGAACCTAGACACATATTTAAAAAGTCTTGAAAATGCTTCTTTGAAAAAGGTTTCGGGAAATGTATGGAATTTGACATAGCTCGCCATCGCCACCTGGTGTCACACCTGTATATTGCACTTTACAACACTCTTAAAACATTTCGTTTGCAGCCATATAGCTGAGTCCTAAGAGGCAGTGAGTATCTCAAGGTCAACCAGCAGGCTTCATGGCTGAGTGGGGATTCAACCCCCTGGACTCCCATCTCCTAGGGCGATGCTGTAATCACTACCCCAAATTGGCTTTTAGTTTTCGTTGCTGCGCTTAACGCATTTTACCAAGAAAGCCGCTAACAAGTTTTAAACTGCAGGAGGTGGAGAGGATGCACTAAAGAGAGAGCATCAGTCAGTCAGTCAGTTTTATTGCACATAGCCAAAGGCTGCCACAATGTACACAGAATCATTCAACAATTAAAAGAAAATATACTGGATTGATACAAAAAAACTTAAAACATTTATGTTATCAAGACATTACCTATTCTAAACAGAGCTATAAAAGTACCTTAATATACAAATTATGACATTAAACAATAAAATTTATAAGCTAAAATTATCACATGGCCACTAATATATTAAAAAATAATGTTAATTAATACAATGTGCAATTATATTCGAAGTTTAGTGATAAAGATAGAATATAGCTTGATGTAGATAGGGTCAAATAAATTCATCTCCTTTACAGTTGGTGGCTACCTTGGCTATATAATTTGCTCTAAGTTTCCTAGCGGCAGTTGCAAAGAGTGCTACATGCCAGGTCACATACTTACCGTATTTTTCTCTCTATAAGACGCACCAG
Source organism: Podarcis vaucheri (assembly GCF_965113315.1). NCBI lineage: Eukaryota > Metazoa > Chordata > Lepidosauria > Squamata > Lacertidae > Podarcis > Podarcis vaucheri. The sequence continues at coordinate 20,925,932 of NC_138755.1, read as the reverse complement.
ACCACAAGACGCACCTAGTTTTTGGAGAAGGAAAACAAGAAAAAAAAATTCTGAATCTCAGAAGCCAGAACAGCAAGAGGGATCGCTGCGCAGCGAACCCTCTTGCTGTTCTGGCTTCTGGGATAGCTACGCAGCCTGCATTTGCTCCATAAGACGCACACAAATTTCCCCTTACTTTTTAGGAGGGAAAAAGTGAGTCTTATAGAGCAAAAAATACGGTATCTGTGTCTGCAAGGAGATATAAAATCATGTCAGAGGGGTTCTGGCCAGGGGACCTTGTCATGATAGGTGCTAAAAATCTTTCTCTTGCTTCATAATACAAGGGGCAGTGCAAGATATAATGCATAAGGTCCTCTACTTTAGGACATCCCCTAATGTAAACACATTCGTGTGTTGGTTTGCATCAGAGAGAGCATCAGAAGTGTGTTAGCCTCATTTGAAAAGGAAACCAAAACACCTTGGCTGAGATGCAATTGTAGAGTTGGAAGGGACCCCAATGTCATCTAGTCCATTGCCGGAATCTCAGGCAGATCATACATTACAGATGGCCATCCAGTCTCTGCTTAAAAACCTCCAAGGAAGGAGAGTCCATCACCTCTTGTGGGAGTCTGTTCCACTGTCAAACAGCTCTTACTGTCAGAAAGTTCTTCCTGGTGCTGAGTTGGAATTTCATTTCTTGTAACTTGAAGCCATTGGTTCAGGTCCTGCCCTCTGGAGCATTGCGGTTTTGGCATTAAAAAAAAAAGTAAAGGACCCCTGGACTGTTAAGTCCAGTCAAAGGCAACTATGGGGTGTGGTGCTCATCTCGCTTTCAGGCCGTGGGAGCTGGTGTTTGTCCGCAGACAGCAGACAGGACCTTCTCGGTAGTCGCTCCCGCCCTGTGGAACGGAAATAAGCAGCTATCTTATCTTTAGAAGACATCTGAAGGCAGCCCTGTTTAGGGATTTTTTTAAATATTTAATGCTGTATTGTTTTTAACACTCGATTGGAAGCCGCCCAGAGTGGTTGGGGAAACTCAGCCAGATGGTGGGGTATAAATAAATTATTATTATTATTATTATTATTATTATTATTATTATGTGGCCAGCATGATTAAAGCGCTTCTGGTGCAATGGAACACCGTGATGGAAACCAGAGCACACTGAATCACCGTTTACCTTCCCGCCACAGCGGTACCTATTTATCTACTTGCACTGGTGTGCTTTTGAACTGCTAGGTTGGCAGGAGCTGGGACAGAGCAATGGGAGCTCACCCCGTTGGGGATTTGAACCACCGACCTTCTGATCGGCAAGCCCTAGAGCCTCAGTGGTTTAGACCACAGCGCCACCCGTGTCCCCAAGGCTTTTGCATAGCGTACGAATGTACACACACACATACATCAAGATTTCAACATATTACCAAGTCAAAAAATATGAAACTGATACCACAATATGGAAGAGGGGACATGTTTGTTTTCTCCTTCTCTGGAGAATAAATAGCAAAAAGGTGAGGCATGGCCATTTACCACCCAGTTCTGAAAAAGAGAGGTATCATTGTTCCTTTGGTTAGGTGTGCCTAGTTTGGATCCTGTAGCCTTGGCAGTTCCAGCTAGAAGAAATGTATTGATCTGGGCTTCATGTCTTTCTCGTCCTGCAGTGAGTTATCTGAAGGAACTTGCCATCGCCTTTGGCTTCTCAGTCCTCAGTTGGCTTGCTGTCTTGATTGGCGTCCTTATCATAGCTGTGTTCATCTCTCTCCTTGGACGCTCCCTTTTCTGGTACACCCACTTCCATGCCTCCGTTCTTCTGTATGGAACTGCAGCCGTGGCTGGACTGATTCTCTTGCATACATTAGCCAAGACATTCTATTACAAAGTAAGTGTGGCATGAAAAAATGTAGGACTTGAAATAATAGCAGTTCTCTGGTTTTCCTTTAATTATAAACATACAGTGGTACCTCAGCTTACAGACGCTTCAGGTTACAGTCGCTTCAGGTTACAGACTCCGCTAACCCAGAAATATTACCTCAAGTTAAGAACTTTGCTTCAGGATGAGAACAGAAATCGCGCGGCAGCAGCATGGTGGCATTGGGAGGCCCCATTAGCTAAAGTGGTGCTTCAGGTTAAGAACAGTTTCAGGTTAAGAATGGACCTCCGGAATGAATTAAGTTCTTAACCTGAGGTACCACTGTGTAGGCCTAAATCCAGCACAGAGTTAGGCGAACTTACCGTATTTTTTGCACTATAACACTCACTTTTTTCCTCCTAAAAAGTAAGGGGAAATGTCTGTGCGTGTTATGGAGGGAATGCCTATGGGTGGCATGCCTACGGATTTTCCTCCTCTAAAAACTACGTGTGTGTTATGGTCGGGTGCGTGTTATAGAGTGAAAAATACGGTAATCCCATTGAAACATGAGTTTGACCAAACTTCAGGAGGCAGTGGAAGACAGAAGTGCTTGGCGTGCTCTGGTCCATGGCGTCACGAAGAGTCGGACACGACTAAACGGCTGAGCAACAACAAATCCCATTGAAACCAGTGGATTTAAGCCTGCCTAACTGTGTGTTGGATTTAGTCACAAGACTGCCTCATTCTGACTTAGTCTGATGGTCTGTCTAATCCATTATTTCCCACCGACTGGCAGCAGGTCTGCGGGGTCTTTGGCAGTACAGTGGTACCTCGGGTTAAATACTTAATTCGTTCCGGAGGTCCGTACTTAACCTGAAACTGTTCTTAACCTGAAGCACCACTTTAGCTTATGGGGCCTCCTGCTGCTGCCGCGCCGCCGGAGCATGATTTCTGTTCTCATCCTGAAACAAAGTTCTTAACCTGAAGCACTGTTCCTGGGTTAGCGGAGTCTGTAACCTGAAGCATATGTAACCCGAGGTACCACTGTAGTTGTTCCCATCACCTGCTACCTGTTTCTTTTCATGGGAGATTTTTCATGTGCTGCCCTGCTGAGCTGTGCCCCTTCCCTTAAATTGGGCACAGATGCAAAACTCATAGCTTAATTCTGTCGGCTGCGCACTGAACTGCTTTCTTCTCCAGGTTGCAAGATTAGGGAGCCAAGTTCCTTTCTGTCTCCTCTTACACAGATTCAGCAATCGGCCTAATAATTGTTGATCCAAAAACTCCAGGTTTGGCATGCTGCCTCATGTGGGTGGGTATGAGAGAAACTGCAGGCAGTGCATTGGCAGGAGAAGCTCTGTGCTTTAAGCACCATTCATTCTGAAGTGGGGGAGTAAATCTAATTATGCTGTTCCAGTCTGGCTGTGTTGTATTAAATAAATTAGAGCCAGTTACTGTTCATAGAATAACAACTTTGGCAATAAGCATTGTGCAAAAATAAATAAAGACGTTATAAATTGCAACAAATGGGCTGTGCTCTTCATCCCCCTGGCTCAGGAATTCAAGCTTTATATTGGTGGTGTTTGGGGCAGCAGTCTTAATTATGTTCTTTCAATTTTACATTAGCAGAAGCATTTTGGCTTGCTAGGTGGAACAGTCCCCCCCTTTCGTCTCCTTGCACGCTGTTCCAGAAGTTCTCCTGGCCCAGCCCCCCAAAAAGATTTTTTTGAGTGTGTGTCAGAAAAAATAGTGTTTTGCAATTGGACATCCTTGAACTTGAGACTGTTGAATCCTGCCCTGTGTAACATAGCACATTTCTCTAGGCTGTTTAAGTACAAACATTAAGAAAAACACAGAGATGATTATCCGCTTACCTGAGAACAAGCTCCTTTGAACATGGTGGGACTTGACTTTTAAGCAAATATGCACAGAACTGCTCTGCCAGTCTGCTTCTTAAGAAACTTGGAACGTTTGTTGCTGACATTTCATAATGCACAGACATTTAAATTTGTTGCTTACATTTCATAATGCACAGACATTTAAATTTGCCTCTCTTTTCTGTCTGCTTGTTTTGTTTTCCCAGAATACAAGCGAACAGTTCCTGGGAGAGCTCTTCTTTGATGTTCCAGTTGTTTTTTGGTCAATTATGTTGGCTTTGCTTACTTACCTAGGACATTCCTCAGCATTTGTCAGTGCAATATGGATTGTGTTTCCACTGCTCACAAAATTAATGACCTATAAGGAACTGAAAGAAAAAGGTATGGTGATGATATCTCTGAGACTTGCCTTTGAGAGTTCTTGTAAGGATTGCAAAAAGATAATATTTGCAAAGAACTTTACATACTCTTTCTTGGCTTAAGCTTAGGAGACTAAGCCAATCAGTCTCCTAAGCTTAAGCCAAGAAAGAGTATTCTCTATAAGATTGAATATCAATATACGTATCAAGACTTTGAGATTAGAAACCCGGAAAACTACCTGGGGAGTGTGCTACCTGCAAGCCCCAGTAAAAGGGCCCCATCGGGAGCGAACAGCGGCCTCTTGATTACTTGGACTGCCAGGGCGAAACAGGTGCAAGACACCGGCACCCTGTGGTCTACAACTTCGTCTACAACTTCATTAACATCTATCTACAACTCCACTGGCATCTCTCGTTATTGTGAATAACACCGAGCTTACCTTTTGTTGGTATCTTCATGAACTTATCTAAAAGACTGAGTTAAGCATTTGAAAAATCTATTGAAACCAGACATTATAAGTTCATGTTAGGATGGGTAGTTTGAAGGTCTCTGTGGCTTTGTTTAACGTTTTGTATTTTTCTCAGAAGGTTGATAAAGAATATATAATTTACTATTCTGTGTACGGTGGTACCTCTGGTTACATACACTTCAGGTTACATATGCTTCAGGTTACAGACTCCGCTAACCCAGAAATAGTACCTCAGGTTAAGAACTTTGCTTCAGGGTGAGAACAGTAATCGAGTGGCGGCGGCGCGGCGGCAGCGGGAGGCCCCATTAGCTAAAGTGGTGCTTCAGGTTAAGAACAGTTTCAGGTTAAGAACGGACCTCCGGAACGAATTAAGTACGTAACCAGAGGTACCACTGTATATTGATCGCCAACGTGTTGCATGGGTCGCACAACCAATTATGCCGCCAGCTTTGCAAAAGCTTCTGTTAGTGCAACTTGTTGTGCACACAGTTATCTGCAAATTCACTTAGGCAGACATAAGTAATTATGCCCAAACCTCACAATCTACTCCACAGATTCAGACACCCAAAGAGCCAGAGTTTGCCTGTTTCCTTACTTGGTGTTCTTCGCTGGCCAGTGGCAGCCATTTTCAGACCGAAACCACAGAGAAGGGGGGGGGGGAGCAAGACTGGATGAATCAGAGAGCAGGAGAGATTGGACAGATCAGTCCTTCGTCTCTCTTGCTGGTCGGCTTCAGAACATTTTAGGAAGGAACCATGGCAGAAGGGGGAGGGAAATCGGTGGGATTCGTGGACTCATTGAGCGAATGCTTGCTTAACGGACTATTTCCAGGGAACGCTTTGTGGGTGGAACTTTGTATATTTAATTTCATATTCATCATGCTTGCCCATGCTTGCACAGCAGCCCTGGTGTTAGTGGTGAAAGAACATTAAATCTGAAGCAAGGTCTAGAATTCTATATAAAATATAAAATAAATAAAATTTTATTATTATTAAGGCACAGTCTGACCCCCTCCTTTGGTAATCCTCACAGAATGGTTGCCCAGTGGTTGCCATTAATTTGATTTTGAATTGATTTTAAAATGAATTGATTTTAGACTGCTGTGTTAGTTTTATTGTTGTTAGTCGCTCTGAGCCCGTCTTCAGCTGGGGAGGGTAGGATATAAATAAAATTTTATTATTATTTTTATTATATTGCTAGCAACTTCTTCTTTCCCCCCCTCTCTCTCAGTGCAGGTGCCACAATGAAATTTCTATCAGTTTACCTCCTTGGAATGTTTATTCCACATGTCTATTCGTTATACCTCAACTGGATTATATTTGAAATGTTAATTCCCATCTTGGGACGCAGTGGTTCAGAAATTCCACCCGATGTCGTCGTAGCTGCTTTTATCGTTTTGGCGACGATATTTCTGTCTTCCTACTTTGTAAGAATGCTTTCAGAAATACTTTGTGTTCTACTAATTCACCTGATTCACAGTGCAGTCCTAGGCATGCTTTCTCGGAAGCAAGTCTCGTTATATTCATTGCTGCTTACTGCAGAGAAGTAGTGTATAGGGTCCCAGCATTAAGAACCTTTGATCTGTAGGTTAAACAAATGCTGTGACAATTCTTGTGTTTTCAAAAAATAAAAATGCAAATACATATGGCTTCTTTGCGCATGTGACCATGAATTTTCCGAGACCATTTTTCTCAACATCTTTCTGTTTTAAGCTGCGAAACATGTATGGCCCGAGAGCTTGTGCGTGAATTGCAAATTGCCATGGGCTGTGCTTCAATTAGCTGCTTTTTAAGTTTTCCCTCTTGCGAAATAGAGTAATTAACATGTCCACACACAAAAAAAAGTTAGCAAGTTGCTCACGTTCACAAATTTTGGTTTTTTCGGCGGGACACTGGGAGGTCAGCAAATCTGCTGTTTCTGCTGGAATAGATGCAAATTATCTAGATGAATTAGCGTAATGAATTGTGCCCATTAAGTTATGTGGAAGGGGAGGGAACCGTAACCCCAACTTGCAACCCCTGGAAATTCTGCACAGAACTCCTCTAGCATCTTAGATTTCTCCAGTCATCGCCAATACTATCTTCACAACCCTTAAGGAGCAGGAACATTTTCTTATATTTTAACAAAAGCTGATATTTTCAGAATGTTTCTTTCCTCTCACTAGTAAATACCATGCTAGTTTGCTCCCTCCTGACCTTACTAAAGGAGAGTAAAGGCCCTGGTTCAGATCTCTGCTTAAATATGATACTTTATAAGTCAGATATAGGCAGACCAGATTTCTTTTATTTTCTTTCTGCTGGAACCCCAAAGCCCACTGAATGGAACCAGGTTCCTAGCCTTAGAATTAAGAAACAGGAATGATTTCTGCACATGTGCCCAGTAGTTCATTTACAGTACCACTCCTAGTTTTCCCCCAAGCTTTGTTCATTCGAGCGGCCTAATTTAGAGAGAAAAGCCTTTTTTTAAAAAAAAACAGTTGGGAGCTGATTTTTTTTCTTAATTGTCCAGAGATTTGCTGGTAGATCCCTTTCTCCCATCTGCCTGTCCCCTAAACCATGTGGTCCTTGTTACATCACAGGCCCTCATCCAGATTTGCCACGCAGAATTGTGTTTGGGAGAAGTCTTTGCGATTAAATAAACCTAAATTTCAAAAGCTTGCAGGTTCACTAGTTGGCTTTTCTGGATGTGTGTTTATAGATGAAGTATTCTTATCCTTGTTTTTTTCTCCTGTTCTTCAGCTTAAATTCATCTACCTTGCCAAAAGTACAAAGATGTCAATAATAACGTTAGCAACTGTTTCTGCAATCATGTTCGTCCTGGTTTGCAGTGGAATCTTCTTCCCGTTCAGTTCAGATTTTGCAAACCCCAGACCAAAGCGAATCTTTCTTCAGGTAAGGAACCCTTTAATGCTGCAGAGGGCGTATTCATGCAATTGTTAATGAAAGATGTGGTGAATGAGCGAAACTCAGCAAGTCTTTGAAGCTGTTGGCTCATAATGCTCTGTGTAGCCACTGAAATGGACCAGAGATAAACACAGGAAACTTGGGATGATGCTGTAGTAGTGAAACACTTACCTTCCAACCCTTAAAATCTCTTATGTATTTATCATAGCCGTCCATGACTTTTTGTGCAGTTCTGTGTTTGAACTGCAGTAGTTTGAGTTTAGAAACTAACATTTGGTTCCGTTTGGGAACAAGTTGGAATTTCTTCCTTGATATATTCTTCAGAAGTTGATAAATGTACATTTATTGCTCGTTAGAGTCTGAGTAAGTTCCCATTGATCCCCGAAGGGAAAGTATTTATTGACACTTCTCAGACTTATGTTCTCATGACATCTAGTCTGCTATGATTCTTTGGAGCTATATGTCAACCCTGAAGGTTGATTTGTATGTCTTAATTCAATCGTTGGAGTAATAATAATTATTATTTATACCCCACCCGTCTGGCCGGCTCCCAACAGAATGTTAATAATAATAATAATAAAGTGATAAAACATCAAACATTAAAAACTTCCGTAAACAGGGCTGCCTTCGGATGTCTTCTAAAAGTCATATAGTTGCTTATTTCCTTGACATCTGATGGGAGGACGTTCCACAGGGCGGGTGCCACTACTGAGAAGGCCCTTTGCCTGGTTCCCTGTAACCTCACTTCTCGCAGTGAGGGAATCGCCAGAAGGCCCTCGGAGTGATGGGGGTGGAGACGCTCCTTCAGGCATACTGGGCCGAGGCCATTTAGGGCTTTAAAGGTCAGCACCAACACTTGGAATTGTGCTCAGAAATGTACCGGGAGCCAATGTAGGTCTTTCAGGACTGGTGTTATATGGTCTCGGCAGCCGTTCCGAGTCACCAGTCTAGCTGCTGCATTCCGGATTAGTTGTAGTTTCCGATATACCTATAGGGCTCCATAGTGTCTCTGGGTAAACTCCCAAGTACATTCTTAGCTGGCCTTTCGCTCACATTCAGACCCACAGAGCATTCTGTAATGCCCTCTTGCAAAATATTTTGGACGCCACCCAAGTTGGTAGTTGGTTTTCCCTTGAAGATGGAAAGTAAACTCTCGTCTCGCAAAATTGTTGCCTCCATGGTACCACATGGGCTGTGTACACACCATAAACGTAAAGCACACAGCTTTCCCCAGAGAATCCTGGAAACGGCAGTTTACCCCGCACAAGAGCTACAATTCCCAGAAACCTCAACAAACTTCAGTTCCCAGGATTATCTGGGGGAAGTCATGTGCTTTAACTGTATGGTTTGTGCAAATCCTTAAGGCTGGTCTTTGTGGATTGTCATAATAAGTCCACTGAACAGATAACCCGGAATCAAAATTTTATGCTGAGCCTTTTAGGGTCACTTTTCCAGCACATGAGTCGAAGATTTCATAACCTGGACGGGCAGTTGGCGAAAAGTGATTCTGGAATATGGATTAATGGGCTCGACTATGGCGGGATATCTCATATCACTCCTCATATACCTGAACTCAACGATTCCATTAGAACCAAATGCGAGGAAGGCGCACCTCTCTGTGGATTTCCCTGGATCCTTCCCGTGGACTATTTATTCAAGTTGGTAACATCGTCTCCTCAATGTACTATTTAGTGTTTTAATAAGATTGAGAGCGGATGTAATGCTTTTAAAAACAAACAGACAGTGAACTGGTATTTAGGTTAGGTTTACAGTCGTCCCTTGGTTCTCAAACATAATCCGTTCTGGAAGTCAGTTCCAAAACCAAAGTGTTCCAGAACCAAGGCGTGTTTTCCCTAGAAAGTAATGCAAAACGGATTAATCCATAAGCTTTTAGGAAAACTTTGGATTTTTTAAAGTAGAATTCTTTTTTCTTTTGGGCATCTGCCAACCAAAACGTTGATTTATTCCAACACGTTTGGTTTTAAAAGTTTGTTTTTGTTTTTTTATATGACAAAGATAGTCGTTTGGATTTACTTTATGTGTTTGTGGCTGGCTGTAAGGCCATAACTTTAGTTTTCAAACCTATCCGTGTTTGACGCTGTGATATGACCAGTTGTGTTGTGCAGAGTCTTTAAGTTGGACAGATTCAATACCGAGCAGTAATTTAAAGTACTTTAGAAATGCCGTTTTGGAGGGTCACATTAATCTTAAACGCAACCTCTTCTTGCAGGAAAAATTGGTATCTTCCTGCTCCAGCCATCACTCCCAAGAAACCAGCTCACTTTCAGCTTCTCTCCAAAGAGCGAACGCCGTCAGATTCTACAAAGTTCACCTTTGAAATAACCGGTGAGTTGTGTGTGCTATTGTATTTTTATTTGCCGTTTACCGTTGGGGAGATGTTCTGGTTTCTGCAGGTGGCAATGCTAGTCCTAAAATACTGAGAGGAAGGCTGCTGACAAACAATTCCCTGTCACTGGCGGCCTGGATAGGTCAGCATGGTGCTGATAACACAGAGGTTGCAGGTTTGGTCCCCATATGGACAGCTGCATATTCCTGCATTGCAGGAAGTTAGGACTAGATGATCTATGACCCTAACAGTCCAGTTTCCCAGATATAGGAAATTTTGCATGCCACAGTTGCAGTATGCATGAGAGAGCTTCTGCCTGTAATAGGCTCTTGTATATGAAAAGTTATGTCACAATAAATTAGTTGGTCCTTACAGTGCCACAAGACTTTGTCATCTCTGCAGCAAGCAACTAAAGGGCTACCTTCTGGCGATTTGTTTAAATTTTTATGCTGCTTTTTAGGCCTTCAAAGCAGCTTGCAGATTAAAGGCAAATAAGCGATAAGAAGCTCAGTGCACAGCTTTCTATATAAATAAATATGTATATGTATGTTTCTATTAGGGTTTATAAAGAAGAATACAAAGATTGTTGTCAGATATATTTTTTTGTCCAAAACCAAAACATTAAAGGCAAAAAAGAGAAAGAGAATAAGAGGAAGGAAGGGGAAGAGATAGAGAAAAAGGAATAGAAAAAGACTGAAAAGAGAGAGAAAAAAGTTAAGAAACTAAAGGACTTCTGATTCCTTGTCTGTCTACTATATAGCTGAAGTATAACACCTAATAAAGACACTTTCTATAAATCATTATCTTCAATCCTCAAATCCAAACATCATTATTTCTTCTTCTTTTTCATGCAAAAAGTCTGTGAGAGATTTCCCATCTTTAGTAAACGTTTACAATGACTTTTCTCTGATTAAACATGTCGACTTTGCCCTCTCAGCTAAGTCCGTTAGTTTTAACAGCCGCTCTTCCATCGCTGGCAATAATGGGTCATAACATCTTTGAATGCACAACTTCCCGAATAAAACACAGGACCCACATACGCTACTGATTAACACTGGAGCACCTTTGGAGAGAGTTGGATGTGCAAATCCTAGACTCATACAACCAACCTTTCTAGTTGTCCTTTGGCTGAACGAACCAGTTTGTTGTATAAGGAAAGGTAAAGGGACCCCTGACCATTAGGTCCAGTCGTGGCCGACTCTGGGGTTGCGGCGCTCATCTCGCTTTATTGGCCGAGGGAGCCGGCGTACAGCTTCCGGGTCATCTGGCCAGCATGACTAAGCCGCTTCTGGTGAACCAGAGCAGCGCACGGAAACACCGTTTACCTTCCTGCCGGAGCGGTACCTATTTTTCTACTTGCACTTTGACGTTCTTTCGAATTGCTAGGTTGGCAGGAGCAGGGACCGAGCAACGGGAGCTCACCCCGTCCGTCGCGGCAATTCAAACCGCCGACCTTCTGATCAGCAAGTCCTAGGCTCTGTGGTTTAACCCACAGCGCCACCTGTCCCTTACAGTTTGTTGTATAGTCATATGCTAAGTTTCATGGTGAATGGGTTCCTTCTGAGGAACCATGAGCAGCTATTGAGTTCAAGTCTTATTTGTGGACTTCTCAAAGCATGTGGCAGGTCATTGTGGAAATTGAATGCTGGACTGGACTGACTTTTTCAGCTGATCCAGCTTCATTTTTTTGCCTTAAAGCAAGCAATAAGGGACATAAAGAAATTCAGGAGAAAAAAGAAATTCACGATAGTTCTGGGTACACCTGAAAAAGTTCCTGTGCTCTTCATTCTGTGCTCATGTAGAAATCTCTGTCTGCCGTCTACTTTAGGTCCAAGTCACATGTCAGTGTTTCTTCGGCCACATGAAGGTTCAACACTGTCCAGGTGGTCTCTGGGAGATGGAATTCCTCTTGCTAATAATGTAGGCAGAGATTATTTTATATATTATACACATGGACTCCAGGCCTCGCCATGGCGCTTCTGGATAGAAATGAAGGTGAGGCTATATCAAAAACATGCAATCGTACTTCTCAGAACTCTGTTAAAATGATTTGCTTTTTCGGAACACGGTTACCAATGGTTCATCTGTGTGTGTGTGTGTGTGTGTGTGTGTGTTTGTAAAGAAAATACAGGCTTTCTATGCTGTACATTTTCGAACTCAGTTCCCTCCTGCCCCTTGGCTTGTAAGTCTACTCTTCTCCTTTGCACACACCCTAAAAGGTTTGCTTCCAAATGTGCTTCATAGGCAGACCATCTATTTCAGGGATGGCTCACCCATGGGTCACCCGTAGAGCTTTTTTATGGCCCTCCCCAAACCCCTCTAAAATCATCATTAACACCCACTCGCCCACACCTGCCCACAAGGATGCCAGCTTGAAGAGGGGAGCCCTTGCCCCCCAGTTTGATCTCCTGACCATAGCGAAGAGAGCCAATATTATCTGTACACTGGGCCTGACGGTAAAATCCCAAATTATGGCTCTTCTATTTCTTGTTACAAGTAGAGACGCTTTTCTTTCTTTTCTTTCTTTTAAATTTTATTTATACTTTTCAAATACCTTGGTGCTCAAACTTAACCCGTTCCGGAAGTCCATTCCAAAACCAAAGTGTTCCAAAACCAAGGCGCGCTTTCCCATAGAAAGTAATGCAAAACGGATGAATCTGTTCCAGACTTTTAGAAACAACCCCTAAAACAGCAATTTAACATGAATTTCACTAACTGACAAGACCACTGATCCATAAAATGAAAGCGATAAACAATGTACTGCAGTCACACAGTCAATCCATCAGTAGCTGAAATGGGTTCCACACAGTCACAAAAAATTAAACAGAAAATGCTGCAAAAACAAAAACCGCAAAATAAATAGCAAAGATAGACCTCAGCATAACACTGAGAATGGAAGTGTGGCACTCAAATTGGAAGTGTAACACTCAAAATGGAGCACGTTCGGCTTCTGAAAAAAGTTCGCAGATCGGAACACTTACTTCCAGGTTTGCAGTGTTTGGGCTCCAAGTTGTTTGAGTACGAAGGGGTTTAAGAACCAGGGTACTACTGTATAACTGATTTTACATTCATTTCGACATTTTAAAACTTGACTTCCTTCCCACTTTCTGCGGTTCCTTAAATTTATTTTTACTATCTTCTGCATATCCAAATTAACTTAACTTGCTCATTTTTTTATCTTCTACATATATATTTTATACCCTTATATAGCTGCAGGTTATTACAATAATCCTGCCAGTGTTTTTATCTGTTTACAATTTATCCGTAAATATTCAATAAACCATTTCCATTCTTTTATAAAAAGTTTGTGATCTGGATTTCTTATTCTTCCAGTAAGTTTCGCCATTTCTGCATATTCCATAACTTTTCGTATCCATTCTCCCTTTGCTGGGGCTTCTTCTTCTTTCCATTTTTGGGCAAGTAGCGTTCTTGCTGCTGTAGTTGTATACATAAATAAATTTCTATATAATTTAGGTAGTTCTATCATTATAATTCCCATACTTGTGCTTTTCATACCTCTAGCACAATCTGTGTAGTCATAGCTGTTTTGTCCCTCATTTATTAACCTGTTTTGTTTGTTTGTTTGTTTGTTTGTTTGTTTTACTTCTTTTAATTTTCTACCTAGTCTGATATTTAATAGGGAGAAAATTCCTTCTGTATCCCTGCATGGCATAGAATGGCTTCTGTATAGGCTGTTTCTTCATACTGGATTCCCTTTTTAGCAAGCCGCAAAAATGCACATCTGCTGTATATCAGAGGGTGCCTTTGGAAACTTCAGCCCATCCTAGAATGTGCATGTGATTACAAGCCTAGTGTTTCTAATTGTATTAAAAGGTCAAACCCACAATTTTCCTATGAACCAACATTTCTACTTTTGCTTTTTGTGAGCCTTTTTAAAAAATGTGCACAGATTGCTCCACCTCCATATAACTTGTTTGTTGGATATGCTGCATAGCTCCCATTTCAGTATGCTTCCTCGTAACGTGTGTCTTAGTTGTCAAATTGGTTTCAGTATCATTTGTGAGCTTTCAGCCTGCTAAATACCATTTTCCCTTCTTTGTAGTCTCTGTGAAGAGCACACAAGCTTCTGTCCTGTTTGCAGGCCCCGAGTCCTCTGGATCTGACACCCTACCGTATTTTTTGCTCTATAAGACGCACTTTTTCCCTCCTAAAAAGTAAGGGGAAATGTGTGTGCATCTTATGGAGTGAATGCAGGCTGCGCAGCTATCGCTGAAGCCAGAAGAGGAAGAGGGATCGGTGCGCACAGATCCCTCTTGCTGTTCTGGCTTCTGGGATAGCCATGCGAAGCCTCTTCAGGGCAATGGGAGGAATGCTCCTCCTGGGACTGAAGAGGCTTGACACGGCTGTCCCAGAAGCCAGAACGGCAAGAGGGATTGCTGCTTTCGCTGCGCAGCGATCCCTCTTGCTGTTCTGACTTCAGCTGGAGTGGCGCTGCACAGCTTTCCCTCTCTGCGCAACGACCCTTCAGCAAAGCGGGAGGAGAAACGGAGCCCCTTCCATTTCTCCTCCCGCTTTGCTGGAGAGGCGCTGCGCAGAGAGGGAGAGAATTTTTCCCCCCTTGTTCTCCTCCTCTAAAACTAGGTGCGTCTTATGGTCCGGTGCGTCTTATAGAGTGAAAGTAATTGTGCAATGATAATAAGGGACTTAGAAGTTTCTAGAAATCATATTTAGCATGACAGTGATCAAATCTTTGCTTAATCTGGCTTTGCCTTGGCTGATTTTTCAGGCTTCTGAAGAGCCCACTAAAGGAATGGTCACCCTTTCTGTGGTTTCGCAGTATTTATTTGAAGAAGATCACAACTCTCCTCAGTTGCAGGCCTTAGCTGAAAGATTTCCCAACTGGACTTTTACCTCAGGCTGGGTCTCCACCTATGATCAATTTATCTTTTAACCCAGAGATAACACAAAGGTAAATTGTTTCCCATACATTGGATGCAGCTTTCGCTCATAAGGAGTTGGGAAGAATGAGTATTGTTGACAAAATATACTGTGTAAAATACTTCAGCCACAAAGGTATTTCTATGGCAGCTTGAATACGTAAAAGGGGGTAGGGGCATGGGGAGAGAGAAGGAAACCTTTGTGGTTTTTATGCAAAATATCACCTACTTGAAAGCTGCCTTTTAGGAAGTGGTTTTGGAGTTGCCGTCCTGGGCATCTTGCAATAAAAGGGGCTTTGCACAGGCATTCCAAGCACAATGTAAAACCCTCCGCAGGCTTTAAACAACCCGAGTTCTGCCTTCCAGTAACATTTTGATTCGTTGTGTTCTTAATCGGCTAAAGTAAGGCTTTGGGTTGGAGACTTTTAAGACTGTACATCATGGAAGATAAAAGAAGCGCCAGTGATCGTTACAGTTCCAAAGTATTGATGCCCATTTAGAACACCATCTATAATCAAAGCTCTTTAAATTCCTAACCACAGAGACCTTGGCTATTGCTAATTCTTGCCTGCTCTGATTTTACGGTTTTTCTTTCTAAAAACTTCTGTATGTCCCTTTTGGGGCATTGTACTGATGCTCGACTGCAGTGTCTCCGAGTAGAAGTTGGACCAACCCCAAAATGCACTCACTTTTCTATGGGGATCAAGTGGAACGAAGGCCAGGCTGTATCGGTGTAGCACAGTGCTATTGTCTCTTTGGACTTCTAAGCACTGAGCTAGCCACTTTCGCCTTTTGTATGCAGGTGTCTTATCTGTGTGTTGGGTTTTCATTCTTGGCAATGCCAACTATTCAGCAGTTGCTAAAATTGTCAATGGTCAGTTCCTATTCTTTAGTTGCTTCCTTGCAAGTTAGTAAAAACTACACATTTCCACTGTGTTATTAGAAGCTTGCAGGAAATCAAGTTGCACATGCATAAAATGTGCTCCTTTAAAATATGTTGGAATGAGGAAACTCTTGTTCAGAGAGATTTTGAACACAGTATGCTCATCTGTAATTCCTTCCACTTAAGATTACATTGCTCTACTCTGTTTCTATCGAACTCAATGGGACTTGCTTTTGAATAGGTACATGTAGCATTAATGCTATTCATGTTTGGGATTTTGCTATTAATGACTTCAGCTTCCAAAGCCCAAATATTTTAGTGCATCGGGGGGAAAGAAACATGTTCCAAAAGGAAACATGTTGGGAAGAATTTGCCTAGGAGGAGGCTGAGAACAGCCCGCCATAAATTAGAAGCCATTTGCAGGTGAAATAAGCAAAACATGAAGTGATATAAAAAAGAAAATTTGTTTCAGATCCACACAGTAATAACTTCGGACAGAAGGTTGAGGTCCCATCAAACAGTTTTTTGGGGGCAGGTTTTTAGTCAGATCATAGAAAGCACTTCCAGTGGCAACCAATATAGAACCCTTTCCCCTTCCTACCTCTTCTGCTTCATTTGCATAGCGAAGGAAGGGGGGGGGGGGAAATGGCATTTTCATCAAAATGAGTAACATAGGCTGGAGAGTCTCTCTGCTGGAGGACATGTAAAAGTGGCATATGCCAGAATGTTCAGAGAACTTAATTGTATAAAATACTACTTTATTCTCTAGAGCAGGCGTCCCCAAACTTGGCCCTCCATATGTTTTGGGTCTACAATCCCCATCATCCCTGACCACTGGTCGTGTTAGCTAGGGACGATGGGAGTTGTAGTCCCAAAACATCTGGAGGTATGGGTTTGGGGATGCCTGCTCTAGAGAGTATAGGAAGAAAATCAGTGCTGTGGGCAGAAAGCTTCCATTTCCCAGTTAAGCTATAGTAGGAGGCTGTAAGGCTATGTTGCCCCTTTGAGCTCCTCAAGACTCAGGTTTGTGGTGCTGCTGCCAAGATGCCAAATCACACAGCGTACAAAGCATGCCCTGTAGCGGCTTTCACACAGGTGGGGTAGGAACAAAACCATATGCAAAGGCCAAGATGAGAATTAGCTTACTGCAATTCTACCGTGAAGTAAGTTCCGTTTAAGGGAGTTACCTCCCAGTAAAAATAATTAGATCAGGATGCTATTTAAAATCCCTGGTTCTTCAGCTTTACTGTCCAAATATTTTTTGATTTTTTCCATTCAGATGACTTCTCAACATTTCCATTTGCCTCAATTTTTTAAATGCCAGTAATCCTGCATTGCGTTAATATTACCTTATTAATGTCTTGGAAAATGTTGCATAATTATAATTTGAACGTTAAGGTCAACGCCAGCCTAGATGCCTGCGTGCCACTGAAACTAACAGCTGTGCATTTAGCTTCTCCTTTGCTCTCTGTAGCTTCTTGTATAACTTGTGTCATGACATTGTGGGCTGCATTTTCCTCTCTCCGTTCTAAATCACTGAACGGTGATTGGAAGGAAATTGAGAATCCTGTGATATCAGAACACAAGGCGTGTTATACTCCCCGTTACAGAGGGGTGGGGAACCTAAATATTTGGCTGCTCTATTGTGAGAAATGTTTAGTGGAATGAATCAGCTGGTCCTAAGTAACAGCACTGCTTTGTACTTAGAACTCAAATATTTCAAGCAAAGTCCAACACATTGCCTATATTATTACTGTCTTAATTGTTGTAGCTACAAACCTGCATTAATATGTTATATTAAAAAGTGCACAAACTCTTTGCACTAAAAACAACTGGTTTTGCATGTAGTATTTTCCATTCATTAAAAAAAAAAAACTGCTCGCGAAAATATAGTGTTTATCTATCCTAAATCTCTTGCGGATCTTAATGTACTGCATCTCAATGTACTGCTTTTGCAACATGCGTTTAAAATCTCAGTGCACCTTTTGCACATAGTGTGTGTTCTCCAATAAACTGAGATTGGAGAAATTCAGAACTCACCAAGCCTTCCCCCCCAACTGATTTACATTGTGCCTCAAAACTTACATAACGGTTTGAAAATGACTCTGCATGATGTAAATATGGAGTAATGAAAAATACCTACATGTCTCAGAGCATGCTTAGGAACATCAGGGCAAGTAATAACTATTTTGTTCCTTGAAAGAAAAACTTTGCCTAACTCAGGTTGTATATTTTATTAAGTAGCAGAATGAAATAGTGGGATGCCTTTTTTGTGAACTCCTGCCTTTTTTAAAAAAGTACTTAATTGTTCAGCACATGAATTCTCTTGTTGATCATTCTATCTTGTCTTCCCTTGTTCTAGCATTGCACTGAAATCCCCAGTATGGCATTCTTCAGCTTAAAAGTTCTCAAGGATAAATTGAGTGTGTGTGGAACAAAAATCCTGCAGTTATTGCTCCTTGCTAGCCTAACTATGGGCCTGGTTTTTGTCATATACATTACAATATAGCTGATGAGTTGTTAAATGTGTGCTTGGGTGTACCACTTCAGACTGCATTTATGGAGCTCATAGGACTGTCGTATTCTACCACCCCAGAAACACCCCTCTTTGGAGAGGGTGCCTGCCAGGGAGATTGGTCCTAGCTTTGCCTTTTCCCAGCTGTGCTAATCTTCCACGCAAGAATCCTTTCTTCTTCTTCTTTTTAAAGGAAGCAATCTATCTATGAGCCCCTCACCTGCTGCCTAAAGCGGTACATATATGCTTACCTTTGTCTTCTGTTTGAGAACCAGGCCCTGGTTACAGATGTTGGAAGAAACACACAAGAGCTCAGAGAATGGAATGTATGTAAAAGATAACCAATGCTAAATAAATTGATTTTATGAAAAGGTTTTGTTTTCTGGTCTAATCTGTTTAGGTGCCTCTGTAGCTAGAGTCAAGGATGGGTATAGCCAGTAGATTCGTTCTTAGGTTTTCTTCCCAGTTTCAGGGGCCATGGAAGGATAAGGGAAAATACACCTTTCGTCAGCATAAGTCATTGCACAAGCATGACCTTGCTAAGACAGGCTCGTCTTGAGGTCAGTGGTATAAGCAGCAGGGAGCAAACAGAAACCTGGGCGAAGCGTTGAGCAAAATTAAAGGTAAAACCCTGCAGGGGGTGGGTTGGCGCAGTACTCATCAGCATGCCTCTTAATGCAAGAGAGGCTTTAGTGAATGGACATTACATATTAAAAACAGATTAAATATTTCTACCTGGAAAAAATAAAAGCAGATGCTTATTCCCTTCATGTTACACAATGCAGCATGTCAAGCTAAAAAGAAGTATGGATTGTTACCTCATTTCCACCCTTCGTCATTTATTTGAAAGTTATTGCACATGTACCAGTACTAATGGCAAAGTCTAAGCAACAGTAATAAAACTTATCTAGTTACATTTATCCATTAAAAGACCATTTGATCTTGTCCCCTGGAAAAATATACAAAGTTATAATCTGTATTTCTATGCTCCTTCTGAATGTTCATAACACATTACCAGTTCAGAATTCATATAGAGAAATGTATGAACAAACTGAGGTTGTGGCAGACAGTGATGCTTCTGCATAATAAAATGGTTTTGGTCCATATCAGTATTCATTATACCCCACATTATAAAAATAAGTGTTAGTTTTTGTATAAAAAGTAGAAGTGTTGCATTTCTCTTTTTTTCCTGTAACCCCAATTGCACAGTAGAAACCAACCAATGCCTACATTTTAATACTGTTACAGGTATTTAATATTATACATATTGGGGGCAGCAGATAAGGGGAAAAATAAGTACCTCAAAGCAACCATGAGCCTCTGCTGCAGCCAGCTTCTCTTAACATTGTTGTATGAAAGTTAAAATAAACATTTGCAATTAGTTACAAGTATATGCATTATAAAATATTTGCAAGGTGGTAGTTTAAGTATATACACTGTACATTGTCACTAGCCAGCCTTAAGAGTAATAAGGTGGTTCTATTTACATAAAACTAGTCTTGAGAGAGAAAATGTACAAGTGAAATAAATAAGAACCTTCCGTTATTTGTTTAAAATCTGCTTAGGATACACCTGAATAGGTCCGAAAACAAAACGATGTCCCTAGCAACTGTTTCTACTGCTGTGGAAGAGTTCGGTGAAAGTCTCGTTGCATCCTGATGGAAGTGCAACTATGCTTCAATTTTCCTGGAATTAAAGGTCAAAGCATGCAAGAGAGAGAGGGCTCGGCTCCCCTTCACTGCAATACAAGCACCAGAAGCATGAACAGAATATACAGGAATATTCACAAAACATACAATGTATTTTACAATTATTTAATATAAAAAGTCTAGTGATATCAAACAGCATAATCTATAAAACAGACAGAGCCTAGCTCCATCAAGCCATCGTTTCCGGCAATCAAGCTAAGCAGAACATACGAAGTTGTTATCCTAGTTAGCTTCATTGTTGATTTTTTTTAAAGTTTGGGTTCAAAAACCAGGCAAGCTGAACATTAGACAAACACTCCTCTTAAATATTGTCTCGTTTTCCAGAGGGGACCAGTTTAATTTAGAACCTCCGGATATTAGGTCGCATTCTTCTTGCATCCCAAAGGAACTCAACTTGTGCACTGATATATATGTCCTTCTGCATGATCAGTTATCCAAAACAACAGGAAACTTTTTGAGGACAAGAGGGGGGGCAGGGCGGAAAAAACCAAGATCTCCAAAATAAAATTATCTTGGTATGAAAACTACAAATATGATATTCTTGCTTTCCACATAGCGAAGTTTATAGACGAAAGAGCCAAGACTGCTTACTAGGAAGTTTTCAGATTTAAGAAGGTTCTTTAGTTAATGCATTTTTAAAAAAACACACCAAAAAAGCATTAAAAAAAAGAAAAGTTTAACTGTTGAAGGCTTTGATTACTCCCCCCCCCCAAAGCAATGTTCTTAAATGCCATTACTATGATGCTGTGCTCTTATTCATATGATCAGCCAAAAGTTTTCAGGCAGTGTTAGGACACAGTGCAGTCATAACTGCCTTCTGGGAGTGGGTCCTCCTCTTCCTCCTCTCCAATCATGTCCTCATCGTGCCGCGTCATGGTGCTACTGCCAGGGTCAGTTTGAGGACTGACACTGTGGCCAGCTGAACTTCTGTTTTCTTCTGCCCTCGGGCTGGCTTGCTCTGCTGCTCTCGAAAGGTTTGCAGGCTGAAAGGCTTCCTGCTGCACTTGTTCCTCTGCTATCTCGCTCAGTTTCTGGAGCTGGGGCTTGAGGACGGTTAAAAATGGCTTGTACCCAAGGCTAAAGGACATAAAAGAGAAAAGTCATTCCAGTTAATTATCTTAAAACTCCTAATTTGGGCTTTGACCTTCTCCTGGTCATTAAAGTTCAGAACACGATGTACCTCGCACTAAACATACTCAAAACGTTTTGCTCATAAATTAATGGCTGTGGAAACACTTTTAACAGTAAAAGCCTGTATTTACTCATATGGTGTCCCAAGTTTCCCTTATTACCCTGAAGGTGCTCCCACCATATCCCAAGTCACTGTGATTTGAGATATACATGCATACCCTGCTTGTTCTATGGATAGATACAACCTATTCTCACACTACTGTTTAGTTTTTTATATCATGCCGTTTATATCATGCCTATTATTGAGGTCACTGAACAGCTCCTGGTTGAGATAGGTCCAACATTAAAAATTCATCCTTTAATCACCAGTGTATTTCAGTGCTATGTTGAACTGCATGCGGATTTATTTGGCAGACAGTGGGAGGGGATAAGGCTCATGAAACTTACCAGTCTGTAGAGGCCCATCTATCTACTGCCTGCAATCCCATCTTTATGTTCTGCAACATCTCTCCATCAACCTCTGAAGATTGCATTAGGCTAAAAACTTGACTGATTATTGGAGATTCCCGGAGAATAAGGCCTATAATAACGCACCAGTCCAGACATCCTGCTTCCATAAAAATATGAAGCAAATACCTACAGAAGAGCAAAAAGTTGAAGCAAACAGGGTAAGGCAAAACAAACTTTTTAACACCACTGCAAGACTGCTGTCCCCTCTAACCCCAACCTGCTAAGATTGGCTTCAAGGAGACATAGCAAATACTCCTCACCCCTTTACTACAAATTTCAACCTAACTTACCGCAGCTGAACCTGTGATTTATGTGGCCCTTTACTGGCCAGCTCCAAGGAGATATGTTCCAGCTCAGATTGTGTTAAACTCAGTGTTGAGAAGTTCTCATCCACCATCGTCCAGTCTCCGTCCACGATAGAGCTTGTTTCCGTCAGGTCTGTTGCTGAACCAATGCTACATTCATCACCTGTTGAAACACTTTCATTTTAATGCGGAACTTAGAAAATCAGTACAGTACTGATCATGTCTGTTATAGCGAACCCAACAGAATGGCAACCTTGAGATCTGTGGTTTCCAAACTGTTAAAGGGAAGCCTTGGCTTTCCCTTCAATAAGATCAGGAATTAAAACAACAACTCTGAAATAAAGCTTGCCAACCATGGCTGATTTCCACCCGTAATACTGAATAGGTTTTAAAAGTGTGCTCAGACTTCATACAGACTGTTAGTGAGGCCTGTTTAATACCCCAAGTGAAATGAGTGAACATTCTACAATATGCCCTGGAATTCTCCACGGCACACTATGGCAGTCATGCTCTAAGCATTTCTAAGCCATTATTACCAGCACTGTTTTTGCTTAATCCATTTCCTTCTGTTCTTTAAGAATTCCAGAGAAAGACTAGAAAGCAGAAGGGAGCCGCGAGATGTGCCAAGTATTCCCTGCTCCCCTTTTTCCCTCAAGAAAATGTGGAACTTAAATGTATTCTCAAAGGAAGCCGATAGCGGGGATGAAGGATTCACATACCTTTATTTAACAAAGGGGAGAGAAATGCCTCCTGCATGTGAGGACCATGGGAAGATGCTGCATCCATCTCTCTTTGGGAGGAACTAATGGCACCGAGCCAGCTGTGACTTCGTGGCACGTTTGGAATGCCACTGTCCACTTCCATGTTCAGAAAGCTGTCAGCAGACTGGGATTTTAAGAGTTGTTCACCTATTACTGGAAAAGAAAGCACATTAATAAACGATGGCTCCCGTTAGCCAATGAACACGTGTCAAGATTTCATTCTGAGAGCCAGTGTGGTGTAGTGGTTAAGAGAGGTAGTCTCGTAATCTGGGGAACCGGGTTCGCGTCTCCGCTGCTCCACCTGCAGCTGCTGGATGACCTTGGGCCAGTCACACTTCTCTGAAGTATCTCAGCCCCACTCACCTCACAGAGTGTTTGTTGTGGGGGAGGAAGGGAAAGGAGAATGTTAGCCACTTTGAGACTCCTTAGGGTAGTGATAAAGTGGGATATCAAATCCAAATTCTTCTTCTTCTTCATTCATACAATAGGACTTTGAATCTAAGCCAGGTTTTGTGTGTGTGTGTGTGTGTGTGTGTGTGTGTGTGTGTGTGTACACCAAAACAATTAAAATTGCCTATTGTAATTATTTAACTGCAATGTAATTTGTATGGAAACTGATCTCTGAAACTCTCTGAATAGTGAAATCAACTTTTGATTTAACACAAATACAACCAACTTGGGAATACGAAGGAATAAAGAAGCTCTAGGCAATTGCACTTCTGTTCCTTCCAGATGTCGGTCAGGCCTAGAAGCTGCTTTTACTTCCTAGTTGTGGAAACAAAAAAAAACACATTGAGGATACAGTACCTGTCCTGTACTTTCCATTCTTGAGAGGAGAATTTATGGAACAAACTGGAATAATTGGAAACGGCCAGAGAAAGTCGTTGTGCAGTTTCTTCAAAGCTGTTACAAAATCCTCTACACGGGCAGCTCTGGTGCGCTCCTTACACAACCAGCCTATCAGCTCAAAGCCCAGCTGGACAGCAAAGCAACCAAGGTCCTTAAGCCTGATTTCTTCCAGGAGGCGCCGGGCGTGTCGCCATAACATCATATCAATGTACATATTCTCGGCACAGTCGCTGTCTTTACTCCACCTATGGAGAGAATATCAGGGCACATGACTAAAACCCAGTTAATTTGAGATTAGTTTCTACGGTGCTTCTTTGCTGATCTATGCCATGTCTTCCAAGGACCATGTTGGACTACTATTCTCACTGTGAGAATAGGATACTAGGAGGCCCATGAGCTTGATCTAGGATGGACTTCTTAGGTTCTCAAGAGACTAGGAAGAGACCTTGTACATTCCGTTCTACCATCATGAGGATTATAGCCTCTGGTATCACATTACCTTTTGCCGGATGGACCAGAGGGCATGCTCAAGGTTTTCTGCAAGTTAAACTTGCCAGGAGGAAGGCTTTCTCCAGATTGGGACAAACTAATGCTGCGATTTCTGAAGAATTCAAAGCCACCACTTGAACTAGGTTCCTACATGGAAGAAAGCATAAAGAAAAATATTATACAACAGCAGGGTGGGACAGGAGGCATGGCCCGAGAGCTAAGAGAAGACACATCTTTTTTTTAAAAAAATCAGAATTTACAATATTTATTGATTATCTCTTGATCAACAACTATGTAAGCCATATAAAGTTATTACTTCCTTATTTCATTTTAATGTAAATTGCCAATATTAAAATAATATGGTTTGTTCTCTTATACAGCTGTAAAGGTAAAAGGAGGTAAAGGACCCTTGGATGGTTAAGTCCAGTCGTGGCCGACTCTGGGGTTGCGGTGCTCATCTCGCTTTCAGGCCGAGGAAGCCGGCGTTTGTCCGCAGACAGCTTTCCAATTTATGTGGCTAGTATGACTAAACCGCTACTGGCGCAGCAGGACACCGTGACGGAAGCCAGAGCGCACGGAAACGCCGTTTACCTTCCCGCCACAGTGGTACCTATTTATCTACTTGCACTGGTGTGCTTTCGAACTGCTAGGTTGCCAGGAGTTGGGACAGAGCAACAGGAGCTCACCCATTGCGGGGATTCGAACTGCCGACCTTCTGATCAGCAAGCCCAAGAGGCTCAGTGGTTTAGACCACAGCGCCACCTGCGTCCCTGTACAGCTGTAGATTGAACAGATGATACCCTTCAGTGTCACAGGGAGCACATTCTTTCTGCTTTTAAGTATATATTAAATTACTCTTTGAATTAAATTACCCAGTAACATATATGACAGATCTATCGTGTTCATCTAACAAACCTGAGTTGTTGGTGTAGGAGGAGGTGTCTCTGACTCCCCAGAGCCAATGGCTTTCAGAAATCTGATCATGTGACGACAGAGATCCCACTTTCCCTGCTCCAAGGCGGTATTGAATAGCAAAGTTGCATGCTGCCTGCTAACTGCTGGAACTTCCATGTTCTAGAGGCAACACAAAACACTTTTAGATGGGAGCCACTGATGTGAGAGTTCGTATATTATTTCTCTTACAAGGTTCAAGAAATAGCTCCTGTGGAAGAAATCTTTTTTAAAAAATGAGGATTGTGGATGGAAATGCACTTTGGACCATATGTCCTTCATTCACTGTGGAAATCTAATTTTACAAGGACAGGAAGAAACACCAAGGACAGAATAATTGTGACACAGGAAGAACAAGGATATAGCTTGAGTGCCTCACTTATAGTTTTAGAAATCATTTAATGTGTCAACACAAATAGAAGTTACTAATATTGCAGTTGTTGTATAAGGGATTATTATTGTGACCAGACCAGTCAACTGTTGAAAAAACATTAAGGTCTGGGAGGACTCGGCAGCAACCCAGGAGAGGCTCAACAACAGGCCTCCCTGCTTCTTCTGCTGCTGATTCTGCACCACTACACTCAAAACCAAAAGGAATGTTGACAGAAGAGGTTTTAGCGGTTGCATTAAATAAGATAAATGACTCACTGGAACAGCTGAACAAGAAAGTGGATGTTACAACTATTAAATACAGAAAGTATAAATAATCTGAGACAAAAGGTGAACACCAATACAGAAACCATCCAGAAATTGATACAGGAATCTACTTTGACACGGCAGACTGCGGAGGAAGCCAGGGAGAAAGCAGCTGCTGCTGAATGTCCAGCCCTACAGAGGCAACTTGATGAACATAAGTTGACGCTTGCTATGATTGAACCTAAAGAAAAACAGATGAATCTGAGGATTAGAGCCCTACCTGAATTGGAAAAAAGTTTGACAGACTTTCTCACACAGGAATTTGCTGACTTTTGGAATGTGGACTTGGGTCAAGAAGAGTTTAGAATTGTGAGGGCCTTCAGACTTGGAAGAGGAGGAAGAAAAGAGAAGAATAGATTCTTTCACCTTTGGTGGACATGCCCAAGGATTAAGACCTTCTGGGAGATGATATATAACGAAATGAAAAAGGTATTTAAATATACCTTCCTGAAGAAACCAGAGGCCTTTCTCCTGGGCATGGTCGGCCAATTGGTGTCAAGGAAGGATAGAACCTTTTTTTGTTTGTTTGTTTGTTTTTATGTATGCAACAACAGCAGCAAGAATACTCATCGCAAAGTATGGGAAGACACAAGATTTACCCACCCGGGAAGAATGGCAGATGAAGTTGATGGACTATATGGAACTGGCGGAAATGACTGGCAAAATCTGAGACCAGGGAGAAGAGTCGGTGGAAGAAAACTGGAAAAAGTTTCAAGACTATTGACAGAAATACTGTAAAATTAATGAATGTTAGAAAAATGTTGGAATGAAGTTACATGGCTTTAGTAGAAATGTTATAAGGAATTAAGTATAAATAGATTAATAGGGTATTAAAGGAAAAAAATAAGGTTAGAATGTGTTAAGATAATTATAGGATAGAAAACAGAGGAAGATGGAAAGGAATTGCTGAAACAAATTAACAGAAGTGGAATACAAAAAGGGAGACATGAGGAGGTCGTTGAAATAAGTGAATGAAAGATAAGATATTGAAACTGTTTGATGTGTTTTAAACTGTCTTTGTTTTGTTTTGTTAGTCTAATGTGTTAGTGTTATGTGTCCGTGTTAGTTATGTAGTGTTTTTGTATTGTATTGTTATTGTATTGTATTGTCAATTTTTTTTGTAGTGTTTAAATTGTTGGGAAAGTAATAAATATTATTTTCCAAAAAATAAAATAAAATATTATTGTGACCCAAATGTAATTGAAATTAATATTTTGCAATGCAGAAATAAAGAAATAATCAAACCATCAATTCTAGCAAGCGAGGGGGCCACCTAAATTATATAATTCGGTATTTGAATGATTGGTATTAGTAATGGAATTATAAATTGCTTTTGTTATAATGAGGCTATTATTGGATTGTAATTGAAAACTAATAAAAATTATTATCAGGGAATCTAAATCACCACAGCACCATTTAAACACTCCCAGGCCTATCACAGAAGAGTCAGTAGGATGGCCTGGAGGCAACTACTGTAAGGATCAATGCCTCCATATATGGGAACTTCCATAGTTGAGGAATGCATGGGAGCCATTAATCATGTTTGTTCCCTTAAAAAAAATACCACTCATTTCATAGTCCTCCCCCTCCCACCTCAGAAAGCTTTGTTTTAGTTGTTTCTGTTGAATTCAACTCTAGTCATACTCGTGAGTAGACCCTCTGAAATGGGCATGACTTACTTCCATTCACTGCAATGGGTCTATACTCTGAATAGAACTTAAATGGATATAACGCATACTACAACAACAAGTAAAATGGCCCATTGCTTTTGTGCAGCAAGCTCGCAGCATCTCCCTTTGGAATAAAACGAATGAATGCATTTACCTGTAGAATAATAAGGTAAGAAGCAGCTGTGTCTAAGTCCTGGGCCATCAAACACTCTTCAAACAAGTCTTTCGGGTTCCCGACAGCAGCAAAGAGATAATTCCATAGGGCGTATTCTGTCTTCCTAGCACAATGAACAACTGTCTGCAGGAAGAGGGGGAACTCTGTGATGAATTTAGCCACAGTGGGAAGCAGAGGGTCGGGAATGGGATCCCGCGAGGTAGCTTCTTCTTCCAGCACTTCGTGCAGCATCAGTTCGAGCACGTGAGGAAAGTACGGTAACGTGGCACAGGAGTGAGCCAAAAGCAAGGCTTGTTCGCCCAGGTTCCTCACCAAAAGCTGGCGTAAAATGTGATGGAGGTAGATCTGAGATGTTCTCTCGACAATACAGAAAGGGAAGAGAACCTCTAAATGTTCTGCGGCGCTGCTGTGAGTGTATAAACAGTCATAGAGCACAGTGTCATTCACAGCACCAAGAACCAAGGCATCTTCAAACAGGACGGCCAAGGGGTATATGTTAATATGGAAAGGCAACATGATCCGTCTTGAAAGAAAGGAATGCGGTTTGCGGTGGTCCCTGGGAAACAAAGGAAGCCAGACTTTCATACCTGAGCCACCGCAGCTGAGCCACAGAGCCTCCAGTAAGTGTCGTTTCTGTTTGTTAGAACGGCATGTAGTCCAAACATTTTCAACAGACTGGGCAAGAACAACTGGAGCACAAAATGGCAGCTAAAAACAAAAGCACAATTCCTTTAAAAACTACTTTCTTTTTACCTTTTCATACAAGTTTATTCTAAAAGTCTGGTGTGAGCCATTCCTTTCCAGACTCATTTTCTATCTCGTAGTGAATATGTGTAAATATTAGATTACTAGTTCACCCAGATCTCTCCTTAACTAAACAGTTTTTACATTTCTCTTGTTACCCCCTTAATAGTATTATTTTATTTTTAAAAAGCAAGCAAGAGCAGAGTTCTAACCTGGAAAGGTAGCATTCTTTATTATTCACCTTGTTAATCATCAATAGTAACATAACATGGCTATAAGTATACAGAGGTGAAAACACAGTTTGGTAAAGTACTGCAAAACTAATGTCCAATTTGCTAGGAATTCCAGAGGCTCATTTTAGTCGCCCTTTTTCCTCCATTGGCAAAGAGACCAGAGTGTTTCACACAATTATTTATGTTTTGCGACAAAGGAATGTGTGACTATATATACATTAATCAGAGTCAGTCTCCCTAAGTAGCTGTGGTAGGCAGGCATGTGCTATTTAAAAACAAAAAATGAAACAGTTTACAGTGAGAATCTGTGCACAAAGCAATTTTTTAAGATGGTTTGGAAATCAAGTACATACAAAAGATGGAGCTATCCATTCAGAGAGAATCTTAGATGGTTTAACTACACGGTTCATGCTGTGTTATAAACCACTGCTACACATTAACAATGCATATTCTTTATACTGTTTTAGAAAAATATATTCTCATAGGTTAACTCACAAGTTTCCTTTGGTTGGGATTACTCTCCTTCTCTCTTATCTGTGGACCAGATCGATCCCTCTGCACCATAATTAACTGTCCTGCTAAGTTTAACATGATGCTCTCTGCTTCACAGGCCTTAAAAAAGATAAAGCTCTATTACTTCCTTCACCTCTACAGAATCTATCCCCTTTATCCTGAAATGTGAATGGGTTAACACCACAGTAATAATAAAAGCATCTTAATGTAGACTTGTTTATTCATCCTCATCCAGTCCACCACTGATCACGGACATGAAGGACCTCACTGGCTCACCTGGATTAGATGAAAAGTGAAAAGAGAGCTGGGTGTCTTCAGCCCCTGGGTGACACCCATTCCTGTTAGTCCCTCTGACAATCTCTCCCGGTGGTTTTTTTTTGGGGGGGAACCTTTTTGGCCCAGTGGGCCAGGTCCTTATTTGTTTCCACCCCATGGGCCAACTCTGACATTACACCATCAAGTGATAGACAAGTGGGTTGTTCTGCCCACCTGTCAAAGTCCCTTGTGCAGTGCCCCCCAAGTGCCCCAAAGCCAGCTGGAGAAGTGCAGTGCAAGGGGCTCTGCCATCGCTATGCTCTGCATATTCCCATCTAATTGAAGGGGCCAAATGTTAGCTCCCCAAATCAGAAGAAACAGTCATCCCCACCTTTTAGGTGCCTATTGGCCACTTCCTAACTGGCCTTTGATTCTGTGGGGAACACGACTTCACAGCCAAATTCCCGTAGAAGCAGCTTTGCTAGCCCAGCGCTTGGCATTTGGGAGGTGCTGAACACACGCCGTGCCTCCCAAACAGTTCAACATTTTGAAGATTAAAAGCAGCCGTTCAAATTGGGCCCAGTTAAACTGGTACAGAAACAGTGTAATAAGCTCTGATCATCCAGCCCTAACAAGCAAGATTCCAAGTTATCTCCAAAAGCAGCTCTGCTTATGTCTCATGGGTGTCACTAGTGCCTGCCTTTTGCTATGCAGGGTCACAACTAGTGTACCAACCTGAGCTGGTAACACACCCCTGGCTGCCATCACCACTCATGCTTCCACAAGCAGAGCTGAGTACAGAAGAACTCCCAAACTGTTAACATAGCCTTCAGGGAGGGCTGAGTTTGATTCTACCCAGAAATGGTTCCACCCAGATCAAGACTTTTTTCCTACCTACAGCACTTAAATACCCCTTGGCAGATTTAGTGAGCGGTAGGCTTTAGAATCATAGAATCACAGATGCTGAAACTTTGCTTAAAGGTCATGAAATCACATGCTGCTGTAGTAAATAAAATTCAAGCATCTCTCTGGACAGTTTGTTTAGTTTCAAACGATGTCTTAAGCATTGTACCAAGAGTTGTCTCACTGATGAAACAGCCCTCAACCTGTCGCAGTTTACACAGCAGGGTTAGTGTATATTTCCCCTGCAGTCCTCAAAAACTGTACCTGTACATACCTGCTGTGGCATTTTCAAGCTGATGCCGGTCTCTGTTCTCACGGATGTTAAAGTAACAGACACAACAAGGAAAGGGTGAGGGATATATCGTGACATAGAAACCTCCTGAAGAACCTGAATACTGGTAGTAGGATTGGGACTGAAAGGCAAAGGCAAAAATGGTGACAACGCTCCTAGCCGTACAGAATAATAATTTCTGCCATCTGCTGAACTTAAAGATCAGGATAGGGAAACGAGAGCCACCTTCCACCAGGGGCAACTTTCCAAGAGCCATGTTGCTTGTGGTGGGTGGACCTTGAAGCAACAGTGGGTGAGGCCAGAGACTACCTTGGCACAGTCAGAGACATCCCACCTGTGAAAGGTCTGAGGTTTATGCGTTCGCTCCCCCTCCATCCAGGTAAGAAGGATTATTACAGCTCAAGGGCATGTTCCAACTAGGCAAAGGCACTTCCGTAGGACACGGAGCAGGGTAAATGAGGGGTGCAGCCTGGGGATAGGTGTGTGTGATTTGGGGGAAAGAGTCCTGAAAGCCACATTTGGCCTCCAGGCCTGAGGTTCCCTATCACTGTTATAGAGATCCTCCAATATCTTAATTCATCTGTTTGTTAATTTACAGATAATGAAAAAGGCTCCTATAATTAACAATGCTATAAATATTTTAGGTAGCTGTTCCCTATGGGCAGGATTCAACTAAGCAGTTGTGTGCATAGAATGAGATCTACTGGTCTTCTCCCCTGCTAACACCCCCTAAATCTGCTTTGGAGGTTTCAGGAAAAACCCAGGACAGATTTCGGGAAAGGAGATGGGGAGAAACCCCATTGTGTGAGCAGGCCTTGAATTCCACCCCGGGTCTTATTCAAGCAGCAAATAAAATTGAGGAGTGTCTTATTTACTACATTTATGCCCCACCTTTCTTTCAAGGAGTTTAAGGCTGCACACGCGGCTTTTCGTTTTATTCTCACAACAAACCTGTGTGGCAGTTTAGGCTGAGAGAGAGAGAGACTGGCTCAAGGTCACCCCAATGAGCCTCGTGGCTTAGTTATCACTCTCACCACAACTCCACAATAGGCTATAAACTTAGCAACTACCCAAAATTTTAGCTTGGCATGTGAATTTTCTTGGTGCTAATGCTAAGGGGAAATGAGACGTCACGTTTAAAGTCTGCTTCCTTGGGATCTGGTCCTCGAGGGAGTTGCACGGGTGAATGGGGCATGGCGACAGAAATGGACACAAATATTCTTTGTCTCAGTGCTAACTACAGTATACAACTGAGCTTGTAAAAAGCTGCCTGGTTTTCAAGATGTTCCAGGAAGGGTTACTAAATTTTATCCCGCCCACCCCTTTCCTTCTCTTACACACAAACACAAACTAAAAGCAAAAATGGGGGAAAAGGTTATAAATAATTGTTTTCATAATATACTTACCCATTAGGTTTTCTTTTAATACTATAAAGGCAAATAGAACAGTCTGCTCTAAACAAAATTACAATGTCCCGAAAGACACTGAGTAATAATGTTTCTGCCTGCACTTTGGTGATATGGGCAAACGCGTTGTCCAGATTGGCTGTTCGCAAATACACCCTAAGCTGAAATATAGAAAAAAAGCACCCCACTATTATGAATTGCATGATAATGAGTCTAAGCAGAAAATGAATTTACGAATACTCAAGACCCACCCGCAAGAGAAATTTGTTAAGCAGTCTGCTCTTGACCTACAGGTTCATCAACAGAATCCATGGCCTCGTTATTATGAATTGGCATTTCAGGGTGTGTGTGACTGCAAATGTCCCCCTAAGCACCCATTACTTATCCCCCACCTCCATTCTTCTACTATTAGTGGTGGGGCAGGCCAGGTAAGGGGCACATGGCACAGGTAACTCAGAGTACAAACTTTCAGTACAAACTTAAGAACCATGAAGTTAAAAGGAAAAGTTTCCTTAGAAAAGTACAAAATAATACGATTTTCAGGAATTAAGTTTTCAGAGCTTAAGTGAATTCTACTGGTAGATGTAACGAAATCATCCTTCCCTGACTGACAGTACCATTAAGCACAACAACTAGCAAATTGTCAATTAAAAAACCCCATGCCTTACCTCTTCTTGGCGGTCACTTAAGTTATAGCATGCAATAACAACAAAATCATTCCACCAGGCTAAGCCACCAGTCACAGTCATGTTTTGTTCCTTAAAGTTAAAAAAAAGCAAGCATTAAACAACATTTCTTAAAAACAACAACTTTCATTCCCGCAGTTTATCCATAAACGCTAAATGCATTTCTAAACTTGTGTTTGCAACAGGAACATAATTTGTAAACTATGAAGCAATAAAAATCAGGTTCACAAAGGCTCAGCTAAACACTTTACGGTTTCAGCATCCTACATACTGTTGTTGTTCAGTGTGGACATGGCTCACATAAAAAAAAGAGAAGCAGCAACACGTACAGGAAAAAAATGCCTTGTGTTTAATCAGACTTTTTGTCCATTTGGCCTAGTATTGTTTACTCTGACAGCTCTCCAGGGTCTCTTTCGCATCAACTGCTATAAGATCCTTCTGACTGCAGATGCCGCAGGTTGGACCTGAGGCCTTTAGCATACAGAGTATGAACTCTACCAATGACCAGGCAGCATTCCACTCCATCCACAGTATGTGGAATGTGTGATGCTGCTGCCTGGTTAAGAGTCAAACCAGGTGTGTTCATATGGCTTGAAAGTCGTGGTGGGGAATTAACAGAACGCAGAAAAACAGGGAGCAAAGACCTCCCCCTCCTTATGTGATTGCATTCTGCTGCTCTGAGCAGTTTTATTCCCGCCAGCTCATTTCTGGTATCAAAACTGAGCTGAGGAGCAGCAGCTTAAAGCAGAATAATATTGCAAGCAGGAGGGTGGGTGGGAAGAGTTTTACTTCTGCTTTTCTTATGCACTCCACTTAGTATACAAAGTTAAACCTCTATATCCCTACTTTATAGACAAAAGAGACAAGACTGGTTTTGGTAAACGTGCACATTTGCTTTGGCCCCCAGTGGAGAGGTGATCACCCTGTGCCTTCCTTAGTCATCTCTGCACCTCTCTTCCAAACTGAACTCCATCAGAACTGTCTGCTGATTTAAGGTTACAGCAAGAGCAAGTTGCGAGGCATCTTGGCCCTATCAACTGCCCACATCTTCTTTTTGCATCACATATTATCAGCGAGAAGTCTAAAACTGTGCAATCTATTCTGTCAGCGAGAACGGTGACAGCTCCCCTCTTTGCTAGATAAAAACACCACCACTATTGCAGCAGGTAACTGTTCTCTGCTTCTGCAAACAGCTCTGCTGTTTGGATCCTTTAGGAATCACTATAGGAAAGCTCTGTTTTTCCCCTCGAAACATAAATTTTATTTTATTTATTGCATTTATATCCCACCTTCTTCTGCAAGGAGCTCAAGAGTCTTTCCCGCCTCGCTTTACTCCCCACAACAACCCTGTTCAAAATTATGCAGAATGCCTACATTTCACAAAATCTAATTATTCAAAATTATTTGAATTTAGGAAAGCATTTTTTTAACAGTCGCATTTCTTTATTCCTTCACATATATTAAAAAACCCACTACTCACCTGGGTTATGTTTCCAAACAGTTTCCATTTTTTGGAAAGCAAAGAGTAATGTGCAAAACCAAACTTGCCAACTACAGCTACATTCTGCCCCATCTTATCAATAGCTGAAAACTGTTCACAGGAAGGAAGGAAAGAAATAAAACTTTGTTAGAGCCTTAATAGGAACAATGAGACACTGGTTCACTACTTGCTTTCTCTACCCCCACCTCTGTAATGACAGCTAATGTAAATTTCCTCATGCTATATCATTCCTTTAAATTTAATCTTTGCATTTATATATAATCCAAAGTTGCAAAATAAATATTTTAAAACAACTCACCCTTATAGGCCAATTGATCTCTAAGTAAGTATTGTGTATCTTAAAAAGAGAAGGAGGAAAAAGAATTAACAATCATAATAAAAAATTGCTACTATTTAGCATGCTTTTCTTTCAGGTATTTCCAGTTTTCACCTTGTAAAATCCTACATGGCTCAAATGCAAAACTTATTTGCAATTTGCTTTGGAAACAATGGAGGTACCATTCAAGAGCAAGGAAAGACAATGTATATGTACAAGATTAGCAGTTTATTTTTCTTCCAATGTCATAAAATCATTTTTAATTAGGAAGGTACTGTCCAAGTAAGACTTATCATTATCAGATTCTTTGTTCTTAAAGAACAATAGATACCACTGGATAGGATGTTGGATTTTGATATACAAGACTCAGGCTCAAATTCCAACACAGCTAAGCGGCTCATGTTTTCATCTTGGAAAGTCATTAGTTTTCACCTGATCCTCTCCTATTGCATTGCAACAAGCGTATAATAAATAAATAAATGACGAGACGAAGAAAACAGTAACAATGCCAACAAGGCACCTTACCTGTACAACATGCCAATGTCTATGCCCTAATAAAGTGCTTAAACCCTGAGAATCTAAGCTCCCATCTGAAAAATGGCCTCTTTCTCTGACAGCTTTATGTTCAGAGTGTGTTGCAGAATTTCTAGGATTCTGAGCTTGTATTGCATCGCCACAGTTCAAGTACAAGCGATCTTCTCCCTGAAGGAGGACCTGCTCCTGGTTGCTCTACGAATACAGGAATAAATGCTTCAAGTCAGCAAACAATGAACAGTAAGAGAGATCAATAAAATTCCAATTAAAATGGATTAAGTTACTAAAGAAAATTGTTTTAAAATGGAATCACTTTCATTTTTGAAAGGCTTTAGTTGGAGAGTGACTCTTGCATAGTAGTGTTACAAGGGGAAACAAGGAAAACTTTTGTTCTGTAACCAAAACAAGAATAAACCTGGCCAAAAATGCACGAAAAGTTACTTAGAAGTATAATACATTAACAAGAAGATTTAGGCATACTTACTATGCAAGGGTTAACTGTGAGTGCACTCTTGATGAACTGAAACTGTAAGATACCAAAATGCTGGGATTCATTTTTGTCCTCTCTCTCCATCCCAGAGCTATTTGCATCAATCACCCATAGATGATAGCCTTCTGCTCCCCAACTCTGAAATAAATAAATAAAAACGATCAATTATTTAAAACTAATGGGGAAAAAATACTGGAGGGGAAAACATTTTGTAACAATTTCCATGCAATAATCCAGGAGTCTATTTTAAGGCAGTCCAAAAATATGGGTTTGTTGCCTTCCTCCTCCTTCTCCACGACCCCTTTCTTCTGCTGTTCCTATGCTTTCCCATTTGTTACTGTGGTCTCCTCCCGACCCCTCCAATGGCCTAGAGGTGACACATACAAGCTTTCGTCATGCCAGCAGAAATGGCAGATAAGACCACTGCACAAAAGTTAGCCCACCAACCATATTATATAGCACTTGCCTTGCCCATCATGATCACACACTAGAACAGGCATAGGCAAACTCTGGCCCTCCAGATGTTTGGGACTACAATTCCCATCATCCCTGACCACTAGTCCTGTTGGCTAGGGATGATGGGAATTGTAGTCCCAAAAATCTGGAGGGCCGGAGTTTGCCTATGCCTGCACTAGAAACTATACGACCACATTTGCTGCTACTTTTGCTAGAGGAAATGCAAGGTGGTGCCAAGTGGGGCAACAGCTGAAAGATTCACCCAGACAAAAATAATTTTGGGGAAGCCTCAATGGACTGGAATGCAATTCCTTGATTAAACTGGGTGGCAAAAACTGCTAAACTGAAACAGAAAGGGAAAGTGCTAGTCGAATACAATGGGTTAAATCTAGGTAGGTTTATATGGGATGTGCTTAAAATAAAATTTGACCATGCCACATGCATGTGACACAGATAGATGCTCAAACAGTGCTTACCATAGAGCTGATCTTCAGAGGGTCTTTTTTGGTACCATCAGACCGATTACTTAAAATGAAAACAAAACAGATTCAAATGAGGCTTTTTAATGTGTTTATATGCGTGTTACATGCATGTTAACAAGAAGGGATTTTTTTTCTGTACCCAGATATAGTAAACTGAAGGAAAGGCCCTGTCTTTGAGAAAGTACATACCTCCTATTCTATTTTCAGAATATCTATATTTCCTTCTCCCAATTCTAGTGATTCTTAGCAAATGACAAACGTTTTCTCTGATCCACCAGATATTTAAACCAGTGTTTCCCAACCACTGTTCCGCGGCACACTAGTGTGCCGCGAGATGTTGCCTGGTGTGCCGCGGGAAAAATTAAAAAATTCGAAAGATTTGTTTTTTTAAAAAAAGTCAAATTTTCGATTGCGGCGCCGCCACTAGATGACCCCTGGGGTTCCCTCCCTCCCTCCCGCTCTGCGCCTCCCTCCTCCTCCTCCTCCGGGGAGGCCCTTCCTGGCTCTCGGCCAAGGCTTGGCGGCTGCCACTCACTCACTCGCTCGCCCACCCGTCCCTCCATCCCTGCACCCAGCCTCTCCCCCTCCGTCCCCGGCGCGGGGGCTGCCGGGATCCGTAGTCCCCTCGCCCTTGGGCTCCGCGCCCGCGCGGGGTGCGCAAACTACCTTTCCCAGTGTGGCCTGGCGGGCCGGGCGTTTTGTTTGAAGCGCTCTTCTCCCAGCCATGGAATGAGCGCGGCGGCGGCGGTCGGGCGGGCAGGGGCTCTTCCGCGCAGACCCCGCGCAGCCTGCCTGCGCCCCCGCGGAGATCGGGCGGCAGGATGGAGCCCGGGGATCCCCGCGGAGGTGGAGCGGCGGAGGCGGAGGCTGCCCCCCAGGTAGGGCTGCGTCGGGGGGGTTTTATTTTTGCAATGCTGCATCCGCACCGGAGGGGACGCATCGGACTGCGGGGAGACCCCTTGGCGGGCGTGCAAGGCAATGCATGCGTGCAGGCGTTGCATGGAGTGCAGTGCAATGCAATGGCAACGCAGCGCCCTGCATGCATGCATGCAACTTCCACCGGCGCTCCGGACTTGGCAGGTGAGGGGGGTCCCCAGTGGGCGGCAGAGAGAGCCGGGAGGGCGAAGGGGAGCCGGGGGGGAGCAGCGCTGCTCCCCGATCCGAGCCCGGGGGGAAACTTCGGCGTCGTTGCGCCGGGTGTTGGAAGCGGAGGCTGGCAGGGGCCCCTCACCTGCAAAACCTGGTCGCCTCTCATATATTTCGTGCATTGCATTCATCGCCCGCTTTCTCCTCCAAGGAGCTCCCGGGGGCGCGCGTGGTTCTCCCCGTGTTATCCTCGCAACAACAGCCCTGCGAGGTGGGTCAGGCGAGTGGCCCAAGGGAGCACCCAGGGATTGTCCTGGCCAGGTGGGGTGATTTTAACCCTGCTCTCTGCCCGGTCTTCGTCCTCATTTAGCCCCCACATGTGCATGACTGTGCATGACTGAGGTTTTCCCCCCTCGTCTTGGCTATGGTGTGAGTCTGTGCTGTTAATTAATGGGGTTCTGCCTTCGGAGAAGATGAGCCAGCCCTCAAGGAGGTGATTATGTAATTTGCTAGCAATTCATGTCCCTCCCGGCTTGACGCTGCGCGCTGACGTCACGGGGCTGTAATGGTGGTGTGCCTCGAGATTTTTTTCATGAAACAAATGTGCCTTTGCCCCAAAAAGGTTGGGAAACACTGCATTAAAAATCTATTTTAAATGGTTTGTTGAGCTACCAGAAACAACACGACTATGGTCATGGAAGTGTTGCACAAAATACAGAACAATGCACAACAAATAAAATGCTAAACAGGAGATGCGTCGGGCCGTTTTGCTAAGCTTCCTCAGTTACAACATTGCTTAAAAGATACTTACGCAAAGTCTCCTCCTAGAGTACAGATCAGCTGGGCACCAAATACACTCCATAAGGAGAGGCCTCCACATTCCCAAGTCACCATAACAACACAACTATCAGGAGACCATCTGATTAGTTTAACAGCTCCGGTTTTATTCCAAATGTCTATTGAAAAGCAGAAAAATCCACAATGTAAGATCATGAAAAGCTATGCATTTGCTTTTTAATCATTTTTTAGTCATTTATGGTAAATTATTTAGTTATTTAGTCATTTGTGGTAAATTATTGATACTCAAAAGGCACAATCCAGTCAAATCAGGTTCAGCTACGCATAGAGAGCTCCATCTCCCTCCCAATCCCTAACAGTATGAGGACTCAGAAGATGAGTGGCAGATGCATGCCTTTCATATTCCCGTTCTTACAGGACACGCACAGGCTCTTAGCTTTTTGGATCCCTGCCACAATTCCTTTCAGGTTAGTAAAGTAAGTCAATTTTGCAACCAGAAATTTACAGCTGTCGCCCAGGCACATGAGACAGCAAAATGAGACTTCCAACTTTGCATGACACACTTGGTCTAAACACACTGGTGCTAGGTAGCTGCACTGTGCGTATTTTAATCACCAAAACACAAATTCTATGTGCCTGTGCTGTATAAATAGTAGAAGGAAATGAGGTCAGCATGCAGAACTACTAATCTAGAACTGGGAGATTCTATAGAATTCTATGGCAAGATTGTAAGCGTCAATATTTTAAGGCAAAGACCAATGTTCCACTGGTTTTCAACAGCAATGTATAGACAACTAAAGTAGGTTTTTAACAAGGAGTAATTCAGAAGTGATTGGAATAGAGAAAGCATAGTTGTCTATGGGTTAAAAATTACCGGTAACCCATACTTAAATATAGTGCTGCCTTTAAAGGTAAAGGTACCCTTGACCGCCAGGTCCAGTCGCGGACGACTCTAGGTTTGCGGCGCTCATCTCGCTCTATAGGCTGAGGGAGCCGGCGTTTATCCGCAGTTTCCGGGTCATGTGGCCAGCATGACTAAGCCGCTTCTGGTGAACCAGAGCAGTGCACGAAAACACCGTTTACCTTCCCGCCGGAGTAGTACCTATTTATCTACTTGCACTTTGACGTGCTTTCAAACTGCTAGGTGGGCTTATTGCCACTTGCCATCATTTGCCAAATGACGGACTTGCTACATTGAATCAGAATGGGCTATATCAGGGATGGCCAAACTTGGGTCCTCCAGCTGTTTGGGGACTACATTTCCCATCATCCCTGGCCCCGTTAGCTAGGGATGATGGGCGTTGTAGTCCCAAAACAGCTGGAGGGTCAAGTCTGGCCAACAATGAGCTATATTAATAAAAAAAAACCTTTAACATTCCATATCCATCTTGGCATGATCAGACTTACCAGGATATTGTTTTGGTGTTAACTCCAGTTTATGAGACAGCTGCATGGCCCCCGTAGAATGATCAATTGTATAAACTTGCACTGAACCACTGGAAAAGAGCAGTTTTTCAGCATTTAGAAATCTGTATTTTCCATGGAAAATACATTTTCCAGGAAAGTAAGTATTTAAAAATAAATCCATTGTGTTAGTTTGTGCGCAGCATTAGACTGTAAACAGAAGTTGCAATCCTACGTAGAATTACTTGGGAGTCAACTCTGTTGAACTCTGTGACTAAACTGCAATAACCAAATACAAAAGAAAGCAGTAGCAAATTAAAACTGATACACCCCAAGAGCCAGAATTAAACAAAACAATTCTATAAAACTGTTAATCCGAAAGTTCAATGGAAAAGAAAAGCCTTGAGAACTTCCACAGCCTCTCAGACGGAGTTGGTGAACAGATTAGAAGGAATGAATTGCTATGCAGTTTTGCCCCACTAATCAGGTCTAAAGGCAATGAAAGATATTTTAAGGCTGTGTACTAAGTATATGTATATTTATTTTGGGTTTCTCAATATTTATAAATCAAGTGAAACTGCGTCTAACAATAGTCAACCTTCGCATTCCAAAATCCTGTTTATTCTTCAGGGAAGTGTTTACATCTGCTTGCTCTTACCAGCTCATTCACTAGGCATTTCTCACACTGCTTTGCCATTTCCATCGCCTTCAGTAGTATCTCTATATAATCACCTCCCAAGCTACAAAGGGAAGTGCTAGTGCCACAACTGCTGAGCATCTTGTATCTTTAAAACATGGTTTCAATAGGTTGGTAACCCTAATAAGCAAAAGCACTAGGTCCAACCTGTGTACTGAACAACCTGGTAAACCAGGGGTTGGCAACCTAAGGCCCATGGGCCACAAGCAGCCCATGGGGGTCGTTTAACTGGCCCATGGGCACCTGCCACCCGCACAGTCGGCTCCCGTGCGCCACGCTAAACTGACGAGGAGCAGAGCAGGGACCAACTTCTGCGATGCTGGCCAGCTTCCCATTGGCTGTAAGAAGCTCTGCGGAGACAATTCAAACCTGGATCTTGGCAGAGAATAATTAAGTTTTCTCAAGCCGCTTAGAATTGTGGATTCAATGGGAAAGAGTTTTTGTTGCAACTATAAAAACGGTTCCCTCGCCAACTCAGAGAAGGCAATATAGTACGGGGTGGAGAAGCCAATAAAGGAGAAGATCCAGCAGAACTGAGAAAACCAATTCCAATTGGGAAATGGTTTACAATTCCAAGATGACTTAAACAGCAGAAATACAATAACGGCAACACATGTTTACAGGCCTTACCCTTTTCCTATTTTTTGCCTGTTACAAGATCTGTAGCCCAGATCCTTGGTATGTATGTGTGTGAGTGTACTCCTCTGTGTATATTAACTTAGGGTTAGAATGTAAGGTAGTGTAACACCTTAACGATGTTAAGGAAATATAGCTTTGAATCTACATTTGAACACACACAGCAACATTGCTGTTTAAGTTCACTATCCAGTTCCATCCCCAAAACTGAACTGTGACACAAAAAAGCCTTATATGACAGGACTATCTAGACTGTACACATCCTGGGAACACAAATAAAACATCAACCAGCTCAGTTAGGGTTTTAGAGATCCCTTAAAGAATATAACTTTTATATATTCAAGCTAAGAGTTAGCACCTCAGCTTTCTAAAGTGGGACTGTTTCACGTATGTATTTCGAATAACCAACATTCTACCAAAGACACTCAAGTTTTAGGATGTCAAACCATACAGTACTATTAATAATTAGGGCTAAGAATTTCCAGCAACCACCTGTTCCTTAGTTTTCAAAGTTAGTGGAAAGTAGCTTATGATATCCCTCTGTTAAATGTTCCAATAATCAAAATTGGGGAAATAAAAGTGTCTGCCTGCCCCAGAAATGTACAGCATCAATTAATTCTGAAGCAACATTAGGGGTGAGGGAGGATAACGTGGAGAGAGAATGAATATTGGTGGGAAGAAGACCAGACATATGTCATGAACAGCCACATATACGTGCATCGCACAGGCATATTCCTGACAAAACAATCATTTACTTGAAAAGTCCTAAAAAAATTAATAATAAGAAATTCTGGACAAAGCAGAGTACTCTACTAAGTGAACAGGTAAAAACAGGAAGCTATTGCCAGCACTAAAACGGGAATATTTTCCAGATCTGTTATTTTTACATATTTAGACATTCTGAACTATGTAAAGAATGTTAAGCATTTACTTATGGTGGCAAGATTATCTATAGCAAACAACAGAAAGCTCAGTATTTCTCCAATATGGCATGTAATTTCCTAGGTGCTTCATTTCATGAATGTGTCTCAAGATATAGTTTCCCCAAGATATAACATGTTTTGTACTTTTCTTTAAAGAACAATACAACATTTTCTAGGACACCTCAGAAACTGTAAGTGCAGCAACATTTTCTAGGACACCTCAGAAATGTAAGTGCAGCTTTCTTTAAGAGTAGATACTACAGGGGATACTAAGTTCATTCCTTTCAAATTCCACACGAAGACATGCAACTTACTTTGTGCATCCAAACGCCATCAACCTGTATTTGTTATTTACAGCCACACAGGTTCCATCCAAAACATCTTGCGCCCAAACGCCATGGAGCTGCTGCAAGAAACATTACAAAGGATTTTATCCCATAAACCTGTTCAGTGTTGACCACAGGCCATGTTTGTGCAATCATGCAGCCCCAATCCCTACTGCTTTGCTCCTTTATTTGTGTGAGCAAGCAAACCAGCTAGAAAGGTACACTTAACCATAGCATCCTGCTTTGTCTGAACTTGAAACTATGGTTAATATCTTCTACATAAACCATGACCGGGAAGACAACTTTAAACTACAGCTTTCAGATCATGGCTTGGAGGCCATTAACCTTAGTTTCCTGGTTTAGACGTAATGGGAAACCGTGGCTTACAGGCTAGTTTCACCAACTGCACGGAGGGACGAGCAAAGCAGTTGTGGGCTGATTAAGCATTGGCTTAAGAGGTCAGCCATGTGAATGCACTCATAATGTGCTACATTTTGAAGCTATGCATATTGTACACTTGAAAATTAAGTGACAAAGAGCATTCAAATCACTGGGGGTTCAGCATCTAATGGACATGGGAAACCCATGGCCCTCCAGATGCCACTGGACGGTGTAGCTCTTTCAAAAGATATCTAGACTGAATTATTTAGCATAAAAGTCAGCAGCTGAAATAGTTTCCATATTTGCATTTCAAAATGCAGCCAGGCATCACTGATAATAGGAACCCCATAGCCATTCTGCAAGATTTACAAAAAAGGAACATAACAAATAACAAGTTAAAGTAACCAGTAAAAGGGCAGTTTAGTTCAATACAGGACTGAATCCGTATGGTGCTAACTGGCATGCTGCTTTACTTTAAAAGGACAGTATGTACAAAGGATTTGAAAATAATCAGTTCACATAATGCAAAATGTGAGAGGAAAACTATAAATCAAATTTAGGAAGATAATGCAGAATTAATTTTAGAAATTATGTGTAGTAAGATTAACTGTACATCCGAAAGAACTTATTTTAATGTCATACATGAAATATTTTTTCTGCCCAAAGATTCCTCTCAGTTATTTTCATCAATGGCATGTTCAGGGGGGGATGGGACGACACTCTCATACAGCATTCCCTAAACCATTTCGACCATATGAAGTTTCATAATTTCTCAGCTGTGGCTGATTAATACAAAGTCTAATGCATGGCAGCAAACATTTAGCTAAATCTGAAAAATGCAGACAAGTAACTAATCAAATGTTAGAAAATTATACCTCTGCTGTGAATCCACTTGACATTGGTGTAATGAAACCAACTCTGCCATCATTAAAGACAACAGCAAACCCATCAAGAGTAGCACAGTATTCCATGTCTTTGATGTGCACATCTTCAAATCCCAAATATGAACCTGATAGTGAACAAGATCAATTATCAAAAAGGCTATTTGATACTGCAAATTATTTCTTTCTTTCACCAGCACAAGACGTGGTACTATCCACAGCTACAGAATAGGGGAAATGTTCATGTCAGCTGTAAGGACCGAGAAAAGTAGATTTCATTTTAGTGAAGTGTTTCCTTCCCATTTACGCCCAGGCAGAGAAGTAATACCTCTAGAAGAATGCAGATCCACCGAAAACGGGACTGTGCAGAGGTTTATGGCTTTCCTTCCATTCATCATGCCATCCCAGTGAATAAGATGCAGGAAACCATCAATAGTAGCAACAAGGAGATCCTCCAGCATGGACTGTAAGCTACAAGAAAGACACATCATTCCCCAGACACTGAGGCTGAAAGAAATAGGTCCATTCACTCTCTATAAGACGCACCAGACCACAAGACGCACCTAGTTTTTGGAGGAGGAAAACAAGAAAAAAAATATATTCTGAATCTCAGAAGCCAGAACAGCAAGAGGGATCGCTGTGCAGTGAAAGCAGCAATCCCT
Organism: Podarcis vaucheri; assembly: GCF_965113315.1. Lineage (NCBI taxonomy): Eukaryota > Metazoa > Chordata > Lepidosauria > Squamata > Lacertidae > Podarcis > Podarcis vaucheri. The sequence continues at coordinate 20,882,006 of NC_138755.1, read as the reverse complement.
CTTCCTGTTCTGGCTTCTGGGATAGCTGCGGAGCCTGCATTCGCTCCATAAGACGCACACACATTTCCCCTAACTTTTTAGGAGGGGAAAAAGTGAGTCATATAGAGCAAAAAATACGGTACTTTTCAAGGCTTATTACATTTTTTTTGTTGATTATTCCAGTTTCCTAATGAGAATATTTCTACCAACTTCACCCAGAGTGACAGATAAATTGTTTGTTTTTTACACAGATAAATCTGAAAATAAAAGCAAGCATTCCTCTAATATGGGGAAGATTTGGGGAAAGGAGGCAAACCTTCTCCCCTGCACATTTACCCTCAAGAGCACACAGTTATTACAGTGTTATTTAAAAGACCCCAAAGACAAAAAAGATCCTTTCGGTACTGATTTAATATTGAATGTATCTAAGAGCAAGTCTTTGAACAATGCTATCAGTCTCCTCCAACTGCCATACAAAACCTGAATATCATTTCTTAATTCATTCCAATTTTCCTTTCTAGAGGAGCAGAGTATACCCTCAACTTTTCCAAAGTGCGGGAATGGGCTTTTCGCATAAATATCAGAAAACAGAGGGCTTGCTAAATCATAGAAAATGTACAGTAATAATCCAACAGCTAACTTCATCTAATGGCAGAATAAAATATTCCATAGCTGTCCTCACTTGTCATGCAAAACCATGGTTTAGTGTGGTGTGCATGAGCAAGAATGAGTGGCCGTGAGCCTCTGACTTATGTGTTCTCCACCCCACCCCACATGGCCAGGAAGAGTATGGTTTTAGGATGGTTTGTTATGCTACTCTGACTGACAAATTGTGGTTAATATTACTTAAGTTGAACTTAAAACAAGCCAGATTCAATTATAGCTTATTATTCTAAACAGTTAATGCTGACAACAGTTCTTGGATCAGACTGTAGTTAACCAAAATTTAAAGTAGGAGGGGAAGAGAGTGCATGCATGGTTTGGTGCAATTTCATAACATATCTTATGTATATCACAGCAAGATTCTCCTAGGCCATTTTTCTTTGAGAGCACCACACAGTCCCATATTCTCAAGGCCTCAAGTGTTGCATAAATGATGATTCGCCATACCTGGTTATAGATGCTTGCAAATCCAACACTTGCTTCTTCTCTAGATTTAATGATGGGGCACATTGCTCTTCCTTATAGTGTGGTGTTCCTTTCATATGGGGGCTTCCTCTTTAAAAAACAAACAAACCCAGAACATAGAAATTAAAAAATATATCAAAGTGTGGCATACTGTAAATTTCATATTTTAGGAGAAAAACATGGTGGTGGGACCTAGGGATTTTGAAAGTCTCCCTCTATCTTAAGTAGAAGTTACTTTAAATAGGGACTATTTGCACTAAAGTGAATCACTGCTCAATCAAATGAAGAAAAACAGCCAAAATGATAGTTGCCACAGCAATCTAAACTAAGTTCTGCTGTGTACAAGAACTGAAGGCTCTGTGATCCTGTGGGTAGAATGATCAGGAATGCAGAAATATAGTTCTAGGAGTGGTCCCTCCTAAATAATGAGGGTTTGGTGGAAGAGAGGAACTCTCAAACCTCTCCAAAGCAGGCTTCCAGAGTCTCATTATGTAAATAAGGAAGGAATGCCCACAACAAAGTAAACTTGAAATTTGCCAGCCTCCCTCTCTCACCCCCAACTCCTAAAGCAAAGCTCAGTTTGCTTAAAAAACACTCCCATACACACCCCTTCTCTTCTTTCAGCTCTTCTCTTCTGAAATAAGGCCTAATCCACCCCTCTCTGAAAATGTGCCTCTTTAACAGAGGAGCAAAGCACTGCTGGCTTAAACACAAGCTGCTTTGGAGGGGAAGAGTGGGCTGAAAAATCAGCTGCTTGGGGCAGAAGGACCAAGGCTGCGCTGCAGCTGATGCAAATAGTACCACAATGGGGGTCAGATTCACTCTTTAGTACATCAAAAGGTCTCATGGGGAGGGGCTAGAGGCTCAATAGATGATAACTGCTTTTCAACTTTTGTGCTGCCTCAAGTCAGGGACCTTGCCCTGCCTCTCCCTAGCAAACCTTGCAACAGGAAATCTCCACTAGGTTGCAAGGAGGTGCTCCTGAGTTGCAAAAAGCGATGTGCGACCAGTTAATTTTGAACACTGGGAATAATAATGGGTGTGGTCTACAACACCTGGAAGCTACCCCGGTCCCTGAGTTCTCTGGAATATAATCAAGCTAAGGAGAATATTTCTGGAATGGAGAACCAGTGCCCCCTGCAACTGATATTGTTGGACTACGTCTCCCATCAGCCCGAGGCAGCATGGCCAAAGGACAGGGACATTTGCACTTTTATTGTATGGTTTTTATCTTTTTAATGCTGTAAACTGAAATGATATATTTGTATGATTTAGCAGTAAATATTTTTATAAATAAATTGATTTTTTTTCTAGCAATGTCTGAAAGATCACAGTTTCACCACTCTTCTTGTATCAGTGTAGAAGTATATAATACTAGACTCAGAGGGGTCAGAACAGTACCATTGTAGCACTTTGCTTCCACCCAGTCCCCCCAAATTAGAAAAAGAATCATCATGCATGCTGCAACATGCAAAATGCATTCTAGGCAAAGGCAAAAAAACTAAACAAAATCAGGACCGAAGTCAAGAAAACCTGTTGGGGCGTGTACACTAAGGTCTCCTCAACAAATTTGCCCGTGTGACCTCATCTCAAAGAAGACTAGATAAGCTTGGTTTAACAAGTTTGGTGCACAGCAGAAGAATCATAAAAAATACACAGTCCATGTCAGTTAAGGTAGTCATACACTTTTCAGCTCACAGCATCATCACAAATTCTTGCCCAATATGAACTTATCACAGAGTTTCATTTTGACAGTGACAATGTAAGATAGAACCAACACTGCAAAATACTTAGATATCTGCAGGTAGGAAAGGAATGATCACTGGAAGATGTTTTTAGGATGTCTTGAAGATCTAGATGATGGAAAGGCAGTATATAAAACTGTCAAAGAGCTTCCAAACTGCATAGCTGCTCCTTCAGGGGGAAGTGCAACCCCATCAAGGGCAGACAATTGACTGATTTTTCGGACATGGGAACCACTCATCCACAGTGCCTCCACCCTGTCAAGATTCAAGAGCAGCTTATTTTCCCTCACCCATCCCACCACCGAATCCAGGCATTGGTTCCAGGGCCCACACAGCCTCTTCTGATTCACTTATAGAGGAATAGACCTGTGCCAGCAATATACCTATGCATGTTGCCCCAAAGCTCTTAATGTCCATATAAATATTAAATAGCCCTGGGGACAGAATAGTGCCCTGTCGAAACTCAGAGCACAACCACAAGGGGGATGGAAAGGACTCTCCCAGTGCTACTCTTTGGATTTGGTCCCATAGGTAAAACCAGAAACACTGCAACACAGTGCCCCCAATTCCTAATCTATGGAACTAGCTCAGGAGATTACCATGGGCAATGGTATCGAAAGCCACAGAGAAACTGAGGAGCACTAGAAAAGCCTCTTGTCCCATTCTCTAAAGGTCAACCAAGGCAGACTCAATCCCATGGCCATGCCTAAACCCCTCTTAATCTCTGGTGTCAAATCATTACAATCTTACTAGGGAACAAGAGCTCCTAGGAGGACAAGGGGAGTGGAAACCTCTGGTGCTTCTGGAATCACTAGGCTTGAACCAAGAGGAATCAGAATGCAACCAAGGAAAAGCAGAGATCCAAAATTCTTTCCTGCCCTGTTCTTCCCCCACTCCAGCCTCAGAACCCATTCCACTCTGTTCTTCTCCTCCCCACAAATCCAATTCATTAATCTGCCTTCCCAGATAAAATTCATTCTTCCTCAAAAGAAAACTGCACAGCATTACATTTAAAGTCTTAAATGCCTGAAATGACCAGCCATATTATGGCATTGCTCTCTAGCAGTTGCCTGAAAACTGCTTTATTTCCTGTATAATCTTACTAGGAGGGAAGTGGACCAGAATTCAGCCCCAGGCAGTGGCAGTTCTTGAATATTCAGGCCAGGAAGCAGGACCTCTCAATTTCTATTCTGCCTCCTTTGGCAGCTACAACTGTGAGAGAAACATGTGGCATATGCAAGCAAGGTGCTCACAGAATTGTGAAGTGCTTAAATGTGCCATACAGCCTTGTTGTGAGCCTGTTTCAATATATTGATTGCTTTGACCTTTAATCTATGAATGTATGCTGTGACAGAAAGTGGAAGAATGTTTCATCTGTGCTGCCACATCAGCAATTGCGGCACTTCTGTCCAAATTAGACATCTAAAAGGGCACCAGGAAGGTCAATGGGAAAGGAAGTCATGAGGAAAGTCCTGCTTATAGCGAATAAGAGACCCATACCATGCAACATCTCAGTATGTTCACAGTTTTATTTCATTTATTTAACAGTTAGGTTCTAAGTTCTTAACATCAGCCCAACTGAAGTATAACCGGTATAAAAGTGTCCCTACTGAATTTTCCTGAATAAAATTATGAATTTCCACATGGCATACTCAAAACATTTTTGCCTAACATTAATTTCTAGTGCTATTTTTATTTGGCTTCTTTTACATTTTAATCAGCTTTCCATCACCACATTAAAACTGAACAGTGCTCTTTATGCTCACACTGAACATGGGCTTAAGGCCAACACTGACAATCTTCCAAGTTCCACTCTGAAATGGAAGAAAGACTATGCAGCTGGAGCAGAGCCACTTGGCTTCTTTCAAATATCAACTACTATTCATTTTTCAGTTTTACTCTAATGCAGAATAGCTGAGGAAGTCAACACCCCCCCCCACTTAATGTCAGTTCTGTAATTGCCAGCAAGAACACTCTAGGAAACCAGTTTCTACATAGGACCTTTCTAAACAATCAACCAAAACACTGAATAGGTGACTTTATGTAATTCTTAAACAAGAATGTTACAACGAGAAAGTCTGAAGCGATTCTTAGCCATATACAATGTAAAGAAGTGAAGCATTTATTGGAAGACTTACTTGGGATAAACTGGCTCATAAAGATACTTGTCTCTTGCCAACGGAAGATGAAAAAACATGATGTATCCATTTTCTGTCTGAAAGAGATAAGATATAAAAATCAAAGAAGTACACACGTAAAAGTTCTCACAGGAACTTCGAGCTATTTCAATACACTGTGTGTTCGGTATGTTTTATGGTTTTTCATGTTTTCAACATCTTTGCTTCTATTTTATTTTTGTTTGTCACCCTGGGAGGATGGGATAAAAATCTTATAAATAATAATAGTGAATTAAAGAGATGCCCATGGATGAGACCCGACAGAAGCTCTGATTTCCCATTCCCTTCCTCCCCACAGCAGTCCCAAAAATGCCTCTTCTAGGGATTGGGGACCCTTCTGAATGGAGATGCCTGTGGTGCAGGGGAGCTCTCCAAAGGGACAATGCCCATATAAGTACTTTGATAAATCTCATGAAGTGACATTAATAAGAAATGAAAATATGTTTATTTATGACTGAGACATATTTGCTAAGGATCTGAAATCAACCCTAGGTCCGGAGAAGCTTCTTAGCTAGCGATCAGGGTGCAAGGGAAAAAGTTCATCTTAGCTACTGTTGCAATTTCAGTCATTTAATACTGGCCGAGGATGTTTCTCAAAGCGGCAAGGCTGAAGGAGAAAAATTGAAGGTTTCAAATTTCTTTCCAGGCATGGTTTCCTGTTTTTCAATTAAGGATACAGAAGCAGAAGGAGGCCATGCACTTGTTAGCCTATTTCTTTAGCTGTCCCACCTAGTCACATTTCTTCGGTTTTAGAAGCAAAACCAGTAAAAATCCAAGAGAAATATATTTCTTGAAGTGCAAAGTACGTACAAAATGAAAGTTAACACTATCTATTGCTAACCTGCCTTTACTGCTCGGTCATCTTTAAACAATTTGCACACACTAGCGACAGTATCTTATGCCAGAAGAAAGAGCAGAAAAAACACTATGTAGAACTCTCATTCTAACATTAACTTTCTTGAATTCCATCCTCAATCTTAGTCGATAATGTTACAAGGTTCATTTCTGTTCACACGGCCTTCAAAAACAAAATATAGCTATATTTTGCTACGCAATCACAATTCAATAATGCTCCACAACTCAATGATACTGGGTAGTTTTAGAGTTGCCACCAGTCACTGTGGAATTTGAGTCAAATAGCTAAATTTCACAACTGGCAAAATTCACAAAGATTTCATCTAAACGTGTTCCATCCAAATGAACTGAATATACTCACTTCATTCATCTGTATGAAACAAGGAGAAGAGCTTAAAACTGAGAGTGGAGGCCATGCTTGCATTCTGTCACAGGTCCTTCAGACAACAGAGTCTGTCACCTCAAGTTTCCCCAATTTCAACCCCCTTTCAGAGCCAGCTCCAAGCAACTTTTAGCAATAGCTTGGAGCGTCAAGGGGAAAAAATCCAGCTAGTTCAAACAAGACCCCCCCCAAACTTTTGTTAGTCCAACTGGCAAATAAGCTTCTATTATCAGCTGCCATTTATGCTTTTGTAACCTCAAGATTAGAAAACTGCAATATGCTGTTATGTGGCACAGCACTAAAAATTGTTCAAAAGCTTCCATTCTTGGTAGAGGTAGATCACTGATCACGTATTATTTATTCAGCATGTGACCTGGCTCTGTCTTGTCTTTCAAGCACGATGGAAAAGAGATAGTTTTAATGTATTTAAGACAAATAGGCTGACCACTGCAGAGTTTAACAACCCATTATCATGTTCCACTACACAGCTCATGCCTTATGTATAAGATCACAACTCTGTACTCTCTGAATAGAGCTTGGGTTGCATGCATTAACTAATTTGCCTAGCCATGGTAAATGAACAGCATAACATCTAAGTGCAGCCAGTCTGTGCTTTTATAAGAACAGTAACCACAGGCCAAATAGCAATAGACAAAAATGTTCACTCAAGAGTTACAGCTCAGTTTTGACAATCAAAAGGTTTAAAACATCTGGCCCAAAGGTACTATAACTGATCATGTTATCAGACAATATTGATACCAACATGTTCAAGTTTGCAGTTTGGTTTGGTGCTGCTAATATCATCCCTTTATGGTACATGCAGAGTGGATGTTTAAAGATATCATTGTTTACTATGTTTCAGTGTCTATTTAGTTATCACAAGGATTTCAAATTGTAAGTGGTTTCTGAAGGATATTCATTACCACTTGTTGCCAGCAATTTATTCAAAACCATTATTGAAACAGTACTTTGGAATTTACTAAAGGCCAACTTTGGTTCTAAATAAAGCCTGTGAAGAACCTGACAGTTGCAGGCTTAGATTTTTATTTTTATCTTTTCTAATAAGCATGAGATGTTAGTGCTTAATGTTACTTACAACGCTTAGGAGAACAACTTTCCAAAAGAAATTTACAGTCACAAAGCTAAAAACAGAACTTTGTGAACATGGAGAAGTTCACTGTCTTGTCACCAAAGAACAGAGGGACAATTACACAAAGTAAAAAAGTGAACAATGTAAGCATGTCTACCTTTTTTTAGAAATTCGCTTTAGATGTCAGTACTGCAAGCACAAGGTCTATGTGAAAATAGTTATTTATAAACTGGTTGGGGCAGGAAATCCTTGAAGAATTGAACATTCTTGTTTAGGCAAGTACATACTTGAACAAATTGAAAACATCAATGGTATGTATGAAGCTTTTGCATATTTAAAACATCCATCTTCAGTCAAATCTTCCAAATGATAGTACGTGTTGTTTTGTTTAGGCCTGTCATAAAGCTAACTTTGCTGTAAAAATGAATCTGTTAGAAGGGAAACCTAACCTCCTTGGTGTTTCAGAACTGAGCACAAGAACTGAGCAGTTTCTGGTGGCAGCAGCTAGATGCAGTGCATTAGCAAACACAAGCTACAAAAGAAAGCTAAGCATTTAGCAATTCAGAACTGGGTAAACATGGATTTCCTAAAACATTGCTCTGCAACTCCCAAGTTCTAGGCAGAAACCATGAAAATCTTTAACCAACATCGTTCGGAAGGAGGTGGTTGTGAATTTGAATTTTTCATATAAATAAGTAGGTGTTGTGTAGGGCTGTACGATAAATCCGGCATATCTACTCACAAGCAAGCCCTACTGGATTCAATGAGGCATACTCTCAGGAAAGTAGAAGTTTAGTTGAACTCATTGCGGCTTATGCATGCACAGATTCCACTTAAGACCTCTGAGTGGGGAAGCACATGTAACTTGGCTAGTAAATCACTTAAACTACTCTTAAATGTATTATCGGGAAGTTTATTTAATATTTTTATTAAATCTACTACTTCCTTACATTTTAAGGTCCTCCACCGCCGCAGGGAGCCTCGTCAAGGCCCTCGGCTGCTGTGGGGAAGCATGGTGCATCTTCTGCTGCCATGGGGAGGCCCAGCAAGGCCCTCTGCTGCTGCGGGAAAGCACGGCACACCCTCCGCTGCTGTGGGGAGGTACGGTGGGACCCTCCACTGTCACGGGGAAGTATGGTAGGACTCTCTGTCACAACAGGGAGGCCCAGCGAGGCCCTCTCCTACTGGCGGAAGTGTGGTGCACCCTCTGCTGCTGCAGGTAGGTATGGCAGGACCCTCTGCCACCGCGGGGAGGCCCAGCGAGGCCATCCACTGCCGCAAAAATATATTGTGATATATTGTGATATCGTGATATTTAGCTAGTAATATATCATGATGTTGAAAACCAGATATCGCTCAGCTCCATACTTATGGAAGACCCACTGAAATCAATCAGACTTATTATAAATACCGTATTTTTTGCACCATAACACTCACTTTTTTCCTCCTAAAAAGTAAGGGGAAATGTCTGTGCGTGTTATGGAGGGAATGCCTACGGGTGGCATGTCTACAGATTTTCCTCCTCTAAAAACTATGTGCGTGTTATGGTTGGGTGCGTGTTATAGAGCGAAAAATACGGTAATTTAAATCACAATGAAATCAATGGGGCAAATCTAAGTATAACTATGACAATATCAGGGCACTGAAGGGCAGATTCAATCAGAGTTAGCAACACCAGGTTCACCCTAGCTGATGGAAAGCTCAGCTGAAGATAGCATGAACTGTCACACATATTACCAGCATTGTTTCCTGGCAATAGTAAAATGACACATAATTACAGTAGATAATTATAGTAATTTAAAAACTCAAACAACCCTTAAGAACACAGTAAAGCCTGCTGAATCAGGCCAATGGCCCATCTCAAGATGCCTAATCTCAGGGTGTGGATTGAGCCCCATGTTGGGCAAAAGACACTGTAGGTTGGACTAGATTCCCCTCATGGTCCCTTCCAGCTCTACAATTCTACGATTCTTCTCCAGCATACTATTCTCCCAGTGGCCAACCATATGTCTGTGGGGAAACTTGCAAGCAGGACATGAGAACAGCAGCACCAAACCCACCTGTGATTCCCAGCAACTGGTATTCAGAGGCATACTGCCTCTGATAATGGAGGTAGAACACAACCATTGTGGCTCGTAGCCTTGCACTCCATGAATCTGTCTAATCCTCTTTTAAAGCCAGTCACGTTGGCAGCTATCACTGCCTCTTGTGGGAGTGAACTCCATAGTCTAACTAGAAGAATGTAAGAAAAACTTCCCTCTAGCCACTTTCTCCATGCCATGTATATAGACTTGTATAACGGCACTGAACTATCAACAGCTTTATTTCCAATTTCTTTCCTAATAATATGTAGCATGGAATTTCCCTTTTTCAGAGCTGCTGCATCCTGGGTCAGCAGTTTCACTGAGCTATCCACTACAACCCCAAAGGTCTTGTTCCTGGTCAGTCACTGTCAGTTCAGATCCCATGAGTTTATATAAAAAATTAAGATTTTTTTGCCCAACATATATCACTTCACATGTGTTTACACTGAACTGAATTTGCTATTCTACCACTCATTCAGTCAGTTTGGAGAGGTACTTTTGGAGCACTCCATAATCTCATTTTGTTTTAACAACCCTGAACGACTGAGTATCATCAGCAAACTTCGCCACGTCACGGCTCAGTCCTTACTCTATGTTGTTGGCCTTTGACTGTCTTAAAAGACAGTTTTGGGCAGTAAACTCCCTAAACGATGAGATCAAAGCTTCCCACCTCTCACTTACCTTTCATTTCTACCCTATTGGTTAATAAAGACCACATGTTCTGCTTATGCAGCACTTTCCACCCCCCACCCCTTACTACAAGATTTAGCTCTCCTGCCCAATTTGCACAGCAATTTGCTAACTGCTCAAGATTAGAATGTGGTGGACTTAAATTCTTATCAAGCAAAACATGCTCATTTTACAACATGCATACCTTCCTCAAAAGATTTCTTGAGCACAGACCAGTTTTACATTTAAGCCAAGCTCTCTGTATCACCATTCCCTTCTCACATTGGTAAGAAGCAGCTGGTAATATGAGATATATGCCATTGTAACACAACAGCTCATTTTACTCTTGTAGGTTTCAACTGCTGTACTTGCTGGTGCAAATAACCAGAAACTGTAGGGCCATGTCCACCTGGTCATACATTAAATGTCTTCTCAATCATTCTCTGGGTTTGGCTAATGTCAGACATTCATTTTTAATACATGAATAGGAAAAAGGTAATGTGAATAAATCCCCTTGAGCTGTTTCCACTTAGCAACATTATATCAGCACATATAAATTGTATGTTACTGTAATGCAAAAGCATATAGCATTCGCTACGAAAAAAGGATAATACTAGCATTCATGTAAATATAATTTCTCTTTTTAAAGCATGCTGGACTCCTTTGGACATTAAACCATAATTACCATATCATAAAAACCTCCACAACAGCTCCTTTACTCACCGAAACAGCTATCATGGTGCTGTCAGGCCTCCACTCTGCTTGGTCATAGGGTCCAAATTGCAATGCTGCTTTTGACGATTCTTTGTAGCTTACGATTAACACACTGGGCTGTGGGGAAAAGGAGATCCAGTTAAATTCTCATACATTCCAAAACTAACTTTTAAAACAAAACCAAGCTTATTTTTTTACAGATGCAAGTCTCTAAAATAGCTATAGGAAGTCTCTGGGAGACAGAAACATTATTTAACTGATTCACTTAAGTTTAGCGAGCCACTTTTCAGCAAAGTATTAACGACTGAGGCCAGGAAAAGATTTCAACTTTTCAAAAACTTCAAAATTTAGGATTAAATCCAAATGATTAATGCTTCTTTGGAGGGGGAAGATACCATTTGCCTTGAAGGAGGTGGACCCAGAGCTGTTAAATACTATTGTCCAGTGGCAAATATCTCCTTTCTGGACAAGGTGCTTGAGGTGGTGGTGGTTCAGCTTCAGGGATGCTTGACAGAAGCTGGTTACTTGGACAGATTCAAGTGCGGCTTCAGATCTGGTTATGGCACTGAAATTGCCTTGGTTTCTCTGGCTGATGACATTTATCAGGAGAGAGGTAGGGGGAGGGCAACCCTTCTTGTTCTCTTTGATCTCGCAGTGGCTTTCGATACTGTTGACAACAATATGCTTCTGAGGCATCTCAGGGAGGTAGGGGTTGGGACACTGTTCTACTTCCAGGATCGTTTCCAGAAAGCAGTCATGGGAAGCTACTGTTCAGGACCATGGGAGTTTTCCTGTCGTGTCCCACAGGTTTCCATCTTGCTCCCCTTGCTATTTAACATCTATATGAAGCTCCTAGGATCAGTCACCAAGAGATTTGGAGTGAAGCATCGTCAATACGCAGACGACACTCAGCTTGTCTCTCTGTTCCATCTTAAGTGTTGTGTTTTAATGCTGTTACCTTCCCTGTGACCTTAAAGTGAAGGGCATGTACTAAATACAGCATTTTTCGGCCCATAGGGCGCACCTAGTTTTTTTTGGGAGGGGGAATGAAGGAAAAAGATATTTCGGCATGCAGGCAGCTCTCCGCAAGCCGTGGGAGCCCAGCGGGAACTCCCACGGGCTCCCAAGGCTTGTGGATAGCTTCTTGAAGCCTGGAGAGCGAGAGGGGTCGGTGCACACCGACCCCTCTCGCTCTCCAGACTTCAGTGAAAGCCTGCATTCACCCCATAGGACGCACACACATTTCCCGTTCATTTTTGGAGGGGGAAAAGTGCGTCCTATAGGGCGAAAAATACGGTAAATCATAATTGTGTATGTGTGCTTGCGAGCAGATTTCCCCTTCCTCTCTTCCCCTCTTAGCCTCCTAGAAGCATCCCAAATCCGCTGGGGTGTGTGTGAGATAGAGTGGGAAGGAGAGAAAGGGAAAGTCTGCCTGCCCAATATTTAAATTTTACTCTTAATGTAGACGGGTAACAGTTTGAGCTCATGCCCACTAAACTCCAACTCTATAAAGTACTCATAAGAATACCCACTATAGGTTTTTAACTGCCCTCCAAAAATAGTTTGAGGGTGTTGTAGGTTATGTACCTGGCTCATATTGTTAGGCAGCCTTGTGAATAAATAATACATATTCCAAGGTAATGCTTTTCTTTCTCTATTGATGTTTGAATCAAGATGAAGAGTATCATGACAAGAACTTGATACCAAAGCATTCAAGAAATATATGGATTAGTGTCGTTTTCAAATTGTTAAAGTAATACTCTTTTCAAACCCAACTGAACAAATTTCTACCTTCCCCATTACAGTCCTCTAAACTAAAACCTAGCAAATTTTAATATCCCACAAGCACAGACATGCCCCCTAAGAGGAGCTGAAATGAAAAGAGAAGCTACTGCTGGCAAACATTAATTCTGCTCTAAAACCTGGTGCTCATTTGCATGTAAGAATAATGAAATCACCACAAGGTAACACTTGCATGATAAAGATTCCTTCAAATGCACACTTATGTTGCAATATCTGAGATTCATCCAAGTCTGGAGCATTGTAGCTTTTGATCCTCACATAGCTGTGCATAGCGCAATTCACAACAGAAAAATAACAAGTAAAAGAAAACTCACAGCTATGCTTCAAACATATTTAAAGTAACAGTATGAATCAAGGAGAAGGGAGTCATAATTTACATGCACTTCAAAGCTGAAATTAAGAGCATTTGCATGCCCTGATTATCAGGATAACTATTACTTGCACATGTTATTGTTTCAATCTTGTTTATTATTTTCTACCAGCCTCATAACCAGTCCTCCTCTGGAATTCTGGGAAACAAAAAATCAGTGCAGTTTTGAAAGCCATTAAAGTAATCCGTGCAGTCTGGCATCATAATTCAATATGGTGTCCAACTGTACCCAAACAGATGAAAGCCTGCTCCTTTATCCCAGAAGCCATCATGCAGAATTTGGTTACAGTATCTTTAAAGCTGTCCAAATGCATAGCAAACATATGAACAAGTTTTCAAAATATATAATAATAATAATAATAAATTTTATTTATATCCCGCCCTCCCCAGCCGAAGCCGGGCTCAGGGCGGCTAACAACAATAAAACAGTACAAAGGTACAACATAAACAACATTCTAAAATCATTCATTATAAAAATTAATTAATTCAAGCCACTAGCAACCATTGGGCCAGAGCTCTGCGAAGATTGCCGAGGGAGGGAGTCAGGCTGTGCCCTGGCCAAAGGCCTGGTGGAACAGCTCTGTCTTGCAGGCCCTGCGGAAGGATGTCAAGTCCCGCAGGGCCCTGGTCTCTTGTGACAGAGTGTTCCACCAGATCGGAGCCACAGCCGAAAAAGCCCTGGCTCTAGTTGAGGCCAGCCTAACTTCTCTGTGGCCTGGGACCTTCAAGATGTTTTTATTTGAAGACCGTAGGTTTCTCTGTGGGGCATACCAGGAGAGGCGGTCCCGTAGGTACGAGGGTCCTAGGCCATATAGGGCTTTAAAGGTTAAAACCAGCACCTTAAACCTGATCCTGTACTCCACCGGGAGCCAGTGCAGCTGGTATAGCACCGGGTGAATGTGATCTCGCAGCGAAGACCTCGTAAGGAGTCTCGCTGCAGCATTCTGCACCCGCTGGAGTTTCTGGGTCAGTCTCAAGGGCAGCCCCACGTAGAGCGAGTTACAATAATCCAGTCTGGAGGTGACCGTCGCGTGGATCACAGTGGCTAGGTCAGGGCGAGAGAGGTAAGGAGCCAACTGCTTAGCTTGGCGGAGATGGAAAAATGCCGCCTTTGTTATAGCTGCAATCTGCGCCTCCATGGAAAGGGAGGTGTCGAAGATTACACCCAAACTCTTAACGGACGGTGCTGGCACTAATTGCGCCCCCGCAAGAGATGGGAGTTGCCCCCCCAATCCCATATCGCCCCGTCCCAGCCACAGGACCTCTGTCTTCGAAGGATTTAGCTTCAACCGGCTCCCACGTAACCATCCAGCCACAGCTTCCAAACATCTGGTCAGTGTGTCTGGGGCCGAGTCAGGATGGCCATCCATCAACAGATAGAGTTGGGTGTCATCGGCATACTGATGACAACCCAGCCCAAAACTCCGAACAAGCTGGGCGAGGGGGCGCATAAAGATGTTGAAAAGCATCGGGGAGAGTATCGCGCCCTGAGGTACTCCACACACCAAGGAGTGGCGCGATGACAATTCCCCCCCAAGCGCCACCCTCTGTCCCCGACCAGAGAGAAACGAGCGCAGCCATTGAAGGACTGTGCCCTGGATCCCCACGTCGGTAAGGCGGTGGTCCAAAAGTTCGTGATCGACCATGTCGAAAGCTGCTGATAGATCTAGAAGAATCAGCAGCCCTGACCCGCCTCGATCCAGCTGTCTACGAAGGTCATCTGTTAGGGCGACCAGAGCCGTCTCGGTCCCATGACCAGCGCGGAAGCCAGACTGGAATGGATCCAGAGCCAATGTTTCATCCAGAAACCCACCAAGCTGTTCAGCAACCGCTCTCTCAATCACCTTACCCAGGAACGGAAGATTCGAAACCGGGCGGTAATTGGATAGATCTAAAGGATCTAATGATGTTTTCTTTAAGAGCGGGCGCACCACTGCCTCCTTCAGTTCCCCTGGGAATGTCCCCGTGCCAAGGGACAAATTGATGATATTCCCCAGGGGGGCCCGCACCTCGTCTGGACACGCTCTAATCAGCCAAGACGGGCACGGGTCGAGAGGACAAGTGGTGGGCTTTCCAGCTCGGAGGAGTCTGTCCACATCGGCTGGGGATATCTGGTCGAAGTGGTCCAATACTGGACCCGAGGACAGTCGAGGGGCCTCCAGTTCCTTTATTGTATCCAAATTGGCAGGGAGGTCATGGCGGAGCGACAAGACCTTCTCCGCAAAAAAGCTCGCAAATGCCTCACAGCCGTGTGTCAATTTGTTATTTAAATTTGGCTGTCCCTCAAGGGACGTTAAAGACCTAATAATACTAAATAATTGCGCTGGGCGAGAGCTAGCGGATGCAATGGAGGCCGAGAAGTATGACTTCTTAGCAGCCTTCACCGCCATCTCGTAGGTTTTCATAAAAGCCCTATAAGATGTTCTTGAGGCTCCGTCACGGGCACCCCGCCATACTCGCTCTAGTCGTCTGAGGTCCCGCTTCATTTTCCGAAGCTCCTCGGTAAACCAGGGAGCCCGGTTTCTGCGGGGTCGCAGAGGGCGCTTAGGTGCGATCTCATCGATGGCTGCCAGGAGCTGGGCATTCCAGCCCTCAACAAGCTCAGTCAATGAGTCGCCAGGGGGAGCAAGGTCCCGCAAGGCTTGGCGGAATCTCTCGGGGTCCATCAGCCTCTGCGGGCGAGCCCAAATTGGCTCGCCACCTAAGCAGGGTGGGGGTGGAAAGTCAATCCTGGCTTTCAGAGCGTAGTGATCAGACCATGGCACCTTCGTCGGAGGAGACATGATCACATCTATACCGACGCCAAAGATCAAATCCAGCGTGTGGCCTGCTTGATGTGTGGGGCCCGAAACAAACTGGGAGAGCCCTAGTGTCGCCATGGAAGACACCAGGTCCAGAGCCTGTGAGGAGGGAGTGGCATCGGCATGGATGTTGAAGTCCCCCAATACCAATAGGTTAGGGAACTCCAAGGCCCAGCCGGCCACCGCCTCCAGCAGGCCTGACAGGGTGGCTGCTGGTGCGCTAGGTGGCCGGTACACCAGCCAGACAGCCAAGCTCTCCTCGGAGCCCCACACTAGGCCAACACATTCGATGCCGGGGATCGATGGCGATGGTAGAGCCCTGAAAGGACAATCTTCCCGGATTAATAATGCCACCCCTCCCCCCCGGCCCACAGTCCGCGACTGGTGGAGGACAGAGAAACCCGGGGGCGCCATCTCTCGTAAGGTAACTGTTGCCCCTTCGCGCACCCAGGTCTCCGTCACACAAGCCAGGTCGACCCCCTGCAAGATAAAGAAATCTCGCAGGGTGGCGGTTTTATTGCCTATAGACCTGGCATTGCACAGCACCAGTGACGGAGGTGAGTAATCCTTGCTCACCCTACCCTCGTCCCTCGGGATGGGGCGCAGATTGGAAAGGGTACGAGCGTATCCATATCTCGATCCCCTTCGCCTGTAACATCTGCCCCCACCGCCATACCTCCCTCGCCCCTCCACGGTAGCAATCCCAGGCCTCATAGTGGATTTATTATACTTATATGCTGCCCATAAGCAATTTCTTGAGGTAGCATACAATAAATAAAAATTTCATTTTAAAAACTTACATAAAAATAATAAACATATATTGGGCAACTGAGAATAAGTCAAATACAGCAGAAATCTTCAAACAGCAAAGATTTTTAAATGTCAGAATTCCAAATAAGAGACCCTGTGGAACCCTCAATGCTATAAAAATGCTATAAAAAGTCCTTAATAATCTCTTTCTAAAAGTCAGAGAAAATAAAAAGGCCCCACTAGCACACTGTATTACTGTGGAGTTTAGAAAAATAAATTCAGGTATCAAAATATCACCTAGCAGAAGCTCACCGAAACCTGCTGTGATGATAGGAGAGGAAAAGGACAATGAGAAAACAGGGCTGCCACAACCATGAAACGGAGACAGGAAATTTGCAATATTAACTTCCTGATTTGAGACCACTGCAGTCCTGTTTGTCTATTCCAGGGATGTCCAACCCATCGACCGTGATCAACAGGTCGATCCCCAGGTGATAGCAGTCAATCTTGGTTGATTGGGGCGGGGGGAGAGCAAACACGCACGTGCTGCTGTGACCTGGCTAGAGTCGGTTGTTGCCCGGCTGCCAGCACCAGCCCCTGATATGCTGGCATCCTGGAAGCCCCTGCCAGCAGGCTGCATCAAGTTCACTCTGGCAGGAGACTTCGCCGGCCGTGCCGGTCTACCCATGCGATTGGGCGGTGGTAGAGTGCTCATTGCACCCGTTCTCTGCTTTCCTGCAACAGCCCGACCGGAGGGGAGCACAGAGCAGGAGCGTCACTGTAGACAAAGGCCCACCTAAACGCCATTTTGGATGCGAGCCAAGAGCAGTAGAGTGTTTATTGTTTCATTAGCAATTTATGCCCCCTGAAAATGCAGCAGAAGGGCCCCAAAAAAGCTCCACAACTTTGGCTTGCCCCCCTAAAAAAGCTCCACAAATTTGGGTTCCAACCCCTACTCCCCCAAATGGGTAGATCACTACCAGTTTTTAATTCCTGGAGAAAATTGCAGTCTCTTGAAAGTTGGACGTCCCTGGTCTATTCTTTCCTTCACTGAAGTGAAAGGAGCAGACCAGTTTGAACTCTTCCACTAGTGAAGTAAAATGATAGGATGTAGGATGCAGGGAAGAATCATACATTTTTAAGAGTACAGTGGTACCTCAGGTTAATTACTTAATTCATTCTGGAGGTCCGTACTTAACCTGAAACTGTTCTTAACCTGAAGCACCACTTTAGCTAATGGGGCCTCCTGCTGCCGCCATGCCGCTGGAGCACGATTTCTGTTCTCATCCTGAAGCAAAATACTTAACCTGAAGGACTATTTCTGGGTTAGCGGAGTCTGTAACCTGAAACATATGTAACCTGAAGCGTATGTAACCTGAGGTACCACTGTATATGCATTTTACTAGGGACTGCATTGCCACCCCTCAGCCATTCCCCCACATTAACCACCCAGACTTTTTCCTATGCCACTAAGATCACTTTTCACTCTCCCAACCCAATTTTGAAGCCACTTCCCCTTCCCCTCTTTTTGTGCATCCCCCTCCCTTGAACATAAAGCACCCCGTAGTAACTTTCTGCAATTTCCTCCTCTCTCATGTTGCAACTATTAAGCACCCTTTACCACTCCATCCCATTATGAAGCCACCATGGCCTCCTATTCTGCAGACTTTTCAATGCCCCTGGTTTCATCTTCAACCCTATTTTCATGCCCCCTACTCTCTCCTTTTAGCAACCCCTTTTGCACTTCCATTTTCACATTCACCCCCTTTTTCCTAGCCCCTCCTTACTCTTCTCAACTCTGCACACAGATCACCCACACTTCCATAGCTTCTCTCTATTCTGTAACCCCCTTTGTACACATACCCAGTAATGATGTATGTATGTCACAGTACCATTAAGGAGAACACTATCTTGAAAACAAGCCCATAATGTAGCTTGTTCAGTTAAAGGACGTTAATTTCGGTTGACGGATGTTGTATATCTACAGGTGTTTGCCTGCTGATGAAATACCTGTACTAAATTACTGCATTGAACCTGGAACTTCATGTTGAAGACAGCGCACATGGTACCAGGAGTGAAATACATTGTGTGACGGTACTTAGGAACATTTGAGGCCTCTACATCCTTTATCTCTCTCACGTGAGGAAACAGAAATAGAATAAGTTTGAGTACAATGAGGAGGGAGACAAGCTGAAAGGGGGGAAATTGCAATTTTAAACAATGACAGAAGTTAAAGTGGGAGGGACACTGAGAGGAAAATGGTGTCTTCAAACAACTGCAAACAAACAAGCCAGTTTTAATAAGGAAAAATAGCAGAGATGGGTACAACACAAAAGACAACACCAAAAACCCAGCACAACATAACCTTTCCAAATTCCTTTCTTGCTGCACTCAAACTGTCATTGCTCCCTCTGTGTCACTTTGCCCTACTGAAACATCTGCCATTGTTTAAAACAGGCACTTTCCCCTCTCAGTATCCCTCAATCCTTGTGCACATACAGACTCTCACAACAGAGCATCATGATAATTGTCTACAGTGGTACCTGTAGAACTTAATTCGTTCTGGAGGTCTGTTCTTAACCTGAAACTGTTCTTAACCTGAAGCACCACTTTAGCTAATGGGGCCTCCTGCTGCCGCCACCACGTGATTTCTGTTCTCAACCTGAAGCAAAGTTCTTAACCCAAGGTAATATTTCTGGGTTAGCGGAGTCTGTAACCTGAAGCGTATGTAACCTGAGGTTCCACTGTACTTTGGAAGTTATAAGCCTGTTTGTCCCCCAAAACCTGGGGATTAAATGTATACACTGCATGTGAATGGAAGTCACATTCAACTGTCATAACTAACAGATATTGACAGACCACTGAAACATTTTGCAACATAATAGTAAGCTTCTTTACCCATTAGTAAATCCTACTAAGTTCAACAGGGCTTATTCTCAGGTTAATTGTGTACAGTACTGTACCCTAACCTACTTAAAGTCATCTAAGCTGCTGGCCATCACTACATGCTGTGGCAGTGAATTCCAATTAATTACACCAGGAATGAAGAAGCACTTCTTTTTGCCCATCCTTAACCTACCATTAACTAACTTCACTGGATTACCCCAAGTTCTATTATTTTGCCAGGAAGAGAAACTCTCTCCCCTTGCTGTAATTTTAATAATCTCTCATGAGGTCCCAGAACTATCTTTAATTAAACTAAAAAGTCACAAAGGTTATCTAATCATCTTCATTTTTATTGCCCCTTTCTGCCACTTTTCCAGATCTACAATATCCTTTTTTTTTAATGGAGCAGTGAGAACAATAAAACGTTGCAGTTATGTTCCAAGTAAATAATACTATCACAAATTATTGGCATTAGGACTTTGGTCATAAACGTGTTAAAGGTTTTGAAATATGACAACATCACACAGAGAGAAAGACTGAAGCCGACCTACTTGAAGTCATCACAGGTGACAAAGGGACACTGTAAAACATTGCATCATAGGTATTAGGCACCAGCTGAACTAGAAGCTAAGCAATTCACTAGCATCTGAAACTTGCTTTCCTTTATTGCCATTTTTAAAATTGATAAAAGCTGCTTTGACCAACTTAAAGCAACAGATTGGAGTTTGGTTTTAGTATCCTATCAACGTCTAGACTAGAGGGGGGAAACACATTTCCCTGCAGCCTTTGAAATTTCAACTATAGAGCATTTTGCTAAAGCATGAACACCATATGGCAGAGACAGAAAACCTGTGACCCTCCAAATTGTTCAGTTAAAACTTCCATCATCCATAATCACTGGACCACCTTAAATCTGATCAGAGCTGATCAGAGTTGCAGTTAGTTCCAGTTCCCTGCCATATGGAGAAGCTGGTAGGTAACTATTGTCAGAAGAACTGTCATTGCCAAGCTGTGCTTGAAAGGTACAGACTCACTGTGTAAAATTGAAAGAAAGTATGTCTTTCCAGATCTAATGAATGGTACTTGACTCTTCCTGAATAGAAACCTGTGTAAAAACCGAACATTCAGACTTAAGGTGTATCACCAAAATTGGTCTTTGTGGATTTTCACACTGTATATGTGTAGAAATCATGAAAAAGCAATGATCATTTGGGGTCAGAATGTAGGTATAGGCTGCACTTAATGTTATCCACTGTTTCTTTTAAAAGTTTAGTGGACATATTATTGGAAATATTAATTTATATGTACCAACTATCATTGCTATAGTACAGCAGAAGATAGAACTGAAAAATAGATCAGATGTGCCAACATTTTAAACTGAAATAAGTATTTGAAAAAATAGGGACTTTAGCTTCAGCAACTAATTAACCTACAAGAGAACCAGACAATCAAAACTGTGGGGCACTGCCCCTATAAATAAGCATCATTCAAACCCAACTTTCTCATATTTTTAGAGTTATTTATGTCACTAACGAGCCCCTGGAAATCAATCAATCTGAAGGCTGCAGGCAAGAAGGCGAGGAGAACTATTGGGAGGCGTCCCTGAATTTAGAGGACCCTGCCCTATCGTTCAAAAGACCGCACAACACAATGATACTATGTATTTGCCGTAAGTCTTGCCGGCATTCCCTTTACTAAGGCAAGTTAACATGAAACAACTGTGAAGTAGGCCAATCATTTCCAAATTTGCTGTCAAAGAACAGAGGCTCTAACCAAAGTCACACATTGAAAACCCGACTGTGTAGGGATTTTGAAGTCCAGCTTTTATGCTTAGGGTCAAACCCATTAAAACAACAGCCCTCTGATCTCACTAAGCTCAGTCAAACCAGTGTTCAAAATTTGCCAGGCACATTTTGCACCTAGCTATTGACCACTTGCGACTAAGTGAGGATGACGCCTGACATCACCATCTGGATTCTTGGGGATTCTTGGATCTGGACTGTTTCCACACACTAATACCCCATCCTGTAGAAGTCTATCAGTTATATTTCATATGCACCCTCCCTGTGGAAACGCCCTCCCATCCCATGTCAAGGAGAAAAAGAACTACACAACTTTTAAAAGACACCTGAAGGCAGCACTGGATCGGGAAGTTTTCAATGTTAGACGTTTTACAATGGGGGGTGGGGTGGACTGGGTGCCACAGGGGAACGCTGGGTGCCACGAGGGGGGGCCTGCAGGGCATCCGAGTGTCACGGGGTGGGGTGGGGAGCATTGGAGCTGCATGGGAATTGGTAGGTCAGGCTTCCTCAAACTCGGCCCTCCAGATGTTTGGAGACTACAGTTCCCATCATCCCTGACCACTGCTCCTGCTAGCTTGGGGTCATGGGAGTTGTAGGCCAAAAACATTTGGAGGGCTGAGTTTGAGGAAGCCTGTAGTAGGCATCTCCTAAAAAGAGCTTGACCACTTTGAAGCATCTCCAATAATAATGATAATAATTAATAAATATTCTTTATACCCCACCCATCTGGCTGGGTTTCCCCAGACACTCTGGGCGACTCCCAACAGAATATTAAAAACACGATAAAACATCAAACATTAAAAACTTCCCTAAACAGGGCTGCCTTCAAAAAATCAGACAGTTGCTTATCTTATTTAAACCTCCAACCCCAGGCGTCGGCGGGGGTTGCTACGCCGCTGCGTTTTATTATGTTTTTATATTCTGCTGGAAGCCGCCCGATAATAATAACAACAATAATAATAATTGATAATAATAGAAGCGGGCGACGGCCCAGCGAGGGTTTCCTCCTACTCACCCTGTTGTACCAGATGCCGAGCTGGGAGCGGGACAAGACGGCGAACAGAGTCCGCTGCGGGTCGGCCTGGATGCGGAGCGGGGGCTCCCTGGCCTCGGCGGGGCACAGTAGCCTCTTCGGCCACCCGCTCAGGAAATACATGGCTGGCGAGCAGGCAGGAGGCCGCCTGTCCCGGCGAGGCACTAGCAGGCCGGAGCCAGGAGCTTTCCCCTCATGGGCCTCCTCGGGCGAGGGAGACTCTGCCCCGCGCGGCCTGCGGAGGAGCCGCGGAGGAGGAGCCGCGCATAATCCCCGCCTGAGGGGCGCTGGGAAGAGACTGAGGGGGGGGGGCGGCTCGGAAGAAGGGGCTCCCTCCTCTCCGCTGGGCCGGGTCGCGGGGAAAGGGCCGTTACAGCTCAGGACGGAGCCCTCGCGGCGTCGCCTCAGCCTCCCCCCGGGAGCCCTCGCTCGCTCTCCCCGCCAAGGCTCCCTCCGCCGGCGCCGACATCTCTTCTCCTCAGCCGCGTCAAGGCGTCTGGTCGCCGGAATATGCCGGCGGGTGGGAGGGAGGGAGGGAGGGAGGGAGGGAGAAGAGGCGAACGCGCACGCGCACAAGCCTCGGCAGCCCTCCGTTGGAACGACTCGGCAACCCCGCTGGGGGATAGGAGAGGGCGGGCGGGCTGGCGCGGGGGGAGGTGGGAGGGGAAAGCGGAGACCACACTAAAGGCGTCGCTATTGGTTCAGGCGCCGGTGAAGGGGAGGAGCCGGAAGTGGCGTCGTCGGAGCAATCGCGAGGCGGCCATAGAGAGAGAGCGAGAGAGCGCCGCTCGAAGGCTGGGGCTGGAACGCGCGCGCCCCCTGGCTTCCTGTTCTGAGCGGTGGAGGAAACGCGACGTGTCTCTGCCCGGAGCGGCTGAGCGGGCAGGCGGAGGGTCGCTGGTGGTGGGTTCATAAAGGAAGGTCGATAGCTGGATTCGGTTTATGCAATTCCTTTTCTTTTTTTCGAATAAATTTTTATCATGGCCTCCAATATTTCCCCCATGAAAATAGGGACGTCCTATATAATAATAATAATAATAATAATAATAATAATAATTTTTTATATGCAACCCATTAAACATTAAATAACTTGCCTATACTGGGCTGCCTTCAGATGTCTTCTAAATGTTATATAGTTACTTCTTTCCTTGGCTCGCGGTTGCATCACTCCATACCCTCCAACATTTGTTTGATGAAAATAGGAAAAGCAAGACATTCCGGGTATCATATCAGAAACCGGGATGGCTTCTGTAAATCCGGGACTATCCCTGGAAGATAGGGACACTTCGAGGGTCTGTTTTATTAGGAATACAAAAATTAATATCTTTCCCTTATTTTTTGCCCAAATTAAGACTTTGATCTAAATGCAATAGAAACACAAAGAGAAAGGAATAAATAAAGATAGAAGTAAAGAAAAAGAAATAGGGAATAGGTTAAAAGAAAGTGAGAAATGAAATTCAGAAAATAAGGGACTTCCGATTCTTCGTCCGTCTGCTATATATTGTCCACTATATATTCATTTCATCCACTCCAGTATAACACCCAACAAAACCACTTTCTGTAAACAAATAGGTTCTTCCTTTTCTGAGCTCTGATCTCCATTGTTGCACCGATCTCAGATGGTTATACACACGGGCTGTGCAGGTTCATGTGAAAAAGCTGAATACATGCAATTTTGAAACTCCTTGCTAAGTCTTGATACCGCAGAAGTTTCTGTAGCATTGAATTGGGCACCGGCAGTTTCCTTTTTCCCAATCAGTTTAATTAAAAGTTTTCAGATTTAAAAAACCAAGCCACACAGATCTAATATGAACAAACAATACAAAGAGAAAATGGAGGCAATAAAAGGAAAATGAAAGAAGAAGAACGGAAATTGTGTGTGTGTGCATTATCCCCTTCTATCACCATTCTGTCTTAATCTTCAATTCACATACAGAGAGAGATGTGAGTCCTTGCACCTCCCACCTGGGATAGCTTCCACCTTTCTCAGCCTCTCGCCTTGAGAAATACCACTCTAAGCTGTCTCCCACACAGGTCCCTTTCCCTTCTGTCCATCTTCTCTCTGTATGTATCTTCTTTTATCCCAAATATAAATCTTCATAATTCAAAACATACATGTAAGTGATAATAATAGTGAACTAGAGACCAGTGGATTCCCAACATGTACACTCAGGACTCTGTAAACACTTCTCCCTCCCAAACAAACCATTGACAGTCATTTTCTTGAGGTAAATCAGTTTCATTCTTGATTGAGAACTAGAAATGAAATTGAAACACTAATATGTGCTTAAGATCAGCTGTAGCCCTGTTGTTTGCTTTTAGCTTGAGGAACATTTTTTTAAACTCCCTTGCAGTCTGAAGTCCATCTCACACTTGACCTCTGATCTCCTTTAATGGAAATATGATTGCTCATTTATTAGTTAATTGGTTCTATAAAGAAAATTCTTAACAACTAGTCAAATACAGGTACCCGCAGAAGCATAATAGGTTTGACAATACAGTATCTGCATCTAAAGACATTTTTTCATGTTAGAAATTAAACTTTTGTGGGTTCATGTGTTTTGTAGTAAAGGGTAAAGGGACCCCTGACCATTAGGTCCAGTCATGGATGACACTGGGGTTGTGGCCCTCATCTCGCTTTATTGGCCGAGGGAGCCGTGTACAGCTTCTGGGTCATGTGGCCAGCATGATTAAGCCGCTTCTGGCGAACCAGAGCAGCGCACGGAAACGCTGTTTACCTTCCCGCTGGAGTGGTACCTGTTTATCTACTTGCACTTCGCGCTTTCGAACTGCTAGGTAGACAGGAGCAGGGACCGAGCAACAGGAGCGCACCCCGTTGCAGGGATTCGAACCGCCAACCTTATGATCGGCAAGTCCTAGGCTCTGTGATTTAACCCACAGTGCCACCCGTGTCCCTGTGGTTTGTATTATGCTTATGTAAACCTTGTGTTTGATAAACACAATTAATGTGTTCACATCAATTCAAACAGAAATGAAAAGAAAAAGCAATCCATACCTTTCTTTAAAATAACCAACAAAGATGAATAGAGCAAGAGCAAAGTCTGTACAGTGGTGCCCCGCAAGACGAATGCCTCGCAAGACGGAAAACTCGCTAGACGAAAGAGTTTTCCGTTTTGGAGGTGCTTCGCAAAACGAATTTCCTATGGGCTTGCTTCGCAAGACGACAATGTCTTGCGAGTTCCTGCTGGTTTTTTTTCCTCCCCCCCCTTTTTCTAAGCCGCTAAGCCGCTTATCAGCTGATCCGATCAGCAGATAAGCCGCTAATAGCGCTAATTCGCTAATCCGTCAATGGGCTTGCTTCGCAAGACGAAAAAACCGCTAGACGAAGAGAATCACAGAATGGATTCTTTTCGTCTTGCGAGGCACCACTGTATATACTAACCAGGTTCAACTGGTGCATTTGCATCAAAACAGCCCAAGTCATAAATATTTACTAAAGAAACAGCATTATCAAGTGCCTAAAGGTAGTTTCCAATGCTTGTCAATACAAATTTCCTATTTATTGAAGTTATAAAATGTGGCCACTAATCTGCCTCTTGCAAAAAGCTTACGAAGAAGGAAATCTTCCCACTGCTACAGTTGGTAAAACTGAAAGCTTAGATTGCCAAACCAGTCACTAAAGCGAGTGTTGGCCAATTAGACATGAACAGGTTGCAAAACACTAAGCCTCCATTATATTAGCATTCGGAAAACCTTGTCGTTGTCAAAGCCAAGTTCAGAAAAATACAATTTATGGAAAGAAACATGGCTTTCACATCATACTTTCTATTTTAAACAGGAGATATCACACACTGAAGACTGGAAGCCAATGGTTGTCACTTCTGAACCCTGATGTTGGTTGCGGTTTCTGAAGAACACTGGCAAATGCTCACCATGAGCAGAAAACTTGACTGCCTGTTTAGAAACATGCAAAACAGAAATACTTGGGAGTTGAGAAAATGAGATTTTGTCACATTCCACAAATTTGCACGCATGGCTGAAAAATGCACAAAAGTAAATGAGCGCCCAACCGTTGCAGTTAGTGGGACTGTATCCATTTGGCAAATTCATTCAACAAAATCCTTTGCATCCTCAGAAACAGAAAACTTGTCATAGCAGACTTTGTCTCTTCTGCATCTGCCCTGAGGTTTTGCCACTTAATTTTTTCACAGGCAAATGCATCTTTATTACTAAGAGTAAAAACCAGAACATCATTGCAAAACTTTTCTGTTATGCAGTCTATATTTTCCTCCAGGTACTGTGGTGTGCAGAATATTAGATTGGTGCATAAATCTATCTAGAGTCATTGTCAGACAGTATGTCCTAGAGAGCTGTGAAGTATAGGTATATAAAATTAGGATCATTACATATTCTGATGTAATTTTTTATATTTCTGGTGCAGAACCCCTTTGCTCAGAGAAACTGCTGCTGTGAAAACAGCAAATTGAGTTCCAACTGAACATGCACCCCAGACCTTACTTTGGAGACAAACACTTGTAGTGAATCTTAATGTTATTTTATTTTATTTGCTCAGTCATTTTCCTTGGCTTTAGCTAATGGGGCCTCCTGCTTCCGCTGCTGCACGATTTCTGTTCTCATCCTGAAGCAAAGTTCTTAACCCGAGGTACTATTTCTGGGTTAGCGGAGTTTGTAACCTGAAGTGTCTGTAACCTGAAGCGTCTGTAACCCAAGGTATCACTGTATTTGGTTTACGAACTCCGCAAAACCAGAAGTAGTGTTCTGGTTTGCAAACTTTACCTCGGTCTACAAACGGAAGCCAAATGGTGGAAGGGCACCGGCGGCAGGAGGCCTCATTAGGGAAAGTGCACCTTGGTTTAAGAATGGATTTGGTTTAAGAATGGACTTCAGGAACGGATTAAGTTCGTAAACTGAGGTACCACTATATTTTAAAACATGAGTGTATGATGCTTCAATGTAAATTAAAAAACAAACACAAGGGGGAGCTACAGAGCTTGATGTATTTTTGAGACTAAAATGCGGTTCAAAGCAGACATTGCAGCTGACTCAAAAAGCAGTTGGATATTTGCTTTTACATCCCAGGGCTCCCTGCAGAAGAGTTCAAGCCCGTGCCAGAACAGTAGGTTTGCACATTGAAAGTATATTAAAGTTCTTTGTCACCCTAGCACAACAAACCCACTTAAAAAAATTAAAAAGTGGGTGTTTGCAGTTTGAAAAGTGATGGGGGGATGCATTGGGGAAAAGGCTCTTGCTGTTTCTAAAAATGTAATTTCCATACCAGATTCTGGCTTTCAGGGAAATGTTCACATGTGAAACGGGGGAAATGAGAGGCTCCCTAAAGCCACATGTTTAAAGTTTAGCCTTGTTTTGACACCCAGGCACCATCCTTTATTTAAAGCATTTTAAAGAGTAAACCCTACTCATTCTTAGCCAAAAATACTCCCAGAGAAATTTACAGAAGTCAGTAGTAAGGACAATCCTTGCTCTCGGGATTATAGACATGACACATGAGGGTAAAGGGATGGTAGGGAAGAGGGGGAAGGGATATTTATTATTGTTGTTGTTGTTGTTATTTTATTTTGTATACCACCAATCTTCTGAAGATCACAGCAAGGTTCACAACCTAAAACTACAACGGAAACATTTAAAAGGACATAGAACGCTAATCAGCCGAAGGCCTGGGAGAACAGAAACATTTTTGCCTGGCACCTAAAGATACATAATGAAGATGATAAATGAGCCTCCTTGGGGAGAGCATTCCACAAATGGGGAGCCACTGCAGAAAAGGCCCCGTTCTCGTGTTGTTGCCCTCTGGGCCTCTCATGAAAGAAGGGCCTCAGATGATGATTGCAGAGTCTGGGTCAGTTCATTTGAGCACAGGCGGTCCTTAAAGTATTGTGATCGTCAGCTATTTAAGGCTAGTGGTCCCGGGCCCTAAGGAAGTTAGAATAGCTTCAACCAGAGCCAGGGCCTTTTCAACTCTGGCCCCGGCCTGGTGGAACGCTCTGCCTCATGAGACCAGGGCCCTGCAGGATCTGATTTCTTTCCGCAGGGCCTGTAAGACAGAGTTGTTCCGCCTGGCCTTTGGCTTGGAGCCAATTTGATTCCCTCCCTCTCTTTCTTTTTTCTTTTCCTTCTCCTGCGAAGAGGCTACATTTTAATATTTTAATGTTTCAATATTTTAATGTTGTATTTTAATTTTGTTTTTAAGTTGTAATCATTCAACTTGTTTTTATTATTGCTTGTAAGCCGCTCTGAGCCCGGCCTTGGCTGGGGAGGGCGGGGTATAAATAAAAATTATTATTATTATTATTATTATTATTATTATTATTATTATTAGGTGAAAAACAGCACTCTGATTTGGTCCCGGAATCTAACTGGAAGCCCGTGCAGTTAGGCCAGGATTGATGTCATATGTTCAAGCTGTCTTACCACAGTAACCAACCTGGCTGCTGAATTCTGCACCAGCTGAATTTTCTGAACCATCTTCAGAGGCAGCCCTGCGTGTTGCAGTAATCTAACCTAGAGGTTACCAGATCATAGATGACTGAATTAGGCTATCCCTGTCCAGAGCGGGGCACAGCTGGACCACCAGCCGAAGCTGATGGAAGGCACTCCATGCCACTAAGGCCACTTGAACCTCAAGTAACAGTGATTGCTCTGGAGGTATACCCAAGCTAGGTAACTGCTCTTTCAGAGGGAGTGTAACCCCATCAAAAGCTGAGCACCTCCCAGCCGCTCCCATACAGTTCTTCCTTTGGACAGTATTACATTGTGACGTAGTTTCAGACTACAGTGGTACCTCTGGATGCGAACGGGATCCATTCCGGAGCCCCGTTGGTATCCTGAGTACAACGCAACACGTGACTGCATGTCTGCACATGCGTGGGTCGTCTTTCGGCGTAACACATTCCGTTACTTCTGGGTCGCCGTGGAGCGTAACCCGAAAACGCTCAACCTGAAGTATATTTAACTCGAGGTATGACTGTATCAGCACAGATGTGTGTATCTAGAACAGGGGTAGGCAAACTAAGGCCCAGGGGCAGGAACCGGCCCAATCGCCTTCTCAATCCAGCCCGTGGATGGTCCGGGAATCAGCGTGTGTTTACATGAGTAGAATGTGTGCTTTTATTTAAAACGCATCTCTGGGTTATTTGTGGGGCATAGGAATTCGTTCATTGCCCCCCCCCCAATATAGTCCAGCCCACCACATGGTCTGAGGGATGGGCCGAGGGCTGAGATCTTCTCATCTCAAGTGTTTAACTGTATTTGGAAAATCGATAAGGAGGGACATATTTAATTTATTAAAATCGGGGTGGGGGTGGGGGGAGGGAGTCCTTCAAGGGAAAGGTGTAGGATTATGTTGTAAGCACCGGCACCTACAAATCTAGCCGTCAGATATTGTACAGTTTAAAAACCCGGGGCATTCTAAGCGATGCTGTTTTTGTTCGTTTGGTTTAGTCTTGGGAAATGTAAATACCATTCTTGGAATCATTTAGTCTCCGTCGTCTTGTCTTTGATCATTCTCCCATGGGAAAGAATTCAAGAGAACCGCAGGCTGGCTAACAAGGACGCTTCTTTGTGACCTTGCAGCACTTGGCGCATGGGGAGGAAGGCAAGAGCGATTGGCATGAGAAAAGATGTGCGAGAGAAGGCTATCTCTTACAGTCCACTTGATGGAAACCCATTTGTTGGATTGACGCCATTCTCCTTAAGCAAGAATATAAGAAGAGCCTGGTGGGTCAGGTCAATGGCCTATCTAGTCCAGCCTCCTCCTCCCAGGGCCTGTGGGATTCAAGCCCTCATATCTACGGGACCACCTCTCCTGGTCTGCCGCGCAGAGGACCTTAAGGTCCATGAATAGCCATAGTTTAGAGGTCCCGGGCCCTAAGGAAGTCAGACTATCCTCCACCTGGGCCAGGGCCTTCTTAGCGATGGCTCCGACCTGGTGGAATGCTCTGCCCCATGAGACTAGGGCCCTTCAGGATTTAACCTCCTTCCGTTGGGCCTGTAAGACAGAGCTGTTCCGCCTGGCCTTCAATTTGAATTCAGCCTGATCTTTTATTTCCCTTCTCTTCCCTCCCCCTTCCCTTTTATGAAGATCACCCGCTCTGAGACCCCACAGCTAATTCTCCCTTGGTCTCCTCCTGGCCCAAGTAGGACCAATTCAGCCAGCTAGCCCTGGAGATTATCTAATGCTTAATTCTCCTAAATTGATTTTTGATTTTTATTGTTATTCATGTTTTTATACTGTATTTTATGCTGCTTTTATAATTAAGTGTTTTAAATTTATTGTTAGCAGCCCTGAGCCCGGTTTTTGAATTGGGAAGGGCAGGGTATAAATAATAATAAAAATATTATTATTATTAAGAGCACTCTTCTCCTGTGGTTTCCGCCTGCTGGCATTCAGAAGCATTACAGCCTCTGCGCGTGGTGGCAGAGCAGAACCAATTACACTAGTAGCCACTGGCCCTCCATTAATTTGTCCAATTCCCCTTTAAAGCCACCCCAGTTGGTTCTAATAGTGTGTTGCATGAAGACCTACTTCCTTTTATCTAGCCTGAATCTTCCAACATTCAGCTTCAGTTACAGTGTTATGAGAGAAGCAGTGGTGTAGTGTGGTTTGCTGGCACCCGGGACAGGTGCGTGTAAGCACTGGGACAGCCATGGAGGGTGAATGAAGCCCACCGTACCAGACCAGCCCTTGCCACCGACACCACCGGGGCACCCCCTGGAGCCAAGTGGGGTCACGCTGCGCCGCTTGCCCAACTGCGCAGGGGGGCCCCTGGCCAGCCAAGGCAGCCCTTGGTGGGCAAATCCCCCTGACGCCCACGGGCAGGGTGAGGAGGACACAACAGTCACGCAGCCTTCGATCCCAGCTGCACAAAGCAAGGGTGAGGCTGGGATCGAAAGGTGTGTGGTTGTTGCGTCCTTCTTACGCTGCCCTGCTGGCCCTGTGCCACTTTGCGAGGCTGGGATCTGATCTGAGTGATTTCACCCGGTGAATCATTCCGGTCAGATCTCAGCCGTGCAAAGCAGAGCAGGGCTGGCAGGATGGCGTGTGGAGCCAAATGCGCAGTGTCCCCTTAAAATATGTGCTCAGGGCCATTGCCCCGGCAGCCCCTCCTGCCGGGGGGGGGGCAGACATGGGACTTTTCCTATCTGATTATGCCATGCAAAAAGGCAACGTTTATAAACTTATATCATGCCATCACTCACATTTTCTCCAAACTGAAAAGTCCCAAGTGCTACCAGCTTCCCTGATGCTAAGAAATTTCCTAGTAAGATGTCTGCTACTTCTTACAAGGAATCCAGGGTTTTGATGAAGTAATGAAGGGTGGCGCAAGTCCAGATTGGAGCAATATTTATAGCAGCAATATTTAACTAAAACTTCCTGTGGGAGCAAGGCTTACAAAGGGGCTTCCCAGCTCTCCTCCCCTGTTGAGCCACCGTAATCTGGTCTGGGGTGTTGGAACACCTTGAACAGATTTAGGGGGCAGGCGGAGGGGAGGGGGTGAAGTTCTGTTGCATAAGGAGAAATCCTTCCGCTGGTGTATCTAGTTCCTTAACCCAATATGTTGGTCTAGGGTTTGGGTTTTTCTTGCAAAAAAAGAGGGTTCACTTTCTCCAAGAACTAGGCTTTTGACATAGTTCCCTTTTAAAGCAGAAAGGGACTTTTCGTTAAGAAAAGGGGATAAATGGTTGTAGCAATGCTACTCCTACTCAGAGTAGACTCGGCAAAATTAATTGGCATGGCTAACTGAGGTCCATAGGTTTCCGTGAGTCTATGAACCTCAGGCTTCCAGAACTCAGGGAGGGTGGACCTACCGGAGAGCTCAGGTAGGACGCACACAGAAGTCTGGTAGACTGGAAAACGTGTATCTCATTTTTAAAAAAATGTACAATTTTGTACATACAAGTAAATAAATACATGCACACATGCCTGCAATGGGGTGTGGAAACGCCAGGGATATTTTTTCAGCCGGAACTCACTGGAACTCAATTCTTGTTGTTGTTTAGTCGTGTCCGACTCTTCGTGACCCCCATGGACCAGAGCACGCCAGGAACTCCTGTCTTCCACTGCCTCCCGCAGTTTGGTCAAACTCATGCTGGTAGCTTCGGGAACACTGTCCAACCATCTCGTCCTCTGTCGTCCCCTTTTTCTTGTGCCCTCCATCTTTCCCAACATCAGGGTCTTTTCCAGGGAGTCTGGAGGAGTTTGGATGAGGGGGAAATGACCATCTTGCTGGCCTCTGCTAGCGAGGAACATCCCAATTTGCCTGCCCATAAGGAAGGTGGAAGCTACTGCCAGTGCCATTCTTACTGGTAGCACCAACAGAACAACCCCAAAATGAGGGGTTTCAGGGGAGGGGAGGTTTCAGGGCTGGACTGGACTGACGCAGCATCTGCTACCTGCCATGCTGTCCTTGCTACCGCCACATGATGACAAGGGGCCTGATCCAGGCCCTCTCTGCTGCACCAGCCTAGAAGTGGTGCAGACTAACAAGTCCTCTTGCTGCTGGCCAGGTATTTGGATTGACCCTTGAGTGTATTGCACATCCGTGTTAGACACAGCCTGACATTAGGGAAGTGTGACTGCCTGGAACCAATCCTTATAAATAATGTTTACTGTTCCTCATTGCCCTTATAATTGTGTAAGCTAAGCAGATGGCTGTGGTTCCTTTGAAAAAGACCCTTGGTTAATTTTTGTGTTGCGCATTATTGCTAGAGTCACTAAGTTTGTTGTTCATGGTGTTCCTTTTGGAAAACCCCTGGGCTTTTGAATAAAGGTACACAGAACAGACAACAGGGAAGTCATTGCTTGTCAACAATATGCTTCTCATAGCTGGAAAAAGATGCCGTCAGATCATTGTGCAGCTGCTCATAAAAGCTGACCTTTGAAGTTTCCAAAGGGCCTCAGCCTAATATACCTGAAGGAGCATCTCCACCCCCATCATTCAGCCCAGACACTGAGGTACAGCGCCGAGGGCTTTCTGGTAGTTCCCTCCCTGTGAAAAGTGAGGTTACAGGGAACCAGGCAGAAGACCTTCTCAGTAGTGGCACCCGCCCTGTGGAACGCCCTCCCATCAGATGTCAAGGAAATAAGCAACTATCTGACTTTTAAAAGACATCTGAAGGCGGCCCTGTTTAGGGAACTCTTTAATGTTTGAAGTTTTATTCTGTTTTTAGTGTTCTGTTGGGAGCCACCCAGAGTGGCTGGGGTATAAATATTATTATTATTATTAATCGGTCAGGTGTTTTGGGTTTTTTTAACAGAGAAGTGACCCGTCACCCGAACCCCAACCCTTAAGTTGTGCAGCCTGGTGAAAACTAGGATTCCTTAACCTGGTGTGCTTTCAAAATCCTCTCCTGCTATTGTTGTCTTTCATCTGTGCTGTCCCAAGCCAGAAAATGCTTCCCACAGGTGCTTCGAAGTGTCCGCTTGTGCGAGATTAGGTGAAGCAGAAAGTGCATAAGAAACTTGTGTTGAACGGTTGTATCCACATGCTCAGGCAGAAATGACAGACTCAGAAACGGCTCCAATGAAACAGAAGCCTAGAGAGTTGGCACGCAACTACTTCCAGCTGCTGAGACCTGAGGGCTGCATCCCCCTCCTACAAAGGAGGAACAGCTGGAACAGAGAAGGACTTGGTGGAGAAGAACTTCAGCTCTCCTTCCTCACCTCCCCATGTGCTACTGCTGTTGTTCATCATCATTGCTGCAGGCCAGAAACTGACAAGAAGGGGAGGAAGGGAAAGCGAGGAATTCTTTTCCTCCCTTGGATATTAATCCAAGGAAGCAAAGAATTTGGCCTTTGACAAAGTGCCAGGGAGGGTCAGGAGCCACCGTGGTTCATTGGGTTCACCAGGACTTGAGACATGTGATTTGGCTCTTAGGATTTGTTCCCACGAGATGTCATGATAGCTACCAACTTGGATGGCTTTAAAAGAGGATTAGACAATTCATGAAGGATAAGGGCTTAGCCATGATGGCATTAGGATGGGCGATATATCATCCAAACCGGTTTGAAGTCCATATTGTGATACCTGTTTCGTAATTTTTGTCCTCGCCAATATATGGCGAATCATGATGTGTGTTAGAGCTGGGTGATGTATCATCCAAAACCTGTTTGAAGTCATGACACCGGTTTCATAATTTTGGTCGATATATCGTGAACCGTGGTGTGTGTGTGTATCTACTGTGCAAAAATCGCAATGTGGGGAAAACCATGAAGCCAGCCAATGCTTTTCTCGATTCCTGCAGACCCTGTTAACTCTGCTAGCTCAGCTCTCTCCTGCCTCATGCAGGGGGGCAGCGAATCACAAGACCAGGCACCGGCAAAAATCACGATACAAGGAGAAACCTTATTTCAGACACCTGATATATTGGTATATCACAGTGCTTAGCTGGTGATATATAACTATGTTGAAAACCAGATATCGCCCAGCCCTAGGCTCCAGTCCTGTACACAATAGGCAATATTCTGCCAACTGTTAGCACAACGATTCCCTCCAATACAATGGGACTTCCTCTCTTCCCCATGCATACTCTGTGTGCCCTCCCCAAATCTGCTTGGGGGGGGATTGGAAACCCCGGAAACCAATTTGAGGAGGTCTAGTGGGAGCAGGGGGGGGGGAGTTCTGTATATGCAGAATTCCTTGTACTATCAGAACCTAGTGCTACTTTGAATACAACCCAGTGGCTCTTACTTCTGAGTAAACATGTACAATGAATGCTCAGGTTGCAAACGTGATCCATGCGGGATGCACGTTCACAACCTGCAGTGTTCACAACCCGCGTCTGCACGTCTGCGCATGCACGGGTTGCGATTCAGCGCTTCTGCACATGCGCGACTGCCAAAACCCAGAAGTAATCTGTTCTGGTACTTCTGGGTTTCGGCAGTCCGTAACCTGAAAAAACACAACCTGAAGCATCTATAACCTGAGGTATGACTGTACAAGATTGTGCTGTTAGTCCCCCACATCTGTTCAGTCCAGCAAAAAATAATAATGCATCATGTGACTCCACTCATCATGTTTTTCAGCTGCAAGTTGCATTGGCTGCATTTGGATGGTCACAATCTCGGTTTGATAAGATGAGACATGGTTGAATCTTAAGTGCCCCCATGCAGATGCTTTGCTCTTCCCTTCGAGGAAAAGAGAAGTTAACTCAGCTTTTATAACAACGGGCGTTTAATGCATAAATTGATGTACATATCTATGCATGTACACATACATTTCGAGGAAATTAAGGGCAGGGAGATTCAGAGAAATGGTACACAAAGTCACAGAATGTGTGTGATGTACTCGGATAACCCCTTGAAGTGCTGACCAGCAACACAATTTTCTGTAGTTTTTAAAAAGACAGTGCTGAAGTGCACAAAGACGATCAGCAATTCACATGCTGCAGCGTTGACAAAAACCAGAAGTGTCAGCCCGATTTACCTCCGAAGCACCATTGCTTCCTCATATATTTCTAAAAGCGGAATTAAGTGGAAAGTGCAAAATTGCAGGCAGTTCAGAAGAACAGTTTCCCATCTTCATTTTATCTCTTCAGTCTGTAACAGTCACCTCAGTAAGATCCTTGGTTTGAAGATCCAAATCTCCTTGGAATAGCAGAAAGACAAAGAACTTTAGACAAGTGATAAACGGGAAAAGCCTTTGTCTCCTTTTCTTTAACCAGATGTTCCAGAGTCCCCCAAATTCAAGGTTCCATCTTTGTGTTTGGTACATATGACATTTCATAATTCAGAAACTGACACAGGGAGAACCCCCAGTTTCTCAGATTGATGGACCGTGAGTAATTTCTGGTCACATCTGTAGTTTTCAGGTTTGACACAGGAAATAGCGGGGGTGGGGTGGGAATTGTTCTGAGAGCAGCTTAAATAGTGAAGAGAGATGAGAATTACGATTCCTTTTCACAGACTTAATCACCGATTTGAACACACACTTTCAGTCCTTGAAGTAAATCTACTATGCCTTTCCTTTCTCTCTTGAGAAGGTGAGTGGACTGAACAGATTGATAG
The DNA here is from genome assembly GCF_965113315.1 of Podarcis vaucheri. Taxonomy (NCBI): domain Eukaryota; kingdom Metazoa; phylum Chordata; class Lepidosauria; order Squamata; family Lacertidae; genus Podarcis; species Podarcis vaucheri. The sequence continues at coordinate 20,845,733 of NC_138755.1, read as the reverse complement.
TTTGGATGGAAACAATGCCATGGATTTCAGAAGCAATAACATCACCATAGATATATTATGCAACACTTTGCTATACAATGAGGTCCAGCGCTGAGGGCCTTCTGGCGGTTCCCTCACTGCGAGAAGCGAAGTTACAGGGAACCAGGCAGAGGGCCTTCTCGGTGGTGGCACCCGCCCTGTGGAACAGCCTCCCATCAGATGTCAAGGAAATAAGCAACTATCTGACTTTTAGAAGACATCTGAAAGCAGCCCTGTTTAGGGAAGCTTTTAATATTTGTTGAAACATTGTATTTTAATACTCTGCTGGAAGCCTCCCAGAGTGGCTGGAGAAACGCAACCAGATGGGCGGGGTATCAATAATAATTATTGTTGTTGTTGTTGTATGAACTGGCCAGTATGTAAATACTTTTATAAACAGAGAAGCAGCTAAATAGCATTAGGATGGGCCAGACAGTGCTCCTGAAGGTAGGAGTCTATCAATTAATGAAGATGATCATCCAAATGTCATAGACCAAATGGAGCAAACAGCACGCGGACCTAGTGGTGGGAGGAAAAAATCCTTAAATAAGAGACACGGGGGAATGATTAATGGACTTCAATGTCTGTACACTAATGCGCAAAGCATGGGAAATAAACAAGATGAGCTTGAGCTCTTGGTACAGCAAACTAAATATGACATAATAGGCATCACTGAAACCTGGTGGGATAAGTCCCACAATTGGAATGTAATAATGGGGGGATACAATCTATTTCAGAGAAACAGACCAGACAAGAAAGGAGGAGGAGTGGCGTTATATGTCAGGGATGTGTATACCTGTGAAGAGATCCAAGATTTAGATCCTCAAAGCCAAAGTGAGAGCATTTGGGTCAAAATTAAGGGAGAGAAGAATAACAGAGACCTCATTGTGGGAGTTTACTATAGATCCCCAAGCCAAACGGAGGACATAGATGATGCCTTCCTGGAACAGATGGCCAAGCATGCAAAAGGAAGGGAGATAGTAGTAATGGGGGACTTCAATTACCCGGATATTTGTTGGACGTCAAACTCAGCCAAGAGCATAAGGTCAAACAGATTCCTCACTGGCCTTGCAGACAACTTCATTGTCCAGAAAGTGGGAGAAGCAACAAGAGGAACAGCCATTTTAGATCTGGTCCTAACCAATGTTGATGACCTGGTTAGTGGGGTAGAAGTGGAAGGATCATTAGGCGCGAGTGATCATGCTCTTCTGAAGTTTACTATACAGCGGAAAGGAGCAGCCAAGCATACTAGGACTCAATTTCTTGACTTTAAGAAAGCCGACTTCATAAAACTTAGGGAAGTGCTGGGTGAGATCCCATGGACAACAATACTAAAAGGAAAGGGAGTTCATGATGGCTGGGAGTTTGTTAAGAGGGAGATACTAAAAGCACAAAGTCAGGCAATACCAATGAGACGGAAACATGGAAGGTGCCTAAAGAAGCCAGGGTGGCTATCTAAAGAACTTTTAACTGAATTAAGATTAAAAAAGGATGTGTACAAAAAATGGAAAAGGGGGGAAACCACCAAAGCGGAATTCAAACAAATAGCCAGCACGTGTAGACACAAAGTCAGAAAAGCTAAAGCACAGAATGAACTCAGGCTTGCTAGAGAGGTTAAAAGCAACAAAAAAGGCTTTTATGGGTATGTTCGTAGCAAAAGGAAGAACAAAGAAACAATGGGGTCACTCAGAGGAGAAGATGGTGAAATGCAAACAGGGGACACAGAAAGGGCTGAACTACTCAATGCCTTCTTTGCCTCAGTCTTCTCCGATAAAGAAAACAATGCCCGACCTGAAGAATTTGGAGCAAATGATTCAGCAAAGGAAACACAGCCCAGAATAACTAAGGAGATAGTACAAGAATATTTGGCTAGTTTAGATGTATTCAAGTCTCCAGGGCCAGATGAACTGCATCCAAGAGTCTTAAAAGAACTGGCAGATGTGATCTCAGAACCACTGGCAGTCATCTTTGAGAATTCCTGGAGAACAGGCGAAGTCCCGGCAGACTGGAGGAGGGCAAATGTTGTCCCTATTTTCAAAAAGGGGAAAAGAGAGGACCCAAATAATTACCGCCCAGTCAGTCTGACATCAATAGCAGGGAAGATTCTGGAGCAGATCATTAAGCAAACAGTCTGTGAGCACCTAGAAAGGAATGCTGTGATCACCAATAGTCAGCATGGATTTCTGAAAAATAAGTCATGTCAGACTAACCTGATCTCGTTTTTTGACAGAATTACAAGCCTGGTAGATGAAGGGAACGCAGTGGATGTAGCCTACCTTGATTTCAGCAAGGCATTTGACAAGGTGCCCCATGATATTCTTGTAAAGAAGCTGGTAAAATGTGGTCTTGACTATGCTACCACTCAGTGGATTTGTAACTGGCTGACTGACCGAACCCAAAGGGTGCTCATCAATGGTTCCTCTTCATCCTGGAGAAGAGTGACTAGTGGGGTGCCACAGGGTTCTGTCTTGGGCCCGGTCTTATTCAACATCTTTATCAACGACTTGGATGATGGACTCAAGGGCATCCTGATCAAATTTGCAGATGACACCAAACTGGGAGGGGTGGCTAACACCCCAGAGGACAGGATCACACTTCAAAACGACCTTGACAGATTAGAGAACTGGGCAAAAATAAACAAGATGAATTTTAATAGGGAGAAATGTAAAGTATTGCACTTGGGCAAAAAAAATGAGAGGCACAAATACAAGATGGGTGACACCTGCCTTGAGAGCAGTACATGTGAAAAGGATCTAGGAGTCTTGGTTGACCACAAACTTGACATGAGCCAACAGTGTGACGCGGCAGCTAAAAAAGCCAATGCAATTCTGGGCTGCATCAATAGGAGTATAGCATCTAGATCAAGGGAAGTAATAGTGCCACTGTATTCTGCTCTGGTCAGACCACACCTGGAGTACTGTGTCCAGTTCTGGGCACCACAATTCAAGAAGGACACTGACAAACTGGAACGTGTCCAGAGGAGGGCAACCAAAATGGTCAAAGGCCTGGAAACGATGCCTTATGAGGAACGGCTAAGGGAGCTGGGCATGTTTAGCCTGGAGAAGAGGAGGTTAAGGGGTGATATGATAGCCATGTTCAAATATATAAAAGGACGTCACATAGAGGAGGGAGAAAGGTTGTTTTCTGCTGCTCCGGAGAAGCGGACACGGAGCAATGGATCCAAACTACAAGAAAGAAGATTCCACCTAAACATTAGGAAGAACTTCCTGACAGTAAGAGCTGTTCGACAGTGGAATTTGCTGCCAAGGAGTGTGGTGGAGTCTCCTACTTTGGAGGTCTTTAAGCAGAGGCTTGACAACCATATGTCAGGAGTGCTCTGATGGTGTTTCCTGCTTGGCAGGGGGTTGGACTCGATGGCCCTTGTGGTCTCTTCCAACTCTATGATTCTATGATTCTATTCTATGATTCTAGATGGCGATACCAATCTGGCCCATCCTACGGCCAATTTAGGAGGCAAATTCACCTCTGAGTGGGCAATTGAGATTGTGAGAAGGCATATCTCAGTCAAGCGCTTCAGTTCATAAGAATAACTAGGGCCAATTCACACACTTACCAGAAAAGACCCCTTTTTTAGTTTATACAACTTTTTTGCCTCTCAAAGTGGTTCGCATTTTTTAAAAACAACAACAACCACAAAGTGGTGAAATAAAAATTAAAACTCGAATGGAAAAGGAACAGAGTTGAAAACCTTCCATCTTCTTTTAACAACCATTAGAAGCCGTGTGGAATAAGAACATTAGCCTGGCTCAACACCATCAGGGATGGAGCTAGTCTCACCTCCTGAGGGAGTGAATTACACAACTTGGGTTCTGCCACAAAAAAAGGTCCTATCTTACATTTGCGCCCTCCGCAACCAAACATCTTTGGGTGGTGGTGGGATATACAACATGAAGGTGTGGAGAGAGCTTGTAACATGAGATGTGGGTTTCATATGATTTGTGTAATCATTCTGCCCCCAAAAGGGAGAAATAGCACACAAATCCACATGTACACAGCTTGAGTTTCATTTTACCTTATGCACATTCATACCGTAGGGAGGATACATATGGGCATCGCCTGATTCGTGGACCCAAATCCAAATTGAAACCCAAACTTGGAGCTCCACAGTTATTTACAAATAAGCATATACAGGTGCACAACACACAAACTAACACAGGCCTTTTCCTTCCAGTAAGATTCAGTGTGATGCAGTGGAAGCATACTGGATTATGACTGGTTTGAGTGAGATTCAAATCTCCGCTTAGCCGTAAAGTTCACTGGAGATTTGCTTAAAGCTGCAGGTGTGGTTGTTAAATTTTATTTTTTAAAAAATGTACCAGAGAATTATATCAAAATTACATACTCTTTAAAAACTGTCGGGATTTTCTTCGTTTTCCTGGGAAGAAATATGAAAAGCAAACAAAATGTTGGTAGGTGTTTACCTAGAAACATGCAAGATTATACAAAGAGAGCTTCCGAGCTTGGCATTTTGCAAGCAACGCGAGCTAAGGTTACCAGATTTTTTCCAAAGAATTTGGCGACACTTTTTTTTTTAAGGGGGCGGAGTTATTATTATTTTAAGAAGTAATATCTTCTCTTCTGTGGTCTCCTCTGTTGCGTGGCCTTCCTCTGGGCTTTTTTCTTGGAGCACTAGACGCAATGGAGTAGGCTTGGGTCGGGCCTGGGCTCAGCCACATGTCCTTGCCCTCCCAGTGCTCTCCTACCTCTCCTCCTCAGCAGCAGTGGCGCTGCAAGGTCAGGGCTCCCCTCTTTTTTCTCCTTCTCCTTTCTCTCTCTTCTTTCTCCTCTCCTCCTTCTCCCTGCGTCGACTCCAGGGTTTTCCTGGCCCTGGATCATCGCTTTGCAGTTGGCCGGGTGCTCTTGCTCCCGGCTCGATTTGGGTCATAGGGGGATCAGTGGTTCCCCCAGTTGACGCGCCAGGCATCCCCGGTTCCCCCTTGGCAGTGGTGGCGGCAGTGGCAGTCTCAGCAGCCCAGAGCCAGCCTGGTAGCGCAGTTGGCTCTGGCTGGCTTCAGGAGCTGCTCACTGCCATGGCACCCGCCATTTTGCCTCGCCGGAAGTCCCCATATGATGTGTCTTGTGCCGTTGAACCAACCACACAACATTCATTCCCTACTAATAAATCTACTTAAAATATAAGTCCGGGGACATTAAATGAAATCCGGGGACATTCTGGGGATGGATTTTGTCCCGGGGCAGATTTATAAATTCGGGGACTGTCCCCGGGAAACGGGGACGTCTGGTAACCATACGCTAGCAAATCTATCATCGTGCTAAAACATCAGTGAAGCTGTAAATCCCCACAATAGGAAGTATCTGTTCTTAGATATTTCCTGTTATCTATTGCTAGAGAAATCTGGCAATGCCCCAAAGCACTTTCGGTTTTATTAGCACTCCAAGTACTATCGCAAAAAAGGAGAAGGCAGAAGAGGAGGAGGAGGAGATCCTAAAACCAATTGTGGCTAAGAAGTTCCATTGAAAGCCAAGAGTCTGGAAATAGCCATTATTAAGTTGCTTTGTTTATTTCTTCTTGGGCAACCCTTACCAACAGATCCATTGGCTAGCGAGGGTGAGAATGCAGTAGTTGGTGCAGGGCCAGATTAAGGTTTGATGAGGCCCTAAACTACTGAAGGCAATGGGGCCCTTTATATGTCCAGCTGTCCTTTGTCAACAACAAATTGTCACTGTTTTTTGTGTTGAATATATGCCATATGGTAACTTATGGACCTCATAGATATCTAAAGCAATTTGCACATATTGCCCTGCAACCAGTCCATGCAGAATGTAGGCACTCTATATATAGAAATGAGCAAACCAGTGATATTTTAGGGAGCGGGCTAGCAGGCGGGGCCCATTACTCATAGGAGCCTACACAACAGGAAAAAAACTGTTGCTGTATATCAGTTTTATTTTCTTTGTTTTTTATCTTATATTTTGGAAATGCACATCCAGTTTTTCCCCCTTTAATTTTTTTTGGGGCCCCCAAGAGAGTGGGGGCCTAAGCTGTAGCTTGTTTAGCTTATACGTAAATCTGGCACTGAGTTGGTGGCCTGCTGGAAAGGAACACTGACACAACCTCTAGTCCAGGGGTCAGCAACCTAAGGCCCATGGGCCACAAGCGGCCCATGAGGGGTCGTCTAACCGGCCCATGGACCCCGCCGCCCGCTCGGGGACCCCCACCACCCGCTCGGTCGGCTCCCATGTGCCACGCTATACCATAGCTGTCAACTGTCCCTTATTTGGCGGTTATCCCAGCGCCGTGTCCCGCTTCTGTCCTGGACTGATGATGTCCCTTAAATTTCCCGGGTTTCATGCTCGCCCGGCTCGGGAGGGAAGCAGTGGCTCAAGGTCCTCTGCCTCAAGAGAGAGAGCGCACGAGGTGCCACATCTCCATCTCTCCCTTTTCCCCCTCAGGGGTGCGTCGTGAGGAGACGGGTGGCGGCGGGCGGGCAGGCAGCCCCTCTCTTGCGAGACGTCTGCCGTGCTGCCAGGGGAAGCCAGAGGCGACAGCGGCTGCAGCGGCTGAGGAGGTGGCCTGAGGGAGGAGGAAGAGGAGGGGATGGGGAGGGACACAGAAGGGCGGCGCTTTAGCGGCCACCGTGGCGCCGCAACCACCTCATGCGGGGCTCACGGGCGGCGTGGGCGAGAGTGTCTCTCCCTCCCTCTTGGGCGGGGAAGGGCTGATGGAACTCATAAGCTAAGCAAAATCCCTTATTTTGGCTGCTGCTCCCTTATTTTTGAGGCTGCTGGTCCCTTATTTTCAAATCTGTAAGTTGACAGCTATGCGCTAAACTGGTGCGCAGCAGAGCGGGGAATGCCTTCCATGATGCTGGCCAGCACACCTCTGTGCCAGAAGGAGCACCGGAAACAGCGTTTGCGCATGAGTGCACGCGCACTCCCGGCCCCCCGGGGCGTCTGCGGGACTGTGAACCGGCCCAAGCCACAAAAACTTTGCCGAGCCCTGCTCTAGTCAATCCCATTGCGGCTGCTTAGGTAGAAAGGGAGAACGGAGGACGACACAATACAAGTGCCCCAGTGGGAGCACCTGATTGTCTCTGCTTGTCTCTTTACGCTGCCAGCCTTGCCACCCCCTTGCCTCTTGCCCTGGTGTTTTTCTGCTGGGTATTGTGGGCAGTCCTGGGACTGCACCGTGACTCAACAGGAGATCTGACTTCTGAGTCTTTACCTGCAAATGTGTCTGCTTGCAACACAGAGAGACACAGACACAGAGAGATGTCAGCAGGCAGAGAAAGGAGACAGATGCATTTTGATTAAGTTCTCTCTGGGACCAGAGGGAGAACTACTGTATGGAGCTGAGCCATTGCTAGGTTTTGCAATGTATCTTTTTTTTTTTTTTTGGAGTTGTTTTCTAACGTTTAAATATTTAGGACTCCCCCACCCAACCCCCACAGTAAAGCTTTAAAACTCATTTCTTGTGGTAAATAAAATTCATTTCTGCACAAGATCTGGGAGTTTCGTTGTACAACTCTAACAACCAGAAGCAAACAAGGGCTGGCCCATACTTCTGTGTGTCCTACTGCTTCCCTCCAGAGAAACCAGCTCTTTGCTGAATATGGAACCAATGGCAATAGGGTTTTCCACGGAATGCTGTTTGTTCCGATTCAGCGGTAAAGAATGGGTTTTCCCAGGGAAATCTGCGAGGCAAAGGCAAAATCGCTTGGACCTATACTTTCTAGGCAAAGGGACAAGTGGAAGTGTGGACAACCCCCAAATTGGGTGGTGCTCCCCTAATTCATAAACAGAATAGACACATTTAATGTCAGTGTCTGTAGGACTAAAGTTAATTGTTTATTAGCTTTGATGATTTATACTCCACCTTTTGATTGAAATATCTCCAAAGCGGCTTGCAGTGGATTGTAAATATATAGCAAAACCCACACATACGGAAATAACCCCAAGAGCCCGAGTCTTGCCATAGTCTCTCACCTTTTCGGGTACTCAGCTTTGTGCTTGACTTACTCCTTTGGACTTTAATGGCAATTGCTATTAGTAAAAATAATGCCAGCAGACAAATTGGTAGGATGAATGAGAGGGGAGATTTCCCCCTGTTATGTGCTGGAGGTGTTTTATCTGTAAACAAGAAAATTAAATATGTATATTATCCCAAACACAATCTGATACATTCCCCAGTTTGATCAAAGAAGCAGGATATAATTAATTAGGATTTTTTAAAAAAATCCGTTTTCATAATTCTCCCTGCAATTGAAGCTGTTTCTTGTACGGACAGTGAGCTAACACTACAAAAATCACCAGGTGCTGTGATGCTACCAAGAGGATCCATTGGTACATCTTGGTGACAGTGCACATTGGTATTTAACTCACCCTTGGGACCAGCTGATTGTAGGAGCGTGCTACAGATTAATGTGAAACCACACAAGTTTTTACCTTGCAAAACCACTGATTTGTGGGCTGATGTCTCCTGATTCAGTTCCTGATTCCAGAATGCACAGCTGTAGTTTCCAGGAGTGCTTGGTCTGACTCTCAGGATGCTGGTTATGTTGAAAAGTCCATCCCTTGTCATTTCAAATGTAGTGTTTGCATGTATGCTGGCATTCAGATCCCTCTCATAGTGCCAAGAAACTTCAGCCAGAGGGTACCCTTCTGAATGGCAAGCTAAGATCAAGTCTTCTTCCTCTCTTCTTTCCTGTAGATTGATTCTTTTGTAGGGTGCTGCAAGAAGTGGAGGACAGTATCACAGAGCGCTTTGCAGTATTTTGGTGGCACTTTCCCCGTTTCTCTTCCTTTTGGTTGATTTACACAACCATCATATAAGAGAAGACACATGCTTTGAACTAAGCAAGAAGGGACATTGCCTACATCTTGCATTTAATGTGCACATCTTTAAAATACGTTGGAAGAAACAAACCAGGAGATTTAGTTCAGGCATAGCAAGAAGCCGAGGCTTTCTACTTTGCTTATCCTGCCTGGGCCAGGAGGTTAGCAGGGGGTTAGTTTTCCTGACGGGAAACAGGAATGCAAACTCTGCATACTTCTCTCAAACCTAGAGACACATACAGTACTAACGCTGCAATTCCAATAACACACACGTTGAAAGTTGCAGCACATGCAGAAGCCACTCTTTTTTCTTCTCCAAATTCTCACATAAATAACTGCAAATAATTAACTTTTTTAAAAAAGAGAGGAAAGAAGTATAATTAACTTTTTTTAAAAGACAGGAAAGATGTAGATCTAGTGGAACAACCACCATTGCATACAGCTGTATACACATAGGAGCCATTTTCTGTGAGTTCAAAGCTGTGGAAAGTGTTAATCAGTTCCTTTGTTAAGAAACAAAGGATTAAAATGACAGAGTGTGTTCAGCATTCTTGCCTCCAGAGGAAACTAAGGCTGCAAATCATTCTCTTAGATTCTCACTGCTTGGGTGCAATAATACAGTATTACAATATATATATTGTAAGTTCTGCAGCTACCAACCTTCAACTTCCAAAGTAATGTACTTGTAGTCTGCTCCCTCGTATTTAACAACACAGATGTAATCTCCTGCATCTGTGAGCTTTATGTTGGTGATAGACAGCAAAGAAAGTCCTTTGTCTAACTCCTCACGTGACAATGACGCTCTCCCATGATAATCAGAATCCTGATGGGTGAGGTCTTCTTGGCCATTGTTGAGCTTGTAGACTTCTTTGTCCCCCAGTGACAGCTTTCTTTGCCACGAGACACTTAGTCCCATCAAATTTAATGGGGAATGGACTGGAAAGCGACATCCCATAATCACATCACTCCCATACTCCGCAGTGTAACGTGGCTGAAGAACTTTGACTGTGAATAAAGCTGAGAGGTTGAAACAAAGCATGAGTATCTTATCATGCAAGCACCAGGATTTATGCGGAACAGAAGAAGTCCAGTAAGTCTGATACCAACAGTGTGTGGATTTCTGGTTGGTATGTCTTCTTCTTGTTCACAACTTACTGACATGACTGCTTTCTACATGGAGGAATCAAGTAGGGTAGCCCCTTTCCATGCCAATGTCACCACACTACAGTGAAAAGGAAATGAAGAATTGGGCCCTTTAAATGAGTTTCTGTAAAAACATGCCATGATTTGCTGCCATTTTTAAAGAAAGTATTTGAGTAAAGAAAGTATTTTCACACAACCAGGATCAAACTTTAAACTCCCATAAGACCAATTTCATGCATATTCAGTAACTATGCATTTAACACATTTAGGATGCTTATAGAGAGACGGGAGAAGATTGTAGACATCTTCTTTCTTTGTTGGACGCATAGGAGCCAACCTTTCGCCTGCCCTCCCCCCAAAAAGATGATGGGTATTGTCATCCAACAGATGTGCGACATGCTGTGCCATGTGATCGATTTTGCAGGGCAGGGCTCAAGTGGGCCCTCCAAAAAATTAATTCACATTGACACTCCTAGTTGGACGATTGTCTAGCCCAGGGGTCCTTCTCACACCACCTTCCCTAAACCACTCTGCGAGGCTGGGCTCACGTGTATGTCCTGGGCCTCATGAGGACACATTCCATTGCTGTTACTACAGACCAAAGGGACAACCCATTTGGGACACCAAACTGACGGAGACCTGAGTAAGAGCATCTCAGGGCTCAGGAATATTTCCTGCGGACTGCAAAGGTGCAAGGAAAGTGCCCAGCAGCCAAGAATTGCAATCCACCATCCACAATGGCTGAATATTCGTTAATGGTAGACTTTTTCTGACCCTGGCACTCAGGAACGTGTGACCCACCCAACCCTTCCAGGTAGCTCTGAAGCTCTTAGACTTCAAATCCAAAGGGAAATGTACAACTCTTTGAGGATTTCATTGTAAACCTGCCCAAATGAAAGCTCTCACCTGCAATCATATGAAGCTGGATTTCCAGTAGCACAACTGGCAGCAGTTTGGACATTTGCCTAGACATATCTGAAAAGCAATGTTGACATGATAAACATCCTACATTGTGGCATATAAACAACTGCTCTGCCAAAGAATGCATGTCTTTATGATTCAGTAATATACCCCTAAAAGAAGAGAATTCGACAGCTGAGATACATGTTTTGAACCTGACCTTATTCTCTGTTTTAAACTGTACTTTCGATGATGTATTAAGTATTAGTTTTATCTGATTTTAAATTGCCTCATTGCTTTGCTGTAACCCCTTCCGGGTGGGTAAGAAACACAATACACATGGCTCACAATTTGAAAAAGAACTTTTACAAAATATGGATAAACTTTTGTCTAAAATGTATAACTTTCTACTAGAATAGGAAACAAAAGATGAGCTGGTTAAAACTTCAGTGACACACTGGGCAATAGATATAGGACACAATATAGAGTTCAACCTCTAGGAGAAACTCTGGAAAAGCGACCTGAAATTTACTGCATGTTATTCATTGAAAGAGAATTACCTGAAAATGATTAATAGCAGGTACTTAACTCCGAGTAGGTTGGCTAAGATTGATGAAACAGAATCAGATATGTGTTGGAAGTGTAAAGAAACGGAGGAAATGTTTTTTCTCATGTGGTAGACATGTAAATGGTAAAAGTGCATTGGGAAATGATTTATAATGAATTGAAAAAAATGTTTAAAATTACTTTGCTCCCCAAAACAGAGTCCTTTTTGTTGGGGATAACCCAGACTGAAATTCCTAGATGTCAGAGAAAATTATTTATGTATGCAACAACTGCGGCCCATATTTTGTTAGCCACAAAAAGGAAAGTGAGTGAAGTCCCAACTGTTATGTACTGAAGTTCTTACCCTGGGCCAGCAGGGGGATACTGTAGATAGTTATGCAAATAAGGGATCGAAAGTGACGTTCAGTGATTGGATAGTTTTAGAAAATTGTTACAGTTACATTGTACTGGAGCTCTATATAAGCAGGCTGACTGGACCCTTCAGTTCAGTTCTGTCCTGGCCTGTGAATAAGCAAGAGCTGTTTGAAGAATCGCTGTGTCGTCTGATATGTTCACCCACAACCTAACACCAACTGAAGTGGATTGGCAGCTTAAATTGACAGAATTTGCACAACTTGCAGATTTGGCAGATAGAATAAGAGAGCAAGAAGAACATACATATAAAGAAGGGTGGAAAACATTTATTGAATATATGGAAAATAACTGTATACAGCTGAAAGCACTGGCAGCATTGAGATAAATTCAACAGAGCAAATAATTTTTGATGGATGTAAAAGTGGAAAACTGATTTGAAAGGTTATAGTAAAATATGCAGGGATGCATGACAGGTAAAATGAACCATGGAAAGAGAAAAAGGGAAGTCATTGTTCCATAAAATTTGCAATTTAAGTAATAAGGTGCCAAAGTTGCTAGACTCGCCCCCCACCCCCGCCAAGCTCCATGAACACATACTTGGCTAACTCCAAAATTGCATGTATACTTCATGCAGCCTTCCAAGAATAAATGTTCTAGCCAACAGGAACTGATCTAGCTGCATTACAACTGGAGATGTCAGCTAGTATAGGCTGTGACAACAAGGAATGGATGAATCAGCCTATTTTTCATCCATATCACTTGCATATGTGCTTAGTCGTAAGTCTGTCTCATCCCATAGCCACATTAATCACCATGTGTGTGTGATCTCTCTCACACAAAAATCACACTTAAATACATACAGTCGTACCTTGTTTTGCGGCCGGGATCCATTCCGGAGCCCTGGCCGCTAGCCGAAAAGGACGCAGGGCAAAGCGCCGCATCTGCACATGCGCATGGAGCGGTTTAAGCTTCTGCGCATGTGCAAAGTGCGATGTAGCGCTTCTGTGCATGCGTGAGCGGCAAAACCAGAAGTAACCGGTTCCAGTACTTCCGAGTTTGCCGCGAACATTCACTAGAATGGATGTTTGCTGAGATATTACTGTACTTTAAACTTAACTTTCTATATACTATATTTTTCCATATATAAGACACTCCTCCCATGTATAAGACGACCCCTAATTTTCTGGAACCCCAAATTTTAAAATAGTTAGGGTTGCCGTATTTCAAGAGCCAGAACCCGAACCCTTGTGCATTCACCATCCGTGTATAAGACAACTCCCAATTTTTGACTATTTTTTAAGCAAAAAAACCCATCGTTTTATACACGAGGAAATACGATCTTTCTTTCTTTTTTTTTTTTGAAGCATTTCTCTCTCAAAATATACATTTTAAAATGCATTTTGATATTGGTTTTGAGCCAAGAACCAACAACAGTGGTGTGGTCTCGGACAGGGGAGATGCAAAGAAACCAATTTGGAGGCTGAACCCTCACCACCACTGCAAGGGGCACCAATATTCGGGGCCAAAGGATGAGATCTATTTTACATTTTCCACCTTAATGCTACACCCGATATTTGCCATCTGAGGTAGGATCTTCAGAGCACATCCTGATCAGGCTACCTTGCGCTGAAAAGCAAGGAAATGCAGGACTGAGCTACGCTCATTTTCAATAGTTGGCATTAATTAATTAATTAATCTTAATTATATCATGAGCCTGCCCCATATCTTCTCCAGATGCAGCTTCTGCACATGCTGAGAAGCGCACATTCCTTGACTCAAATATGCTGCCATGAATGATAAAAAGAGAGAGAGAGCAGGCCAAGTAAGATTGGAAACTCATTTTTTTTCACCTCGACCGCTGCTTTGAATTGCCCAACCTATGCTTCATGCAAATACCCCACAGAGAACAGAGGGGACAACCCAAAAACAGAATCGATCTCACTCAGCAATTTGCCCACTGTTCTTACTTGTCACTTTTGAGTTTAAGGGTAAAAAGGAGAAAGGAGGAGGAAAGGAGAACTCCAACCAGGAGTTCTGCTGACTTGGCTGCCACCAACTCCCCTGACCTATCCCCATCAGCATAGGTACCCCCATGAAGGAGCCGGGCACCCACAAATTTTGGTGCCAGGGCCATGCATGCTGCATGGCAACCACGGCTGTGGGCACCCACGATCATGGGGCCAAATTGGCACTCCTGCCCATCAGCACAGAACCACTACTGCTTGGAGAATACCACTGCTTCCCCTTCCTTTTCTGAGCTGCTGCTGTGAGGCACCAGATTCCCATGCGCACAGCCCATGCTGCGGCAGATGTGTGCAGCAAGTCTTGAACTGGCCAGGTGGAACATTTAACATGGACAGCGGTCTGCAGCTTTACCTAGATGTATTGTTCTGCACAGCTAGCTTATTAATTTATCACCTTTGTACCTTGCCGTTCCATAAACAATGCTGACAACATGGCCGACAACAATAAAAAACCCAATTAAAAATGTACTCTGTGTGTGTGAGTACACACACATACACACATGACAACAATAAAGCTGACATGAGATAAAGAACTTTTGTTATGGGATAGTCTAAAAACTGGGAAGGAGGGGCAGACTTTGGACTTCGTTGGTTTTTTTGGGACTTCGTTGGGATTTTTTTTTACTACCACCCTGTAGTCTACCAATGGGAAAGAGCAGACATACATTAGGGATTAATGAAGATGCCCTGGGCACAAACTCAGGGCAAAAAGTTGTGACCAGTAGCAGAACCACAGGTCCTTTCCACCGCAGTCTACTCCTGATCATAGGGTTCTGTTGTGGCTGTGTACACCAACTTCAAAGCACATTCCAAATAAGTACACACTATTCTAGGGTTGCCATATTTTGAAGAGCAAAGAAGAGGCCTGGGGCAGGGGGCGGAGAGGGATGTGGGAGAGAAGATGCTTGCCTAGATAGCCCTATAATGCCAGTGTACTGGAAGAAGCAAAGATCACCATGAAGCAATGATTCTTCAACATCAACTTCGTTGGACTGGTCATGTTGTTTGGATGCAATGATTCTTCAACATGGTCATGTTGTTTGGATGTATGATTATCGTCTTCCAAAGCAACTACTCTACTCTGAACTTAAAAATGAAAAGCGTAATGCTGGTGGTCAACAAAAGAGGTTTAAAGACTCTCTCAAGGCAAATCTTTAAAAATGTAGTATAAACACTAACAGCTGGTGAAATATACTCAGAGTCGCAAAGTGATTTCATGCTCTTTATTCAGCTCATAGTGGTGAGGAGGAATGAATGAAAGTCCCCTCACAGTATCTGCTTTATATACATTATTTACACAATGGGCTGCACATGATTGGCTAATTCCGGAATTCTACTGTAAGCCAATCAGGTTGTGGATTCACTTCTATCTGGAGCAGGATTGGGTGGTTCCTGCCAACCAATCAAACTGCTGCATTGTTCCAGGACCAATCAGACTGCTGCATTCTGAATCCTATTGTTCTAGGACTAATCAGACTGCTGCAATTTGGATCCTATTGTTCTAGGACCAATCAGACTGCTTCAGTTTGGATCCTATTGTTCTCAGTACATAACACCCCTCCCCTCTAAGTTCCAGTCCTGCCCGGGAGGTCGCATTCATAGTCCTCAAGGTATGCCGGCGGCCTACGTGTGCGTTGCGGCCTGTGGTGTTCCCTGGTCCGGGCTCCAGGTTCTGGCTCATGTTCCAAGGATGCTGGCTGTGATGGGGTTGTTTGGTCTGGTGCAACCGGCTCGCTCAGTCGTGGTTCTGGTTCTGGTGTCCTTTCGGCCTCACGGGTCCTCTCTGTATTTACTGATTCTGCCTCTCCTGCTGGCCCCTCCTGCTCTATGGGCCTCACTGTCCCGCTGTTCCCTTGGGACTCCTCTGACCTGTCCTCCTCCTGGGTTTCTCCCGGGAATCGTCGCCGTATCTGGTCGCAGTGGCGGCGCCAGCATTGCCCCCCATCCGTTAGCACCTCGTACGACACTGGGCCAGTGACCCTGGTGACTGTGGCGGGTACCCATGCCGGGCCTGCCCCAAAATTCTTTGCGTACACTGGGTCCTGGGCCTCGAAGGTCCGGGGGTTCCTGCCTTCCCCCACCACTACCTCATCCTGAGCTCTATCGGGGTGAAGGCGGTCCAATCTGATTGCAAGGCGCCGACCCATTAGTAGTTCAGCGGGGCTCCGGCCAGTCGTTGAGCTGGGGGTGCTGTGCTGTGCTAGAAGGAATGTGGCAAGGCGGTACTCCCAGTCCCCTTGCGTCATGCGGCGAAGGGTGTCCTTGGTGGTCCGCACCATGCGTTCTGCTTGGCCATTGGTGGCAGGGTGGAACGGCGCTGAACGGATGTGGCGGATGGTGTTCTGTGCTGTGAAGGTTTGGAATTCTCCTGACGTAAATGCAGTCCCGTTGTCTGAGACGAGAGTGTCAGGGAGCCCGTGGGTTGCAAACAGCCTGCGTAGTACCCGGATGGCTGCGGACGTGGAAGTGGACGGTACCAGTGCGACCTCCAGCCATTTGGTGTAGGAATCCACCACTATGAAGAATGTTTTTCCCTGAAAGGGGCCAGCGAAATCCACATGCAGGCGTGACCATGGTGCTCGGGCGGACTCCCAGGACTGGACTGGGGCCCTTGGGGGATCTGGGCGGGATTCTTGGCAGGCCTGGCAGTGTTTGACCCAAGCCTCTATCTCTCCATCGATCCCTGGCCACCACACATAACTCCTGGCAAGGGCCTTCATTCTTACTACCCCTGGATGTGTCTCGTGTAGGGCTGTGAGGACCCTTTTGCGGAGGGGCTGGGGAACAACGACTCTGCTTCCCCATAACAGGCACCCCTTGTGGGCCGACAGTTCATGTTTGCGGGTTGTGTAGCCGGCGAATTCTGGCCCGGGGCTGCTGCTGGGCCATCCCCTCCACACCCAGTCCAGGACCCGGGAGATGACCCTATCTTTCTTGGAATGGTGTGCAACTTCTTGTGCCTGAATGGGGCGGTCAGGAAGCAGCTCCAGGCTCATAACCTCTTGTGCAGGTGCTGGGTCAGGGCCTGTTTCCGGTAGTGGTAGCCTGCTGAGGGCGTCCGCATGGCCCATTGCCTTCCCCGGGCGGTGAATCAGTGCATACTGGTAGCTGGCAAGGAAAATTGACCACCTGAGGACGCGAGGAGACAGCACTTGGGGGGTCTGCTTTTCGGGGGCAAACAAGCCAAGCAACGGCTTGTGGTCAGTCACCACGGTGAAGGGCCGCCCGTACAAGAAATCATGGAATTTTTTTACTCCCTTCATGATTGCCAGACCCTCCTTGTCAATTTGCGAGTAGTTCCGCTCGGTTGCGTTGAGTGTCTGGGAAAAGTACGCCACCGGTACCTCTCTTCCATCCGGGAGTTGGTGCCCCAGGACAGCGCCAATGCCATAGGGTGAGGCATCGCATGCTAGCACCACTGGCAGCCTCTCGTCGAAGTGTGCCAAGACAGAGTTTGAGACAAGCAAGTCCTTGACTGCCTGGAATGCGGCCTCCTGGCGCTGGCCCCACACCCAAGGGGCCCGCTTGTCCAGGAGTCTGTGTAGGGGCTCCGCTACCGCCGCCTTGTGGGGAAGGAAGGAATGGTAAAAGTTCAATAGTCCCAAGAAGGCCTGAAGTTCAGTCTTGCTCTTGGGCGCTGGGGCATCACAAATGGCCCGTACCTTGTCCCCCATCGGGTGGACCCCTTCTGCGTCCACCATAAATCCCAGAAAGTCCACCTGAGGCACTCCTAGTAGACATTTTTCTCGCTTCACCTTGAGACCCGCCGTCTGGAAACGGTGCAGAACGGTGCGGAGGCGGTCCTCAAACTCCTCTGGTGTGGGCCCGGCAATCAACACATCATCGAAGAAGGGGGTGACGCCAGGAATCCCTTTAAGGAGAGAGTCCATTAGATTCTGGAATATGCCTGGTGCCACGCTGACCCTGAATTGCAGTCGCTTTACCCTGAACGCTCCTCTGTGCGTCACAATCGTCTGTGCCTCTGCTGTGGCCTCATCTACTGGCAGCTGTTGATATGCTTGGGCCAAGTCCAGCTTGCCAAAAATTTTCGACCCAGCCAGGGTGGCAAGGACATGGCTGACCACTGGCACTGGGTATGCGTGGGCCGTGAGGGCCTTGTTTATGGTACATTTGTAGTCTGCGCAGATGCGGACCGAACCATTAGGCTTGACGGGTGTGACGATTGGCGTTTCCCAGGGGGCATTAGGCACCGGCTCCAGCACTCCTTGCTCCACGAGTCGGTCCAATTCCTCGTCTATACGGGGTTTCAAGGCGAACGGGACCCGGCGGGCCTTGAGCCTGACCGGTCGTACTGCGGGGTCAAGCTGTAGCGCAATGGGGGGGCCCGTATACTGTCCCAATTTTCCGTCGAAAACCCCTGGAAATTCCTTGCATATGGCGTCCACGTCCACTTGTAAGCTAGTGTGGTTCACCCCGGTGACAGCTAGCCCCAGTGGTCCAAACCATGCCAATCCCAGTAAGCTAATGTAGGGGCCCTTGACCACAAGCAAGGCCAGTTGTCGCGTCCGCCCTCGGTATTGCACCCTGAAGGTCCCCACCCCCATTGTGGGGACCTTACGTTTCTGGAAGTCCCGTAGGGTGAATGGGGCCGGCCTGAGTTTGGGACCCCCAGTAGGACACAGTTTCCTTAAGGTCTTTGCCGAGATTATGGATAGAGTTGAACCCGTGTCAAGCTCCATGCGGCATGGGGCCCCCTCTATCTGTACCTCTACATAAATTTTCTCTACGTTGGGGTGGGGCAACTGGTATACCTGGCAGTCCGTGAGCTCTGTCGAGTTGCCTTGGTGCGTTGGGCCCCGGGACCTGGGGCTCTTGGGTTGGTCATCTGATGCCTGGTGTCGGGTGGGCCGAGCCCGACACACCCGGGCGATGTGTCCCGATTTTCTGCACTGCCTGCACTCTGCGTTGCGGAAACGGCAGGTCCTCCTCTCGTGACTCTCCCCGCAGCTTGCGCAGTTTCCTCCTTCTCGTCGAGGCAGCTGTGGTCTGTGCGCTGCTTGAGTGCGCTGCTGTACTCGGTGCACCTCCTCCCTGTCGGATCCTGAGTGGTCGGTGAGGTCTTCATGGTGGACCCTCGGTTGGGATGGCAGGCTCGGCCGTGCCTCTTGCGTCGACCTCTCGGCAGCTTCCGTTGCCAGGGCCTCCTCCAGAGCGACGTGGAACGTTAGGTCCTTCTTAGCGTAGAGGCGTCGTTGCAGCTTCTCATCCTTCAGGCCACCGACGAGACGGTCACGAAGCATGTTCTCCAGCTCTGAGAAGTTGCAGAACCGGGCGGCTTGGCGGAGAAAGGTCACAAACCCAGTTATGGTTTCCCCAGGGGCTTGTCGCTTTGCGTAGAAGGCATTTCGACGAGCCACCACTGAGGGCTGCGGCGAAAAGTGCCCCTTCAGCTGTTCCATTATTGTTTTGTATGGAACAGTAGCGACGTCTTCAGGCGCAAGGAGAGCCCGGGCGATTTCAAACGTCTCCTCTCCGCAGACGCTGAAGAATATCGCCCTCTTCTTGGCATCTTCTTCGTCGGTGACCCCTTTGGCTTCTAGGAGGAAGGTGAAACGGGAGGCGTACGCTTCCCAGTCTCCAGATGCTGGGTTGAATGGCGAGAAGCTGCTGTTGGCTGCCATTCTGAGTTCCTTGTGTCCCGGAGCTGAAGCCTGGATACACGGTGCGAGGCAGCAGTGCGGCAGGTGGCGGTGCTGCGGTGCTGTGTGTGGCAGTCAGCTCAGCGGGATCCCACCTTCGTCGCCAGTGAAATATACTCAGAGTCGCAAAGTGATTTCATGCTCTTTATTCAGCTCATAGTGGTGAGGAGGAATGAATGAAAGTCCCCTCACAGTATCTGCTTTATATACATTATTTACACAATGGGCTGCACATGATTGGCTAATTCCGGAATTCTACTGTAAGCCAATCAGGTTGTGGATTCACTTCTATCTGGAGCAGGATTGGGTGGTTCCTGCCAACCAATCAAACTGCTGCATTGTTCCAGGACCAATCAGACTGCTGCATTCTGAATCCTATTGTTCTAGGACTAATCAGACTGCTGCAATTTGGATCCTATTGTTCTAGGACCAATCAGACTGCTTCAGTTTGGATCCTATTGTTCTCAGTACATAACAGCTGGGAAACACTGGCCTGCGAACGCACCAATTGGAGAACAGCCTTTACCAAAGGTGCCTTGGACTTTGAAGAAGCTCGAACTCAGGACAAAAGGGAGAAGCGTGCTAAGAGGAAGGCACGTTTGGCAAACCCTCACAGTGATCAACTCCCACCCGGAAACCTACCGGTATGTCCCCACTGTGGAAGGATGTGTGGGTCCAGAACTGGCCTCCACAGTCTCTTACTGACTCACTTTTAAAACCGTGTTTATGGAATGACTATTTTACTCAGCTACGAGTGATCGCCAAAGAAGAAGAAAGATGGCTTGATCCTGGCAGGTTCCTTGTTATGGACCTATGGGCTCAGCCCAGAAGCTTTAACCAGTGTCATGCTGGCTCTCAGCTTCATTATCGAGATAATCCTCTAAGGCCCTGTTCCCCCTCCATCTTAAGCACAGTATGTGTGTCATGGGATGGGGGCTTTCTGATGTTGACGACAAGAAAGGAACTTCAGCCTCACCACAGCACTCATTTTGATGAGCAGGTTCCCCCTCCAGCATATGACTTCGAGTTTATTGTTGTTTTTGCTTTATTGCAGGCATTTGATTGTTTGATATTGTTTTAATTTCCTATCATGTTGTTTGCTACCTTGATTTAGTTTTCTTTTATGGGAAAGAAGGAGACAACTGTTGAAAATAAGTAAAAGAATAACCAAACATGCATGTCTGAATCAGCTCTTGCCCAATTTAACACTCCCGGAATGGCAATTCCCAAGCACACACATGCTCCCTTTAGTACCAAAGAAAAAAATAAGGACGTTTTGGCAAATTCCAAAAATCCACCAGGACAGAAATTTTACTCCTGGAAAAGAGGACATGTCCTGGAAAAAGAGGACATATGGCAACCCTACATCCCCCCCTCCTAGAATACTGGGCACTGTACTTTACCCCTCACAAAGTTAAAATTCCAACCATCCCTTAACAAACTACAGTGCCCATAATTCTTTGAGGGAAATAATGTGTTTTAATGGTATAATGGACACACATCCCTACTTTAGATTGGGGGGAGGCTGTTAGACAACTGGGGGTCTGATCTACTGCAAATCACCTAGAGATCTACCAGTGGATTCTGATCTAGCTTCTGCCCACTGCATAATGTCAATAAACACATAAAAATTTACACACACACACACACACACACACACACACACACACACACACACACGTTGCTTTCCTTGTTTAAAGATTTGGCCATGATAAATCTCCACCAATTCCCTTCACATCTCATGTTTTCCAAGAAAGCTGCCTGACAATCCAGACAAATTATTTGTTCTAGAGCATATTAGAAATACTGATGTTCTGTATCAGAATTATATTCACCTCAAGATTTAAGGCCGATCTCCTTCTCAGTGGAATTTGTTGTCCCAGGCAAAAGCGTGCCCCTCCTTGATGTATGTGCCTTGAGACAGCCAGCGAGGAACAAGGTCTCATGCTTCATTGCCAGAGTCTTCTCTCATGAATAAAATGCTGAACTCCAATAACTAGCTTTTCTGAAGAAAGTGGTTGGATAGATGCCAGCCTTCTTTCGGGAAATGAAGTGCTTGTGGTTTCTCTTTCATTGTTACTGTTGCGGGCTGTACTTTTTTATTTAGTTGTTCTGCATTCTAAAAGCAAAACAAAGCAGCTGCATACTGTACTTCCTTGTGTACTAGGTCATGGCAATACATCTGACCTACATCTTTCTGCAGCAGGAGCACTGCTTTGTTTGAAAATAACAGCAAGCTGACAGCTCTTCAGCACCCGGAATGAAGAAGAAGAAGAAGAAGAAGAGAAGGAGGAAGAGGAAAAGAAACCCAGAGTGCTATAGTTTGTACGAGTTGGTGAAATGGACTGGTTTTAGTTGGATAAGAGTATGTAAACTTCTTCTTCTTTTAAATGGAGCCAAGAGCTCCCTTCTTCAAGTGTCTGAATGCAAATAACTGATGATGCAAATATGCAGACCAAATAATAAATGTATCACCAGAAAATACATCCTGATTCATGAACATGTTGTAATGAGCACACATGTCTGTTATCATCCTACTTTGCTGTCTCTGTCCATCTATGAAGAAAACACCAATAATGTACATATTTATTATTATCTAACAAAATTTATATACTGCTTGATTGTAATAAAACCTCTAAGCGGTTGACAAGAAATCCAGGCAGCTGACAAGAAATAATGATGATGAATCAAACATTCCTGATATAAATCCAGTTTTTCACATTATACACCCAAATTAGGAAGTGCACTGATACATAAATAACCAATCTTTTCGTATACCATAAAATAAGGACTGTGAAGTACAGATTTTCAAAGTCCTGAAAATTTGGACCCTTGTACCTTAAAAAACAACAACAAAGTTCTAGGTCTCATGGTAGCATGCATATATTTGAAAATATAATGGGACACAAAGGATTCTCTGTGGCAAATTTGCAAAAAGCCCAAATCCTTAATGATTCAGCTTTCATAGTTTTGGTCCCCAAAGATTTCTCAAGGGCTCACAAGTGTTTTGAGAAGAAATGTTGTCCCCTCTTTTAACCCAAGTATATTTTGGCAACCTAGCAGTTTGAAAGCACACTAGTGAAAGTAGATAAATAGGTACCACTGCGGCAGGAAGGTAAACGGCGTTTCCGGGCGCTCTGGCTTCCGTCACAGTGTCCCGCTGCACCAGAAGCGGTTTAGTCCTGCTGGCCACATGACCCGGAAAGCTGTCTGTGGACAAACGCCAATCCCCTCAGCCTGAAAGCGAGATGAGCGCCACAACCCCATAGTCCCCTTTGACTGGACTTAACCATCCAGGGGTCCTTTACCTTTTTAACCTTTATTCTGGCATCCAGCATGTTAATGAAAACCTTGTTATGTTACATGCATCTTCATGACACAAATGATTTTTCACAAGCGACAGGGCTCCTATGCAGAGCAGATACACTACAGCATCACACGTTCCTCTCACAATGCCTGAGGATTCAGCATTCACCTTTGTAAGGAAAAGCTGTACACACAAAGACCTCCCCAGATTCTGGAACCATTCTGCGTAAGCGTTGGCATGTACAGTTGTGCAGGCAAAGGCCCGAATCTTTGCAGGTGTTTGCTCTGGGTTTGAAGCAGACACCTGGGGAAGGAGTGTGTGATGTCAGGGCAAGACTATTCAGATTAGCCCAGCTCCTTGCTCTTCCACTGCTCAACACAGGAGCAAACAACAGGTAATGGGGGCATGGATTTCCCACTCTGAATAGCTCCATTAAACAAGGTGTCTGTCCACTACTGACCTAGTTGCATGTTGAGGTCCCCAAGCCACCCCAATAAAACACAATTCACACAAAATTTTTGTTTAAGGTTTTTGGCATAATTTTGGCCACAACTTTATTAAAATACAAAAAAATGTGAGTGTGCTTAGGCACAGGGACAGACTGACATTTGCACACCCCGCGAAAGTCAGAAAGGGAAAACAATTTGGGGAGAAAGATGGAGCTGGGCACCATGCCCTCACCTCTCCCCAAATGTTCCCATGGACTCTTGTGTGGCCCTAGCCCCTTGCCAGGGGTTCGGACAAAAGCATGGTGAGCCCCTGGATTCCTTTAATGGAATACCCTTGCAGCAGCAGCATTGGAGGGGCAGGCACAGCCAATCCATGCCCCTCCACCAAACAATTCATAAAACCAATGCCTAACCGCAACCGTACAAGTTGTGACGATTTGCTACGCAGTAGGCAAAAACCAAATGGCTCCCAGCCAATCAGCCAAATGGACAAAATTCCCACCGGGCCCCTGCCCCAAAAGCAGACGACCCCATGACAGGCATAGCAAGGTCAATGCGAACAACCCTAAATATAGGGAGGGTGGGCAGGTGGTCTGATGCACGCAGCGAAAAGAAGCAGCTCAACGCTGCGCGCAGGGAATTTAAGAGTTCTGGCTGTCAATCACAAAATGGCAACATCAACTTCTCCCCAACGACAAGAGGAGCCCAATCACAGCAGTGTCCAACTACCTTCACCCGCCCACCAACAGTGGGATGTCTTGATAGACCCCACTGCAACACGTGCTCTCCATGAAGGAGAACACGTTTTCATATCCTCCAACATTTCTCTGAGTTAAACCTGGGGCACCCTAATAATATCCATAATAAGATTAAGAATAATTTTATTATTTTTACCCCATCCATCTGACTGGGTTTCCCCAGCAACTCTGGGAGGCTTCCAACATATATAAAAACATAAGGCATAATACTTTTTTTAAAAAAACAACAACAACACTTCCCTATACAGGGCTGCCTTCAGATGTCTTCTAAAGGTTGCATAGTTACTTATCTCCTTGGCTTGGGAGGTAGCCTAACTCCATACCCTCCAGCATTTCTCTGATGAAAATAGGAATGGCCTAAGGAAAAGCGGGACATTCCAGGATCAAATCAGAAACCGGGACAGCTTTTGTAAATCTGGGACTGTCCCTGGAAAATAGGGAAACTTGGAGGGTTTGCTAGTTTATGCAAAAGTTGCGTCCATGCTGTATTTCTGAATTCCAAGTTGAGTGGCTACACTTTGGCTTAATGATCCACCATCATTGTTAAAGTAACTCATTTTCTTTGAGGTAAGTGGCTGAAGATGCTACTTTATCCATCTCTTGTAATGATGTCACAGAAGCAAGAACTGTTTACTGCCTTCATGCAAACTTGCATGTATAAATGTTCCTCCATTCCTGCTTGTTTCCTGATTGGAATCTGAGCAACTGTTATCTCATTGCACATCTGCTTTTAGTTTTTACTTTGGCTTTTCCTCAGAAGATCATTTAAGAAATAGACATAATCACATGCTATCTCACAATCATGTGCCTGAGGGGAAATCACAGGCGTCATAGCCAGAGATGTTTTGCTTTTTGCACAGCACACATAATCTCTTTTCACATGAAAAAAAAAAATCACTCAGCATGCATACAAACATTTGTAACATTTCTTTTTTCACTGCATTAACTAGAATATTTTGTAGTTGCACAGATGGAGATGGGGGCGGGAAAAGGTTTGTGTTCTGGAGAGTCAAAGTTTTAAGATAATTGCATTTAAATTATGAAGCAGCAGGGGAGGTCTATTAAAAATTAATAGTCCAATTAAAGAAGTAAAATCATGTCAACACAGAAGAGTCATTTGGCAGTCATTAAACAGATAATACTGTACAAGAAAACAACAGCAAACAAGATTTAGGTATGGGGAGGGAAATCTATAGAAAAACACTAAGAATAAAAGGAGACTCTGGTCAATAAACACCAACAGGTCGCCAAAGGTGTCTGGCAGATTGTCCTCATGGCCTTGGAAAAACTCCATGGACAAACCAAAACAGCATCTTAAAAAGCAGAGACATCACCTTGCCAACAAAGGTCCATATAGTTAAAGCTATGGTTTTCCCAGTAGTGATATATGGAAGTGAGAGCTGGACCATAAAGAAGGCTGATCGCCGAAGAATGGATGCTTTTGAATTATGGTGCTGGAGGAGACTCTTGAGAGTACCACAGACTGCAAGAAGATCAAACCTCTCCATTCTGAAGTAAATCAGCCCTGAGTGCCCCCTGGAAGGACAGATCCTGAAGCTAAGGCGCCAATACTTTGGCCACCTCATGAGAAGAGAAGACTCCCTGGAAAAGACCCTGATGCTGGGAAAGATGGAGGGCACAAGGAGAAGGGGACGGCAGAGGAAGAGATGGTTGGACAGTGCTCTCAAAGCTACGAACATGAGTTTGACCAAGCTGTGGGAGGCAGTAGAAGACAGGAGTACCTGGCATGCTCTGGTCCATGGGGTCACGAAGAGTCGGACACGACTAAATGACTAAACAACAACAAGATTGATGAAGCAGTCAGAGCAGGATTACAATGCACACACTGAAATGTAGGCCGGGCACCTACTTTTGTTAAGGTGTGCTTACACCCCTTCCTTAGAGCACAATGTTCTTTTTTCAGTGCATTTCACAGCTCTTTCCCTGCTAGCTGTTCACAACAGCAATTCAATTCATTTATTTTTGTTTACATACCATGGGGATAGGGGTGGTTAGAGTCTTTACCCTATGCAAATCAGTTCACACCATGCTTAGAGACAAAATAAGATGAACCAGACACTGGACATGCAGTGAGAGTGCAGTAAGTGGTGTGGGAACATGTGCTTTGTGTGGATGTTAAGCAGAAAACAGAAAAATTGTATACAGAGCTCTTAAAAGTCCTGCAACAGAAGTTAATCTATAACGTGCTAATATTTGCATTTTGCTCTCCGGGACTGAGAGCCCATCAGTGGTGTGAAGCTGTTCAGTGGGCCAGATAAATATATTTATACATAATGCCGCTTTACCCATCTAGGATTTTTATCTGAGTCCCTCAGTCCCAAGGGTTGTGGCGGCTGGCCAATCTTTATCAGGAAAAGTGAAGGTAGAGGAAGGTGACTTTGTGTGGCCCTTGTGACAGGAACCTTTGAATGCCTATGGCCACCTCTGAGATACATTTATGAATCACTCCCACATAATGGTTTCATAACACGATGAAGCTGACTCATGGGAGCACTCTTATCCTCTAGAGGTTTTGCAATATGGACCTTTGTCAGAAAGTCCCTGCTCACATCTCGACCACTAGCCAGCGGAAATTCTTTAGAGTTAGTATTTTCCTGAGATAACAGCATTCATTGATTTGGGAACCATCTCAATTAGGAGTATTGGACTCCCAAGGGGACAAAGGTACTGCTGTGTGGATATAAGTCTGAGTTTTGCAAACAGTGCAGTAAAAACAATAATTCAGTGTTTAGGAGATTTGAATCCAGTAAGTCATTATCTCTCCCCTGCTGTTCTTGCCCTTAATGCTCCCCATATATATATATGTGTGTGTGTGTGTGTGTGTGTGTGTGTGAGAGAGAGAGAGAGAGAGAGAGAGAGAGAGAGAGAGAGGAGACAAACCCATTGACCCCTTCCCCTTCTTCATTTTCCAATCACTGACTCCATCCTCTTCCAAATGTTGCAAAGTGAACTTCTATAGCAGGGAGGCAACTAGACTATAGGTAGAATCCTTGTGTGAATTAGTACCCTGATCTTCAGGAGGTCTGAAGCAGGCACTCTCAAAAGTAGGCTGGATCTGCTCCTGCCAGAACATCCAATGGCATTTCCTTGAAGATGGGCGCTGGGCCTGCCTGGTTAGCTCGCTGGCGGACTCTGGCTCATGTGCCTCCCTGGTTGTTGGGGAAACCCGTCATGAGCCAGTAATCAGCTTTGCCTGCTGGACAGCAACCTGAAGGGGGAGAAGCCGAAATGACTCCACCTACAGCTCATCCGCCTTCGCAGAGGAGAAGACACTGAGGAGAACCAGTTAGCTCTGGCCTTCCTAAGCAGAACTATCAGCAGCAGTCAGATGCTGGAAACAACGCCTGTGGTTCCTAGCCCTACCTTGCTGCTTCCTCTGGACCCCTGACTCTGTGATCATCAGGATTCCCTAACCTATGGCTTGTCAGACTATGTATGTGGCTTCTGCTCTTAGGCAAGAGTTCCTTGGAGACCCCTCCTTGATCAGCAGCAGAAATTGGGACAGGGCTGTGACAAAACCTTATGGACAGGAGGCAGTGCAAGGGCTGTTTCAGGCAGCTCTCCCACCTCAGTGGGAATGTCTCTCCCATCAGATGTCAAAGAGATAAACAACTACCTGACATTCAGAAGACATCTTAAGGCAGCCCTGTTGAGGGAAGTTTTTAATATGTAACGCTGTACTGTTTTTAACACTTGATTGGGAGCCGCCCAGAGTGGCTGGGGAAACTCAGCCAGATGGGCGGGGTATAAATAATAAATTATTATTATTATTTGTTGTTGTTTAGTCGTTTAGTCGTGTCCGATTCTTCGTGACCCCATGGACCAGAGCATGCCAGGCACTTCTGTCTTCTTCTTCTTCTTCTTCTTCTTCTTCTTCTTCTTCTTCTTCTCTAGCATCAGTGGGGCAGGGATGCCTCCAGATGAACTACTCAGCCTGTGTCAGGCTCAGCACTTTTATACTCTCCCTCCCACCAGTCCTGCCAAGGTTTCCATGGGGCTCATGACAACTTTGCCTTTTCCTGTAAGACCTATTACAGTCGTTAAGAGTCGTCAACAGGCTCATCTCAGCTATCTGCCAATCTCCCATTCCCACCACCCTTCTGAGTAATACCCCTCCTCACCTTCTCACTATATAGAAGGATCTGGCAACTTCTGTTTCAGTGTATCTGAAGAAGTGTGCATACACACGAAAGCTCATAGCAAGAACTAACTTAGTTGGTCTTTAAGGTGCTACTGGAAGGAATTTTTTTATTTTGACTATGGCAGACCAACACGGCTACCTATCTGTAACTTTGAGCATGGTACAGGTGTTCTGTTGGATCCTGTTCAATATCATCAGTTGCTCCAGCTCAGCAGTGCTCCTGTGACATGTACACAGCATTGCATTGTTGCAAAATAATAATAATAAGTTTTTATTTATACCCCGCCCTTCCCAGTTCAAAAAACCGGGCTCAAGGCAGCTAGCAACAAATTTAAAACACTTAATTGATGCAACAAAAAAGAGCATAAAATACAGTTTAAAACGTGAATAACAATAAATTCAAAATTCAAAAATCAATTTAGGGGGGAAATCCATCCAATAAACATTAGAGGATCACCAGGGCTAGCTGGCTAAGTTAGTCCTATTTGGGCCAGCGAGGAGACCAGGGGGGAATTAGCTGTAGGATCCCAGAGTTGGGAATCTTCATAAAAAGGGGAGGGGGAGGGAAGGAAGGGGAATAAAAGATCAGGCTAAGTTCAAATTGAAAGCCAGGCGGAATAGCTCTGTCTTACAGGCCCTGCGGAAGGAAGTTAAATCCTGCAGGGCCCTTGTCTCATGGGACAGAGCATTCCACCAGGTCGGAGCCATCACTGGCTTCATGGACCTTAAGGTCCTCTGCGGGGCATACCAGGAGAGGCAGTCCCATAAATACGAGGGCCCTAAGCCACAAAATGTACATACATGTGCATGTGTCTATCCGTTTATGGAAAAGGTTAATACAAATTGCATTTTTTTAAAGCAAAGTCGGAGCCAGTTCACACAAATACTGATGCAAACTGGTACAGTTTTATGCCTTGCCCTTTGCACAAGCTAATACAAGCTAGTCTACCTTGCACACCACAATTGGAAGCCTCTGATCTTGTCTGCTTCAGGTGGTAAGGGAACTTCCTCTTGAACTTTCACTTAGCTTCTTTCTCCACTGGAAGAACACTCCCAATTCTTTATCCTCCACCCACGTTCCCACCCCTGTTGACCGAAAAGTTATCCAAAAATAAGCCCTCTCTCGGCTTTATCAGTGAAATGGTTTTGCAAAAATTTCCCAAGAGTCACACAAAAAAGAGATTGGTTTGAACTTGCATTAGGAACGGAAGTATTTACTTAATTCACTCATCAGGCTGTGGGACATGTTTGCAAGAAGGATGGTTGTGTTGACAGGCAAAGTAGAAGCAACAATTGCTGAAACCTTATTTTAAAAGGTCAATTGTCATATAAGCCTATTGTCAGGCATTTCCAACACCCACTCTGACGCTGAAGCTCAAAAACAGTGCAAATGTCACTATAATGATGAATAAATGTTCCATAGGTTGGTGTGAGACTCGGCAATAGCTGCCACAAAGTTTATGTATCAAGTAACATTTAAAAAGTGCCTTTAATCATCGGTATTTGAAGAATTTATAAATTTTATTTTTAAACACATTATTGTATTTACAGTGGTACCTTCGGGTTAAGTACTTAATTGGTTCCGGAGGTCCGTACTTCACCTGAAACTGTTCTTAACCTGAAGCACCACTTTAGCTAATGGGGCCTCCTGCTGCTGCCGTGCCACCGGAGCATGATTTCTGTTCTCATCCTGAAGCAAAGTTCTTAACCTGAAGCACTATTTCTGGATTAGCGGAGTCTGTAACCTGAAGCGTATGTAACCTGAGGTACCACTGTATATTGTTACATGCCACCCCAATCTCTGAGTGGTGAGAGATTCCCAGGGGTTTTCAAGTGCTTACTCAAGTTTGCTTTCCTTGGTCAACAGAGACTGTGATGTCTTTAGGATATATAGTTTTATTTACTCATATGGGCAACCTGGGCTCACAGCATCAACACCCCAACAGATTGTGCTTCTCCATTATTCACAGCTTTGGATCCAGCACAGAGCAAGTCTGTCTCTGCGTCTCCAGCTTCCAGCCTGTTTCCAGCTTGCTCTCTCGCTCTTGTTCTTCCACCTAGCAGTTAGGTGGGTGAGGAGAAGGCTCACCTATTAGCCTGGAGCCCTATGCAGCCTTGGGTCTAGAGGGAGGTCAACACAAGGTAGAGACTGTCACCTGGGTGAGATTTCTTCTATGCTGGTTAAACACCTGCCTTACATCAGATAAAGATCCTCTCCTCAGTGAAGTTTTGTTAGACCCCTTTCTTTCCCCAGGGCTACAACAGTTTAACCAGAAGGTACAGCAACTCGGGCTGTCAGTGGAACTTTTGCAATCAATGTCCCTACCATTGCTATAATAAAAACTAGGTTGTGGGATATTGAATGCCAAGAACTAACAGTAGCAGCAGAGAAAACATGTTCCCCTCTTTATTTTCAGCTTTCTTGGGCACATGAAACTAACCATAATTACCTTGAATTTCTGCTTAACCCTCAAGAAAGAAGGGCATTTTCGCTGGCCGGGTTTAATTCAAATCTATCAAACTTCATTTGGGGAAGGTTCTCTGGCAGGGTGGAAGGAGAAAGAACTTGCCCATGTGAAGACCACCTGGTGGAAACCCTTACACACATGGTTCTTAATTGAAAACTATACGCTGATCTCCACCAACAATTTCTAGATCAACTCTGTATCGCCAAATGGAAACCAGAGTTGGAGGTCGTACATTTTCTATTACTGGGGAATGATCAGGAGCTCACCAAGTTAGTGGCTAAATATCTCTATTTGGGTTTTTGTCGTCAAAATACACTGCAGACGTCTGATCTCCCTGGAGACCAAGAGATGTGACGATAGACTGCCCTGCCTCCTTTCTTTGAGCAAATGTTTTGTGCCACTGGGGAAGTGGTAGTTCTATATTGATTTGTTTTGGATGTTGTATGTGATGCCAATGAAAGGTTTGATGATGATGATGATGATGATTAGCCTTGAGGGCACCGTCACTTAGTTTCTAGCTCTTGAAACCTAGCTGATTCTTTGGGGATGCTGAGGAGGACACTTAACTGGCCAGCTAAGGTCATTGTCTTACAAAGAAACTCATCTGACCAGTTCAGTAGACTCCCCTAGATTCTAAACTTCACTGGACACAGGAAGGGACTCAGGGCATTATCCAGACTGACCCCTCCAAAACCACAACAACATCCCATTTTTCCTGCAAGGAGCTCAAGGTGGTGTAGATGGTTTTGCTCCTCCTTATTTTGTTCTTATAGGACACACTGCTAAGACCACATTCAGGGAAGACAATCTTATTCGGCTACGAGTGATCACCAAAGAAAGAAGAAGATAACAATAATTTGAGGTAGGTTGGGCTAAGAGATGATGACTGGACCAAGGTCTTCCGGTGAGATTTTTGGCTGAGTGGGGAGTTGAACTTTGGTCTCCCAGGTCCTATTATATGTGGTGGCCTTGCAAGGTAATAAAAGCTTTCTGGGAGATCATATACAGTGGGAAAGGTAAAGGGACACCTGACCATTAGGTCCAGTCATGACCGACTCTGGGGTTGTGGCGTTCATCTTGCTTTACTGGCTGAGGGAGCCGGCGTACAGCTTCCAGGTCATTTGGCCAGCATGACTAAGCCGCTTCTGGCGAACCAGAGCAGTGCACGGAAATGTCGTTTACCTTCCCACCAGAGAAGGTACCTTCCCACCTATTTATCTACTTGCACTTTGACGTGCTTTCGAACTGCTAGGTGGGCAGGAGCTGGGACCGAGCAACGGGAGCTCACCCCGTTGCGGGGATTCGAACCGCCGACCTTCTGATCGGCAAGCCCTAGGCTCTGTGGTTTAACCCACAGCACCACCCACGTCCCTTTATACAGTGGTACCTCAGGTTAAGAACTTAATTCGTTCTGGAGGTCCATTCTTAACCTGAAACTGTTCTTACCCTGAGGGACCACTTCAGCTAATGGGGCCTCCCACTGCCGCCGTGCCACCACTGCGCGATTTCTGTTCTCATCCTGAAGCAAAGTTCTTAACCTGAGGTACTATTTCTGGGTTAGCGGAGTCTGTAACCTGAAGCGTCTGTAACCCGAGGTACCACTGTATAATGAGATGGAGAAAATGCTTAAAATAACTTTTGTTAATAAACCAGAAGTTTTACTAGGAATTACAGGTACCGATATACTAAAGGAACAGAAGAAACTCTTCATGTATGGAACAATGGCCGCCCGGATGCTACTAACCCAGAATTGTAAAGAAGATAAAGTCCCTACCAGAGCAGAATGGCAAATCAAGCTGATGGACTATGCCAAGGTGGCTGACTGGAAAACTCAGAAACCAAGAGGATAAAAACTTTATTAAAGAATGGAAAAAATGTGTAAGTTACTTAGGGGACCACTGTAAGCAGATGGAAACAAGAGCAGGATTTTGATTAACTTGTAGTGTAAAAATTATTATGGACAGTATGGTTTGATGTAATAACTGGAGTACGGATGAATATGCAATTGTAGATGTTCAAAAGGAGACTCCATGGAGGGGATGGGGGAGGGAGTCCCGAGATTCAGAGAATCTCTTTATATAGATATCTTATTATTAGTCTGTGTTTAGTTATGTTTTGTATTTGTAAAATCAATAAAAATTATTTCACAAAAAAAGAGCTTGGGAGAAGGTGATAACTCACTAGGTTAGGCAAGGGAACAGTTCAGAGTCATACCGGAATCTTTTGCCCAGCGTGGGGCTTGAACCCACAACCCTAAGATTAAGAGCCTCTTGATCTACTGACTAAGCTGTCCCAGCTGTCCTAGTTTAGAGCCAGTTTTTATTTTGGGGAGAATTGAGACGGAGGAGAAAGTTGCTTGTTGGCTGAAGCATCCTGGAAGTACAGGTGTTCTCCTCGAGAGGAACCTTATGCTGGTTTAGCGATTATGCTGTCTGGTGATGGACCCCATATGCCTCCACTGTGTTCTGCTTTTATATGTGCAAGTAAAGCAGATGTTGTAAAAGCTGAGCAATCCTAATGAGAGGCCAGGAAGGTGTGGAATAGCGGATTCACTGCCACATCTGAAGTTCTGCTGGTTCCTGCTCACCAGGGCAAAAAGGTATATTCCAGCTGCTTCATGTTGCACTCGCTCCAGACTGACACAGCTAAAACATCTAAGGAACTAGAACCTTACTTCCACACCCCAAATTCCCTGTTTAGTATCTTGCTGGCAGCTTGTTCCCACCGACCAGGGATCAGTAGAGAGAGGCAATTATGGGTAGCTAGGGGACTGTGTCTTAAAAACAACTAATGGAAAACAACATGGAATAAAAAATTTGCCTCTTGCAGGTTAACAGATATATGGATTTTGTTAAATAAGATAGTGAGTCATACACCAGTGGCTGATGGACAAGAGAAGGACGGTTAAGATCAGAATTATGAAAGTGGAAAACAACAAGGAAGAAAAGCAGAAAACAAATGAAGGACATTATCTCTTGATATCCAGAACATGGGAAGCCCCCTTCTGAATTATTATTTTTTAATTTGGAATGTTCAATTAGCTGTACTGTTTGTATTATGATGTGGTATGATTGGAATTGATTTGTCATTAACTGGAAGGTTATTAATGGGAAATGAATTAAAATTATTTCAGAGAGAGAGGGGGGGCAATTATATGCTATTCTAAGCACCAGCACTGAAGTCATTATAGACACATAGAATTGCAGAGTTGAAAGGAACCCTGAGAGTCATCTTGTCAAATTTAGCCTATGACAGTCCTATGACTGTGGATTGAGACATCAAACCCATGGTGTCCTGGAGAACTTGCTACTCCTGAGTTAAGTGATGTGCAGAATTTCATTTATGCTGATGATGTATCTTACAGGCAAATATTGTGCAATATTTTAAAACTCAGTTACTGCTGTTGGAGACAAAAATTACTAATGATCAGGCTATTTTGTGTTTCCTACTACTCTGTGAAATTCCTCTTCTACAAGGAAAAAACAGCTACAGGTTAGGTTTGTCCACGTTTGGTTAGAATCCATACCCCTTTGAATTTACCTTCAGTACGGTGGTACCTCGGGTTAAGTACTTAATTCGTTCCGGAGGTCCGTTCTTAACCTGAAACTGTTCTTAATCTGAAGCACCACTTTAGCTAATGGGGCCTCCTGCTGCTGCCACGCTGCTGGAGCACATTTTCTGTTCTTATCCTGAAGCAAAGTTCTTAACCTGAAGCACTATTTCTGGGTTAGCGGAGTCTGTAACCTGAAGCGTATGTAACCTGAAGTGTATGTAACCTGAGGTACCACTGTATTTGAAGACTTATGGCCATTTCCAATGTTACTTAGATGCCTGCTCAGTTTGCTTGTTCCCACCTCTTCATTAGTTAAGTTAAAAAGGCAGCATGACTCCTGTCCTTCTGAAGGCAACCATACTTGAGTTCCTTGTAGGAAAGGTAAGATAGAAATGTAATAACAAACAGGAAATTATGATTGTGTGCAAATTTAGATCTGTTTAAAAATGGCAAGGGCACTGGTGCAGTAGGGAACAGATTATGGACAGTAGTTGTTTCTGAGGAACAGTAGTAAGAGCAACACAGCAACACCAAGGTCAGTGGTAGACCAAGACCCCTTTTTTACTCCAGCCAAGAGCACAATGTTAACCAAAACCAAAGGCTACATGGTGAGAAAACAGAATACTTCCTTTTCCCTCGCTTTCAGATCGAGTCACTCTCTGGGGCAGTCCTAGGTCATGCCTGGGATTTGTTTGAAGAGCAACAAAGGCAGTTCCTAACGGACACAACAACATTTTGCAAGCTATGAAAAATATTTTTATTTCCCCAACATGCACGCTTACCCGAACCCTTCATCGGGCGGAATGGGAATAAAGTCAGTTTCAAGAACACAGAAGTATAGAAGGTGGTTACCAAGGGAAACACTTGGAGCCATTTCGAGTAGCTAATGGCCAAATCCCAGAAAAGGCTTAGCACATCCACACATGGAGACCCTCCAAGTGTCCCTATTTTCCAGGGACAGTCCCATAAATACAGAAGCCATCTTGGTTTTTTATTTGTTCCTGCATGTTTCCTTAGGACGTCCCTAGGCGGGTATGGAGTTATGTGACCCCTGAGCCAAGGAAATAAGTCACTATACAACCTTTAGAAGACATCTGAAGACAGCCCTGCATAGGGAGAAGTTTTTAATGTTTGTTTTATTGTGTTTCTGTATACGCTGGAAGCAGCACAGAGTGGCTTGGGCAAACCAGTCAGATGAGCGGGGTATAAATAATAAAATATTACCAGCAAGAATATTATTGGCCCAAAAATGGAAGCAAGAAGAACTGCCAACGATTGAAGAATGGAGGATGAAGTTAATGGACTATGCAGAATTAGATAAACTAACAGGAAGAATTCGAAACCGGT
Source organism: Podarcis vaucheri (assembly GCF_965113315.1). Lineage (NCBI taxonomy): Eukaryota > Metazoa > Chordata > Lepidosauria > Squamata > Lacertidae > Podarcis > Podarcis vaucheri. The sequence continues at coordinate 20,810,206 of NC_138755.1, read as the reverse complement.
GGGACCAGAAATTCACGGGAGACTGGAGTAAATTTACGGATTATTTGAAAAGTATCTGTGAAGATCAGACGACGTTTGTAGGTTTGCAAGAAGCTCTGTGAGGAGTATTATTGGAAGTACTGCAAAAACAGATAGGGGAAGGATAATTTGTTAAGAGACTTAAAGGCAATATAAAGTTGAGAAATGTATAAGAAGTAGATAAAACGGTGGATTATCAGAGGTGCTGATGGAAGTAAAAAAAAAAAAGATTGTATAAGTGATAAGTTTTGTGGTACATTTTATAACTGATATGTTAAAATCAATACAAATTAAATAAATAAATAAATAAATAAATAAATAAATAAATAAATAAATAAATAGTAAAATTGAATAGGATGTCCCTGCTTTCATTGGAGAAATGTTGGAGGGTATGCACACATATGAAGATAGCAAGAGCCTTGAGGATCAGCCCGTGGCCCATCTCGTGTTCTCATATTGGCCAAGCATACGTCCCATGACTCATGGGGGATCATGGGGAAATACACAGGACTGTAGTAACTCAGGCAATTACCGGTACATTCTCTGAGGAACTCAATTGTCTTCTGCAATCTCAACTCCAGGTTTCAGAAGACCTTGCTCAGGCAAGATGCCAAGTTGACTCACCTCCTCTTTGCTTCTGATTACTCATAGTCTGACTGTACACTAGGGATGCACGAGGGTGGTACTTTCAAATTTTCTACCGCTTAAGTTCAGTCTTCCACATTTCCACCTCAGTTTGCAAAAAAAGAAGAAAAAGTCTGCACGGAAATTCATCAGCATCTTTGTACAAATTTCCCCAACATACACATTTCTGCGTGTTCATTTTTGCCTAAGATACATACCTTTGCAAAGTATTTCCCCTCATACAGATGCATTTTCGTATCTCGTCTTCGCTAACATATACCGTATTTTTCGCTTCGTAAGACACACTTTTTTCCTCCTAAAAAGGGGAAATGTGAGCGCGTCTTATGGAGCGAATGGCGCTGCGCAGAGAGGGAGAGGTGCGCAGCGCCCCTTCAGCAAAGTGGGAGGAGGAACGGAGCCCCTTCTGTTCCTCCTCCCACTTCGCTGAAGGGGCGCTGCACAGCTCTCCCTCAGGACAGGAACAGAGCCCTGCTTGCTGTCCTGGCATCTGCCAGTGTCGTATAGTGGTTAAGAGTGGTAGATTCGTAATCTGGAGAACTGGGTTCGTGTCTCCGCTCCTCCACATGCAGCTGCTGGGTGACCTTGGGCTAGTCATGCTTCTTTGAAGTCTCTCAGCCCCACTCACCTCACAGAGTGTTTGTTGTGGGGGAGGAAGGGAAAGGAAAATGTTAGCCGCTTTGAGACTCCTTCGGGTAGTGATAAAGTGGGATATCAAATCCAAACTCTTCTTCTTCTTCATCATCATCCCACTGCCAGGGAGAGGCTGCACACGTCTATCCCATAAGCCAGGACAGCAAGAAAACAAGAAAAAAATATTCTGAATCCCAGAAGCCAAATTGCTCTTGCTGTTCTGGTTTCTGGGATTCAGAATTTTTTCTTCTTCTTGTTTTCCTCCTCCAAAAACTAGGTGCGCCTTATGGTCTGGTGCGTCTTATAGAGCAAAAAATATGGTACATTTTATACACACTTTACCCTGATTTGCGAAATTAGAAGTGCACATTTTAAGGGACGGCTGACTTTCAGTTTGCAAATTGTGTCAGGGGGTGTGAATTAGGGAAATCCACCTTTAAATGCAAACGGAATCTAATCCCCCGCCCCTCGTTGCCAACTCTCAACTCCATCTACAACACATGTTCCCTCTGTTCCCTCTTGTCACTGCTTGAACGGTCAGAGAGGACAAATGAACAGGCACATTGTGTGTGTGGGGGGGTGGAGGTGTGGGTTCATGGCACCCATGTGAGGGTGGGGGTCTTGGCAGGTGCCCAGCAAGTACGACTCCTCGTGCCAGAGCCCTGGCCTTTTGAATACAGCCTTAAACAATTTCCACATAAATCATAAAATCTAAAGCTAAAAAATACAACATTAATATCAATAACAATTTAAAATGATATAGATAACAGAAGCATTTCTTCTGGGAATGGTCGGTGAGGAGATCAGGAAAGAAGATCAAACCATGTTCCAGTATGCAATGGCAGCAGCCAGAATATTGTTGGCACAGAACTGGAAATCATCTAAAATACCAACTATTAGTGAATGGCAAAACAAGCTATTTGAGTACTCTGAGTTGGCAAAAATGACTCAGAAGATTAGGCACCAGAGTAATAAAAACTTTATTAATGATTGGAATAAATTTATATCATACATGGAAAAAAACTTAGGTAATATTAAAATAACAGTAGGTGAACTATAGAATCTGCGAAGTAAAGACAAAAGTTGAAAGAAGGAACTGCAAGAAGGTTATTAATGTGATATAGCTTAAATCGTGATGGAGGGAAGTCAGAATGACGATATGATAATTAGTACGTTTGGAAAAATGTATTTACGTCTTGATGTTTTACTGTCTATATTTGTTTATTTTTTGTGTTTTTTCTTTTTGGTAAGTTTGTGATTTTAAAAGAGTGTATATCGGAAATAAAATTTATTTAAATAAAATAAAATAAAATAAAATAAAATGATATAGATAAAAAATAAAAACAATTTAAATATTAACAATTTTAAAAAGGACCCATCTCTGTCGAGCAGCAGCAGCGGTCCTTTATGAGGCCCTCCAGGCCCCATCCCAAGCCAGGTGGAAAGAGGCAGGGCCGGGCCCTACAGGCTCCCAGCAGGTCAGTCCCAGCAGGTCAGATAAAGCTTAGCTTAGAGCGGTTGGACTTAGGAGTGATGTGACTTACGAGCAAGGCAAGTTGCACAGCAATCTCAGAGAGCTGTGGCTGATCGCTGCTGGAACCCAAGGCTGTGGCTATGGAAAAAGCAATATTATTTTGGGGTGCAATGCTGTGAACCCCTCCATCTTAGGCTGAGGTTGCATATATGTATAAATAAACCATATATCATAAAGACACCACAGTCTCTGCTGGGCCTCATTTTCCAAAGGGAAACACAAATCCTACTCTTACTCACAAGTTGAACTAGAGTTTATAAAGTGATGCTGCCAACTCCTAAATATTTGTAGTATGGCAGCCTTAGTTGCTGAACCTTCAGTGACTTGTGCTGCTTGCAAATGTTTTTTGTTTTAATAATAAAGAAAATGAAACTGAAATTATTTTATAAATAGGCACACTCCAGGAAGCTACTCTGGGGAAATTTATTCCAAAGAATGTTGGAGCTTTACTGGCAATTGCAGTTAGAAACAGAAAGTAATACGAAGAAGAAATCATGACTGTGCAATATTGCATGTCTCATGAAGAAACTACTTGTGAAGTAATACTTCACTAGAAGCTTACAACTAAAAAATTTGCTAGTTCATGTCACACTTGCATGTAAATTCGACATGTACGGATACTCCTTCCTGACCATAAAGCATACATCATCATCAATATACTAGGCTTTGGGAAGGAGGCAGGAGGACTCTGGAACCCCAGCAGAGCCCTTATGCCAAAAATGGCCTCTTCTGTAAGGAAATTAATTTGCACAACACACTCTCCAGTTTCTCTTCTTCTCTAGCAAGTGGTGGAGCTTCATGCTCCGACACTGGGGGGGGGGGCGGAAAGCAGGTGGGGGTGGGGCTGGCGTGCATTCTGGGGGTGTGGCACGCTGCCCACAGGGGCATATCGGGTGTCCTGGGGGTGTGGCACCCAGCACGAGCAGGGGGGCAGCCCCGATGGCACCCCACCAGGATCGCTGGGCCCGTCTGCTATGGAAGGCCCCATCCCACCCTCTGGAGCAGATGTTAGGAGTGTGCAAGAAGCCAAAGAGGAGGAAGAGTTAATACGTGCAATCCTATGGCCTTAAACTTTACAGAACAAAAGCAGTTTTTTGGAACCATATTGACTGGGGAAACAGCCCATAAAGGTAAAGGGACCCCTGACCATTAGGTCCAGTCGTGGCCGACTCTGGGGTTGCAGCGCTCATCTCGCTTTATTGGCCGAGGGAGCCGGCGTACAGCTTCCGGGTCATGTGGCCAGCATGACTAAGCCGCTTCTTGCGAACCAGAGCAGTGCACGGAAACGCCGTTTACCTTCCCGCCGGAGCGGTACCTATTTATCTACTTGCACTTTGACGTGCTTTCGAACTGCTAGGTTGGCAGGAGCAGGGACTGAGCAATGGGCGCTCACCCCATTGGGGGATTCGAACCACCGACCTTCTGGTCAGCAAGTCCTAGGCTCTATGGTTTAACCCACAGCGCCACAAGCACCCGCTCGCTTCGCATCCTGCTGATGCTGCTCTGATCAAATCTGGAGGCCATCACTGCTGAGTTAAAATGAAGACAAAAACTATCAGGGCATTATCCTTGTTTGCCCTGCATCAAATCTTTGGCTCTGGTTAGCAAATATATTAGTAAGGAACAGGCCTAACACAAGAAAAGGGAAATAGGTTATGCTAGAATGAGTACCACAGAAAAACAGTATATTAAGGTATTCGATAAGGGGGGGGGGACACACCAGAAGTATGGAAAGGGTAGCCTAGCAGTTACAAAAGAGAATTAGAACTTTAAAGTCACTTAAAGAATAAATAATACACTAGAATCAAAAATTAGAAGTAGCATGGGGGCCAGAGGAGTTCTTTGAACAGAGTTCTTAGGAGACTCCCATTTCCCTCACAGAGCTAAAATTCACAGAGTTCTCAGCACCCTTAACTGAGGGCTGCCTTACCGGGGTTTCAAAGGTGGAATACTGGTTTTTCCTTTTTGAATAGCAGCCCTACCTTAACAAACTACCTGGGTTCTTTGGAAGAAGCCACAGCTGCTGAAGCGGTATAATAGTGCTTTAAATTATAATACGGATGTGGCCCTATATAGATTTAAAAAACCTGGAAGCCATCACCATCCACATTTCAGTTGTCTAGTAGCCAAACTGCAGCACAATGGAAAAGAAATAGTGCCATCTGGTGTATAATAAGTACAAAGTCTGTGGTCATTTCCTTTCAAGGAAGCAATGGAATACTTTATAGGCCTGTGCATAGGTAAGTTCATTAACAACAACAATAAGAACACAAAACACAGCAAAACTAGGAGACTAGGCATATAAACTAAATTAGCATCTTGAAGAGTCTCGCATACATGCAATTTCCAACTATATATTACAATGTTACTGATCCACGGCATCCAAAGATCTGACCTACAGAATTAACAATTTCATGTTTTATCTAGTTTCTGATCCCTTTCTTGATGAACAGCTTTTGCAGTTGGAAAACCACTTCCGTACTGATTTGGTGTACGAAATGCATGCATTTAAAATATATTTCTCGAACTTCTGGTGGATCCACAGCAGAATGCATTCAACACACATTTGAGGTTTCCCTCAAAGTGTCCTGGGGGCTGCAGTTTGTTAAGAAGTGCTGGGAGCTGTAGGCCTTGGAAGGGTAAACTACAATTTCCAGAATTCTTTGGGGAAACTCATGCGCTTTAAATGAATGCACTTTTGGTTTCAGCCAATAATGCAGTACACCTGTCCACTGGGCATCTTGGCTGGGGCTGAGGAAAAGTCCCTTTGCTCAACAGAACACTTCATTTGGCCAGTTAGGATATATCCGAAGTAGAATGGGACGCGGGTGGCGCTGTGGGCTAAACCACAGAGCCTAGAGCTTGCTGATCAGAAGGTTGGCGGTTCAAATCCCCGTGATGGGGTAAGCTCCCATTGCTCGGTCCCTGCTCCTGCCAACCTAGCAGTTCGAAAGCACATCAAAGTGCAAGTGGATAAATAGGTACCGCTCCGGCAGGAAGGTAAACGGTGTTTCCATGCACTGCTCTGGTTCGCCAGAAGCGGCTTAGTCATGCTGGCCACATGACCCAGAAGCTGCATGCTGGCTCCCTCAGCCAGTAAAGCGAGATGAGCGCCGCAACCCCAGAGTCGTTCACGACTGGACCTAACGGCCAGGGGTCCCTTTATCTTTACCTGAAGTAGAAGAGCTTTACCTCTTCTTTTACACACATTTCATCACCCCCACCTACAACCCCTGAATTAAATTAGATAGGCCTTGCTTGTGAGTAAGCTTACAGATTAGACTGCAGCCTCACAGTCTGAGCTTTACTCAGAAGCAAGCCTGAAAGATAATGGGGCTTACTCCCCATAAATGTGCCCCCTAAACAGCAGCTGGGGAATAACATCACATCACATCACAGCACATCACAGCACAACACAACACAACACAACACAACATGCAGGCCTGGCCTAGCAACCCTATGTGTGTGTGATGATGATGATGATGATGATGATTTTGCAAGTAAAAACAGAGGGGCTCCCACCCTCTCATTCCCTCCCGCAGTTTCCACCCACCCGCTGAAATCGTTCCCCGTTTATTTATTTTTATTGAAAGATTCCCACAGCTCCAGCCGGTGGAGCACGAGACTCTTCATCTCAGGGTCCTGGGTTCGAGTCCCACGTTGGGCCGAAGATTCCTGAATCGCGGGTGGGGGGGGGGCTGGACTGGATGACCCTGTGGCCCCTTCCCACTCCTGCTAGGATTCCTAGAAGATACACAGCAGTCCGTAGAAACGACAGGTCAGTACGAGAGACGGGGCCACCTATGCCAAACTCCGGGCAAAAAGCCGGCCAGCCGCTCAAGAAGCAGCAGCAGCAGAAGAAAAAGAGAGGAGGAGGAGGAGGAATAGGAATAGGAATAGGAATCGTGCCCGGAAATGACGTCCCACCGCTTCCTGGCCCCCAAACAAGCGAGTCTTGGCGGGTTGGCGCAAAGCCCGCTCGGGCGGAGAGGAGGGAGGCCGCGGAGGACGAGGAGGAGGGGAGGCCGGGAAGGCGGCAGGTAAGGGGGCGAGGGGGGGCGAGGGAGGAAGCTTCCGAGGGGCAGCGTTTCGGGGGGGGGTGTGTGTGGCGTTTCTGCAGCGCCTGCTGTCCAGGGCTGCCCGCTTTGGCCTTGGCGGAATACGGGGGCGGGTTGGAGCTGCTGCTGCTGCTGCTGCGAGTGTGGACCGTTCGGACCTGGAGCGCTTCTGCACCGTGTATTGTTATTCTCCCCTCCTGCAACGAAAACAACCACCACACACACACTCCACCACCAACAACAAGAAGAAGTTTCAGTTACAGATAGGTAGCTGTGTTGGTCTGCCATAGTCAAAATAAAAAAAATCCTTCCAGTAGCACCTTAGAGACCAACTAAGTTAGTTCTTGGTATGAGCTTTCGTGTGCATGCACACTTCTTCAGATACACTGAAACAGAAGTTGCCAGATCCTTCTATATAGTGAGAAGGTGGGGAGGGGTATTACAAGAAGTTTGTTACTGGTATGACCTTCCGTGTGCATGCACACTTCTTCAGATACACAGGCATGCACACGAAAGCCCATACCAATAACAAACTTAGTTGGTCTCTAAGGTGCTATGGAAGGAATTTTTTTTATTATTTGTTTCGACTATGGCAGACCAATACGGCTACCTACCTGTAACACATAACAACAACACACACACACACAACAATACACACACATATATAACAACAACACACGCACACATATATAAAACGCACACATACAGTATACAGTGGTACCTTGGTTTACAAGCTTAATCTGTTCCTGAAGTCTGTTCTTAAACCAAAACCGTTCTTAAACTGAGACACACTTTCCCTAATGAGGCCTCCCATCGCTGGTGCCCTTCCACCGTTCGGATTCCGTTCATAGACGGAGGTAAAGTTTGCTAACCGGGACACTACTTCTGGTTTTGCAGAGTTCGTAAACCGAATCATTTGTAAACAGGGCTGTTCTTAAACCAAGGTACCACTGTAGATATATATAAAACCACACACACACACACACCTATAACAACAAAAACAACAACAACACATATATAAAACCATGCACGTACACATATTTAGTATATATGTATATAAAATAACACACACACACACACACACACACACACACACACACATATATATATATATATATATATATATATATATATATACACACACACACACACACACACACATATATGTTATTTTTGTTGCAGGAGGGGAGAATACACACACCCCACAGATACTCTGCCATTTGGGTACAGCTCCCCACCCCCAATTACTTTTTAGTACTTGTGGGGGTGGGTAGGTGATGTACCGTATATTTTTCTCCACCTCCAGGATTGAGTTGCCTCTACCACCCTGAGACTGTAGAAAGCCGCCTTCTAAGACAGGCTTCTACAACGTGGTGCCCTCCAAGTGTTTTGAACTCCCATCACCCTTGGCTGTTGGCTGTGCTGGCTGGGGTTGAAGGGAATCCGAGTCCAACAAATATCTGGAGGGTGCCAAGGCTGGGGAGCCACAGCAAGGCTTCCCACATTTCCTACTATGTCATTTCAGGCTACTGCCTCTCTGGATGGGCTAGTGTCAATAAAATGCCAAATAAAGAGAAGTGTTGACAATAACGTGCAAAGGTTGAATAAGTAGTTTTCATTTCTCAAGTGTTAGATTTGCACGGTTGGTGTGTGTTATTACTGAGTCATTTCTTTATGGGAGGAAAAATAATAACTTGTAGCTCAAATTTCAACAGTGTTAATGATCATTGCAAATATATATATATGCTCTCTCCATTTAGGTCAAAATGGGTTTCATATTTTCGAAGTCTGTGAATGAAAGCCTAAAGAGTCAACAGGAGTTTATGCTCATGAACTCTCGACTTCAGGTTGGTTATTATATTACAGAGCATGTAGCAACGCGATGATGTTATACTCTGGTACAAAAATATGTGCATACAACATTGGTTACCCCACAATGACATGCATCTCATACGTGGCACTGGGAACCGAAGTAAAAATATGGATTAGATAATTTGCTCCCAGACAAATGCACCTTGGAACTGCAAAGGTGCCTTCTTGCAGTCCTCTACCCACTTACCTGAGAGTATGTCTCATTGAACTAAACGGGGCTTACTTCTGAGTAGGCATGTTTGGGATCACACAGTAAATTTGTGTGTATGATGCATACGTACACCTGAATGAAGAAAGAAGAGTGAGAGCTGGGAGTTGAGAGAGACCTGTGGTGTAGAGAAAAGAACAAATAGTTTTTGTTCTTTTCTGTCTGCACAGTACTCTTAGGGCTCTTTTAGCCCTAAAGTTAAGATCCCAGTGTAACATTGACACACTTAAAGTGAAGACCAGCAGATGGGAAGGAGGAAAGTTGACAGTGGGGGTGAATGGAAGAGAATCTTAAATTACCTGCCCCCCCACCTTCCCAGTAGGAGAACAGGAAGCAGATTAAAGAACAAGAAGGTAATAAAGTATCCTGTTTTCCTGCAGATCTTATTAATCTGCCATGTAGAATTTAATTTTGTCTTTGTCTTCCTTGGCAAATCTGATTAGGTTATCGGATTGTCTTATCCTGAAGACCTTAGTGTTAATATAATACATTGCTGTGCGGCTTCAGAACACTTAAGCAATACAAATATATCCGAGATAATTGCGTGTTCTTGTTTATTTTAAGAAAAAAGCCTCTGCAGTGCTTGCTTATGTATTCTCTGCTTCCAGAATCACATTCTAAACTTGCTGGTGCAATTTGTCTTCAAAATAATTTTTTCTTCCCTTAAAGTAGTCCTTGGGTCTTTCTTGGAGGCAGAAGAGTTTAAAGTATGTGGTCCAAAATATAGAATATTTTACACTCCTAGTTTAGCTGAATGATATATGTTGCCTAGTTTTAACAGTGGCGGTTGTGTAATCCAAGCCTGGCTTTTTCCAGGAGATTGTAGCACTTAAAGTATTCTTAAGTAAGATGTGACATTGCCATGTGGCTTGTAAGGGCATATGAAAAATAAATAGCTAGGGAGGGGGCGCTTATTTAGCTCCATGTCCGAAGGCTTTTATTAGTCTTCCTTATGACAAGTGTTGTCCCTTGATAAGAAGAGCATTGCAGGATCAGGCCACGGTACATCCAGTCCAGCAGTGGCCAACCAGATGTTTATGGGAAGCCCCCGAGCAAACAAAAGTAATGAATTAGAGGGGTGTTGTTTCCAGTGAGAGGCTAGAGAAAAGATGGTTTAGAAAATAAGAGTGACTGATGTTGCAGTTCATTGTTGTTGTTTTTTAATGTCTGCAGCAAGATATGTACTAAAGAATCATAGAACTTAGATGGGTAAATTTAATTTTTAATGACAATAAATTCTGCTTGGGTGTCTTCCACTAAATTAGATGTGTCACTTTCAGTTGTCACAAAATATCAGCTACTGAAATGTTTTTGCCATGTATCTTATCGCCATATGACTAAAGAGGTTGACTTGTTAAAAATCGCACACAGTGTTTCGTTTGGGTTGTAGCTGAAGAATATAATAGTAAATGTTGGGGCAAGCATGAGAGAAGATACGTGCTTCCTGTTTCCTGACTATAAAGGGAATTACACCGGTTTAACACATAGCTGTTAGCTTCATCTAACAGACAGTGACACTGTGAAGTTATAATGAAGGAGAATCGTGCCTTTGACATAAGGGCGGGTGGGTGTCCTATGAAATTTAAAACTTCTCTGAGGAAATAAGAACATTACATTTTCTGTTAGTAGCACTTTGCAGTGCACCGGCTGTTAAAAATGTAAGCACACTGAAAGAAGCTTGGATAATGATTTTATCTCATTGCTAACCACTATGTTACTCATGTTCTGATTTCTCTCGCCACCTGCCCTCCCCCTCACACATCCAAGATTTCAGTGAAAGAGGATGTAAATTGTGAAACTAATAAATTGCCTTGTCCAGTACTATATAATGAGCTGCAGAGTTGATCCCAGATTTCATATTAATGGCAACTATATTTGAGTAAGGATACGTGTAAATAACAACAACAACAACAGCAACAACAACAACAACAACAACAACAACAACAACAACAACAACAACAACAATTTATTTATATCCCGCCCTCCCCAGCCGAAGCTGGGCTCAGAGCGGCTAACAACAGTAAAATGATCCAATATACTAAAATCATTTCATTATAAAATCAATTCAAATCGGATTAATGGCAACCATTGGGCTAGAGTTCCGTGAGAATTGCCAAAGGAGGGGGTCAGGCTGTGCCCTGGCCAAAGGCCTGGTGGAACAGCTCTGTCTTGCAGGCCCTGCAGAAAGATGTCAAGTCCCGCAGGGCCCTAGTCTCTTGTGACAGAGTGTTCCACCAGATTGGAGCCACAGCCAAAAAAGCCCTGGCTCTGGCTGAGGCCAGCCTAACCTCTCTGTGGCCTGGGACCTGCAAGATGTTTTTGCTTGAAGACCGTAAGGTGTACAGAAGATTAACCTACTGCACGTTTGCAACATTGGGCTGGATCTGTGGATTTTGCATAGACACACAAGGGCTTATAATCTTAGAGTTCGAAGGGTCCACAGAGGCCATCTAGTCTAACCCCCTGCAATGTAGGAATCTCAGCTAAAGCATCCATGACAGATAGCCATGCAACCTCGGTTTAAAAACCTCTAGGAAAGGAGAGTCCACAACCTCCCGAGGAAGATTGTTCTACTGTTGAATGGCTCTCGCTGCCAGAATTTTTTTCCTGATGTTTAACTTGTTAGTAATGGCTAACTTTTTCAGGAGTGGGTTGTGGGAAAATCAGCACCAATGTGCCTAAAATAAAAGTAATATATTTTAAAATGGTGGTCCAGCCCTTGTCTTTTTTCAAACCCAGTTCTCTGGATATCGTAAATTACAGTACAGTGGTACCTTGGGTTACATATGCTTCAGGTTACAGACTCCGCTAACCCAGAAATCGTGCTTCAGGTTAAGAACTTTGCTTCAGCATGAGAACAGAAATTGTGCTCCGGCGGCGCAGCAGCAGCAGGAGGCCCCATTAGCTAAAGTGGTGCTTCAGATTAAGAACAGTTTCAGGTTAAGAACAGACCTCCGGAACGAATTAAGTACTTAACCCGAGGTACCACTGTATAATCTGTAAACTTGAGAACAGCAACTACAGTCGTACCTTGGAAGCCAAATGCCTTCCGAGTCAAACGTTTTGGCTCCTGAATGCCGCAAACTCGGAAGTGAGTGTTCCGGTTTGCAAACGTTCTTTGGAAGGTGAACGTCTGACACAGCTTCCGATTATGTGCAGGAAGCTCCTGCAGCCAACCGGAAGCTTCACCTTGGTTGTTGAATGTTTTTGGAAGTCAAACAGACTTCCGGAACGGATTCTGTTCAACAACCAAGATACAACTGTATTTTAAAATGGTATGTGGGATTCAAAATTACTTTATGAAGTTTATCCTAGAGTAAACACAGACAGGTACTAATTTCCAATGCTGGAGACCAAAAAGCATTTATTAGAATGTCTGCAGGGTGCTCTTTGTTGTTCATCTCTTTTGCCTGTGGAAATGCGCTTTTTAAAATTATTTGCAAGTTTTGCATATGGCTTACAAATTTTGGCATTTAATAATTTGTCAAGTGTGGGAATGTGTGTATATACATATAGGCCTAATATGAAAAAAGTCATAACTATCTTGCTGTAGCTTAATCTATGTGGACAAACACAATTTTCCATTTAGTTTGTGGATTAAAAATGGTAGTGCTGGCAAAGAGAACTGGTAGTGAAAACTTTTATAACTAATTTTATTTTAGCTTCAAGCAAAACATCCCAGCATTACCTTCTATCTTTTTCTATGTGTTTTTTTTTAACACAAGCTTTTGCTACAGTCGAGAGAGCAATAAATGAAATGAATTAGGTGATTTTTCTCAATTTATTTGGATGCCTGGATTTTCTAATGAAAATCCAGGCATCCAAATGTTTCTTTTCTGTAGTTAGAATTTGGACAAGTTGTCTTGAGAGACAATGGAGTGCGCCTCCGGTGAGGGGTGGGGGAGTCAAACTGCTGCACCAAAGTTACCTCCCCAGAGCACAAGCCTGGGCAATGTGTATGGAGGGGCTGCCCAAATGACAAGACCCCCCCTCGGCATCACTGACGTGGTCCAAAGGAAAGCAGAGCAATACATTTGGCACCAGCTTGGCTGCAGGTGTTGCTGGAAGGAGGCGTACAAAGCCCAATCCAACCATCTTAGGAACTCCACTTTGGATTTGTGTAGGGTTTGCTCCTTAGCCTTCTCTTCTCCCAAAGATATCCTGTAAAGCAGTCATCAGGAATGTGCCCCCAGCACACCAGGAGAGTCAGCCTCGGAAATTGAGCTGAGTGAGGAAGAGGCTGCCTCTGTAGATGAGAGCTGTCTGTCTTATTTTAGAGAGAACAGCCCAGGGCCCCTCCTTTTCAGGGAAGAAGCGGTTAGTTCCCAAGGGGTGGAAGAGTTGGATGTTGGCCAAGGCTTTGCCAGGCAACCAGCAGGTAAGAGGGTGTCAGAGGCTGAGTCTTCTGAGGAAGAGGTAGCTCAGCCCTGCAGTCTCCAAACAAGGAGATTAGAGAGGCTCCAAGAGCGACGGAAGGGAAGGAGATGAAAGGTGGGATTTTGGTGTTCTTCCTGTTGGGGGAGGAACGATAAATCAGACTGAGCAACTAGATTAATGAGATCAGGCAGATTGCCATGCTCTGAATGTGTTTTTCTTTTAATTAAACTTGTGTAAAACTGACGGAGGCTCTTTGCTGCTTTATCAGGCTGCTTGCCTGCCAGAGACCATTATAGCAGTGGAGCTTTAGGATCAGAGTTTTCCTTCTCCTAGATGGGCTACCTTCTCAGGTTGATGAGCCCCATCTGCCCTTCATTTCTCTCTACAGAACATATAGCAACTGTTGGACCCTCTGTTGGGTGGACCCAACAGTCTGAACAACTATACCAATAAATACAGTCTATTCACAGATGCATAGTATTTATCAAAGTAAGAAATAATGTTGTTTGCTTGAACATGATGGTTTTGAATGATCCTACGCCATACCCAGAACAGTGGTACCTCGGGTTAAGAACTTAATTTGTTCTGGAGGTCTGTTCTTAACCTGAAACTGTTCTTAACTTGAAGCACCACTTTACCTAATGGTTGGCCTCCTGCTGCCGCTGCACCGCTGCTGCATGATTTCTGTTCTCATCCTGAAGCAAAGTTCTTAACCCAAGGTAATATTTCTGGGTTAGCGGAGTCTGTGACCTGAAGCGTATGTAACCCGAGGTACCACTGTAATACCATTATACTGGCACCTAGGACACAAAATAGCTTTTTGAGCATTCTGACAAGGAAAGGACACGCTCCCCTCTGACTCATGCAATATGTTATGCGGGCCTTCGGAGTCTATGGGTGCTGCAGGACAGAAGCTAGTGTAAACCCAATGCCTAAGTGGGAAGGTTACGAAGCAAGAGTCCCTGATAAGAAGGCAGAGCTGGATGACTCTGCCCCCTATGCTGGATATTGGATACTGTGCAGTTGATAACATTGGAAGCTTAGGCTGCCACAGCAGCCGCTTTTAATAAAGTTTAGCCACTGTTCACATTGCACTGCTTTCAATGGAGGGCAAATGTTTTCTGCTAACATAGGGGTTTGGGAATCGGTGTTCCTCCTGAGATTGAACGCCAGCTCCCATCACGGCAGCCATACAGGTGAGAGCTGGGAGTCCAACCAACATCCTGAGGATCACAGGTTTCCAGCCTCCCCTGCTAAAGCATAAAACGATACAGAAGTAAGCGGGGATTTCTTTTGTTCCATTTATGTCATCTTTTTCTCCACGGAGCTCAAGGTGGTGGTACATGGTTCTCCCCATCCTCCTTCCATCGCCACAACAACCCTGTGAGGCAGGTTAGGCTGAGAGAGAGAACGTGACTGGCCCAAGGTCACCCCATGAGCTTCGTGGTGGAGCGCATGCAAGGACACACAAGGCAACATTTTGCTGTGCTGTTACGGTGACAGTGTACTGGCCAAACTGGTCTGTTCTTGAAGCTTTCAGTGCCATGGAGTGGATAACACTTCTGTGTAGTGCAAACCCAGGAAACCAGCACCATACGTGTGTGTGTGCAGTTGTCAGCTACAGTTTAGCTCAACAATCTCTTGACCAAATAGCAAGATGTACTGAATGCGCAGCGATGACGATAACCTTTGCTAGCGGATGGTTTTAGAAAGATCATTGCTCCTGACTCACGCTTCTGCTTGGGTGCTTTTGCCCCCTCTAAAAAGAGCACCTGAATAGGGCACATCACACACTTCAAAAGAACAATAGAAATATCATATTACACTTGCCAGTAATTTCCTTGCTGAAAGAGTTCTAGAACAGCCACACAGCTTAGACACGGCAACCGAATCATCCACTGTTATATTTCTGCTTAAATAAGAAAACGGCATCCATTGGTTTTGTACTTGGTCATTTTTAAAAAACGAAAAAATCCCTACCATTGGTTTCAATGAGACAGAAGATACCTACACAGCTTGTGGGCTGGTGTGATTTTTCTTCCTTGTTGGGGCATGTTTCTTTTGAGAACAAAGAGTATTATGCACTGCTTTGGTACTAGAGGTCGGAACATATACAGTGGTGCCTCGCAAGACGAAATTAATTCGTTCCGCAAGTTTTTTCTTCTTGCGAGTTTTTCGTCTTGCGAAGCACGGTTTCCCATAGGAATGCATTGAAAATCAATCAATGCGTTCCTATGGAGACTGTCCGGGGACAGAGGGGAAGCGCCACGCGCCTTCCCCTCTGTCCCCGGACCTGTTTAAAGCAAGGGGCGGCGGGAAGAAGATTGCTTCTCCCCGTTGCCTGCCCCCCAATCTCTGGGGACAGAGGGGAAGGCGCGCGCCTTCCCCTCTGTCCCCGGACCTGTTTTAAAGCAAGGGAAGGGGCAGCGGGGAGAATCGCTTCTCTGTCCTCGGAGATTGCGGGGCTGGCAACGGGGAGAAGCGATCTTCTCCCCGCCGCCCCTTGCTTCAAAAGAGGTCCGGGGACAGCGGGGAAGACGCGCTGCGCTTCCCCGCTATCCCCGGAGCTTGCAGGGCAAGCTTCGTTTTGCGAAGCAAGCCCATAGGGAAATGCGTCTTGTGAAGCGGCTAAGAAAACGAAAAACTCCTTCATCTAGCGAGTTTTTCGTCTTCCGAGGCGTTCGTCTTGCGGGGTACCACTGTAATGTATATCTCTGCAGGCATACCTTAATCAGAGATCTTGTGCACCTCATTGTGGGCTTATGGGTTAGATAATCATCATCTTTGAGGCTCCATGTATAAAATCTAATAGAATTACAAGGTTGAATTACACATGACTAGTCCCTTCTGGTAATTTTTAGCCTGCAAGTTCTGAGCCTGACCAGGGTTATATAGCATAGTTCATACTTGCTGGTTCTTCCACGTTTCTGGTCTGTGTCTCTGGCTGCCCTCGTTCCTGTTCCTGTTCTCTTTCAGATTTCTGCTATTACAGTGGTACCTCGGGTTAAGTACTTAATTCGTTCCGGAGGTCCGTACTTAACCTGAAACTGTTCTTAACCTGAAGCACCACTTTAGCTAATGGGGCCTCCCACTACTGCCGTGCCACCAGAGCACAATTTCTGTTCTCATCCTGAAGCAAAGTTCTTAACCTGAAGCACTATTTCTGGCTTAGTGGAGTGTGTAACCTGAAGTGTATGTAACCCGAGGTACCACTGTACAGGTTTAGGGCAGGTGTGAGCACACTACTATGTGGAGTGTGTTCACATGTCTATATATCTTTGGTGGACAAGAAGAAATATATTTCAAAGATGCCAAGAAGATTAGTGTACTTTGTTGTTCAACCTGCCCAACCATAAGCCTTTATCGGCAACCATAAGCCTTATTTTCCCTTTTTTCTTAGCAAACTGATTACGTAAGCTTCTACATACATTTAGTTTTTTTCACACCACTCTGTTACGCACATTAGAATGGCTGTGTTCTCATGACATGATAAATTCTAAGAGTTTAAAGGATTCCAATTTGACACATGGGCATATACAGTCATACCCCGGAAGTCGAACGGAATCCATTCCAGTAGTCCATTCGACTTCCAAAATGTTTGGAAACCAAGGCACAGCTTCCGATTGGCTGCAGGAAATTCCTGCAGCCAATCGGAAGCTGTGGAAGCCCCATCGGACGTTCGGGTTCCCAAGAACGTTCGCAAACCGGAACGGTCACTTCTGGGTTTGCGGCATTCGAGAGCCAAAACGTTCGACTCACAAGGCGTTCGGGATCCAAGATACGACTGTACAATATATATTCTGAGTAACTTTCTCAATCCAACACTATCACCTCGCCCAATCTGCCTGTTTTTACGTCATTTCCATTCACAGGAACAGAAGACTAAACTGTCTCCTTGAATATAGACTTGTTCCGCAACCTTAATCAGAAGGAAGTACTAAGGTCTTGACTGCATATCCTTTCACTCCCAAAAGAAGCTAATGTATTTATTTTATTTATTGAATTTATATACCGCCCTATACCCAGAGGTCGCATGGGAGAGTCATCTTACATAAAAGTCATTGAAAGGAAGATTAAAGTAGAGAAGAAGCCTCTTGTTCAGCAATTGGACCAAGTGCATATTCAAGAATTCAAGCACTACTTTTGAGATATTAGTACAAACTGCTCTTAAGCCACAAATAATATATCCTTACATAGTTTGTTGTTTTGACCATCATGGTCGTATCAACCATAACAACAAGTAAATACACTAATACAAAAACCATTTTGTACCAGTTACGTAGGAACTGTCCTGTAGAAAAGTTACTTAAATTTACAAATAAAATTATTGTTGTCTTTTTCTTGTACTTACAGCTTGAAAGGCAACTCCTGATGCAAAATCAAATGCGTGAGAGGCAGATGGCTATGCAGGTTGCTTGGACACGGGAATTTCTCAAGTATTTTGGAGTATTTTTCGGACTTGCTGCTGTCGGTCTAACAGTTGGGTATGTAACCCTTTTTCTGAATAATGCAAGAGAGACTGTGTGTTCTGTCATCTAAGCTTTACTCAGAGTAGACTTGTTGGAATTAATGGACGTGACTAAGTTAGGTTCATTAATACCAGTGCACCTACTCTGGGTATAACTTAGTTGAATTTTGCTCAGTGAATGGCACTCAGCCAAGCTGTTGTGTGCGTGCAGAATGAGGTCCATTTGTGCAATGGGATTTCCCCTTATCCTTGTGCCCCCTAAATCTACTCTGGAGGATTGGGGGGGGGGACTTAGGGAGTGTTCATGAAGGGAGGAGAGGGAAGAAGGTTCTGTTGTGCAAGCAGATGTCATTCGCTGCACACATTTTAAAAAATATATACCGCTGTATCATAGAAATATATCACAGCAGTTTACAACAGTATACAAACAAAAAGGCACACAGTAAAATAATAAAATGTTAAAAGCAAGGGAATTAAAATAGACTTATATATATAACGGGATGTGGGTGGCGCTGTCGGTTAAACCACTGAGCCTATGATTTGCCGATCAGAAGGTTGGCGGTTCGAATTTCCGCGACGGGGTGAGCTCCCGTTGTTCGGTCCCTGCTCCTGCCAACCATGACCCGGAAGCTGTACGCCGGCTCCCTTGGCCAATAAAGCGAGATGAGCGCTGCAACCCCAGAGTCAGCCGTGACTGGACCTAATGGTCAGGGGGCCCTTTACCTTTACCTTTTATATATAACAGGAATAGGCAAACTCAGCCCTCCAGTTGTTTTGGGACTACAACTCCCATGATCCCTAGCTCACAGGACCAGTGATCAGGGATGATGGGAGTTGTAGTCCCAAAACATCTGGAGGGCTGAGTTTGCCTATGCCTGGTATATAATATTCTAAACGGTTCTGGTGATCAGGGTCACGGTGTGAGGACAAATCAGATCCTACCTCCCCCTGCTCCATAGCCCCAATGCAAATTAAGAGGAGCCAATCATGGGTTTTACAAAGTGAAAATCACACTGACATCTCCAAACACAGAGCTCCAATGTACAGTAATGTGGAGGTCTGGCCCTTGAGGAAACATGCAAAGCCATCAATGTTTGACAAGGGATTTGACTTGGGAGGAGGAGAAGCTAATGGACAGATCTATTCTGCTTCGTTTTATTGTTACAAAATGTAATTATGAATGTTGTTAAAAAGGCTGCCCTTCTATCCGGGATGTAAAATATGTTGACAAACGGTTTCCTTGTGAGTAGGTAAGTGTTGATTTCAAGGGCCCTTACTTCCAAACAATTGTCTGGGATCATACAGCTGATGATTATTTTAAAAACAACAACAACAACCCTTACAATAATAAAACTGAAGTGGCTCCTGCAAATATGCACGTCAAATGTCAAAAGCCAGGCTAAAGGGTAGGAATATCTCCATCTGCTCCAAGGGCGTCTCTTATCATCAGAGAGAGAACGGCAACTACCGTATTTTTTGCACCATAACACTCACTTTTTCCCTCCTAGAAAGTAAGGGGAAATGTCTGTGCGTGTTATGGAGCGAATGCCTATGGGTGGTGGTGGGGATCTGCTGCAGTCGTGAGCAGAGGATCCATGGTTCCCCTTCCTTCCCTCCTCCGCGGCTCGCTTTGAAATAGCAAAGCGGGAGAAGGGCCGCTGAGTGGGGAGGAGAGAGGGACAGAGAGCCTGCTTCTTTAAAGGAGCAAAGCGGGAGAGGAGAGGATCCGCTTACACGAGTGTAAGCAGCTCCTGTCCGGTTTGTTCCTTTAAAGCAAGCAGCTAAATAGCAGCAAAGTTTTTCAGCTCCCTAAGCCGGGGATGAGCGGGGATGAGAGAGGGACAGAGAGCCTGCTTGCTTTAAAGGAGCAAAGCGGGAGAGGAGAGGAGCCTTCTCCCCTTATACCCCTCCTCTTCTTCATTATTAGCAGCACCTTCTCCACCCACCCCACACATGCTTCTTCTCCCCTTAAACCCCTCTTTTGCATTATTAGCAGCATCCTTCTCCACACACCCCACACGTGCTCCTTGTCCCTTGAGTGCTTTTCCTTCCCTCCCCACTTAAAACATGGTTACAAAGCACGGATCCACATGGATCCTCAGGATTTTTGCACTGGGCTACTCCAAACTCACTGTCAGATCACATGTCTGTGGCCACAGCATGAACCACAAAAATCATACATCCACTGTTTCATTTAGAATGTTGTTTTTTCTTGTTTTCCTCCTCTAAAAACTACGTGCATGTTATGGTTGGGTGCGTGTTATAGAGCGAAAAATACGGTATATCCTTTCTAGAAAGCAGAGCAGGAACAGTCCATGATGGCAAACAACATGGTCCATACTTATCTCTATGTTGAATTCTTCCCCTTGTTTTTATTGGATTATATCCAATGCTAGACCCACTCAGAGTAAACGCATTGGAATTAATGGGTCCACTCTTGAGTAGAACATAGTTGCATACAACCCATTGTGTTTTCTTTCCCATTTTTCCTAGACAAATTCTACCTTATCTAAGAAATGCACACTTGACTTATTGTTACTGATCATGTACGCCAATCGTGATTCATAGTGAAATTGATGGTGGTGATGATGACAATAATCCAGCTACTTAGAAGTTTACAAAGGAACATTGGCATTCTGGTGTCTCTGCCATTCAGCATTATTGATAACAGCACTATAATATATCTAATTAACCGGAACCTGTGTGTTAGTAGTTCACAGTATCTGATAGCGTGATGGCATTTAATGTGATGACTTAAAAGCTGATAATAGACTATGAAATAGCCAAGACTTTTTGAAAAGTAGGTACTGAGGAAATAAAACCTTGGGTGCTTTCAGTTCAGTTTTACTTCGAGTAGATTCATTGAAATTAATGGACCTAACTTAGTCATGTTCATTAATTCCAGTGAGACTACTTTGAGTAAAACGTTATTGAATATCACCCCTTGTTTATCCATATCACTTCCATACTTACCCAAAATTGAGCTATAAACTAAAGAAAAAGCTAAAGGGTTTCTTAAATCCAGTGCTTGCTAACAAGGGGAAATCTTAATATTGTCTAATTATTTATCTAATTAAATGTATATGCCGCTTCATTGTAAAAGGAAACAAAACTCGATAAGAGGTTTACAAAAAGATATTAAAATATCCCATTAGGATATCCAAAATGGGAGAGCTCAGTTGGTTGTGCATGAGACTCTTAATCTCCGGGTTGTGGGTTCAAGTCCCACCTTGGACAAAGGATTCCCACGTTGCAAGGGGGTTAGACTAGATGACCCTCACGGTCCCTTTCCAACTCTACAATTCTATGATGCTATGATTCAATGTGTTGTTTTGTTTGAAGCTTTTAGGATATTACTTACTTTTTTTTTTAAATAAACAGGGCAATTAAAAGAAAAAAGCCTGGATTATTCCTTCCAATTGTTCCTTTAAGTTTTGTGCTTGCCTACCAGTATGATATGGGTTATGGATCACTTCTGCAAAGAATGAAAGGTAGGTATTGTATATTCTCTGCAGCGGCTCCCCGTTTGTGGAATTCTCTCCCCAGGAAGGTTCCCGCCTTCATTATATATTTTTAGGTGCCAGGCGAAAGCATTCCTCTTCAACCAGTTCTTGGGCTGATTAATATCCTACAGCCTTTTAAATGTGTCTGTGGGAAGTGGGGTATTGTTTTGCTGTTTTGTTTTGATTATTTACCATATTTTTTGCTCTATAAGACTCACTTTTTCCCTCCTAAAAAGTAAGGGGAAATGTGTGTGCGTCTTATGGATTGAATGCAGGCTGCGCAGCTATCCCAGAAGCCAGAACAGCAAAAGGAGGGATCGCTGCTTTCGCTGCGCAGCGATCCCTCTTGCTGTTCTGGCTTCTGAGATTCAGAATATTTTTTTTCTTGTTTTCCTCCTCCAAAAACTAGGTGCGTCTTATGGTCTGGTGCGTCTTATAGAGCGAAAAATATGGTACTTGTTTTTATCCTGTATTTTATTCCGTGAACGGCCCTGGGATCTTACAATAGAGAGCAGTATATAAATCTAATATAAACAAACAACACTTAGTTAATGGCAGATTTGTGATCATTTTGCTCTCACAATATACAAACGTATATACACATGTCCGTATTTTTCTCCCCAGGTGAAGCAGAGCATATACTTGACGCAGAGAACGCGTTGGTGGAAATGCCAAAAGGACCCCTCACTTTCGATGGCATTGAAAAAGCCAGAAGAGCACAGAGCACGTTTTTCATTGAAAAATAGTTTGGAGTGGTGAAGCAGTGCTTCAGAGAACAGAAATATCTATTTGTAATCATGTTACCGACTTGTGATGCTCTGATCTAACAGTTTGTATGCAGGGAGCCTTTGCTAAAATCTCACCAGTCAAGCTGCTTGACAACAAAGACATTTGGGGGGGGGGGTGTCTAGATTCTAGACCATTGCTCTGCCTCTCAAAAAGCTGATAGGCCAATTATTATTTTTTAATCTGGGCTGAGCACACACAATTTCTTCTGTTGGATCAGAGAAGAGGACTATGTGCACTATACCTAGACGGATCACGGCAAACTTGTTTTGAAAACTATTGTCTGATTGTAATGCGCATTATGAAATAAAACGGATTTAATACAATTCTGGTTGGGTTGTGTGTTTCATCATGTCTTATTTCTAATAGCTGCAGGAGATTCCTTTGCAGCGAGCATGGAAATTTTGTACATGCTCACGTTTTCAGTGCAAGCTGTATTTCCTTGCAGGAGCTCTGAAATGGTAGAGGACTCCTTTGAAGATGGCAAGACACCTGAACGAAGGAGTTGTAGGGTGGGGGGGGATTGTAGAGTTGCAAGAGGCCAAATTACCCATTATGGTTTTCGTCATTTGGAGTTGCATGACTCTTGAGTTTCAACAGTCACCGGAACACCTGTTTACCTTGGCCTTTGGATACCCGAGACGGATATATTTTTAAGACCTGCTCTACTTGTGAAATTTATTTCCAACAGTTTTTAATGTTTTATTTTAAACTGTTTTGCATTCCATCTTGGGACCTTAGGGTGCAGGGTGGGCAATAAATTAAAATAGCAACAATACGCAGGTGGCGCTGTGGGTTAAACCACAGAGCCTAGGACTTGCCAATCAGAAGGTTGGCGGTTCGAATCCCCATGACGGGCTGAGCTCCCGTTGCTCGGTCCCTGCTCCTGCCAACCTAGCAGTTCGAAAGCACGCCAAAGTGCAAGTAGATAAATAGGTACCACTCCAGTGGGAAGGTAAACAGCGTTTCCGTGTGCTGCTCTGGTTCGCCAGAAGCAGCTTAGTTATGCTGGCCACATGCCCCGGAAGCTGTGCGCCAGCTCCCTTGGCCAATAAAGCGAGATGAGCGCCGCAACCCCAGAGTCAGCCATGACTGGACCTAATGGTCAGGGGTCCCTTTACCCTTTACCTTTAAATAATATTTGGGATGGAGACATGAAAATGTCTCCCCAAGTTGCTTTTTGGCTTCGGAGGGAAGTTCTCCCACGGGTGACTGCTCTTTACACTTTTAGAAAGATATGGTGTCATGTGTAGTTCAGCCTTGATTGTCACACGTTCTGTAACTCATGCCAGTTCAACCTGCTGGCATTTTGAGAAATTGGATCAATTTGAATTGCCTATTTGGGCTATTCACAGGAGGCCTCTTGTTGCATGAAACCCAGACGTCTTTCCTCAAGATTGTCCTTCACTACATTACATTTTGGGGAAATGGACTTTTTGGAAGATCTGTCTAGGACAAAATTGCGTGGTCACCATGACATGCTAGATAGTGCCATTGAAGCAGCACAATTGTTCTCCGTTCCATAGCTGCGTCATTTTGGTACCATTTTTAAAGTCTTAGCAGAGCAATTCTAACTCCTAGCGAGGAGCAGCAGGGCAGAGTGGCTGATGGATTGCTGGATCCCAGAACCCCGCTGGCTCATGCCAACCAGAAAAGAAATGGGATGGGGAGAGGATCGTTCTAGGCTGGTGTGACCAAGTAGTCAAATAGGGCCCCAGATATACCGTACTAGCCAGCTCTGGTCTGTCCCCATAACACAATGTTTTAGGTCCCTATATTAGTAGCATTCCATCTGCTGTCCTTTCATACTTGCTAGTGTAGGCCAGTGAATGGGCACATTTGCTATATCCATCACCAACAATCAGTGGTTAAGTGCTGTCTGTGGGCCTCCATCTGTCTCGGGAGACAACGGAAGACCTTGGGGGGGTAAAGTCAAACTGTTGGAGAGTTACAGTGCCTGCTGCCATGACCGTAGAGACCAATATGGGAGAGACATGTTTTGTTGCAGCTGGGGCAGATGAAGGTTCTTCTCTGTGTGCTCCTCCCAGCGGTCATTCCTCCTCTGGTCACTGCTGTGGATACACAACCTGTCTGCAGGAACTGCAACTGTCTGCAAGGGGTTTCCCACATGTCAGGGTTGATGTTGCCAGCCTTCATGTCACGTTTACGGACATCTTTGCAACATGGAGTTGGTCTGCCAACAAGCCTGGCACTGGAGCCAGCTCCCCATTGAGCACATCCTTTGGGATCCTGCTATGTTCTGTAGTCGTGACCAACCCAGCGTAGACATTGCCAAGACAGGAGTAGGAACATGCTGGGAATGGGAGAGCACATCTTTCTTTGATACTCTCCCCCACCAAAATCTTCCTGATGCAATGCATGTGGATGTTGGGATGCAGCCAAGGAATTGGGTGCAACTGGCAGGCCCCCAGCTGGCCCCCGCCCACCAGCCGGTGTCCTGGGCGATCTCCAGTCCTTGGACCAGCATGAAACTGTGACCCGAGTTTCAGAAGCTGAGCATGCAAGCCAGCAAAGTAAAACGCTTTGCAACAGAAGGGCAGGGAGAGGCTGTGTGAGCATATTTACAAGCGGTTTATTTAGCATACATCAGGACACTAGGAAAACATGTCTGATCTCCTTCATGTCCAAAGCAAGGCAGGAAGCAATAGCTATACACAAACGGAAGTTCCCAGCAAACTGTGCTGGAGTGTAAACAGGCATGAAAAATAAGTCATGTCAGACTAACCTGATCTTGTTTTTTGACAGAATTACAAGCCTGGTAGATGAAGGGAACGCAGTGGATGTAGCCTACCTTGATTTCAGCAAGGCATTTGACAAGGTGCCCCATGATATTCTTGTAAAGAAGCTGGTAAAATGCGGTCTTGACTATGCTACCACTCAGTGGATTTGTAACTGGCTGACTGACCGAACCCAAAGGGTGCTCATCAATGGTTCCTCTTCAACCTGGAGAAGAGTGACTAGTGGGGTGCCACAGGGTTCTGTCTTGGGCCTGGTCTTATTCAACATCTTTATCAACGACTTGGATGATGGACTCAAGGGCATCCTGATCAAATTTGCAGATGACACCAAACTGGGAGGGGTGGCTAACACCCCCAGAGGACAGGATCACACTTCAAAACGACCTTGACAGATTAGAGAACTGGGCAAAAACAAACAAGATGAACTTTAACAGGGAGAAATGTAAAGTATTGCACTTGGGCAAAAAAAATGAGAGGCACAAATACAAGATGGGTGACACCTGGCTTGAGAGCAGTACATGTGAAAAGGATCTAGGAGTCTTGGTTGACCACAAACTTGACATGAGCCAACAGTGTGACGCGGCAGCTAAAAAAGCCAATGCAATTCTGGGCTGCATCAATAGGAGTATAGCATCTAGATCAAGGGAAGTAATAGTGCCACTGTATTCTGCTCTGGTCAGACCTCACCTGGAGTACTGTGTCCAGTTCTGGGCACCACAGTTCAAGAAGGACACTGACAAACTGGAACGTGTCCAGAGGAGGGCAACCAAAATGGTCAGAGGCCTGGAAGCGATGCCTTATGAGGAACGGCTAAGGGAGCTGGGCATGTTTAGCCTGGAGAAGAGGAGGTTAAGGGGTGATATGATAGCCATGTTCAAATATATAAAAGGATGTCATATAGAGGAGGGAGAAAGGTTGTTTTCTGCTGCTCCAGAGAAGCGGACACGGAGCAATGGATCCAAACTACAAGAAAGAAGATTCCACCTAAACATAGGAAGAACTTCCTGACAGTAAGAGCTGTTCGACAGTGGAATTTGCTGCCAAGGAGTGTGGTGGAGTCTCCTGCTTTGGAGGTCTTTAAGCAGAGGCTTGACAACCATATGTCAGGAGTGCTCTGATGGTGTTTCCTGCTTGGCAGGGGGTTGGACTCGATGGCCCTTGTGGTCTATTCCAACTCTATGATTCTATGTGACACACAACAGTCATGCCTGTACTTAAGGTGGAATGGAATATTCTAACAGTGGAAGGCATTGAGGCATTGCTCCTGGCGGTTGTAAGTTGCCCACGACTCGCTTCCATAAAGCAGTGTGCTCACTGCAAGCCTAGTAGACCTTCATCTTTGATTTGGGACGGTGGAATAACATTCTCCCACACCCTTTCGGAGAGGTGAGCCATTGCCGTAGCTGCCATGTCAATAGTCGTGCCCAGCCAGGGCCATCTATCCAGCACTGTGGTTCAAAGATCCCTCCGGTGCGCGCCCCCTTTCCCAGAGTTGTCGACCTTTCCCCAAACCTCTGTGGGGATCGCTCTCCTCCTGCGGAGGCTTGGGAAGGAAGCTGCATGCCTGCCAGCCATATGGTTGACGGGGCACAGCTGGCGGGCGTGCAGGGAAAGGGGAGGCCACCGTCAAAGCTGCGCAGCTCCCCCACTCACTGGGGCGCCCCTGAGAGGCCAGCGCCCTGGCACAACGCGCCAGTAAGCCCAATAGGAAAGACGGCTCTGTACCCAGCTCAGCATTGATGGAAAGGTTTCTGGTTATGGTGGATCCAAGGTAGACAAAATTGTCTGGCATGGTTGTTAGTGTCTCTTACTTGGAGTGGGACTGTGTGTGGGAATGGGGAGGGGTACAAATCCCCACTGAACCACAAAGTTTGGGGCAATCGCCATCTCTCAGCCTAACCCCCAGCATAGTGTTGCTGTGAGACGAGGAGAACCTTGTATGCCACACTGAGCACCTTGGGGGAAAGACAGAATATAAATTTGATAATAAATAATCACCTTTATGGATAGGTTCCCTTTGTGGTGGGGGAACCTGCCAAAGCCTCATGTTCCTCACATGAGCATGAAATAATATGAAAAGCAAACAAACAACTTTGATAAACTTTCCTGATGATTGATTATCCTTTGACCCAGGAACGGTAATATAGGCTGCAATCCCAACACACTTACTGGGCAGTAAGCGTCACTGAATTCAACAGGACTTACTTCTGAGTAGATAGACAAAGGGCTGAAGTGATAATCAGTCAACAGATAGGAGATGATGACGGAAGAAATCCACTGCACTGGCCTTGCTTGTAGCCTTGGAAAATGTTCTCATCTCAAAGCTGTTTTGTGTTCTCTGTGCTTTTACGAGAAAGATTAGCTTGGGTCAGTGCTATTATTCTAGAACAAGAGGTGCCGGAACTCACCACAAACACCTCCCTTCTTCTCTTTTAATGGCAATGGTGCCCACCTGAGAGGTGCCAGAACTGAGTTCTGGTGAGTTCAGGTCAGGGCCATCTTAAGCATATCCGGCGCCGTGGTACAAAGCTCCCTCCAGTGCCCCTCCCCGTTTCCCAGAGTTTTTTAGGAAAGACGGCACTGCCAGCGGGGCTGGAGGAGGCGGGCAGCGGCTGGAGGGTGGCTCCTCCGTCAGGGAAGAGGTGGAGGCTGGATGTGGCACCTCCTGGCTCAGCTGGCCACTTTGTGCCACGGTGGCCCGGGCAGACGGAGACTCTGGGTGCGGCGTGGCGCTGCTTCAGAGCGGCATGGCGGAGGCGGGCGAGGGTAGTGAGCTGATGCCAGGAGGCGCCATGTCCAGCCTCCACCTCTTCCCTGGCACTCTCCAGAACCTGGCGCCCGGCGCCACTAGCCTCTATAGGTAAGATGCCCCTGGTTCAGGCTGGAAAAAAGCCCTGGTTAGGTTAATATGACCAGTAGTGCCTATGGAGCATTGGCACACTACTCCATGAGCAGCAGCACTGCCCAATTCTTTCCTGCAGTTGTGATGTGATGCTGCTGCTAAAAAGGCTAATGCATTTCAAGGTTGCATCAACAGAAGTGTAGCGTCCAGATTGCAACACGTTTTGCTATAGTATTGGTCCATCTATGGGCATGAATCAGATGGGCGTCCTGCATAGAATGTACCATTTGCAGCCAGAAACACCATAACCAGACAGTGGAGAGACCTGTCAGGAGTAAGCATGGACCAATGGTACCAAATAGTATGGGAAACAGCCCTACTAGAAAAATTAACTAATAAACTGAAACTGACACGGGGACAAACAGAAGAAGACGCCTTCACCCCGGTATGGCTCCCCTTTATCACATACACAGCCCAACAGGACAGTGACAATAATCCACCAACAGCATACGAATCTATATGGCTAACCTGATCCGAAACACCCACCCACCTCACTCACACACGAAAACAAAGATCACCACGGCCAATCACAAGCAAACAATCACACCCTAGGCCAGGGGTCTGCAACCTTTAAGACAAAAAGAGCCACTTGGACCCGTTTCTGAAGGAAAAAAAACCTGGGAGCCGAAAAACTCGTCATTATAAACAGAACTTTTTTGTCACTTTTTAAAAATTATTTATTTGTTTGACCCCTCAGAATTACTCCTCCTCATAGAAATGAACGTTAAATTAACAAGTTACCTTTGTGTGTGTGTGTGTTCTTCACTCCCCTTCAAAACAGTGACCAGCGTACATGCCCCTTACAATGTAGTGGGCGGGCAGGCGGGCAGGTGACGTGGGGACGGTGCGTGACTAATGCACGCACCGCCCCCATGCGATGTCACAGCCAGTACAGCGCCCGCCACAGTGGGGAGTGTCGGGGCGCACAATGCTCCCCTAGCTAGTATCCGCCCCGGAGCCGCGGCAAGGGTGTAAAAGAGCCACATGCGGCTCTGGAGCCGCGGGTTGCAGACCCCTGGCCTAGGCCAACCCCAACCTCTCTCACCACCAAAGGAACACAAGTGAACAACACAAGCAACGCTGACACCAAATTCTACATACATTAAACGTAATAGAAACACCGCCACCCGACCCCACCCCCATCCATCTTCCCCCCTCTCCACCCCCCTTTCTTTTTTCTTTTTTCTTTTCTTCTCCCCCTAATGCTTCAACAAATGAAACGGATTTGTAAAAATGTTACATGAAAAAAAAATACGAGGCACTACACTTCTGTAAAACAAGAAAATCCTTAATAATATATATATATATATATATATATATATATATATATATATATATATATATATATATATATTAAAAAAGAATGTACCATTTGTCTGTTTGTGCAGCTGCCGCGTTCTTACTGTATGGCTCAAATATTGGTATTTCTGTTAATGTTAATAGAAATATTTCCACGACTTACTCTTTTGCATAGCTGTTTTGCAGTCTGCTTCACCACGATAAATCGCTGGCATGAAAGAAATAAAAAAATTGTCCAGTAGCACCTGAGAGACCAACCAAGTTTGTTCTTGGTATAAGCTTGACTCAATGGGTATGGTAAACCTGCTGACGACTGTTAAACGACTGCAATTAGTCCTACAGGAAAAAGCAAGGGATAGTATGCAGATGGTTAGTCATTGACTCAATCACCCATCTCCTACTACCCTCCTGAGAAAAACCCCACCCCACCTTCCCACTATATATAAGGGTCTGGTGACTTCTTTTTCAGTGTATCTGAAGAAGTGTGCATGCACACAAAAGCTTATACCAAGAACAAACTTAGTTGGTTTCTAAGGTGCTACTGGATACACACACACACACACACACACACACACACACACACACTCTGCATCAGACCAACAAGGCTACCTACCTGAATCTGGTATAAAAGAAGACATTGAAAGATTATTAGGAAACCGGCAGTTGTGATTTGTTATGAAAACTGAGTACATAAGGGTCTGGCTATGCATTGTTCCCCTCGCATTTTTCAAATTAATTGTAGTAAAGTGTGTTGTCTTTTTAATAACATGCTGTGAAATAAATACAACTGGATCACACCTGTAACATTCAAGCACAGGATGTACAGTAATCTCAAACAGTCAGTTCATTCTGCTGTGATTTCATTTATGTTTCCCCCTCTTACTAACGTTTCGTTTGTCCCATTCAATATCGTGGGAAAAGGCAGTTGGCAGTTTACAGTCGCAGGCAAACAAGCAAACAAATCACTCTACAGTGGTACCTCAGGTTACAGACGCTTCAGGTTACAGACACTTCAGGTTACAGACTCCGCTAACCCAGAAATAGTACCTCGGGTTAAGAACTTTGCTTCAGGATGAGAACAGAAATCGCGCGGCGGCAGCGGGAGGCCCCATTAGCTAAAGTGGTACCTCACATTAAAAACAGTTTCAGGTTAAGAACAGACATCCAAAACGAATTAAGTTCTTAACCCGAGGTACCACTGTACTTAAGAGTGCAATAGGGTTGCAATCCAGTCCAGCCCTAATTGGAAACAAGTCCCATTGCATATAGTGGACTTTGTTGAGTGAAAAGCAAGCAATGGATGGGCCAGCTATCAAAAACTAGCCTTTTGCCTGGTACATGCTGAAGGTCAGCTCCCCTCAGTTCATTCTGTACGATCAAATCCGGAGACAGAATGAAAAAATGGACCTGACATCTGTACAAACAAGGCGTCAGTGTCTGCCAGAATATGAAAACAAAGATAACTTTATTTTGCTGGTTTAGAGCTCGGTTACTGTTGTTGGCTGAGACTTGAGCTATAAACATTTTTTTTTGTCCTGAACCCTGCTGAATGAGGCAAGACACTTTCTCAACTTCACTCTCCTATCTACAATATGGAAGTAATACTGATCCTCATCAAACGTCCCCTCTCTCAGCCGTCACCTGGCAGCTGCCACTCCACCAGCTCTGCGGGAAGACCAGCTCCATCAGGTGCCCCCTGCCCAAGCTGTGTCTATGCCATTTAATAATTTGTGCCAGTTTGCCTTTTTTCCTATTCCCTCCCTGTTCCTTTTTCCTTTTGTGCTGTGTATTTTAGGTTGTAAACCTGCAGGCAGGGTCTTGTTTTATGTTTTCTGCTCTGGGAGGCTTTTTTTGGAAGAGCAGGATACAAGGGTGGTGCAATGCGTAGCCCTCAAGACCTTTTCTGGCACCCCTCAGCAACACTTGGTGCATCCTGCCTGGGCGTCAAATTTTGGGCTCGCTCCCCCCACCCCTGTTGTGCAAAAGCAGGTTCCCTGTTGAAGTACACTTGCGGCTCACTTGGGATGGAAAGTTGGGCTGCCAAGGTCTATATAAATAACCAATAAACAGCCAATAATAATGTGAAGCACTTTATAAAATGTTCAGAGGACTTTATAAATGTTAGGTATTTCCACAGTGTGCTGCAGAAGCCCCTGTTGTGGCCTCATTTCATTCCGTCTGAAGGAATGTAAATCTGTCAATTTTTGACTGTGGTAAACCTGTGTGATAACTGGGAATAAGCCAGTGCTTTAAGGCTGATTCTGTCTCTGCAAGAGCATGCCATAGGCATGAAGTCGTGCTTCAGGAAAGGAGATTCCACCCCAAAATCCAACTATTCTGGACAACAGCCATACAAAAAATATGTAAAATAACTAAGCAAGTATTAGAAATCACCCCAGAACTGGCTCTACTAAACATATTCCAAGACAATAATGCCCACTCACATCCCAAAGAACTCATAACCCACCTACTTTCAGCAGCCAGAAACATCATAACCAGACAGTGGAGAGACCTGTCAGGAGTAAGCATGGACCAATGGTACCAAATTGTATGGGAAACAGCCCTACTAGAAAAATTAAC
This sequence comes from Podarcis vaucheri, assembly GCF_965113315.1. NCBI lineage: Eukaryota > Metazoa > Chordata > Lepidosauria > Squamata > Lacertidae > Podarcis > Podarcis vaucheri. The sequence continues at coordinate 20,778,567 of NC_138755.1, read as the reverse complement.
CGATAAACTGAAACTGGCACTGGGACAAGTAGAAGATGATACCTTCACCCTGGTATGAATCCCCTTCATCACATACACAGCCCAACAAGACAATGACAATAATCCACCAACAGCATACGAATCAATATGGCTAAGCTGATTCAAAAACACCCACCCCACTTAAAGACGAAAACGAAGTTCAACACAGCCAATCACAAACAAGCAACCACATCCTAGGCCAACCACAATTTCTCTCACCACCAAAGGAACACACGTGAATAGCAAAGAGAACCCACACAAACGACGCTGACACAAAAACCCACACATAGATTAAGCAAAATAGAAATATCGCCTCCCGACCCCACCCCCACCCACCTCTTCTCCCCTTTTTTCTTCCTAATGTAACCTTGATGTCTCAACAAATGAAATTGACCTATAGAAAATGTAACTCGAAAAAAGAGACATTGTGCATACCTTTGTAAACCAAGAAAACTTTAATAAAATATTGTTTAAAAGAAAAGAAAAGAAAGGAGATTCCTACTAAACATCAGGAAGAACTTTCTGACCTTGCCATTCAACTGTGGAACGGACGCCCTCAGAAGGTGGTGCAAAATCGATCACAAGATGTGGAACGCAAACACCATTTGAATTAACCCATGAACATTTTTTGCAGGGGAGCAGCTCCCTCAAATATTTTGGGGGGGGCAAATGGACCTCGGCTCCTAGGAGTCAGCGCCTGATTCTCATTGTAGCTCAAAAAAGAGAGTGATGCTTGACATATACCCTGGGACAGTTCAGCTGGTAGAACATGAGGCCCTTAATCTCTTTTTTTTAAATAACTGATTCTATTAAATCTTCCAAATTATTATTAACTCCAGTCATCTATATCGTTTGGGGGGTTTTTTGTTCCACATTTTCTTGACTTTCCTTCCCTCCTTCCCTGATGTTTTTTTCCCCAATCCCTCTTAAGGGCTGCATTAAAACACACCTACATTTATTTTCTAAGCCCTCCAAATCCATTCTCTACATTCTCAAATCCTGCATGTGATTTTGCATAAGAACGATAATTTGATAGGTAGTCCATCAATGGCTTCTATTCTTCTATGAAACTAGGGCACTCCTAAGGTCAGGGTCGTGGATTTGAGTCCTATTTTGGGCAAAAGATTCCTGCCTGGCAGGGGGTTGGACTAGATGACCCTCGTGGTCCCTTCCCAACTTCCCAAGTCTATGATTCTTGGGGCTCGAGGAGGAGGAGAACTTTGAAGAGTTCCTTGCCAAAGACTGGGCTGGTTTAGATGAAGATGAAGATGCACATGTGCAGGAATACAGTTGGAATGATGACAACGTGGAAGATGATTTCTTCAATCAGCTAAGAGATGAATTAGAAAAAAAACATGGCTACAAGATGGAAACCTTACAGCTTTCAGAGATGCTGTGGACTCAGATGGGACTGTATCATAGGTGCCAAATCCCCAGGGCCCTGGGTGCCTGAGCACCTACAAAATTCCCCATGAAGGGGCCAGGCACCCACAAATTTTGGTGCCAACTCCCCTGGGACCTGGGTGCCTGAGCACCAACAAAATTCCCCATGAAAGGGCAGAGCACCCACAAATTTCGGTGCCATGGCCATGCACGCTCCACGGTCCCCACGGTGGTGGGGGCCAAGTGCGCACTCGTGGGATGAACGGACCTCCGGAACGAATTAAGTTCTTAACCAGAGATACCACTGTATATTGAACAGGAAAATGTTACAGAATGCTAGCTGGAAGCATAAATACTAGATTGTCTGTTATCTAAACCCCCCCCCCCAATTGTTTCGTGTCCGGATGTTCACTTTTTGAAATATGGGAACCCTAAACTAAAAAAGAAAAAAGAAAAGAAAAAGAAGACGTTTCCTTCCTAAAGCCCAGTGGCCATCTGGCAGGGGCTTCTCTCTAGGAAATTAATAAAGGGAGGTGGGCGAGGAAGCAGAGGACGGAAATGAGAAGTGTGGAAAGTCGTGTGCGTGCGGATGAGTCAGAGGCGGAGGGTCTCCTCTCGCTCTATAAAGCGCGCCTGGCGAAGGTTGCGGCTCAGCCCTCCAGCCGCCAGTCCTTCGCGCTCGACGGCGCGTCTCTGCAGGACTCCGAGCCGACTTCTGCAGGACTCCGAGCCGGCGGAAGGGCGGGACAAGGCGGCGGCCAAAGGCAGGCGAGGGCGCGCGTTCGCCATGAGACTCCGCGGGCTGCTGCCCGTCGTGCTGCTACTGCTGACGACCGAGCTGACCTTCCGGAGCTCCCCGGCGGCCGGAGCCTCGGCATCCCCCCAAGACGGCGAGTACGCCGTGAAGCTGTGCGGACGAGAGTTCATCCGCGCCGTCATCTTCACCTGCGGAGGGTCGCGCTGGAGGAGGGTCGCCGAGAGGCCCACGGAGCAGGCATCACTAGGCTCCGCCAGGGCGCGCGCTGGTAAGACGCTCGCGAGGCGCCGTCGGGGGAAACGGGGGTCGCGGGGGGTCGGGGGCGTCTCGTCTTCCATAGTGGGCGGTCATTATTGTTAATAATAAAAATAATAACAATAAATTAGACGAAGCGCTGTGGCTCTTCCCGCTGAAACATGGTGCCAAACGAACATCTCCAATATCCAACCTCGTCTTCGAAAGACCAGGAAAAGTACAGATCCCCGGGGAAGGGGGGGGGAGTTTTCTCTGTTCGCCTCACGCTCAGACTTTCAAGATCCTCGCTTCTAAAGCAGGATTTAGGTCGCGATCCTGCAGAGTAGACCCTTGTCTGGGGATAGGTCCCCCCCCTCCATGGAGCTCGAGAGGACCATTTGGAGACTCGTGCGTAAAGACGCACTGCCAAGTCCGTTCTCCCGAGCTGGATGTGGAACAGCACCCACGAGGGTCAGCTAGTCCGACCCACTGCCCCTGCACTGCAGGAATCTTTTGCTCAGCAGTGCGACTCGAACCCACGACCCTGAGACGAGGAGGCTGCCGCTCGACGCGAGCTATCCATAGGGCCGCTTCTCAACACAAAACGCATCGCCAAAGATCGAAACATCAAGAGCGCCCCGCCACTTTGCTATCCCTACCCTTTAGTATAAAAGCAATGATGGTAATTTTATTATTTCTGTGCCGACCATCTGACTGGGATGCCCCAGGAAAATATCCGTATAAAAACCACAATGAAACCTCAAACATCAAAAACTTCGCTATACAGGGCTGCCTTCTAAAAGTCGTGCAGTTGTTTCTCTGTTTGACATCTGGTGAGAGGGCATAGCTGTCAACTTTTCCCTTTTCTTGCGAGGAATCCTATTCGAAATATGGGAATTTCCCTTAAAAAAAGGAAAACGTTGACAGCTATGTGAGAGGGCATTTCCCAGGGCAGGCTCCACAGCCCCTCTCAGTATACCGTCTTTACCTCGTTGTTTCTGAGTCGCTAAAGCTTTAGCTCCCCAAAACTGTAAATTGCCCCTGTTGTATTTGTTGAAAGTGGATTTCGGGAGCATCATTCTCACCTGAAGCCCCTGCATCATGGCAAAAACTGGAAACACAGAGTGGCAGGCAGCTCAGCTGATCTTGTGAATAAGGCGGTGACATGTTAGTTTTCCCCTAAACTTCAAGGAGGCAGATGCAAAAAAGTGATACCCAGTTTTAGGCTGCCATTGTGCCTTGCTCTAGTTTAACCTCAGATTAGTCTTCGAAACACTAGCAAGCGTGAATACATACAAAAGCAACTTCTCATTTAAAATAAAAGGGGGGGGGAGGCAAAGGAAATATGTATAATCCAGCCAAAGTTAAGTTTTTCAAATGTCTTGCTGATTTCAGTGGTGCTTGTGCATTCTCTTTGTTTGATTTGAAGGAGACTTGTGGAATTTGCATACCACCCCCCCAACTTGTTTGAATTCCAAATACTGTGTGTGTGTGTGTGCGCGCGCGCTTGCACCACACATAATCTGTTGTTTCCTGTGATGATATTGGGTAACAAGTAGAAGACTGCCTGCTGCTCACAGCTTCTCTGATTGACATGTTCAACTGGTTAACTAATTCATAAAGAAATGTCTTAGGCGAGTGCTTGCAGATTATGTTAATACAATATAAAGTGGTAAATGAAAGTATATAGCAGTTCTACTATACAGCCTCAGCATATGCTATAAATCTTGATTTAGACACTTGGTTTAGACCAGAAGCAGTTTGATGAATAAAAGGAACTTAGCATGGGGATTTGCCCCAGTTTGAAGATGAGCACCAAGAAAGGCAATAACAGCTATTTTAATTAGGACTTCCAATATACACGCATAGGCGCCGACTCCATGGGGCTTGAGGGGGCCCGAGCCCCCTCAAAAATTTTATTGGGGGGGCTCCCCCCCAATAATCTCGGGCGCCCCTCCAGCAGAGCGCCGCCGCCGCGCTGGCTCTGCCTGTCGACGCTTGGCGCGTCCGCGGCTTTTATAGGGCGCCCGGCACGCACCAGCTCGATAACGGGCACCGGCGCGGCGGGGGGCGCCGGGCCGGGGGCGGGGGGCGGGGGCGGCCGGCCTGTCTCCTTGGCAACCCCATTGAGCAGCGCCGGCTCCCCCGGGAGGGCCATCCCCCCGCGCCGCCGATCGCCAACACCGCCGACGCTGTGGCTGCCCGAGCCCGAGCCCGAGCCCGAGCCCGAGCCCGAGCCAAAGCCCGAGCCCAAGCCCGTCAGTCAGTCAGTCAGGAAGGAAGGAGAGAGAAATGGGGAGGGAGACGAGGGAGGAAAATTGCGTGCAGGGTGAAGAAAGGAGAAGGGCGAACGAGACAGCTTCCAACCCAAAAAAGGGCTGGAAGACTCGGAGGATGAAGGATCGGGAAAGAAAGCGACGCCTTCCCCGCCCGCGACGTCGCCCACTTGTCATTGGCAGCGCAGTGGGCGCCCAGAGGGGCTGGGCACCGGCGCAGGGCCGCTCCGCAGCCGCGGAGGACAGCTGCACGGCTAGCAAGGTGCGCCGCGTAGAGCGCGGCCCTTGTGTGGCCCGGTGGCCAGGCAAGCTCGGGCGGGGACCCCCATGCGAATCTAAGACGGGAGAAGAGGGCAGAGCAAAGGGGGTCCCTTCCCCAACCTCCGGCTCTGAGACTTCCCTGCGCCCCAGAAAAGCGAAAGGATTTTCTCTTCTTCTTTTTTTATAAATATTTTATTAAGTTTTCAAATACAAAGTTAGAAACATACACTGAAGAAAAAAGTAAAAGAACAAGAAAAAGAAAAAAAGAAAAAGAAGAAAAGAAAACCAACCATTCAACACATTTTTTATATAACTAACTGGACTTCCTCGCATCTCCCTTATCCTGCATTCTTTATAATAAAGATATCAGCAAATTATTACCTTGTTTCGTACCTTATTTTGTACTTTTCAAATACTATACCTCTAAATTTAACATACTTTTCATCAGTTACTTATATCTTAAATTAAACATAGTATTACCTTAGATTTTGACCTTTTCTTACTTAAAATATAATTTCCTGTTTCCCAAATCTAATTGCTGAAGCTATAGTTTCCGAATCGTGTAAATTTTTAACATTCATACAACTTATATTGTTTTTGTAAATAGTCCTTAATTTTTTTCCAGTCCTCTTCCATTGTTTCTTCTCCCAAATCTCGGATTCTGCCAGTCATTTCAGCCAGTTCCATGTAGTCCATCAATTGCGTCTGCCACTCTTCCAGTGTGGGCAAATCTTGTGTCTTCCAATATCTTGCGATAAGTATTCTTGCTGCTGTAGTTGCATACATAAAGAAAGTTCTATCCTTCTTTAACCCTTTCTGGCCAACAATGCCCAAGAGGAAGGCCTCTGGTTTCTTGGGAAAGGTATACTTAAATACATTTTTTAACTCATTATAGATCATTTCCCAGAAGGCCTTCACTTTTGGACAAGTCCACCGGAGGTGAAAGAATGTCCCTTCAGCCTCCTTACATTTCCAACATTTATTATCAGACAGGTGATATATTTTTGCAAGCTTGACTGGGGTCATGTACCACCTATAAATCATTTTCATAATATTTTCCTTCAAGGCATTACATGCCGTGAATTTCATTCCGGTGGTCCATAACCTTTCCCAGTCCTCAAACATGATGTTATACCCAATATCCTGAGCCCATTTTATCATGGCTGATTTGACTGTCTCATCCTGAGTGATTTTCTCTTCAACCTGCCCTCCATCCTCTTGCGGAAAACTCTTTGCCTGCCCTGCCCGTATCTCGTTTTTGCTTTTTAATTCCACACACGCACCCTTCGGACTTCGTGGCAATCGGGCGCGCGGGCGCGTTTCCTAAGAGAGTGAGGACCTCCGCCTCCTCCCCACCTGCTCCCTCGCCAGCCAGCCAGCCAGCCAGCCGCGCGCCCTAGCCGGAGAGCCCCGGCCGTCCCCGTCGCGCAATCGGCTGGATCTCCCTTCCGCAGGCCGTGCTCACAACTCGGCCCAGGGACCCCCCAGTAGCGGATCTCCGGCCCAGCTGAAGAATCCGGCAACAAGCCCCCTCCTCCCCAATCGCTCCGCCGAAATACGCTCCAAAACCCCCCAGATAGGCCGCCGGCCGCCAAGTCTCGTGGCGCCCTGAGCGAGGGTCTCTCCCCAACACCGCCACCTCGAACTGCGTTCTCCCGGCTACCCGAGCGAACCAGCGGCAGGACCCCTGTATGGGCCCCCCCAATATTTTTTATAAGTCGGCGCCCCTGTATACACGTGCCTTTAAATTTCAACTATCCTTTTGAGGAAAAGACTGGAAACTCAAACATCTAAATCAAGGACTTATAAAAAACATTCTACCACATATACTGGCACAGTGAATGAAATTGGGGGGTTAGAGTTCAAAACTCAGCCGCATCCAACAGCTATCTCTTAGATAAATTCCAGGTTTTAAAATGATGTATTGGGAATTTCCAATAGTGATGTTTGGCAAACAGGTGTTCTTTTTTTAAAAAGCAAAATACATTGGATATTCTGCATGATTACCTAGTAAATAGACCTATTGAATTAAATATGGCAATAATAACTCAACCTGTATTATAGAATCAGTGAGCTTTTCGGAAACGTGGTGTGAAAAATCATAAGTGGTCTAAAATGGAGAAGGGTCAGTGCCTATCTCTAAATCACAACCTTACTACATGCTCAGTATTTCAAGCTGAAGACACTACAGTGGTACCACAGGTTACATACACTTCAGGTTACATATGCTTCAGGTTACAGACTCCGCTAACCTAGAAATAGTGCTTCAGGTTAAGAACTTTGCTTCAGGATAAGAACAGAAATTGGGCTCCGGTGGTGCAGCGGCAGCAGGAGGCCCCATTAGCTAAAGTGGTGCTTCAGGTTAAGAACAGTTACAGGTTAAGTACAGACCTCCGGAAGAAATTAAGTACTTAACCCGAGGTACCACTGTATAAGAAAATGATGTGGTTGTTTCTTTTGACTGGGATAATTATACTTTCCTGTTTCCTGTAATATATTTCTATTCTTCAGATACCTACCTCTTTACAGGAATCACATTTTGAGTCCCAGATTCTAGCAGCAAACTTAGAACATTTGCTCAGCAATTTCTTTTTGTACTTGAAATGTTTATGGGTAAAAGAAACCCCAATTATTGAATAATAAATCATTGGTATATTTTGGACTTGTTAAAATAAGATGTATTGTTTAGTCAGGGTTGCCATACACCCAGAATTTCCCATACATAGCCCACAATCAGCCATCGGAAGCAGTGTCCGGGCTGAAATGTCTGGGAAAATCTGGACATACAGCAACCCATGTCGGCATCATCTGGCTTGGGTGTTTTTCCTTCGAAATAGGTCAAAAACTTCATTTTTTTTTGAGATTTTGTAAAAGAAAAAACCTCAACAATTTTGGGTAAAACCAAAAAAGCTCAACAACAATATGGCAGCCCTAGTTTAGTTAGCAAAATTTGCATATCACTACTTATTCTTGCAAGCTGCTCCTGAAATATTTTGGTGAACCAGTGGGGTAAAATGTGTATAGGTAAATGCATGAATAATACTCACAGTATCACTAACAAATTTCTTCCAGAAAACTCAGTAGACATTTTACAAAGGGTCACCTTTTGATAGTTTCCTTTGTTTTACCTTAACAGAGTTTCTTCAAACTAGCACGGACAAAGGATTGGATAATATTAACTTGCAGTCTGTCTTGGATCCTGAACTGGAGCAACTGCAAAGCATCAGTCAACAAGCTGGAAAGCCGTCGCTGAAAGACTTTTTAAATTTATATGATTATTTTAATGAATATGTTCCTACGTCCAGTGAATACAATGAATACATCCGTCAATTGGGAGATGCAGCCCACGAAAGGAGAGGCGAAACTGGGCTTGCCAATTCCATCAGCTCATATAGCTTCCCTTTGGTCAAACACCCTAGAATAAAGCGTGCGACCCCTATGGGGATGGCGGGACTGTGCTGTAACTGGGGATGTACCAAAACTGAGATTAGTAGATTGTGTTAAGAATACCTTTATATTTGCACATCCAATTTTTCAGGAACACCCAAAATTCAGTGTTGTTTGCAGTGCTTTTTAATTGAATACTGCCTGTACGAAAAAGAAGATTGCTGACTTGTAATCTATTTTGTCTCCAAATTATTGATGGTGTCCTGGTTTCCTGTAAAAAAAAACCCAAAACAGACCACATGAATTGCCATTATAATTATGTGTAAATGTATTTGCATTTTGTTATGCGTTCATTTTCCTACTCCAATTCTTCTAAAATTATGCTGATTTCTGTGCCACATTTGCCACTCTGAAGAGAGAAACCCAACCTTTGATTAAAGTGTTATATAGTCTACATTCAATGTGCATGTGTGAAATTGAAAGCTAATGGATATAACTCAGCCAGGGATATATTTTCCTATGTGTTCCCAATGTGCCGGACTTCCATAAACACAAAGCTAAATACATACAATAAAATGTGGTTGTCCTAGATTACCTGGGGCATGAGCTGTATTGGTTACACATTGCACATAAAAGTGAAGAGGCTCTGTAAGGGAACTGCCATCAGCTCAGAGGCGAGAGGTGGAAGGGCAGCTGGATTACAGGGAGCTTCCAAAGTGTTAGGATATTTCCATTCCACCTTAAAAGGGAGAAGGCTTTGAGAGTCACAGAGTCTGCGTATTTCCTGTTCACAGGATGTTTATGTTTTCTGTTGCTTTCGTTTTCTCTCTGTGTCTGGAGACACTGACGCAGGCAGTCATGTCTTTCTTTGTTCTGATCAACGCTGAATAAAACTTGTAAATAATGCTCTCCTGAGTGCGAATTTTGCTGTGCATTATCTGCTGATAAGAGTGTGCATGAGCTCTGGAATGTGGCAAGATATTTTCTAGAAACTCATGTCGCTAATTGCTGATACTGCGTGCCTACGGGAGATCGATGGATCGTCCGGCAGACGGCTTGGGGCCATGATGGACTTTGTCTCCCTGGCAGTATCCCAACACAAAGATCGTGAGAAGCAGCACTTCCTCTGCGGAGGAAGGATGAATATGTTCCTACTTCCAGTGAATACAATGAATATGTTCCTACTTCCAGTGAATACAATGAATACATCCGTCAATTGGGAGATGCAGCCCACGAAAGGAGAAGCGAAACTGGGTTTGCCAATTCCCCACTCTTCCTCTAGTGGGGAAGAGATGCTGGGCTCGGAGGATGCAAGAGAGAGCCAAGACACTGTGAATGGCCAAAGGGGGGGGGAGGCAGGTCCCCCTTTAGCCACGCCCTCTCTGCATGGTAGGTTTATGCGCAGAGAGACGAGGCGTCGCATGGGGGTCAAGAGACTACTCTGCTGGGGAAAGTTTAAGGACCGCCCACTCTCATTCTGCTAGTGACTGAGCAAGACATGGAATTGAGATGTTCTGCACTGTAAATGTTTTTGCACTGATAACAAAGCCTTTGGAAAAGACCAGTGAGGATCATTCAAATACATAGAGAAAACCATGCAGGAATTCATTGGCTCAGGGATGGCCACATCAGAATTCCCCTTTAAAACTTTCAATCTACTAAACCACGGTTTGCAGTTTTTCCGCCAGCATGCCTAGCTGTGGCCAGAGATATGATACCCCAGATCTCTCCAGGACTCTTCATCATAACACCCAGAGCCATGTCCTTTCTAAGTCGGTACAAAACATGACCAATCTGACTAATGCAGATAGGTGTTCTATACCAGGGGTCAGCAAACTTTTTCAGCAGGGGGCCAGTCCACAGTCTCTCAGACCTTGTGGGGGGTCAGACTATATTTTGAAGAAGAAAAATGAACAAATTCCTATGCCCCACAAATAACCCAAAGATGCATTTTAAATAAAAGCACACATTCTACTCATGTGAAAACACCAGGCAGGTCCCACAAATAACCCAGAGATGCATTTTGAATAAAAGGACACATTCTACTCATGTAAAAACACACTGCGGGCCAGATTTAGAAGGTGATTGGGCCAGATCCGGACCCCAGGCCTTAGTTTGCCTACCCTTGTTCTATACCAAGCCAATCCCAATACCCTTTCCTGGTTTTGCTTAATGTCTAGCTTACCAAGAGTACCGGTGGACTCAAATTCTTGATCACTATTTTATGACATCTTAGTTGATCACCACAAGGGGATTTTGGAATTCTTCAAACTAAAGGTAGAAGTTGATCCCTTAGCCACACATGCGTTTTGTTTTTCCCAAGGTTATAGGTTTTGCTAAAAAGAATCATGACATGAGGACCACTGTTTTCAGTGCTGGGACAACAAATAGTCTGTCTCCATCCTCATCACCAACTCCAGCTCCAACTTACTAGCCAACCTGGTTTAGCTAGATGACACATTCACATTTATTTCCTTAAGACATGCTCAAGAAAATGATATTTAATGGTATTTTGGTTAAATGGTATTTAACCAAAAAATACCCTGGACCTCAGAAAACAAATTGGAAATACAGTGGTACCTCGGATTACATACGCTTCAGGTTACATACGCTTCAGGTTACAGACTCCGCTAACCCAGAAGTAGTACCTCGGGTTAAGAACTTTGCTTCAGGATGAGAACAGAAATCGTGCTCTGGCGGCGTGGCGGCAGCAGGAGGCCCCATTAGCTAAATTGGTGCTTCAGGTTAAGAATGGACCTCCGGAACGAATTAAGTACTTAACCCGAGGTACCACTGTACTATCATCTGAAGTCACCAACAACGCACAAACCACCCCAGGGCAATGGAGTGAATGGAAAGCTTTTGTTAATCCTTTGCTCCATATTTCCTATCACCATACATCCCTACAGCTTTGGTTAAGAAGCCACAATCTTACTTAGATGAGAATCTGTGAATGTAGTCAATATAGAAGATGCTCGTTTCACTATCTGCGTCCTGATAACCAAACTGTCACAATTTCCAGACGATTCTTCAGTTCTCAGATAATGTCTGAATGAGTATAGAAATATGATACCAGAAACGGAAGATATGGTATTTTTAAAAAAGGTAAAGGACCCCTGGACCGTTATGTCCAGTCAAAGGTGACTATGGGGTTGTGGCACTCATCTTGCTTTCAGGCCAAGGGAGCCGGTGTTTGTCCACAGACAGCTTTCCAGGTCATGTGGCCAACAGGACTAAACTGCTTCTGGTGCAATGGGACACAGTGACAGAAACAGTGACAGAAACCAGAGCACACGGAAACAGCGTTTACCTTTCCGCTGCAGCAGTACCTATTTATCTACTTGCACTGGTGTGCTTTCGAACTGCTAGGTTGGCAGGAGCTGGGACAGTGCAATGGGGACTCACTTTGATCGACAAGCCCAAGAGGCTCAATGGTTTAGACCACAGTGCCACCTGCAGCCCAGATAAGGTATTAGGGGAAAGGAGGGGGGTGGCTATCCTGTACTTGTGTAGTCTTGCATCTTGAAGCTGAAATATTCTGAAAATCAAAGGCATCTGCTACGGTACTTTAAGATAACTCATGTTCTGATGATGAGAATGTAGGTGAGGAACAGAAGGCACACAAAGTAGACAGCAGATACTGTATGTTAAGGCTGGACATGTGGCTAAGTTTTACATTTGTTGACTAGGACAAAGCTACCTGGTGACAATAGTGTGGATGATCTGATGCAGTTCTGCACCCAAGAAGTAATCATCAAACTACCGTATATGGACTTAAGTGCAATCAAGCTTGCATATGGAACCAGAAGACTAGTGTGAATGGACTGATGCAGTTCTGTACCCAATATAATAATTCCTATTGCTTTCATCCTGGCAAGTGTGGAGAGGCAATTTGGAGAGGGAAGCAATTCTATGTTTGCGAAAGCAATCTGAATCAATAATTCCCATTGCATCCATGATGGCAAGTGTATTATGAACCACATCTGCAACCAAATATTTTATTTCCGTGGTGCTGGAGGTCAAAGAACGACAATTCTTTGCTCTCGTACTACTTTAATTAACAGTGGATAGTGTCTCTTAAGGAATTATAATTTCCATGGAAAGTACAGCATGAGATCCAAGACAAGTTCTAGAAGAGAAGGGGTGTGGATGCATCTCAGCAAAACTACTGCAGAATTTTGCAATAGTTTGTGACTGAATTTTCCTCCCACAGCTGCTGAGTGCCGCCGTCCACGGAGGAACTTTCCTGCCCTGCTCCGTCCGGGCGGCCCTGGTGTGCAGCAGTGCCGAGTCAGAGACCAGGGGTGGGAACTCGCCGCCGGGAGAAATCACCTGCTGCACCCTGGCCACAATGGCGGGGAGGGTGGGTGGGTAGTCAGCCTCCAGCCCTGGGCTTCCTTGGGATCCCAAGAGTGGGAAGGAGGTCAGCGGCGCCTGGCGCCTCATGGCTCTCCTCCTTCTCCTCCACCCCCCACGGAATAAGTGGGGAGAGCCCCGGACTGTGGGAAATCATCCGGAGCCTTCCCATCAGCAGGGATGACCCTGGCGCTGCAGAGCAGAACAGAGTCCTAGTGCCTTCAACGGCCGCTGGACGCATGCAGGCACCAAATCCCCACTCCGCCTTGCTTACCTCCCCGCTCTCCCCTCCCCAGACTCTCCTTGGACTCTCCGCCGGGCGCCCTCAAGAGCGAAGCGCCCTGGCGCCATGCACCACTTGCTCCACCGGGTAGAAACAGCCCTGTTTTAAAGCATCTGAATGGCCAAGCCCAAACCTCTCCTTCCCAGAACAGCTCTGATCCCAGATCCGTGTGGATATGTAGCCATAGTATCATTGTCTTCCGGGCCAATAACAATCCAGATTCTCAAGCCGGGGCTAACATGCCGTTCACCTTTACCTGGTTGCGTATCAAGGAATGATCCAGGATCAGCTTTGGCCACTAAGCAAACAGGCGGCTGCAGGGCAGCTACCAGAGCTGGTAAATGTGCAGCTGGGCAAAAATGATCTGGAAAATAGAGAAGGCCTCAACCTCAGCCTCACAGCCAGATTGCACGATGACCAGCTAGCTGCTGTCCCCCTCAAGCTCAGTCACTCTGCTCACCAACAGTGTCCCTTTGAGCTCCTGCTTTCCTAGTCAACAAATGCACACCTTCGCCTCCACCTGCCCAAACTTCACATGATGCCCATGTACTCTAGCTTCTGTCTACTTTGTGCCTTCTGATCCTCTCCCTCACTCCTTTCTCATTATGATAACATGGGAGATCTTAATGTACGGGAACAGGTGCCTTTGATTTTCAGACTATTTCAGCCCCCACATGCAAGAATGTACAAGTACAGGACATCTTTGCTTTCCCTTGAAGGCCTTGTCTTCTTTTTCCAGATCACAAAGTGTTGCACCTTATTTAAAGGCCAGGCAGGTGGAGGCTGAGCTCAGTGTTTGCTGGCTAGGACAGAGACACCTGGGAGCTCAAAGGCAAACTGAGGGAGAGCAGAGTCAGTGACTGAGTGGAAATGGGCAAGATGAGCTTGGACCACCTCTTGCTATTGCTGTTAGTTACACTGCCAATCGAAGTGCTGCCCCAACACATAAGAAGACATTGTGCCCGCCATTACTTCAAGGCAGTTGAGTATATCTGTGAAACTTACGATTACGCAAGCTCCCTGTTGGACGATATACGCTATTCCGGTCCCCCACACGTTGGTAAGTGATTCAGCCAAAGTTGAGCTACCAGCCATGTAGCTTGCTGCTCTTTTGTATTCCTGTTCAAGAGAAGTAAGGTGGCTTCTATAAGGGAGCGCATGGGATTTTCCATATTTCGGGCCAAAGCTCCAGTTTTTAGTTATAATCTGTATAAGTGGGTACAGAAAGAAAAGAAATGGATTAGAAAGCAGTTCGGTTTAATGCACAGTCTGCAGACGGATGTTTTGTTTTTAACCCAAGTGAAATGATCCATGGTCGGCTTTTGGAGAGAAAATGTTTCTTTTTTCTGCTGCAGTTGACATTGGATTTTGGCTTTTTATGACTCAAAAGACAAGATTTGATTCCATTCAGATTTCATCAAGGATATCTAGTCTGAAATAGCAGTAGTAGCCTGTGATTTAAATAAATAAAAGATAGTGGTCTTTTGTCGACCATCCTTTTTTTCTTGCAAATGAAATGTGCATTTGTTTCTTGTTTGTTAATTGTTGTTGTTGTTTAGTCATTTAGTCGTGTCCGACTCTTCGTGACCCCATGGACCAGAGCACTCCAGGCACTCCTATGTTCCACTGCCTCCCACAGTTTAGTCAAACTCATGCTGGTAGCTTCGAGAACACAGTCCAACCATCTCATGCTCTGTCGTCTCCTTCTCCTTGTGCCCTCAATCTTTCCCAACATCAGGGTCTTTTCCAGGGAGTCTTCTCTTCTCATGAGGTGGCCAAAGTATTGGAGCCTCAGCTTCAGGACCTGTCCTTCCAGTGAGCACTCAGGGCTGATTTCCTTCAGAATGGAGAGGTTTGATCTTCTTGCAGTCTGTGGGACTCTCAAGAGTCTCCTCCAGCACCATAATTCAAAAGCATCAGTTTTTTGGCAATCAGCGTTCTTTATGGTCCAGCTCTCACTTCCATACATCACTACTGGGAAAACCATAGCTTTAACTATACGGACCTTGGTTGGCATCACCTTGCCAACAAAAGTCCGTTTGTTAATACTAAGAGTCATCTTTCAGTATTGTAGTTCTGTTGAAATGGGAGTATGGAAATCTTTCTAGACTCTTTCGTAATGGTCAGACCATTTTCTGGTAGGACTTAGGCTTACAACTGCTTCTGCTCTTCACAGGTATTTAAAGTGGGTTTTCCCTGAAGGTTGATGGAATCTGATAGATTCTTAAGGGTCTTTGGGGAGTTTACAGCTAGCATGGCTGGCGTTCTCTCAAAGAGCTAGTTACTCCATAGAATAGAGAACTGATTAATTATTTCACCATTACTTGCAAATGCCATTTCTCACAGGGCACAGAGTCTTGCTGCTCATTTACTAGAGAGCTGGGGTCAATGAAGCAGACAAGGAAATAGCTTGAATCCAAGTGGCAGAAAATATCATGTGGACAGAAACACAAGAGCACATTGGCTTTGCAGAGAATGTATTACGATAAATCATTAAAGTTATTTAGTTCTGAAAATTGTTGGGTGCTCTGTTAAAAGCAGAGATAAAGAAATATTCTGAAGAATCAATGAATGTTCTCTGAGATGAGAGCCCAAACTTTGTAACATGCAATGCATTGTTTTCAAATTATTTTAATTCCACTGTGAATCTTTATTTCTAAAAATACAATTTGTTGGTACAAACCAGAAAATGGAATGAAGAGGACCAAGCAATTAATGATATTGTGCAGTGTTATCAATACTTGTTTCTCATCAATAGTTGTAGTACAATTTTTTTAAAAAAATAAGATTGATTACTTAAACAAACCACCCCAAAATCTATTCCCAGCACCCAATAAAGCTACCATTCCAATATGTCAACAATACTTTTCTTAGTTAAGATGCACGGAGGATTCAGAATTTATAAGGTCTTTTGCAAACCAAAGTCAGATAAATTTTATTTAAAGTAACTGAGGCTGCAATCCTGGGCACACTTAGCATGTGAGTAGCACACATTTAATAGGACGTACTTCTGTCTGAGAAGGCCCTATAGGATGACGGCAATGGAAACCAAATCTTCTTTTTAACTTCATTTCCTGTATGCAATAGTTTCAGAAGATGAGCTGAGAAGCATAATGGTTTTGTCTTTCCTTTTCAGAGTTAGCTGAAGACCACCACCGACCCAATGCAGAGCCACCGCCGGGACATTTCTTTGATTCAAATAACCCTCACAAGAATTCTATGGATGCAGCTGAGGAGAATGCTTGGCAGAAGAGAAAATCTCCAATAGGCATTGCCAGCCGTGTTACATCAGGTGGAGATTTCGATTTCTGCTGTAGTTGATGTTGGATTTTGGCTTTTTATGACTCAAAAGACAAGATTTGATTCCATTCAGAATTCATCAAGGATATCTAGTCTGACATAGCAGTAGTAGCCTGTGATTTAAATAAATAAAAGATAGTGGTCTTTTGTCAACCATCCTTTTTTCTTGCAAAAGAAATGTGCATTTGTTTCTCATTTGTTAATACTAAGAGTCATCTTTCAGTATTGTAGTTCTGTTGAAACGGGAGTATGGAAATCTTTCTAGACTCTTTCGTAATGGTCAGACCATTTTCTGGTAGGACTTAGGCTTACAACTGCTTCTGCTCTTCACAGGTATTTAAAGTGGGTTTTCCCTGAAGGTTGATGGAATCTGATAGATTCTTAAGGGTCTTTGGGGAGTTTACAGCTAGCATGGCTGGCGTTCTCTCAAAGAACTAGTTACTCCATAGAATAGAGAACCGATTGATTATTTCACCATTACTTGCAAATGCCCTTTCTCACAGGGCACAGAGTCTTGCTGCTAATTTACTAGAGAGCTGGGGTCAATGAAGCAGATAGGGAAATAGCTTGAATCCAAGTGGCAGAAAATATCATGCGGAAAGAAACAGAAGAGCACATTGGCTTTGCAGAGAATTTATTACGATAAATCATTAAATTTATTTAGTTCTGAAAATTGTTAGGTGCTCTGTTAAAAGCAGAGATAAAGAAATATTCTGAAGAATCAATGAATGTTCTCTGAGATGAGAGCCCAAACTTTGTAACATGCAATGCATTGTTTTCAAATTATTTTAATTCCACTGTTAATCTTTATTTCTAAAAAAATGCAATTTGTTGGTACAAACCAGAAAATCGAATAAAGAGGACCAAGCAATGAATGATATTGTGCAGTGTTATCAATACTTGTTTCTCATCAATAGTTGTAGTACAATTTTTTTAAAAAATTAAAAATTGATTACTTAAACAAACCACCCCAAATTCTATTCCCAGCACCCAATAAAGCTAGCATTCCAATATGTCAACAATACTTTTCTTAGTTAAGATGCATGGAGGATTCAGAATTTATAAGGTCTTTTGCAAACCAAAGTCAGATAAACTTTATTTAAAGTAACTGAGGTTGCAATCCTGGGCACATTTAGCATGTGACTAGCATACATTTAATAGGATGTACTTCTGTCTGAGAAGGCCCTATAGGATGACGGCAATGGAAACCAAGTCTTCTGTTTAACTGCATTTCCTATATGCAATAGCTTCAGAAGATGAGATGAGAAGCATAATGGTTTTGTCTTTCCTTTTCAGAGTTAGCTGAAGACCACCACCGACCCAATGCAGAGCCACCGCCGGGACATTTCTTTGATTCAAATAACCCTCACAAGAATTCTATGGATGCAGCTGAGGAGAATGCTCGGCAGAAGATAAAATATCTACCGGTAATAGGCATTGCTGGCCGTGTTAGATCAGGTTTCCCACAAGTCAAACGCTTCAAAAGACAAGAGATGTACCTGCCAAGGAAGTGTTGCACAGTGGGATGCAGCGTGAAGGAAATTATTGATGCCCACTGTTAGAAATACTGGTTCAGTTGCAGTACTGCTTGACCATTGTGTACACAAAGGAGAAGCACAGATGATTTTTAACCCCATCTTGTATGCAATTAATTGTAGGCTTCTTAGTGCCTTGGGAAAATCTGGGGTGGTGTCTTTGCATTGTGACAGCAAACCATTACAAAATTCTGCAGTGGTTTTGCTGAGACGCATCCACACCCCTTCTCTTCTAGAGCTTGTCTTGGATCTCATGCTGAACTTTCCATGGAAATTGTAATGCTTAAGGGAGACTATCCACTGTTAAATAAAGTAGTACGAGAGCAAAGGATTGTGGTTCTTTGACCTCCAGCACCACGGAAATAAAATATTTGGTTGCAGATGTGATTCATAACACACTTGCCATCATGAATGCAATGGGAATTATTCAGATTGCTTTAGCAAACATAGAATGGATTCCCTATCCAAATCTCATATTGTTACCAAAGTTGCACACCCAAGAGGTAGCTAGATTTTGGGTTGGGGGGGCAGTTTCTAGGCACTCACCCAGGGTCTGTATTCCTTTGAGAATCAATACGTGGTGGAGACTGTCATAAATTTAAGACTCCTGAGTTTAGATGGAGGGAGTCCAGATCTTACTTCAAGTCACAAGAAAGGGGACTCCAATTAAACATCAGGAAGAACTTTCTGACAGTAAGAGCTCTTCAATAGATGAGCAGTCTCTCTCGGGAGGTTGTGAACACCTTTATTTTGTAAGCAGAGGTTGGATGGCTATCTGTCACAGATGCTTTAGCTGAGACTCCTGCATAGCAGGGGGTTGGACTGAATGACCTTTGAGTTGCCTTCCAGCTCTACAATTCTATGATTCCACAGCACTGTGACAATCCTGCCCCTGCTACTGGCCTTCACAGAAGCTTCACCCTTCTCCCCCCTTCCTCCAGCCTCCTGAATTCCAAAGCTAGATTTTCCTGTAACTTCACACTCAGGTGTGCTAAACCTACAGAGAAGGCCCTCTGCCTGGTGCCCTGTAACCTCACTTCTTGCAATGAGGGAACTGCTGGAAGACCCTCGGAGCTGGACTTCAGTGTCTGGACAGAATGATGGGGGTGGAGACGCTCCTTCAGGTATACAGTGCCAAGGTCATTTAGGGCTTTAAAGGTCTCACTAACACTTTGAATTGTGCTCAGAAACAGACTGGTAGCCAATGTAGATCCTTCAGAACAAGAGTTATGTGGTCCTGGTAGCTGCTCTCAGTCACCACTCTAGCAGCCACATTCTGGGTTAGTTGTAGTTTCCATGTCACCATCAAAGGTGGCCCCAAGTAGAGCGCATTGCAGTAATCCAAGCAGGAGATAACCAGGGCATGCACCACTCTGGTGAGACAGTCTGCAGGCAGCGTACCAGATGGATCTAGTTGACAGCCACCCTGGAAACAGAACTGACCTGTGCCTCCATGGACAGCTGTGAGTCCAAAATGACTCCCAGGCTGCACACCTGGTCCTTCAGGGATACTATTACTCCATTCAGAACCAGGGTGTCTCCCCACGCCTGCCGGTCTCCTGTCCCCCGGAAACAATACTTCTGTCGTGTTGGGATTCAGTTTCAATGCATTAGCCGCCACCCAACCACCTCTAGACACTCACACAGGATGTTCACTGCCTTTACTGTTCCAATTTAAAGGAGAGGTAGAGCTGGGGATCATCCACATACTAGTGAGCGCCCAGCCCAAACTCTGTGATGATTTCTCCCACTGGCTTCATATGGATGTTGAAAAGCATGGGGGAGAGGATGGATCCCTGAGGGATCCCACCAGTGAGCTCCTAGGGGCCCGAACACTCATCCCCCTACACCACTTTCTGGACACAGCCCAGGATGGAGTGGAACCACTACATGACACTGCCCCCAGCTCCCAACATCCCCTAGATGGTTTAGAAATATACCATGGTCAATGGTATGAAGAGCCACTGAGATACAGCAGAACCAGGAAACAGCTTTCGCTGCTGTCCCTAGTTCACCAGAGATCATCTACCAGTGCAAACAAGGTGGTTTCAGTCCCATGATGGGGCCTGAATCCCAGTTGGAAGGGATCCAAATGGTCTTCATCCTCCAGGCGTGCTTGGAGTTGTTCAGTGACCCCCCACCCTTGCCCAAGAATGGAAGATTGGGGCCGGGCAATAATTGACCATAATGGCCAAATATGTTTTTTTAGGAAGTGGTTTAATAATCACTTCTTTAAGTGGGTCTGGGAAGACTCCCTCACAGAGGGAAGCATTCACCACTCTACATTGTCCAGCACTTCCTGGCTTGGTTTGATGAGGTGCAACCACTTTTACATGAGGTTCAACACTTTGTGATCTGGAAAAAGAAGACAAGGCCTTTGAGGGAAAGCGAAGATGTCCTGTACTTGTGCATTCTTGCATGTGGGGGCTGAAATAGTCTGAAAATCAAAGGCACCTGTTCCCGTACATTAAGATCTCCATGTTATCATAATGAGAAAGGAGTGAGGGAGAGGATCAGAAGGCACAAAGTAGATAGAAGCTAGAGTACATGGACATCATGTGAAGTTTGGGCAGGTGGAGGCGAAGGTGTGCATTTGTTGGCTAGGAAAGCAGGAGCTCAAAGGGACACTGTTGGTGAGCAGAGTGACCGAGCTTGAGGGGGACAGCAGCTGGTCATTGTGCAACCTGGCTGTGAGGCTGAGGCTGAGGCCTTCTCTATTTTCCAGATCTTTTTTGCCCAGCTGCACATTTACCAGCTCTGGTAGCTGCCCTGAACCTTCCTGTTTGCTTAGTGACCAAAGAGGATCCCGGATCATTCCTTGATACGGAACCAGGTAAAGGTGAATGGCATGTGAGCCCCGGCTTGACAACCTGGATTGTTATTGGCCCGGAAGACAATGATACTATGGCTACATATCCACACGGATCTGGGATCAGAGTTGTTCTGGGAAGGAGAGGTTTGGGCTTGGCCATTCAGATACTTTGAAATGCTTACATTCTGATCTTTTTTGTTTTTTAAGGCACACACGCACACACATTTTACACAGCTGCCTGAATGCTCATGAAGTTGTATGGGAAGAACAAGGGACCCATGAGGAGATTGGTGGGGAAGATGAACCCAGTGCCATAGATGGAAAACAGTGCAACAAAGAAAAACAGATTGAAACTGACCCCATACAACATGGCTAGTCAGAGTTCTGGTGCTTCCTGGTAGAGTTTTCCCCCTGTTCGCCAAGAATTTGCAAATGTCATAGACAAAGGTTCTGAGATTATATCCACAAACTCCTTTCGTACCATTTTACCAATCTTGGGTTAAGTACATCTCATTGCCATCACAATCCTGCTAATCTCATAGAGAATATATGGTTTATCAGAGGTATGTGAGCTACAGAAAGTAATTGGTCTCTCTGCTAAAGGAATTTGATAATTATATTGTGTTGGATAAATATGTATCCAGTTGTGGATGTCATGTTGCTAAAAAAAAGGACTTTATTATTATATAAATTTTCTGGGTGGTCCCTTCCAACTATTGGATTCTGTAATTCTATGGACTTTTGGTTCCATATGTGAGCTTTATTGCACTTAATTCCATAGTTTTCTCATTATATCTTGGGTGCAGAACTGCATCAGTCCATTCACACCACTGTCCTATCCCCCTTCTTTTCGTTTTTCTTTGTTGCACTGTTTTCTGTCTATGCCACAGGGCAGACCATGGCAGATGTCTGGAATGAAAACGGTTCATCTTCCCCACCAGTCTAATCATGGGTCCCTTGTTCTTTAATACTTACTCAATTAAGGAGGCAGCCCAGTATCTTTGGGAGGGTTTCTCCTCTGGTTTTAGAATTCCTGTATCATTCCCCCCAAATTTAAGAAACCCACTGTGGCGTTTGCCTCCTAGGTGGGTCATATGGAAAGGGTTAAATGCATGTGATGTGATTGGCCAGAGAGAAAGTGAAAGGAGTTAGAGTGAGAGTCGGAGTGTGTGGGTCAGTTGAGAGTTGGTGAAGGAAGAGGGAGGATTTAAGTCTGTGAGGGTTGGTCGTGTTGTGTGGTGAGAGAGTGAGAGGAATTGTTAGGTGGAGTCAAATAGCTAGTTGGAATAATCAGTTTGAAGTTGTTAGGAACACATAGGACAGTTAAGGAACTAAGATTAAGAAACTGCCAAGAAAAATTAACTGAAACCATAAGCTTGTTCATGCCTATAAATAAACTTGATTATTAGTTAATGTTAACAACTGTCTGGACTCCATGTGTACCCGAGGGAAAGGGGTTGGTGGCAGTGAAAAAGCAATCACAGTGGTGGCACAGGGTCAATGGACAGTCAAACGTCCGGGGACCCTGTGTGATCGCCACACCCACCTAACCAAAGTCAGTTAGGGAGATGCCTGAGGCGGCAAGAAAAAAGATAATAAAGGAAATTTCTGCAGGGCAGATGGCCGGCCCCTTTGAAAGTCCCCCTATTCCTAATCTGCATCTCTCACCATTAGGGATCGGATCCAAAAAAGCCCCGGGGGAATTTCGCCTTATTCACAACTTCTCTTATCCCAAAGGAGGCTCTGTAAATGACACTATCCCAGCCGAACTGCGTTCTGTGAGATATGCCTCCTTGGACCAGGCCATTAAGCTCATTAGGAAATTTGGTAGGGGGACCCTGCTGGTGAAATATGATGTAGAATCTGCTTTTTGTCTTCTTGTTGTACAACCTCAGGATTTCCAATGGTTGGGTTTTAAATCTGAAGGGGCCTTCTATGTCGACAAGGCAAAGCCTATGGGATGCTCAGTGGCTTGCGCCGCCTTTGAAACATTTAGCACCTTTATAGATTGGACTCTTCACTTCTTTGCTGTTCAGTCCGAAGGCCTCAGGTTTTTTTGAGGAAGCTTCAAGGATCACGCGCCAGTGGTGGGAGGGTTAAAAGCAGAAGTGAATGGAGCAATGGTTGCTATGCACAGCCCTCTCTATCCAGGCAGGCAAGCGTTATTATCCAAGCTCAAGACACATTCCAATCAAAGGAAAAACACTGGAGGGGAACGTGAATCAGAGACCGTGAGAGGTGTGGCCTGGGGACAGAGGTTTTGGCCAGATAAGAGGGCCTGGAGAGTTGCATTTGGCCTCCTGGCCTGAGATCCCCCCCACGATTGCAATCACAGAAGTGCTCAAAAGATTCCCACCATCATCATGAGAATGTAAGTCAATCATACTATACTAGATCAAACAAATACATTTTTATTTACTTAAAAACCACTATGGAAGAACTCTTTGTTGCATTACACAAAATTCCCTGAGGTTTCTTCCTTTTTTAAAAAAATATAAAATATGGAATATGAAATCCTTGATCACATAGAAGATGCGCTTCTGTCATGGTCAGACGGCTGCATCTGTTTATCCTGGTACCTGTTGTCGCTTTAAACCTTATGCTACT
Source organism: Podarcis vaucheri (assembly GCF_965113315.1). Taxonomy (NCBI): domain Eukaryota; kingdom Metazoa; phylum Chordata; class Lepidosauria; order Squamata; family Lacertidae; genus Podarcis; species Podarcis vaucheri. Next base: position 20,755,358 of record NC_138755.1, on the reverse strand, counting down.
ATGATTTCGGTTAATACGGAACCTAAACAAAAACAATACACGTAAATAGTCTACAAAAAAGAAAATATATTTCATGTACAACCTGTTTTAAAATCAACTTCAAAGCAATGTACAAATGTGCAATGTATTCGACCAAAAGCAATTTAAAAATATACATTGTGAAACTGTCTCTTATAATGCAAACATTTCCAGCCATTTAAACATAATGTGATGTTACAAAACATGGCTACCCACAATTTCAATCCCACGTTCTCCTCCTTCTGCCAATCCCCGGCAGTTGCTTGCATAATTCTCTACTCTTACAAATAAGCGCGTGTGAAACACCCCTGAATGATAATCTCCTGCATGTGTGAAAGGAGAGCTTCACACGTACCCAAGAGCCATTAAATCAGCACATGCCAGAGCACACAGGGGCACAAAATATTGGTAGACTGGAGCTCACTTGCTAAGTAATTGCAACTTTTGGAGGTACTTCTTAGCCTCATGCAAAACTCACATTGGTGCACCCTCCTCCATTTTTGAAGTAGGTACATAAGTTCATAGCACATCTAAGCACGTTCTGCCATACACCGAAGTACATTTCAAGTTTTCATTCCGTCTCCATAGTGGAAAGCAACAACCTCTTTCAACCGACCTCCCCCCTTTTTGATTTTAGGAAGCAAACATCTTCTCAGCACCTTCTCCCAAGGAAGATACTTCTATCACAAGTCACCAAAGCAAGGCTTGGTGGGCAACCAAGAGGAAATACCCAGTGCCCTTCTGTTAAAGTACTCTGGCCAGCTCTGAAGCGGACAGCCAAATCATTAGGGGCAAGAAAGAGAGTCTGATGCTACTACCTGCTTATTACTCTCCGCGTTCCTAGGCTGGCAAATGCAAATTTGCGCCACCGAGTCCGGTGCGCAAGGAGTTACAGTGGCTTTACATTTAATTCACAACTTAGGCTGTGTACAAGTAAGGAAAAATCACATGGCTACCCTTACACAAAGCCAAATTGTTCAGTAACCTGAAGAAGACTAGGAGGGGCCAGATGGGTGACATTTGTTCTTCATAACATCGGAAGCCTGCTTTCTATTTCGTGCTGACTGGGTCACCCAGTAAAAAGTTGAAGAGGGTAGAAAGGAAAAATGCACCATCCATGAAGGTTGGCGAGGCTAACAAAGTTTAGCATGGGGAACATATTAAGCTGCTGCCGATGACATGATTTTAAAAAACTGTGCCTTAAGGAAACGCAGTCAGCGCTTGACATATCCACAACATACATAGGAAAATAGACTGCTATATATACTTGTTCATGTAAAAATGCAATTTTCAGCAGGTGTTTGTTTAAAAAAATATCTCTTCTTATTTGTTCCCTTTCCTTTGAAGTATTTACAGTACATCGCACTGCCTGAACAGACATCTCTTCTCTGGCTGGCTTAGACAGGCACACAGAAGTTGCTTAAACGGCTATTTTTCTTTCTTTTTTTAAGCCTTTCTTCTACACATTAAAGCCGTAACGGCATGACAATGTAAAAAAAGTTTTAAAACTAATAAACAGCAACAAACCCTTTCATAAAACAGCGGCTCTTGTGCAATGCATGGAACAGAAGGCTAAATCGCTCAGATTTCACTGCAGGAAAAAGTCAAAAAGGTATTCCAGCTGCTTCTTTCTGCAACTCAGGCTTACTCAGCAATGGCTTGCAGGGCACAAAACACTTCTGCAACTGAGCCTCAACTTTGTACTGCTGCCGTGTTTTGAGCGGATCTTTTGCTGGCACAGCATTGGGCAGTTGTATGACATAAAAGCTATCGCCAGGACCCATCAGCAAACTTCTCTCATCCTGACTGGTGCTTTGTGTTTCTCTGCTACACTTATATTATCCTTTTTATATATATATAAAAAATCTTTAAGTCTCTCACAGAATTGCATAACTGCACACACCTAAAGAAATGTTCATTTACGCAAAGGAACACACCGTTCCAAGCTACGTGAAAGGTCGCCTCGTCTGGTATACCATCACCTCTTACGGCAGGCAAAAGTGGACAAAGGTAGCAGGGGGAGGGAACAAAATAAGGGGTAGCGAAAAGAGGAACCCATGCACTGGTAATTCCATTAAGTGCAAACATTTGCTCTTTTTCAAAGTGGTGCAGCTGGAAGCGCAAAGTCTTCTGGTAGCTGTGCTACCAGAAACCTTGCAAGTCAACTGCTGCTGAAGAGTCCTATATATAGCTTAGAAGTAAGTCTCATTGGTCAATAGCAATCCACAAGTAAGCAGGCACACGATTGCAACCTAAATCGCCCAATCTTCTTATCTTTCCATAACTCCCCTGTCTGACATCATCATTTTTTTCTGCAGTTGTCCTATTAGGCAAACCACGGTGATGCTTACTGATCATGCTGCGCTATTCTGCTTCAAGATAAAGGGGGGGAGAGCAATTCCTTTGCTATCAAAGTGCTTTTCATCAATGCATCGCGCTAGTATTCCCGATGAAGAAACTAAGCCGCATCCTTCGTCATCACAGGCGAGGTTGGATGGGATTGTTTTGCTGCCGTCTCTGAACGGGTGTGGGATAAGCAACGATCTGCAACGTCCCGAAGAACAGGACACACTTGCTGTGCGACAGGTCCCTTTGGGTGAATTCCGGCATGTTCACCCACCCATGCTCTCCCTTATGAGATCCACTCTCAGAGCAAGATCCCTGAAGGAGGGTCTCAGGCTGGCGCTGTTGTTCCAGCACTCCGTCATGATGGCATAGACCTTGGCAAGAGAGAAAACACCAGTATGAGATGAGCAGAAATAGAAGAAGAAGAGTTTGGATTTGATATCCCGCTTTATCACTACCCTAGGGAGTCTCAAAGCGGCCAACATTCTCCTTTCCCTTCCTCCCCCACAACAAACACTCTGTGAGGTGAGTGGGGCTGAGAGACTTCAAAGAAGTGTGACTAGCCCAAGGTCACCCAGCAGCTGCATGTGGAGGAGCGGGGAAGCGAACCCGGTTCACCAGATTATGAGTCTACCACTCTGAACCACTACACCACACTGGCTCTCAGTGCGGTGCGAATACTCGTGCGAAACCTGTCAGCAATCCCAGGCCAGCACATTTCTTCCATACCTTATGCAAATCCCCTCTCTTCATGGTTTCCACCATATACTATATCATCATCATTAGTATAATTAATAATAATAATAATAATAATATAATTTATTTATACCCCACCCATCTGGCTGAGTTACCCCAGCCACCCTGGGCGGCTCCCAATCGAGTGTTAAAAACAATGCAGCATTAAATATTAAAAAACTTCCCTAAACAGGGCTGCCTCCAGATGTCTTTTAAAAATAGGATAGCTGCTTATTTCCTTGACATCTGTTGGGAGGGTGTTCCACAGGGCAGGCGCCACTACTGAGAAGGCCCTCTGCCTGGTTCCCTGTAACCTCATTTCTCACAATGAGGAAACTGCCAGAAGGCCCTCGGAAGGCTGGATCTCATAGAATTTATATACCACCCTATACCCGGAGGTCTCAGGGCAGTTCACAGAAAAGATAACAATATATAAAATCAAAATAAGAACAATAACCCAGTAACACCATCCTCCACCCACAAAAAAGAGCCACATTTTAAAAGGGTATAGAATCAGGTCAATCAAAGGCCTGGTTAAAAAGCAACGTTTTTGCCTGGTGCCTAAAGGTGTTTAATGAAGGTGCCAGGTGAACTTCCCTGGGGAGAGCATTCCAGAGATGGGGAGCCACTGCAGAGAAGGCCCCATTCTCGTGTTGCCACCCTCCGGACCTCTTGAGGAGAAGGCACATAAAGGAGGGCCTCAGAAGATGATCTCAGGGTCTGAGTAGGTTCATATGGAAAGGGGCGGTCCTTGAGGTATCATGGTCCTGAGCCGTACTTCTCCTCCATAGGCAAGGTGAAGTAACGACGAAGAAAAGGGGCTGCTAAAGCTATTACCCTCCCAAAAAGTGGTCTGTCTGGAACAACTAGCTCTACTATTGACTTTAGCCAGGCATAGGCAAACTCAGCCCTCCAGATGTTTTGGGACTACAATTCCCATCATCCCTGACCACTGGTCCTGTCAGCTAGGGATCATGGGAGTTGTAGTCCCAATTGATTTGGGAGTTGTAGTGCCTATTGATTTTGTTCCTAGATTCCAGTGTAGGCCAGCCAAACCAAAAGTACAATGATAGGCAGGGAAACATCCACTGTATAGCCAAGACTTATGTGGAACATCTACTTCATCAAGGATGTGGCTCCTGGTGATTGGGCGTTTGGTTTTTCTGGGCAATAAGCCAAGAGGAATTTGTTCATTTACAAGTAAGGTAAAGGGACCCCTGACCATTAGGTCCAGTCGTGGCCGACTCTGGGGTTGCCGGCGCTCATGTCGCTGTATTGACCGAAGGAGCAGGCGAACCAGAGCAGCGCACGGAAACGCCGTTTACCTTCCCGCCGGAGTGGTCCCTATTTTTCTACTTGCACTTTGATGTGCTTTCGGACTGCTAGGTTGGCAGGAGCAGGGACCGAACAATGGGAGCTCACCCTGTCACGGGGATTCGAACCGCCGACCTTCTGATCGGCAAGTCCTGCGCTGTGTGGTTTAGACCACAGCACCACCCACGTCCTCCACATTTACAAGTAGCTGTTTGCAAAAGCAAGCTTTGTAAACTGGAAATAACGAATGGATTCTAGATGGCATTGCACTTCCACACTGCCTTTCTTGTTTCTAAAAAACTAAGTGGCTCATGAATGAGAAAGCCCAGGTTTTTGGTTTTACAACAAAACTTTTGAAGGATGGGAAAACTGCCCACACTACTAGGCTTCCAGGTAAACAGCGGGGCAAGTGTTCTGCTATGGTTGTCTCTGCCACAGGAACAATTCAGAGGCACACCATGACTGACAGCTACACCAAGTGAGAGAACAGCATGATAAAGTGATACATTCAGGTACCTCATCCGGGCATCCATCGGGTCTGAGCAGCCTTCCGTTATTCTTCAACAGCTCTATCAAATGGAACACAATCATCTGGTTCTGCTTATCATTCCCAATCATGCGCATGAACTCCTAAAATAAAAATTCCAAGTTGAATTTCCGTTCAGGTTAATGACATCAAAGCATCAAAGGATTACCCAGTTCATAGGAGGAACTATGCAGAAGGCGCACTAGTCTTTGTTGGATAGAATGCAATATGTCACAGAGGCAAACCTTTAAGGCCTATAGAACATCCCTCTTTCAAAAAAGTAAAAAAAAAAGTCTATGCCAATCTGAAGGTTTTGCAGACACAAACTTGCTTTTATTTATTTGGAAAATTTATGGCCTGTTTTTCAACATTTGTTCCTGCAGTAGGTTAAAGCTGATTTTTAAAAACAAAACAAAACACTAGAGCAACAATAAAATACTATCAGAGTTAGTTTTTTTTTTAAAAAAAGGAGAGAGCTGGTGTTAATATATTTAGTTATAAAAGGCTTACTTGTTTAAAAGGGCCAGTCTCCCAGATTTACATACACCAAACCTGGCAACTAATTCCAAATCTTGGAGCCAGCTACTGAAAAAGAGCTACTTAACAGGGGGTTGGGAAAACAAGGGAAAAGGTATTTTCTTCTGTTATTCTGGATTCAGACTGTAAAGAACTTTGCAATTTGTTGGCCTGGAGTCTGCATGAAGCGCTCAACCTCCTTCGGAATGGTTGCTCCAGCCAGAAGAGAACAAAAATGAATGGGTGGATAGATGAAGATGGGGGGAAAGGATTAATGAAAAGTGCATTTATGTGTGGAGAGAGGAGAGGAAGAGAGAGGATGGGGAAAGAGAAAGCGTGTCCCACCCATGTTGCTTTCACCATGCTCCCCTACTGGTGGCATACTGCCCCATACCACTTTCTGCCCCAGAAGTAAATCTCAGCACCTTGAATTTAGGCTGGAAACACACCAGCAACCACAGTGCTAGGAATCTTTGCTACGAACTCTGCAGCAATACTCTGGCCCTGCTGACATTTCTAAACGGCCATCAAGGGCAGTCCCATGCACAGTACATTGTGCTTAGAGCATGCCTCCTCCAGTGTAGACATCCCCAGGCATTAAGATCTGCCAGGGGTGGGAGTGCCATCACCGGTGGCTTTTGCGAAGCAGCAGGGCATGGAGGGTCTTCTGCGTGGTGGCCCCCCCCGGTTGTGGAATGCCCTCCCTGCTACAAGACACATCTCCTTGGAGGGTAGAGGTTGAGATCAGAGTATTACTCCCTCTGCAGTGTTGCTGCTGGTTTTGCTTCCTGTGTGACAGGATGTAATTGACGATTCAGCTGTTATGCCACTAAGTGGCTAACTTGTTTGAGGCTGCTGGTAATCTGAGAGCGCATGAATTGTGGGCTACAAAAGCATATAAATATCTGCAACTTCAGACGGCCCTAAAAGGCAGAAACAAACATTTGCGGGGAAAACGAGACCCTGCAGTATTTTGTGCTGATCAGCAGCTTGGAGGGAGGAGATTGTGATCCTCAGCTGACCGCAGCTCAGCAGGAGAGAAGAGGGAAAGTGAGAGATTCCTGCTGTTAAAAGTGAAAAACTTATGGGAAATGATATATAATGAGATGAAAAAGATGTTGAAATATACATTTATTAAGAAACCAGAAGCATTTTTACTAGGCATTGTAGGAGATGAGATTAATAGACAGGACTGTAAGTTGTTTTTATATGCAATGACGGCAGCAAGAATATTATTGGCACAAAAATGGAAGCAAGAAGAATTACCGACGATAGAAAAATCGGCGGATGAAATTGATGGACTATGCAGAACTGGGTAAATTAACTGGAAGGATTCAAAACCTGTGGGATCAGAGATTCTTAGAAGTCTGGAGTAAATATATGAACTATTTGAAAAGTAATAGTAATGAACAGATTATACCAGTAGGATTGCAAGAAGTTTTGTAAGGAGAATTATATGAAATATTACAAGAAAGACTATGAGGAGAAATATTAGTTGATGATAATTAAGAGTAAAAGAGAAGCAGGGAGAAACAGGAGTCCCTTTCTCAATGTGCAGCAGAGAAGCCAAGGGAAGTAGCTGTTAACTCCTAAACACTTTGACTCAACAAAATATGGCCTAGTAGGGGCAAAAGGTTCCCCACCCTCTTCTAAAGGGGATAGTCATAGCCCTAGACCAAGTATACACATGTAGGTTATATACAAACCGCTGGGGGGCTTTTGTTCTTGTCTATATATGTGAAGAGTTCATAGAGGACCACACCAAAACTCCACATATCAGAAGCCACAGAAAACTTGTTGTCCGTCAGTGATTCTGGAGCATACCTATAGCATAAGAAGCCGGGGGAGGGGGGGGGGAGAGGAGAGATAGGGGACAGGAGGGGGGAAAACAACAGATCTATAAAACGAAAACAATTTAACACATTATACCCTTAACAAATCAATTCTGTGTCCAGGGCGGCTGTCTACCAGCTCCATCTGGTACGCCAGCTGAGACCCAACCTGCCTGCGCATTGTCTCACTAGAGTGGTACATGCTCTGGTGATTTCCCGCTTGGACTACTGCAATGCACTCGGCGTGGGGCTACCTTTGAAAGTGACTTGGAAGCTACAACTAATCCAGAATGTGGCTGCCAGACTGGTGTGGCTGCCGAGACCATATAACTCAGGTCCTTAAAAGTCTACATTGGCTCCCAGTACGTTTCCAAGCACAATTCAAAGTGTTGGTGCTGAGCTTTAAAGCCCTAAATGGCCTCAGCTCTGTATACCCGAAGGAGCATCTCCACCTCTCTTGTTCAGCTCCGAGAGCCTTCTGGCAGTTCCCTCAATGGAAGAAGTGAAGTTACAGGGAACGAGGCAGAGGGCTTTCTCGGTAGTGGCATCTTCCCTGTGGAATGCCCTCCCATCGGATGTCAAGGAGATAAACAACTATATGACTTTTAGAAGACACATGAAGGTAGCCCTGCTAAGGAAAGTTTTTAATGTTTGATGTTTTACTATGTTTTTATATGTGTTGGAAGCTGCCCAGAGTGGCTGGGCTAATAATAATAATAATAATAATAATAATAATAATAATAATAATAATAATAGGTAGGTAGTCGTGTTGGTCTGCCGTAGTCGAAACAAATATATATTTTTTCCTTCCAATAGCACCTTAGAGACCAACTAAGTTTGTTATTGGTATGAGCTTTCGTGTTGCATGCACACTTCTTTAGATTCACTGAAACAGCAGTCACCAGACCCTTATATACAGTGAGAGGGTGGGGAGGGGTATTACTCAGAAGGGTGGTGGGAATGGGTGATTGGCTGATAGGTGTGGTGAACCTGTTAACGACTGTTAATGACTGTAATTGGTCTTACAGGAAAAAGTAAGGGGTGAGATGGCTAATGAAGTAAGAATCTAATGTCTCTATTCAGACCAGGTCTCTCCATGGTTTTAAGTTTGGTAATAAGTTGCAATTCAGCAATTTTTCTTTCCAGTCTATTTCTGAAATTCTTTTGTAATAAGACAGCTACTTTGAGATCTTGTATAGAATGTCCTGGGAAACTGAAGTATTCTCTTACTGGTTTCTCTGTCTTGTGATTCCTGATGTCAGATTTATGTCCATTTATCCTTTGGCGTAGGGTTTGGCCACACCTCTCAGCCAATCACCCATTCCCACCACCCTTCTGAGTAATACCCCTCCCCACCCTCTCACTATATATAAGGGTCTGGTGACTTCTGTTTCAGTGTATCTGAAGAAGTGGACATGCACACGAAAGCTCATACCAAGAATAATACTCTAGATTGAGTAAGTTTTAGATGCATCGATTTATTAAATTCCAAGGGCCAAATAATTTATGCAGTATTGCATTCCCCCCAAATCATTTGCCTTGTAATCAAGCAGCAGAGAGAAACATACCAAAATATGGGACTCTCTCCTGGTTCCTTGACTTTGTAGTATTCTTTGTCCTGAGGCAAAACTTTTGTCAAGCCAAAGTCTCCAATTTTAACTCTGTTTTCATTCTCCACCAAGATATTCCGTGTTGCTAGATCTCTGTGAACGTATCTTTTTGAACCCAGATACTCCATACCCTGTGCGTACACAAATGGTGTTATGAAATCAGTGTTGATGGGTTTAATAAATACTGGTGGCCGAAGAGATGATGAGCCATGTAATTAACGCCTGGCTGTCAGAATCTCCCCCCCCCCCAATGCTTATGAACATCCCGCATATCAACATAATCCTATGCTATTAGGAAACAATTAACAGACAGGAAGGAATAGGCAGCAGCTGTTCCTAAAGTTCACCATACCTCTACCAAACCGTGACCCAAGTACCACTAGATGTCACCATTGTGTCTGCTGCAAAGCAATTGTGCAGAACGCTGAGTTGATCAGCAGCGTTCTTGACCTTGCTGCATACAGCACTGACATTATAGACACACAGCTATCGTTCTGACCCTGAGAATAACCTCATCCATTTCATTGATGCTAGAAATTCTAAGTCTTCTCTCTCAGAACCAAACATTTATTTTACGTGTGTGTCTTTACATGATTCTCCTGTTTTCCATCAGCGGGGGTGGTTCCCTGCGAAATTGTTCCATTTCTTTACTCCTCCCACATTCATTTCTGCAAATTTCACCTCGTGCATTGGACGAAACGTGGCCAAGAAATGCTCTGTGGGCCAGCAAAGGCTTGTTTATGTGACGGCTAAGCAGGCGAAATGGGAACTCTGGAGCACAACATGACAACATCTGCAGAATAAATCTGCTGTCACCTCTATGCTGTTTGCTGCCTGGCATGAGTGAGTGGAAGAGAAGAGGCAACAGTTGTGTTTTCGATTATCTCCAAGTTTCCTCCAACTTTATGGTTCTATGACACTGCACTGTACTGGGAAGGAGAACTGCAAACAATCTGCCTGAGCGTTTACAGTGGTGCCCCGCAAGACGAATGCCTCGCAAGACGGAAAACTCGCTAGACGAAAGAGTTTTCCGTTTTGGAGGTGCTTCGCAAAACGAATCTCCTATGGGCTTGCTTCGCAAGACGACAATGTCTTGCGAGTTCCTGCTGGGTTTTTTTCCCTCCCCCCCCTTTTTCTAAGCCGCTAAGCCACTTATCAGCTGATCCGATCAGCAGATAAGCCACTAAAAGCCGCTAATAGCGCTAATCCGTCAATGGGCTTGCTTCGCAAGACGAAAAAACCGCTAGACGAAGAGAATCACAGAACGGATAATTTTCGTCTTGCGAGGCACCACTGTATAGAGTTTGCGGCAAACAGCTCCGGTTCCCACACCACTTGCACCCACAGCAGAATTTGGTAGAGTTCAAGATACCAGTAAAATGTATTACCTTACATATTTGAGAGGCATAATGCAAGAGTTTCTTATGATCCAACCTGTCTTTGTGCTTCTGGAGATAGTCTCGCAAACTTCCGTGGGGCAAGTACTCCATTATCAATTTCAGATTTCTCCGGCCTTCCCAAACATGTGACGAAAGAAAAGAAAAAAAGATTCAAAATTATGCTTTACAGAGCTTCCTTCATATAGCACGTTATAAGCAAAATACACAGACCATCTGCAGCATATATGCAGTGGAAGATTCCATTATGGTATTCTTTTGCCAAAAATCAAATTTAGCTAAGCTTGCTGTTTTCCAACTGTGTAGAAAGAAACTCTGAAGATCGTGAAACAGCTAGTTACACGAGGAAGATGTGTTTGATGAGTAGTAAGTAGAGTTACATGCTGCTACTTTAACACGGGCAACACTAAAAGATAAAGTTCAAAACAATGACAGCCCAAAATGGGCTACCCTGGCAAATGCATTTCTGGAATGAAATGAAGTTGTGTAGCAAGGGTTGACAGTGCCCGGGGCTGCATGAAGTGAGAGGGAGTGAAATGGAAGGAGTACACATGCACATTCAACTGCCTAAAAGTGTCCCTGTCACCCAGGAGATTGCAGTCACAGAGATTAAAAAAGAAGAGTTGTTCCATTGTTTGGAGAGGTCACTTCCTGGTTCACACGAAGAACATGTTTTCAACGGAGCCCAGCGAATGGGAGCGCACAGCTGTATTGAAGCAGCAGGCCGGGAGGCTGGCGCCGCAGCAATTTAGGCTGCTGTACACGCCCCCTCGAAGGCACCTGGTTGGGTGCCTGGCCGTGGGCGCCAGCCAGGTGAGTGGGAGGCAGGGGGCGTACGCCCCCTGCTTGAGGCGGAGACCGGCTCCTGCCCACAACCACTCCCCTCTCTTGCAGGAGGAGAGTCTTTCCAGAATTCCCTGCGAAGAGGGATTTTGACTGTTAAAACCATGCAGGGAAATGCAGCTCAAATGCTGGATTAAAAGCTAAGCCTTAAACAAAGAAGGATGCAATGACATTTACTGAAGCCACATCTCGTTTAGTTGATGTTTTGGAAATTGTTGCAAGTATATGCTAATAATTGCAGAGACTCTTGACAGTGTGATCGTGGCTGCTCTTTAAAATGTGAACAGGAAAGGTCACACTCTAATTTAAAGAGAGACTGTTCGGACATCTCCGAATTCATGCTAATGGGGAACAACTAATACACGCTAATGGGGAACATCTGATAAGTTATCAAGGGATTGCTAGCTTTTGCTTAACAAATAACATTAGAAAACGCATGTACCGGCACTGTAGCACACGCCTTTGTACTTCACAATGTTGTCATGTTGCAGAGATTTAAGAATTTCGATTTCTCTTTCGAAGTCCCGCAGGTGTTCTTCCGTGCTGTGCTGCAGCTTTTTAACAGCCACCACTTCCCCTGTGTCGTCCTGTAGTGGGTCATACCGGCACATCTCCACACTGCCAAAATTCCCCTGCAAGGAATATGAATAGAAACATTTATTTATCAAGCCCGGGGGCATGGCGGGGCAGAGGAGGAACCCTGCACTATTGTTTTGACAGCTGATATATTTATTTTTTATTTTATTTTATTATTTTTATTTTATTTTTTATGATATATTTATTTTTTATTTATTTATGAGACTCTTGAGAGTCCCATGGACTGCAAGAAGAACAAACCTCTCCTTTCTTAAGGAAATCAGCCCTGAGTGCTCACTGGAAGGACAGATCCTGAAGCTGAGACTCCAATACTTTGGCCACCTCATGAGAAGAGAAGACTCCCTGGAAAAGACCCTGATGTTGGGAAAGATTGAGGGCACAAGGAGAAGGGACGACAGAGGGCGAGATGGTTGGACAGTGTTCTGGAAGCTACCAGCCTGAGTTTGACCCAACTGCGGGAAGCAGTGGAAGACAGGAGTGCCTGGCGTGCTCTGGTCCAGGGGGTCACGAAGAGTTGGACACAACTAAACGACTAAACAACAACATATTTATTTTTAGGAGCCATCCAACTCATCCTATAGTTGTAAGCTGCCCTGGGACTTGATGGGCAACAAAATCCTAGAATTGAAAGAAAATACGATGGGTTGTTTCCCCAGTGCCACACAGTACAATTCGTGCCTGCATAATGAGTGATATAGCTGGTGACACAGCCAGGAATGGGATCCCACCAATGACTCAATAAATGTCCTGTTTTTGCCACCAACTTGGGACTTTGGTAACACTCCAAGTCTAAGATTATTAAGAGTGCACAAAAACATAGTTCTTAAATATTTAAGAACGATGTAAAACTTTATTGTACAAATAATTCCATATTAGCAGAAATTGAATGATATTTGTAAAGAAAACGATTAGAGGAATATATACAAAGCAGAAAAGAAATGATATTATACAGTACAAATCTGTGTTAAAAAAGAATTATATTACAGTATAATGAGAAGTATGGGAAGGATTGTGTCGATGAACACTTTTATTGTATAAATAATGTTGTCTTGTCTTTTTTTTTATTTCGCATCTTTATTGTTGTTTTCCCCCTTCCTTTTCCTCTTTTTTATTCCTTTATAAATTTTCTATTTTCTACCTAATTTTCTTTTTCTTCATATGTAAAGAGATAGCATAGAATGTTTGTATAGATATGTAAATTTTTAATCAATAAAGAATAATATTTTAAAAAAGACTGCACAAAAACAGTTAAACAACAACATCTCCTGAAGATGACGGAGGACAAGTAAATTTCACCCATATGACTTCAGGGGCAGCCTGAATATATATTTAAATAAAGGGAAGCAGAATTGCACATTTAAGAAGAGGGACAGGAAAGGAACAGGCGCTGCCAAGACCTAAAGCATCCGAAAGCTGCATGAGCCAAAGGAAAAATATTCCTGCACTTGGCTTATGTTTTGACCGCTCAGGGCTGTGAAGTAAACAGATCTGAAGATGTGATGTACAAGCAACAACACACACCCAAAAGGCTCAGGGATAAAGGAGGCAGGTTGAACACAAAGGAAGCCCCTAAATTCCCTGCTCTCTTCACATCCAGTGATTTACTGCAAAGGGAGAAAGGTGACAAAGAGGTAAGCAGCAAAAGGAGGGGAAAATAGGAAGGGATTCAAGGGAGAAAACCTGAAGGTAAACCAAAAAAAGAGCTGGTTTAAAGTTAAGAGGAAAGATTAAAATTTAGGGAGAAAGGAGATATGGTGTGCACAACAGAGGCTGCCACCAACCATATCTTGTCATTCTTTGTCTTAAAGAAGAATGCAAGCCTTCTGATAAAAGGGAGGCAAATACCTTGGGATGGAGGTAGCAGTTCCATACTGCTGTTAGGACTCAGCTACATTAGTCAAAAAACAGTGTTTTGAATGCGTTATAAACAGGCAACACTAGATGGTGCCAGAGAGCAGGAAATTTTTATATGCGATTTTCTGTAGGGTTCTTTTTCTTTTGTTATAACAATCTAATTTCTGACTTATTTAGAGCGCCCATCCCCCGTGTGTAGATCCATCCTTAGAAGAGGTCAAGAGTAGGATATTTCTGAACTATCGCCCTCCCCTCAAAAGCTGCACAGATAGGGAGCAGAACAAAAAACAGTTGCTCTTTCAAAAAGCTGAAACCACTCCGAAAAAAATACATATTAAAGGGCAGTCTCTGCTTCTGTTAAAATAGGTAAAGGGTAAAGGGAGCCCTGACCATTAGGTCCAGTCGTGGCCGACTCTGGGGTTGCGGCACTCATCTCACTTTATTGGCCAAGGGAGCCGGCATACAGCTTCCGGGTCATGTGGCCAGCATGACTAAGCCGCTTCTGGCGAACCAGAGCAGCGCACGGAAACGCTGTTTACCTTCCCGCCAGAGTGGTACCTATTTATCTACTTGCACTTTGAAGTGCTTTCAAACTGGCAGGAGCAGGGACCGAGCAACGGGAGCTCACCCCGTCTCTGGAATTCGAACCTCCGACCTTCTGATTGGCAAGTCCTAGGCTCTGTGATTTAACCCACAGCGCCACCCGCGTCCCTCTGTTAAAACAAGCACTTCCAAAAATACTATGCAAAGTATGCGAATTATTTCAAATTAGCCATGGTTTCCCACTCTATATCTTATTTGTTTCTAACGGTATCGCATATCCTTGCAATAAGATACCCCACCTTCTTACCTTGCCAAGTTGCTGCAAAAATTTCAGGTGCCGCTCTTCAAAATAAGTCGGGTCCCTGGCTTCGAAAGCGCCGGAAAACCCAAGAGCTCCAATTCTCATATTTGGTAACATATCACTTTCTTTCAATAGTTCGTAATCTTGAAGAAAACACACACACACAAAAGAAAATATTATGTTCAGCTAGGCTCCCCTACAGCATCTGAACAGAAACAGATCATCATCAGCAGACAAATTAACTTGTGCAGCCGAAGAAAATATAAACATGCTATCTTAATTTTCAATCACAAAATACTGTCCTGCGTGGGAAGATAATAGTAAAGGTAAAGGTACCCCTGACCGGATGACTCTGGGGTTGCACACTCATTTTGCTCTATAGGCCGAGGGAGCTGGCGTTTGTCCGCAGACAGCTTCTGGGTCATGTGGCCAGCATGACTAAGCCACTTCTGGTAAAACCAGAGCAGCACACGGAAACGCCGTTTACCTTCTTGCCGGAGCAGTACCTATTTACCTACTTGCACTTTGACGTGCTTTCGAACTGCTAGGTGGGCAGGAGCAGGGACCAAGCAACGGGAGTTCACCCTGTTACGGGGATTTGAACCGCTGACCTTCTGATCGGCAAGCCCAAGAGGCTCAGTGGTTTAGACCACAGTGCCTCCCACATCCCATGGGAAGATAATAGAAGCAGCCTAATCCCTAGTGCATTTCAAAACTTCCCACTCATGGTTCATTTGCTCATTACAAGCGCAAACAAATTTTGATACAAGAAGAAAAGTTATGTGTGCAACTCAAATATATCTGCAGACAGACGTGTTCTATAGCAGTGGTGTGGAATCTCCTGCCTACAGGTCTAATTAACCCCACGAAGCCAGAAATTGGCCCATGCAATCATTGGTCAACCATGCTCACCTTTCCCAAGCCTCTGATGTCATACAACATCAGAGGTGGGGAAGTTCAAGCTGGAAAAAAATCAAAGCTGTGTAATGTGCAAAATGGCCCTGATTGGTTTAACACAACTTTTAATTATTATTTTTTTAAGTACTATGGATCTACAGCCTTGCATTGTCCCTTCCCCAACACACACAAGTTTACAATACTGGGTTAAATTGGAGAATATTTATTAATAGGCTTCACTTGCTGTACGGCAATATTAAGAGAGATTTATCCATGAAGTAAAGTGTTTCAGATAAATAATACATTACATTCATTTAGCTCTTTACAGAGTTCATAGTGCTTTCACATACATCAACTCTATAAAGTGAGCCCAGTGTTGATATTCCCATATTGCAGATGGGCGGTGAAGCTACAAAAGCTGTGACTTGCTTGACAGGGCTCGTGACAGATTAAGGAGCTGAAGCAGGGATTTCTCGATCCATCATTCTGCCCGGACACTGAGGTCCAGCTCTGAGGTCCTTCTGGCGGATCCCTCACTGCAAGAAGTGAGGTTACAGGGAACCAGGCAGAGGGCCTTCTTGGTGGTGGTGCCTGCCCTGTGGAATGCGCTCCCACCACATGTCAAGGAAATAAACAACTATCTGACTTTTAGAAGACATTTGAAGGCAACCCTGTTTAGAGAAATTTTTAATGTTTGATGTTTTATTGTGTTTTTAATATTCTGTTGGGAACCGCCCAGAGTGGATGGGGTATGTATGCACGAATAAATAAATATTATTACTGTATCTGTATCATCATCATCATCATCATCATCATCATCATCATTTCTCGATCCATAGCTTAGGCTCTTAGCCACTAGGCCACACCAGGCGTTATGAACACATTCGGAACAACATCCTTCTCCCCTGCAACAGTTTGCCTATGCCAGTGATGGCCAGACTTGGCCCTCCAGCTGTTTTTGGATGACAACTCCCATCATCCCTAGCTAACAGGACCAGTGGTCAGGGATGATGGGAACTGTAGTCCCAAAACAGCTGGAGGACCAAGCTTGGCCATCACTGGCCTATGCAGTAGATTCTACTCTAACTGCAGATCAGAAAACATATTGCGTCTCCCACCAAAATTTAGTTACCTCTTCTCCATTAACATACCTGGAGCGAACAAACTGTTAAGGTCACGTATAACCGCTCTAAAAGAGGGTCTGAAGTCTGGCTCATAATCCATGCAGTTGTTTATAAGGTTTGCTAGTTCTGTCCAATTAGGAGCAGGAAGTTGATGCCTATCCTCATAAAACTGTAATTTCTAGAATTCAAGAAATGACGGTGATTTAGGACAATTCTGAGTAGCTTTTTTGGGGGGGAAGAAAAGAGATACTTTCAACAGCAAAGGAGATTCTTTTACACGTCCAAGCAAACATCAAATACAACACTTCTTTGTCTCTGACACAAACAACTTTGGTTTAAGAGATGGAGAGGTTCCCTCGTACACACAAATCGTGTCCACATGCTGGTTTTCAAACCATACCATAAAATACAGGGTTTCACTATCAGGGGACATGTTGCACCTGCCACATGGTGCGTATCCTTTGTGCCATGTGACTTTACATCACAGCATGTCTGAATCGCTCCCAGGAACATGGGAGCATGACAGATTTCGCCATAGAGGCCCCAATCTACTTGGGACAAACGCCACACTTACTCTCTGTTTCCCAGAAGAGAAAGAGGAGCACAAGGAGATTACCAAAAACTAATTACAGGCTTTATCCAATCGTTGCTTCTGGGGAAAGACTATTGTTTACAAGTTCCCCTGTAGTTTAAATAAACCTGCCTAGCAGGCTAAGGAATCTTTACTAAACGTTAAACCTGATGAGGGGCAGAATCACATGTGGAAGCTGTGTCCAAATACTTTAACCGTGGCTTATGCCCATCGCTGCACAGTATGTTCACCAAGACAAAGATGTTCAACTTCACGTGGTACTTACTCTTTGAGAATCCAGCAGACTGAGAGGCTTGTCTCCTCCGCTGCAGATTTCCCACAGGGTGGTTCCAAAACTCCACTTGTCCGTTGCCAAACTCAGCTGCTTTGGATTTTCGATACATTCAGGTGGAACCCATGGTATTCTCTCAAGGAGAACTAGGCAATCGTGAAAAAACAAGGCAATTTGTTACTAGGATGAATCAGAAAGCATTTGATTTATTTACTTTTTTTGGTAGGATGTTTAAATTGCTGCTCAGCTGTATTAGGTAATCTAGGAGGACCTCTGGTGCAAATGTGGTCTATAAATATCTTTAGGGCTTGTAAATGACAACAAACAAGCAAACAAACAAACTTGAAGCTCCATGTCTGCGGCCTTTAAGAAATATTTTAGAAATTCTCACATGTAGACTTAAGCATAGGAGGCACGAGCTAAAGGGTGTAAACACAGTGAGAGCTTTCGATTCTCTTGGTTCCTTCAGATAAAAATCCTAATCCCAAGGAATTCAATTTGTAAGGAAATAGAGAAAGGGTATCTCACGTTACTCTTCAGGTGAGACAAAAATGCTTTAAATCCAACAAATGGATCAGTTTGTGTGGTGTCTTCCAGGTGGACTCATCCTGCTGGCTGGGTCTAATGGGAACTGGAGCTCAGCATCATATAAAATACATTGCACTGGCTACTCCTGAACCAGATTTACCTTTTTCAGAGTGTTAAATGGGGATTCTCAGTGGGTGAAAGACTAACATTGGCTACAACTCTTTAAGAACTGAAACTGATGGGTCTATTCTGCTGGGTTTTCCATTTCCAGCAGTATTTTTGTTAAGTTGTGGGTGAACGTATCAGACGACACAGCGATTCTTCAAACAGCTCTTGTTTATTCACAGGCCAGAACAGAACTGAACTGAAGGGTTCAGTCAGCCTGCTTATATAGAGCTCCAGTACAACGTAACTGTAACAATTTTCTAAAACTATCCAATCACTGAATGTCACTTTCGATCCCTTATTTGCATAACTATCTACAGCACAGGTGTCAAACACAAGGCCCGCGGGCCGAATCCGGCCCGCCAGACCTCGTTGTGTGGCCCGTGTAGCTGCCGCCGGCCGCCAGCCTTCATCTTTTATTCTCGCTTCTTTTTTTTTTTTTGACACAAGAAAGCCGCCTCTTCAGCGCATGTGTGGCAGCCTACAAGCCAGAGAACGTCTGCCCTCTAGCGGCAGTGACAATAATTTATGATAATAAAGAGTGAACACATAGTCCTACAGATACAACCGGCCCTTTGAGAGTGACCAAACTGCTGATGCGGCCCCCGATGAATTTGAGTTTGACACCCCTGATCTACAGTATCCCCCTGCTTGCCCAGGGTGAGAATTTCAATACATAACAATTTTCATACCAGTTTCAATGGAATATGCATTGCTCATTTTGTGCAACAGGCATGCCCGCTGGCATGGAAATAGTTTTAAGTAGCAAAATGATGCCGGCAACAGAAAAAAACAAAAGCACGCCCCAAGCTTGTGGGAGGTTCATGGCTTCCCAAATAAGAACAGCGGTACACAACGAAATGAATTTTAAGTGCAATGAGAGGAGGAGATAATCACTCAACGACATTTTCAAGGTAGCAGGTGAGTTGCTGAAACAGATGAGTCAGAGACTTACTGTCTTTTGGCAAAACTGTAATGCTGATACCAGGATCGCTGAGCTTGATAAAAGGAAGGTTCCCAGATTTCCTATCTTCTTCTCTGATAAGCAAGATGTTTTTTGCACATACGTTCCCATGAACAAGGTTTTTATCTTCCTAATAAAGGCAAACAAGCATTGCTTATTTTTCCTCCTGAGCACAGATCAACCGCCAACTTCCTAACTGCATTTCAAGCTGACACGTTTTGACATAAGCAAACACTTTGAGAAATGGACGTAAGAAGGAACTGGGACGCAGCTTTAAATGGCTAATTTACACAGTACAGTGCCTGGCTTGAATTTAGTGGCAGCAGTCCAGCACCTCATTAAATGCAGTGAAGAGGAGCATGGCAAACTTCACCACAGAGGCCCTAATCTATCTGGGACAAACTCCACACTTACTCTCTGTTTCCCAGAAGAGAAAGAAGAGCAGAAGGAGATTACCAAAAACTAATTACAGGCTTTATCCAGTCGTTACTTCTGGGGGAAGACTATTGCTTACACAAGTCTGCTTTACTCCTGCTCCCCCCCCCAGATAAAGCAGAAGTTTCCTGCATTTGTTTAACAGCACAACTCAGATCATAGTCTTATCACACATAAGACACCAGATTTTTAAAGGAGTGAGCGTGAAAACAAGATGTGTGTGCTAGCTGTCTGGATCCTACAAAGAGAAACACCAATGAATATGTCTAAAAATCTTAACCAATATCTACTAGGGGTAGGGGG
The DNA here is from genome assembly GCF_965113315.1 of Podarcis vaucheri. Classification (NCBI taxonomy): domain Eukaryota; kingdom Metazoa; phylum Chordata; class Lepidosauria; order Squamata; family Lacertidae; genus Podarcis; species Podarcis vaucheri. The sequence goes on along the minus strand of NC_138755.1, from coordinate 20,735,647 downwards.
AGTGAATCCCTGACCTTCGGCATTTTGCTAGCGGGAAATGTAAGATACGTACGAAAAAATGCATTGCCATTGCCAGCTGCTTTGCAACTTCCAGCTTCCACAAGATGTTTATAGAATTTTTATTCTTCTTCAAATAAGTATCCAATGACCCAAATTTCACATATTCCTGTACCAGAATATCTAATTTGAAACACAGATGCAGACAATAATTATTAATAAAATAATAATAATAATAATAATAATAATAATAATAATAAACAAACGGAATTTTAAGTCAGCCTTGCTTTCTAGCCACAATTCCTTCCAGCCACATTTGAAAACATCTGTTTCATCCCTGCAGACTGGTGCATGCTGCAAATTATGGAACTGAGACTCTCTGTTTCCTCAGCAAAATTAATGCTAAGCCATTCTTGGGACTCAGAGATTGTAGAAATGTTTTCTAGTTTACACCCCAATCACAAATCATTTAAACGTCAACACAACTTTGTTCAGATATACAGAGAATGCAACCACGAAATAGCAACACCATGAAGTGAAAGGTAAGATTCTGATGTAAAACTTTTAATTACATACCGTCAATGTATTAAATGCGCACTAGCTACAGTTTCTATCATTTCTTTTCAACAACTGTTTGGTTTATTAAGTTTTGGGTTGTTGTTTTTTTAATGGAAAGATCTATACAGTGGTACCTTGTTTTGAGTCTGGGATCCATTTCGGAGCCCTGGACGCTCGACGAAAGGGATGCTCGACAGGGCAGCGCTCTGCGCACGTGCGCAGGGCAGTTTACGCTTCTGTGCATGCGCGAGCAGCAAACCCAGAAGTAACCCATTCCGGTATACTTCCGGGTTTGCTGTGGATGTTCTCTGAAACGGATGCTAGACAAGGCGGACCTTTGTGGAGGTATTACTGTACCAGACATGTTCAACCAGTCGGCCGTGATGTACAATTAGACCGATGGGGTGCTCCAGGTAGATCGCCGGGGTGGTCCTGATTGATTGCGGGGGGGAAATTAACTGGGCAATGAATGTCACTGCCCCCTGCCCCTGGCGCAAGGTGCCATCGCTGTGAAAGCTTGTCTTCCCTGTGGCGCGGCAGATTCAGTGGCGCGACAGATTAAGTTAGAGAGCCAAGGTACCACTGTACAGCCTGGAACAAACTGATTACATCAACCTAGGGCATTTGTATCTCTCATTGTTTCGCACCGACACTTGTAGTTCCTTGCCAGACAACATGTACCTGATAAGAAGGCAAATGTGTTCGGAAATAGCTATTTGCATACAGGAAGGTAATAACAGAACTCCAATTAGGGCACACAAAACGGTTCACAGAATCATAGAGTTGGAAGAGACCACAAGGGCCATCGAGTCCAACCCCCTGCCAAGCAGGAAACACCATCAGAGCACTCCTGGCATATGGTTGTCAAGCCTCTGCTTAAAGACCTCCAAAGTAGGAGACTCCACCACACTCCTTGGCAGCAAATTCCACTGTCAAACAGCTCTTACTGTCAGGAAGTTCTTCCTAATGTTTAGGTGGAATCTTCTTTCTTGTAGTTTGGATCCATTGCTCCGTGTCCGCTTCTCTGGAGCAGCAGAAAACAACCTTTCTCCCTCCTCTATGTGACATCCTTTTATATATTTGAACATGGCTATCATATCACCCCTTAACCTCCTCTTCTCCAGGCTAAACATGCCCAGCTCCCTTAGCCGTTCCTCATAAGGCATCGCTTCCAGGCCTTTGACCATTTTGGTTGCCCTCCTCTGGACACGTTCCAGTTTGTCAGTGTCCTTCTTGAATTGTGGTGCCCAGAACTGGACACAGTACTCCAGGTGAGGTCTGACCAGAGCAGAATACAGTGGCACTATTACTTCCCTTGATCTAGATGCTATACTCCTATTGATGCAGCCCAGAATTGCATTGGCTTCTTTAGCTGCCGCGTCACACTGTTGGCTCATGTCAAGTTTGTGGTCAACCAAGACTCCTAGATCCTTTTCACATGTACTGCTCTCAAGCCAGGTGTACTTAATTCGTTAATTCGGTTAATTGGCTTTACTCACTTTCTTCTCCGTAGACACAAACTCCATAATTTAATACCAAGTGCTTGTAGGATAGCTGGCTCATCATGCTTGCTGCTTCGAAAAAAGACTGCAAGAGATAGGGAACAATAATTAGCAGAGCGAACCCTAATGGGAACTGTTTGGAATAAAACTTAATTAAAAACCGCCTGCACTTTCACATAACTTCAGCTCCCCACCTTCCGCAACGATACCGTGTAATTAATATGGTGCCGTTGTTCTCTGCAGGCCTGTTTTTAATCATTGTTTCTCACAACGCCTAACTGCTTTAATAGTGAATCATGTCAATTTACTGGCAGTAGGAAAATCCCCCATGAGGATACAAGGACTCTGACATCTGCCCACATCGGGGGGTGATGATGGCACTAGTTTTCAATGCATGTAACAATGCATGACAGCTCCAACTGGCAAGCGTTTAATTTTCGAAAGACTAAACTCAGGGGGAACTTCTATCAGCTACATCGTTCAATCACATTGAGCAGCCTTGACCTCACATTACACAGAGACACTGTGAAAATGTCCATGTTTACCTCATGAACATCTGATTGTGTGAAACAGCAATCATCCCAGACAGGGCTGGATTTAGGTTTGATGAGGCCCTAAGCTACTGAATGTAATGGGGCCCTTTATATGTCCAGCTATCCTTTGTCAACAACAAATTCTCACTGTTTTTTGTGTTGAATATATGCTATATGGTAACTTATGGACCTAATGTGTATCTAAGGCCATTTGCACATAACAAAGAGGAGCCTACACAACACAAAACACTGTTGATGTATGTAGGTTTTATTTTATTTGTTTTTTATCTTATATTTTGGAAATGTGCATCCAGTTTTTTCCCTTTAATTTTTTGGGGGCCCCCCAAGAGAGTGGGACCCTAAGCTATAGCTTGTTTAGCTTATACGTAAATCAGGCACTGATCCCATATCAGTATAAAACTTTATTAGACTGATCTCTGTTCACGGAATTAGTGTAGTAGAAGCAGCAGCAATCTCAGAAACTAACTTACCCCTTTGCAAGTGAAATGGCCCTGGTTATCGGCAAAGAGCACTTCTCTGAAACAAGCTTGAATGCTGCAAGAGCTTGTGGCTCGGCATGGGACTCTAAATCTCAGGGTCGTGGGTTTGAGCCCCACATTGGGCAAAAGATTCCTGCACTGCAGGGGGTTGGACTAGATGACCTGTGGGGTCCCTTCCAACTCTACAATTCCATAATTGCAATTGATTTATAATTGGAAGGACATGTGTGGCTGCAGCCTAGAGTTAATATTGTAGGAAGACTTCAGGACAAAACCTTGCGAAGATCAAAATGTAATTAGGGCAGGGCATGAAGTTCTTTATCAAGTAGAGCTAAATTCTGTGACATATTTTCATTTAATATTTTCATTAAACTGTTTGACTTAGGCAGCTCACGGGAGGAAGGCTAAAGGAGCTGCCATTTGGGAGAAATCCTGCTGTCTCTCCTCCAGAGTTTCAGATTTCCCTCAACAAGGGAAAGACATGGTAGAGCCAAAAGATTCAAGGCCAATTTACTAATGAAAACGCAATTCTATTTGCTGAGCTCTGCATTCCTGCTCTGCTGAACTAGCCCTGCATATGAACTATTAAGCATAGGAGTACGAATACAAACCTCAGAATAATTCCTGTGCACTTTATCCAGGACTTTGAGCAGCACTTCAGTCTGATACAACTTGCCATAGTCGCCCACTTCTTTCCTCACACCTTTGAAAATTTTAGTGAAAGTGCCCTGACCAAGGCTTTCGTTCTAAAAGAAACCCCAAATAAATAAGGGGGGGGGGAGTCAATCGTCTGCAAAATTCCTTCACACTGATTTTAAACAAAAGCATACCTAGTTTCAAGACTAATAAAGGAGCTGTCTCAGCTGAAAGGAAACAATCATAATGTAAAAACAGTTTAGCTTAATAACTGAACAGATCAAATGCTTCATATAATTGCATATTCCGCGAGAGAGGCTTTGAGACCAATCCTTGTGGGTTCACCCAAATGGAAGCACAACTGAGTTCAGAGAAATCATTTCCATTTGACTGCACAAACTTGCTTTGAAGCCATTCACCATTTGCCCTGCAAGCAGCCACCTTGAACGGTGTTGCTGGAATGCAAAAAATGACTTCTCTGAGGGTGAGTGGAGAGACTAGGGTAAGCTAGGGGCTTCTCATTTTCCCTCCTGGGGAGACAGCCCCAAGTGATCCTACCTGAAGTCATGGGGGGGGGGAGAGTTACACCAAGGGAGGTCCTTTCGCTGTTAGACAAAGAAAATTATGTTATTTGTGAGTTTCTCTAATTGTGTTGGCAGCCAGGAAATCAACAGCCAGATGTGTGGCTGAATTCCAAAAGTCTTTTTAAATCTTTCCTATGGTTTACAACATGGGATGCGGGTGGTGCTGTGGGTTAAACCACAGAGCCTAGGGCTTGCCAATCTGAAGGTCGGCGGTTCGAATCCCCGCAATGGGGTGAGCTCCCGTTGCTTGGTCCCTGCTCCTGCCAACCCAGCAGTTCGAAAGCACATCAAAGTGTAAGTAGATAAATAGGTACCGCTCCGGCGGGAAGGTAAACAGCGTTTCTGTGCACTGCTCTGGTTTGCCAGAAGCGGCTTAGTCATGCTGGCCACATGACCCGGAAGCTGTACGCTGGCTCCCTCGGCCAGTAAAGCAAGATGATCGCCGCAACTGCAGAGTCGGCCACGACTGGACCTAATGGTCAGGGGTCCCTTTACCTTTACCTTTATGGTTTACAACAGGGCTGGGAGATATCTTGTTTTCAACATCGTGAAATATCACCAGCCTAAAAATGTGATATACAAATAGATCACAATGTCTGAAATTAAGGATGGAGCTATGTAGAAACATTGGCTGGCTTCATGGTTTTCCCCGCATTGTGATTTTTGCCAGCGCCTGCTCTTGTGATACGCTGCTGCCCTATATGAAGCAAGGGAGAGCTGAGCTGGCAGAATTAACAGGGGCTGAAGGAATTGAGAGAAGCCTTGACTGGCTTCGCGGTTTCCCCCACATTGCGATTTTTGCACAGCCCACACAGACACACACCATGATTCGTGTGATATATTGCCAGGTCAAAAACTATGAAACCGAGATCACAATATCAAACTGGTTTTGGACAGTATATCAAATATCGATATATCACCAAGAAATAAAATATATCACCAAGAAATAAAATTGTTGCTGCTGCTACTACTACATGGGGTAGTAACTTCCATTTAATTCAAGGGAACTTGAATTTCAGAGGAAAGTGGCCTAGGGTGAAGTTGCCACACAAACATCTCTCTGATATATGCTAGTTGTCTCTGTGTCTCTCCCCTTCCTGGCTGATGCATGCACTATTATTGGTGAAGAGGCTTCAGGAGTGCAATACTCTATAAAGTTAAAAGCCACAAAACTAAATTGGTTAATTTGCTTGAGAACGGACGGTAGGAAGGCTGGAAGGGCTACTGAAAAGAAAATATGATTAGGACATCACTCAGTTTAAACTCCCACATTTATCTTAATAATAAAAGTATGAACCCACATTAAAAAGAAAAACCACACATGCTGGTTTCCTGCTTGGCAGGGGGTTGGACTCGATGGCCCTTGTGGTCTCTTCCAACTCTATGATTCTATGATTCTATGATTCTATTCTAGTCACACAGCAAATGAATTTATGTAACGGAGTGAACACTTCCACTTCCAGGTGCGCTTATCACAATAAATACCTAGATTTCTGTAAATACAATTTCCCACCGATGTGCACATTATTTCCAGTAACACACACCACTGAGAAACAACTCTGGTGCCTTTAAATTAATGGGACTTAATTCAAAGGACTGCGCTGAGGATCAGAGTATTACACAAGCGAGAAGATACGTCTCGCGAACTTACAAAGATCAGGTCCTCATTCCGGATTTTGTGGAAGACCATCTGGTTAACGTTATTATGCCTCTGCAAGGTGGGCGATGAGGGCAGGTCAGAAATTCCATTGCTCCTGAAGACAAGAAGGTTGGACTTATCTGTAAGGAGAAGGTTAACAGAGTCCTAGTTCACAAACAGACAGACTTAATTTCATTTTATTTATTATACAGTGGTACCTCGGGTTACATACGCTTCAGGTTACAGACTCCGCTAACCCTGAAATAGTGCTTCAGGTTAAGAACTTTGCTTCAGGATGAGAACAGAAATTGTGCTCCGGCGGCGTGGCGGCAGCAGGAGGCCCCATTAGCTAAAGTGATGCTTCAGGTTAAGAACAGTTTCAGGTTAAGAACTGACCTCCAGAACGAATTAAGTACTTAACCCGAGGTACCACTGTATTTATATTCCACCTCATCCTCCTGGGAGCTCATGGTTTTCTCCTCCCCATTTCTGACCTCAAAATATCCCTGTGATGCAGGTTAGGCTGAGAGACAGTGATTGGCCAAAGGTCCCCAGGTGAGCTTGATGGCTGAGTGAGGATTTGAACCCTGGTTTCTAAGTCAACACTCTCCTACCACCACCACCGTGGGCCACAAATCCCTGTTGCTTTTATTACTCATGCCACGTTTTGGAGCTTGAGTGTGTATTGGTTATTGCGTCAAGCAGATTCCATATTGTATATGACACTGTCCGTCATAGAAATATATAATATACTGAATGCTACCTATAATCCACATAGATAAAATTGATTAATCAAGCCACTCTATTAAACTGAGAACCTGCTTTCGAAAAGTCTGACTCCAGTTCTCTGACTTTATTGCTTTCATTGCAGAGTTTTTCTCATTTCAAACCCTCCCCACCCCCCGGTGCAATGTATTTTTTTTGCAAGTCGCTCTGGTCAGATTTTATTACAGAAAAGCAAGGTCTAAAACAAAAAAAAACATTAACACCACCGCTTAAGGGAGTTGTGAATCAGTTACCTTTTGGCTTTGGAGGGCAACATCTGGTAAACTGAAAAATTATACTGTCCGACCGGACAGTTTCTGTCCGATAACAGTTCAAGAGATCCATGAGGTTTGTAAAACTTCTTCTAGTTCCAGTGAGATTATATTCGCCATTCTCATTTTTTGTGATCAAGCAATGCTTATAGTCCGTGGTACTGTCCCGCTGAAGATTAAGAAATGGTAAGAAAGATGTTGTTTTGAAACAGCTCTTTTGTTTATAATTGAATTTAAATTAGGAATCATACCTTTGTAGACAAAATGGCGCCATCCATGCATGAGAGGGAGGTACCAGCATAGTAGGCTCAGAGAAACCCCCAAAACTTATAGAACAATAATAAAAACTTCAGTGACACATCCAGTGGATTCATGTGGGAATTTATTCTGCATTCCTGATGTTCACCTAACTATTAATTTCTGCATTATATTCGAGCCTTTACCTGACAAAAAAGCCACTTCCAGAAATATAGCAGATTATAGCACAAGTTTAGCGCTAATTTCTGTATTATTTACGAATGGTTTTTTTTCTCTCTGGAAGCAAACAAAACAGAAACGAGTACTAAATTTGAGCTACATTTCCAGAAGGGGCCTTTACATTGTGTGGAAACTCAAATATAACACGGAATTTAACAGAATCAGAAATCAAAAAAATCTGATTATCCTGGAAGATGACATGGTTTGCTGGCACTGTGAACAGAAGCGTGTTTCATTGCATGTTCCACCTGTATCTGTCAATATTTTACCATCACACACTGCATGGCATTTGATGAACAGCAGAAAACCTGTCCTTTAATCTTGCTTTAAGCACTCTGCTAACATGACATTGATGGTTAAAGCAAGGATATAAAACCCCAACCCCAGATGCTTTTATGAGACTTTTGAGGCCTTGAAGAGTCTGCTAAGGTTCCCTAATATAGTCTGGCAAATTTGCTCTTTTCTCTTTTTTTAACTAATTTTAAACTAAAGAAGCTGATCATCTTCCAAGGAATAATTAGGAATAGCATTTTGAATACAGTACTTTCATTTGTATTTAAAACTAACTATGTTATATTAAGCAACTGCACAGATATAAGTAAATAAATCTTTTTTTTAAGAGAAGCTAGTGAGAGTATGTAGAAAGCCCATACTCATATGAAAATAGCATCAATCTCTTGTTATGAAGGGACAGGATACCCAAATCCTGTCTGAAATCAACCCAGGCTTCAATAATCACCCCAGGCCTCAAAACTGTCCAAAACTCCTTTTGTCTTCTAAAAATCCAAAACAGCTTTTCTCTGTTTGTCTCTGCTTTTCTCACAAGATGCTGGTACATAGGCAAAATGTTACTTTTAAAGGCTAATGAATAGGCTCTGTCATTGCCAAGAATATTCAGGCCTGAGAAACGAATCTTATCTCATTCTAGTTGCAACACATCTGAACAAGCTGAACGCAAGGCTTCACACACACACACACACACACACACACACACACACACACACCCTCCTTTCCTGGGAAGAGTCCAATAGTCCCAAGACAGCTTTCTGTTCATGCTCAGAGGAACTCATGGGGCAGGACTCTTCAAGAAGGAGGAGAAAGGAGGAGGGAACTGGAATGGGTATATATGCTTGTGCACATGACTGTGAACTCGTGCATGCTTTTTGTGAATTATCACACTTGCTCCTTCTACCAGTTCATGAATGGTAGAAATAAAAGCCTTTTCTCTGAAACTATTCCTTGAGTGTCTGTTGACTCCCACTTCCCTTTCCTGGACGCAATATTTTTCCCACCCGAGGGCAAAGTCTCATAAGGCTACAGTTACTTGTAGCACAAATGATGCCTGGTTACCTACAGATTGTCCAGATATGCTAATATTAATACAGGTTTATTTTTAAGTCACAAATAGAAGATATGGCTAAATTCTAACAGTTAAATTACCATTACTCGGTGCCTGAATGAACATGTCAGAAGAAAAGGAAAGTTTTATTTCTTCACTTTTTCCTGATCTTTGCAGACTGTTGTGGGTATGTGCACTGTTCACAAAGCACAGAGATTACTGAGAACTAGAGGTGGCTGAGCTTTTAAAAAATTATTCAAAAGCACAGTGGTTTAACAGGTAACACTTATAATCAAAGTTACTCTGAATCCTCTCTTGTTCACAGCCAAAGTAACAGCCTATTCTGCTCCTATTTACTAACCTGAACTGCAAAGGTAAGAAAGTATTTCCTGAACTCCTTTGGACTGCAACGAAGAACGTAATAGCCCGTCTGATTGCCAGCTTTCTTCAGTTTATTGATTGCGAAGTCCATGCTATTTTGGAAAAACAAGAGAGAGGGAGCACAAGTGTTAAGAGCAAGCTTTTAAAAACTAGCAACCTTTGAGCTATGCAGAACATCTAGAGATTATCATATTTCTATCCCCGGTAAAAGTCTGTGACCATCCACTTACAGCTGCCTGCAGGTTACAACATCTGGGCACTTATGGCAAACTCCTTTGGCAGCGCGAAAGGGAAACGAACTTACTACGAATTTCTAAATTGATGCTAGAGAACAGTCTCCCCTCTGAGTAAGGGAGGCAGAACCAAATCCCCGTTTCACTAGCTGGAAGGGGTTCATTCGGTGTCTCATTTGAAACCTGGCAGAACAGAAGAGGCCAAACCACTAACAATACTAACAGATTGTTGAAATCATTATGGCAGCAGTTCAAATGCAAGGGAAAAAATCTGGCAAGAAAATGGGGAGGGCATAAGTATCTCTAGGATCTATTAAGTGTGGTCAGTGCCAAACTTGGATTTTATTTATTTATTTCCCACCCTTTCCCCCTGACAAGGACTCAAGACAGCTAGTAGATGAAACAGGAAATAAAATAAAATAGAAACAAATAAAAGCAATAATATCATTTTTATACACAAGAGGCAGCACATGCAGCTGCAAATAGGTAAGTAAAAATGCATTTGTTTTAGACCCCTAAGTAGTAGCAGTTGGCCAGGGCATCGCCCCATTCACCTCTACATAGCTACATCCTTATTTCATACTGGTATATCACAATGTTTAGCTGGTGATATATCACAGTGTTGAAAACCAGACATCCCTCAGCCCCACTGACAGCAAAAGCTGAAAATGACCCTATAACACAATACTGCCTTTCCTATGGAAAGCACGATGCCTCTCCTCATGTAACCTCCTTAAACTTTATTTAGAAAACTTATGTCTCATTTGATATCTTCAGGAAGTTCTCAGAGTGGCTCACCAAAAGATTCTCACACTCAGAATCTCGTAATATAGTATAGGGTCCTCATCCTTATTCCTGCCTAGTGACATCTAGAAAATGTGGTTCCTTGAAAGCAGTTTCTTGCTTGGGGTGGCTGAAGGGTTACTGGGTTAATGCCTACTTTTGCACAGGAGAATGTCGTGACTGTTTTTAGGTCTATCCTCTTCCTTCTGACACCTCCCTAAGTTTCTGTCCAGCTAAGAGACAAAGATCTGAGGAGGAGGTGTCAAACAAGGGAGGAGAAATGTGGCTTGGAGTCCAGCAACAAAAGCCCGAAAGATGTTAGGATTTTGGCATGTCCTTGGAAGAGGCCTGGCACGTGAAAAAGAGTCACCCTGGTTGTTATTGTTTTGTTTCTGCAGAAGAAGAATGAGAAAGGATTGGGTGGAAACTGTTATGTACTGAAGTTCTCACCCTGGGCCAGCAGGGGGATACTGTACATAGTTCAGGTCCACATATGCAAATAAGGGATCGAAAGTGACGTTCAGTGATTGGATAGTTACAGAAAGTTGTTACAGTTACATTGTACTGGAGCTCTATATAAGCAGGCTGGCTGAACCCTTCAGTTCAGTTCTGTTCTGACCTATGAATAAACAAGAGCTGTTCGCTGTGTCGTCTGATATGTTCACCCACAGCTTAACAGAAACTGAACAGAGGAAGACAGTAAAGGTAAAAAAATGCTGGAGTTGGAAAGTTGCACAGACAAAGACACGTGTTCTGCCCTGGACGAGGCAAGGCAAGGAAATTAGAGAGAAGTCACCAGGAATGGAAAGGACCTCAGAATGTGGTCTCATGGTTCCTTGCTACTCTTGGACAGAAGCAGGGATGAAGTCAGTAAATGGATACCTCCTTGAGCCCAAGGAGAGAGTAGGAATTAACCCGTGTCAAAAGAGACTTACGAGACTGTGCTTGTGCTCTGGAGGTGTATGAAGGGAGGTGAGCAATCCAGTTACCCACTTGGGGAACTCCTTTTCTCTGTCTCTCCTACAAAGGAGTGGGCGAGCCAGCAGCTCATGCTCAAAGCACCTTTGTCACCAAGCCCAGGTGGAAAGGAGGAACTGTAGGCTCCTCCTTCCAGCTGTAGAAGAGGAAGTGCAGTTTGTTTGGGACAAAGTAAACCACAGAGCCTAGGACTTGCCGATCAGAAGGTCAGCGGTTTGAATCCCCACAGCGGGGTGAGCTCCCGTTGCTCAGTCCTTGCTCCTGCCAACTTAGCAGTTCGAAAGCACGTCAAAGTGCAAGTAGATCAATAGGTACCACTCTGGCAGGAAGGTAAACGGTGTTTCTGTGCGCTGCTCTGGTTCGCCAAAAGCGGCTTAAGTCATGCTGGCCACATGACCCAGAAGCTGTACGCCGGCTCCCTTGGCCAATAAAGCGAGATGAGTGCCGCAACCCTAGAGTCGGCCACGAATGGACCTAATGGTCAGGGGTCCCTTTATCTTTACCCAAGAGCAATCTTCAGATGCTTCCTATAGCTGTATTTCTTCCCAAACCGGGGTGGAGAATAATAATAATAAAAAAAGAATGGAAAGGACAGAAAGTAGAGCTCAAAAGAGCTCAAAAAAGACAGTCTGCAACTCTTGCCCAACCTGGAGGTGGGGACAATCCTTTGCCTTCCACTAGCAAGGAGGTGTTTTCTACCCCTCTGGTTAACAGGCTGAGAAATCCCTATGACAGACTTTTAACTGAAGCGCACAGAGACACTTAGCTCTTCAGAACCAGGCAATACTACACTACAGTACAAAAACAACCCTCACAGCCGGAAATATTTCTTTTTCCTCAAGCCTACAGAAAAGTTCACAAGAAGGGAACACTTAGCCCAAAAGCAATTTCCTTTGCTAGCAATGTTCTGTGCTCAATTCCAGATATTGATATCTGAATTGCCTTTTCTTCCTCCACAATTTCAAATTCTATTTCTGCCAGATCCTGCAGTGAACCTATTAAGAAGTTCTCTGTCTATGACCGCATATACCATCACCATGGTTATGGCTGGGAGACCTTAAAACTCACTGTTCTCTATTCACTGCATGACACATTCGTAACTGAACTGAGAATGAAAGAAAAAACATCTTAAAACTTTGCATTAAGTGTTGTGGCTGAATAAACATGAATTCATTACAAAAGGAAACGCTGAGAGACCTTCCCACATGTTTTTATCAAGGTTTCACAGTATTTCCAGGGGGAGAGAGAGAGAGATAGGGAAAATATATTATTGTGTATTTTAAAAAACTCAATGGCAGGTGCATTTTTTAAAGTGTTCCTGGATGAAGGTGTATACATCCAGCCACTTCCTGCTGTGCCAAAATGAGCACCACGAGCCAAATAAAGCACGTATGCAGCTGCACATCTGTACATACCTAAAAGATTTGGCATTAATTATCCTTGATGAACTAGGCAATTGCCTCCCAAGCAAAGTGGAGTTTCTTTCAGGGTTAAAGGGAAAAAAACCTTTTCAACATCTTATAAAACATGCCACTTACGAAATTGGCCCATGACAGTTGCTCTGAATATTCTCAATGATGGAAGGGGGTGCTACTTCTTTACAGAGGAAATGATGGGCATCTGCGGTTAATCTGTAATATCCATCAATCAATGCCACGAAAGAAAGAGCCTCTCTTAGTGAATGAAATTCAGCTTCCTGCAAAGGCAAGGGAGAAAGATAGTAAGATATTTATTATTTTTCTGGTAACACTAATCGCATGAATATGTTTCTGATGGTTGATCATTTTGTTGCGTTACCCACAAACGCTGAAATGAATAATCCATTCATTTCCATGACAAGGATTATGAACGCTTTGGTCAATGCATTAAGCCATGGGTAGGTAAACTAAGGCCTGGAGGCCGGATTCGGACCAATCGCCTTCTAAATCCGGCCCGCAGATGGTCCGGGAATCAGTATGTTTTTACATGAGTAGAATGTGTGCTTTTATTTAAAATGCATCTCTGGGTTATTTGTGGGGCATAGGAATTCATTCATTTTTTTTCTTTCAAAATATAATCTGGCCCTCCACAAGCTCTATCGCGCCGTGTGTGTGTGCAGAAGCAGAGCTCTAGTTACGGGGTGCGAATGGCACCCCAGAATGGATCGAGTTTGTAACTAGAGGTACCACTGTATATCATTAGACTATTGTATTTTAATATTCTGTTGGAAGCCACCCACAGTGGCTGGGGAAATCCAGCCAGATGGGCGGGGTATAATTACTAAGTTGTTGTTTTTGTTGTTGTTACAGTATTATATTGCCCAGATATTGCCCAGCCCTACAACCTAATGGGGATTAAAAAGCAAACAAAAACCACACACATTGGATTTTTAGTAAGGTTTGTCTAACAAAGAATGGGGGGGGATGTCTTCCACCCATTTTTCAAAATTGTGTACCGTATTTATCGCCCTATAAGACACACTTTTCCCCCTCCAAAAATGAAGGGGAAATGTGTGTGCGTCCTATGGGGCGAATGCAGGCTTTCGCTGAAGCCTGGAGAGCAAGGGGGGTCAGTGCGCACCGACCCCTCTCGCTCCCCAGGCTTCAGGAAGCTATCCGCTAGCTGTGGGAGACCCAGCTCTCCCACGGCTAGCGGAGACCTTGCTGGCACCCAGAAACTTGGGGCGCGCTGAGCTCCGCACGCCCCAAGCTTCGGGATTAGTGCAGCGCACCTGGGGGAAAAATAATTCCCCTCCCCTTTACTCCCCCCCAAAAAAAACTAGGTGCGTCCTATGGGCCGGTGCGTCCTATGGGGCGAAAAATACGGTGAATGTGCCATCGTGTGGGGAAAGACAGACAACTATGGGTCTCAGGCTAGATAGAACTGAAGAGGACTCCACTACCTCCTTATGTGCAGGTATTTCAGGAGAATGTTTCTAAGCCACATGCTCTGCCACAGCCCTTTACCATGGGCAGAAAACAGGGACTGTGCTAAGCAGAGATACCATGCTCAAATATATGTACGATCCCCATGTGGAATCACTGCCTTCTTTGTGCCGGGAAGGAGACTGGATTGAGCATGTGAATTTGAGATGCACTCCCAATCTCAGCAGAGGGAGAAGGAGCATCTGAGCAGGCTATGATTTGTTGCACATGTGTGTATTTACATCGTTCTTCCGTGGTTAATGACTACAGCTAGGAATCTCAAAATGCACGAGGAAAGGAAAGGCTTATGGTGTGGCCGCCTCAAAATGGAAGAGGAGGGTTCTTGTTTTTAAGAACACAAAGATTGCTTTGGCTACATTCTGCGAAAGTCACAGTCTAACTTACTTGCCTAATTGCCCGACACTGCTGATATGCAAACAAGGCAGGGCATCAAAATCCAATTTGTTTAGATGCACAGAAATGTAAGGTAATCAAAAGAGAAAGCCACTCTTACCAAATTCTTGCTGTCTTGCTTGTGAATGGTTACAATTCTATTCTCACCAGAACCTTCCTGGCTTGCTTGCTTAATACTGACATCGATAATGTCGGGGAAATCGCAATAGGTCTGTATTTCCTGCGAAAAGATGTTGCTTTATTAGGAAACTGGGTATTTGTGAGTGTTTTAGTCAACCTTCTAGCCATCAACTGAAACAGAGCAATTGTAACATTATTCTCAATAGCATGATTCTGAGGTAATAAGAAACATCCTTTCCTGCCAGAAAAGCAAGTTTGAGCCTGGTGTTCGCACATTACTTCTCTACTCCCCTTTCACAACATTTATCAATGGCAGCTAAATTCTTGGTTTTTACATCTTTACCACAAGCTGCAAGCCTCTGAATCAGGCAGACCTTCAAGGGAAGAGTTTCCCAAGGGGAAAATCCCTCTCTATGGACTAATGTTCAGAATAAACTGATGAAAGGCTAACCTGCACATATTGCAGAGAAACAAGAGCAGGATCGGGGTCTTATTTCTAAGAAGGCTAGCATCTGTGTGCACAGACAGCATTACTCAAGTTGCTTATCTCTGTTTAGATAAGAATCGTCATACGCTTTAAGTGATGCTGCCACCACTAACAGATGAAATTTAAATTACAGAGAAATTGAAATAGCAATGTTCAAGCAGCAAAATCCAAAATACTCAAGAGAAAATCCCCCCTTTGCTTAACCCAACCTACAGTCTATAAAGTACCTAGAAAGGAAATATTTTATCAATTGAGTTAATTGTGTATCCCCGTGCATTAAAAAAAATAATGAACTGTCAATGTATTATCCTCCTAGAACACCACTGGAGAACAGAAAATGGTAATCTTTACTTCTCAGGCACATCTACTGCTAATCCAATTTATTTCCATGACAGTAAGGGATGCGGGTGGCGCTGTGGGTTAAACCACAGAGCCTAGTACAGTGGTGCCTCGCAAGACGAAAAGAATCCGTTCTGTGATTCTCTTCGTCTAGCGGTTTTTTTGTCTTGCGAAGCAAGCCCATTGACGGATTAGCGGATTAGCGCTATTAGCGGCTTATCTGCTGATCGGATCAGCTGATAAGCGGCTTAGCGGCTTAGAAAAGGGGGGGGAACCAGCAGGAACTCGCAAGACATTGTCGTCTTGCAAAGCAAGCCCATAGGAAATTCATTTTGCGAAGCACCTCCAAAACGGAAAACTCTTTCGTCTAGCGAGTTTTCCGTCTTGCGAGGCATTCGTCTTGCAGGGCACCACTGTACTTGCCGATCAGAAGGTCGGCGGTTCGAATCCCTGCGACGGGGTGAGCTCCCGTTGTTTGGTCCCTGCTCCTGCCAACCTAGCAGTTCAAAAGCACGTCAAAGTGCAAGTAGATAAATAGGCGGGAAGGTAAACGGCATTTCCGTGCGCTGCTCTGGTTCACCAGAAGCGGCTTAGTCATGCTGGCCACATGACCTGGAAGCTGTAAGCCGGCTCCCTTGGCCAATAAAGCGAGATGAGCGCCGCAACCCCAGAGTCAGCCACGACTGGACCTAATGGTCAGGGGTCCCTTTACCTTTACCTTTAAGGCTAGTAATCTTAAAAGACTTGGGTGAAATCCCATTCAATGCTAGGCACAAATAAAAACCAACAGGAACTAGAGTCTGCATTGATACTAAGGATTGGGACCCTGCATTGCCCAAGCCACAGAACAGAACTGGGTGTGCACTAAAAACCCACAGAACCTTAAACCAGCCTCCCACTCCTCCCTCACCATTTAAATTCTGCGAACCTTTTCCTGCCAAGTACTTGCCACAATACTTTCAACTGACTGTACATTGCTAATTTCTACTTGGCCAGTAAGAATTCTATTGATGGAACCAAATCATTCTGCTTCCAGTGGTATTCTCGAGGCTTTCATAGTAAACAAAATACAGAAGTACAGTCGTACCTTGGAAGTCAAACGGAATCCGTTCCGGAAGTCCGTTCGACTTCCAAAACATTCGGAAACCAAAGCACGCCTTCTGATTGGCTGCCCCGCCAGACAATTGGCTTCCAAAAATAGTTCGCAAACTGCAACAGTTACTTCCAGGTTTGCGGCATTCGGGAGCCAAAACGTTCGGGAACTAGGCTGTTTGAAAACCAAGGTATGACTGTATATTATATGAGATTACCTGTTCTGCCAATGTCTCACTACCCTTATGCTTCCCTCTTGAGCATTGAATTCCACCATTTCCGGATATAACAATGGTTGCAAAACTTTCTTCACCCGAAGGCTCTCTGCCGGGTTCCTTCACTTCAAACACTTCTGAATAAAAGGCAGACTGGAGGGTCTCCAAATTTATGAGATATTTCAGTTTCAAGTTTCTGGCTGTTGCTTTGCACTGGCCAAACTGCTGGATGAATCTGCGGAATCTGTACCTTATCCTCTTTCGTGTCAGAATGTGATAATCCTGGATTTTTTCCCTGATGCACTTTGGCAAAAACATCTTGTAGCTGTGAACACAAAGACAACCAAGTGTGTGGCAAAATATTGATGAGCAGCTCAAAGGGGGCTGGTGGTATTCTTCTACAGAAGATGCAAGAGCAACTATCAGGTAAGTCCTAATTCCTAAAATCTTTTTACTTATGAGCAAGTGGGACAGAAAACTGGGAGGCGAATTCCGCTGGCGATGTCAGGGTTTGCATCCTCAAACTTTCTCTCTGCAACGACCAGAACTAGGAACCACCAGGCTGTACAAAAGAGGAATGTCACATCTGGTGAAATGGAACAGGCCGCAACTTGCTCAGATCTGCAAATGCCTTATCCAAGTTCAAACTCTTGCTTTGCTGTGAAGTTGACTGGATCACCTTGGGCCAGGCACTTATCTCTCAGGCTAATCTTAAAATGGGGAGAGTCATGAACTGGAAACAAGTTCTTTGGAAAAAGGGGTAAGGCAACAGGCAATAAAAATAATAATGGTTTGGATCCTTATTTCCATTTCGTGCTTTCCTGCCTCCACCCCCCCTTTTACTCCTCCCTTCCCCATTTGCACAGCTGCAGAAGACGACGTCGCAAAGAGAGTTACCTCACAGAATTGTAGATGCCTAGTGGAGTTTGGTCCTTTTCTTTGGCCATCCTCATCATATCAAGAACAGCCATGCCAAGACATTCTTCTTGTGTTTCATGAGTGACAGGCATCTTCACCCACCCATGGACAAAGTCTTCCCGCCACTGGAGGCAAAAAAACGAAGGCACAGAAATTCTGATGAATTTGGCCTACTGCTCTTTTCATTTATTTTCATCGCAGCTTGAGTTGTCTTCTATTGAATCAACTCAGAACTTAATTTGAAGAAAGAAATCAGCTCAGATCTCAAAGGGGAAACAACACCTTGGTGCTGCTCTCAAGGCTGTCGTATTTTTATTTCACAGGATAATTGCATATAATTATTATTATTCCTGTGAAAATATCCATATTTGGATGAAGACATTCATTTCCAGCAGTAAATACGCGGAGAAGAGCCAAATACATCCATACCCAAATAATACGTTGTCAAAATTTTACCTGAGCAAACAAGTAAGACATGACAATGTCATCAAGGACAGGACTCTCTGCACCTCGGGAAACTCCGTACCGAAATGCTCGTACATTGCTGTTACAATACCAGTGAGGGAAATAAAACCTGTGAAGAAACAAAGACACGTATCAGTGCTTTTGCAGCCAAGACCACACATGTTACAAACATGTTTTTAATGAAATTCAGGCTTGCTTAAAGGGCAAGGGCTTTGAATACTTTCACACAAGTTCAGATTGCCACTAAATTATTCCAGCTTGAAATGAGCCATCTCCACTGGAGTTGGTATTTAGCCAGCAAATAACCAAACATCAAAACTCACAGCCAATTTACTGGTCAAATACCACCACTCATTCCCCCCCCCCCCGCCTCTTATGTTTCTATCTCAACTTTCTTCCATCGTGAAACCCAGAGTGATGTACAACTGCCCATTGAGACACTGACCAGACCCAGAACTACTTAGCCTCAGCAAAGCAGTGGCCTTTAGATAGTAGTGAATGGGGCATGAGGGTGGCACTGCTTCCCTGGCTTCCTTCAAGCCAAGTTGCTCCTGAATACCAGGATGGAGAGTGGGAGAGACAAGGCAGCAGTGGTGCAAACGCATTGGCAGAGGCAATCTGGTGCTCCCGCTGGCGTATTTGCACCACACTGAGTTCTCTGCTTCTTTTTTTTTTTAATAAATATTTTATTAGATTTTAACAATAAGAAAATTCAAAGACAAAATAGAAAAACAATAAGAAGTACAAAATTACAAAATACAAACATTATACACAAAAATAAAAAAGGAAAACACATATTCAAAAAGACAAAGAAAAACACAAAAAAATCCATTTTTCTTCCCCTCTTTAGTTAACTTATTTTCCTGACTTCCTCACATCTCCTGTTCCTGTATCCCTTTTAAAAATTTAATTCAGCAAATTCATGTCCTATTAGTTTATCTATTATTTATCCAAATCATATATTTTAGTTTGTTGCTAGTACCCCTGCAGTTCATTTCAATAACCTCAACATTCAAAAATTTTACAATGTTTCTGCAAATAAATTTTAAATTTCATCCAGTCTTCCTCCACCAGCTCTTCTCCCTGGTCTCGGATTCTGCCAGTCATTTCCGCCTCACACTGAGTTCTCTGCTTCTTCCCTCTCCCTCTTTATTCTGGAATGCCTTAGATATACTATTGCGGTCTGACTCCGAAGGAGGGAGGTCACAAAAGGAGCACACCTCCCTGGCATTGTTTGCAACTGCCTCAGGGACTTACATTCATGCCTTAGAACTGCTACTAAATAATTTTGCTAATTTTTAAAGCCTTGTCTTCTAGAGTTTGCAAAGTACTATGTCAGATCACAGAGAGGCAAATACAGCTGGTTCTATGAAAGTCTGGATTCCTGGGCACTTGCGGCCTGCGCTACTGTGATGAGTAACATTTGGACCTGCTCATATGTCATAAGCCATGGCTTCCTGTTCGGGGATTCTTGTAGTTCCAACACAGAGCAGGGGAGCACAGGGGAGCACAGAAAGTAGGGCTGGTTTTCAACATTGTGATATATCAGTAGCTAAATATCTCAATCTATGGATATATCGTGATGCCTGAAATGTATCTCAGCTGCTTCTCAGCTGCTTCTTCCTCCCCACCTTAAGCAGCTGAGATACATCACCCAGCCCAACAGTTGAGTGAGCCCCCATACTACTCTCGCTCATGTGAGCCAGGGGGGGAGAGCAGCTTCTTCAAAGGCACACGCACGGAAGACAGAGCCCAAGAAGGTGCTCACCTGCCTGCCTCTACCTTCGCCCAAGAAGGTGCTCACCTGCCTGCCTCTACCTTCGCCCAATTGGCCGGGCTGCCTCTTTCCTCCCCGTCAGTCGTTCCAGGAGTGACCAACCAGGAGGAAGCGGCAGCCCACCTGCAGGGGGAAACTGGAGGCAGTCAGGAGGGTGGAGCCTGTGTACGTTGCAGGTGAGCATCTTCTCAGGATCCCGTCTACCTGCCTGCCTATGCCTTTGCTGTCTCAGGGCAATTTGAGCTGGCAATACATTGCGGATGTATCGAGTCTGAAACCGGTATCACGGTTTGAACGTCATACGCCGGTTTCAGACAATTTATCAAAATATATCTCAGCGATATCGCTTTAGCATACCCAGGAATCAAAAGTTTTGTGTCTCTTTTGTAGTAAATGTATACTTTCTTGTGCATTACGCAATCTCCATTTTAGGAAGCATGGCTTAGTTGGGAGAGGCGAAGCTCTTTCGAGACAATTGTCAGGCATGGTACATACGCTTCTGAACAAAGCCTGTATCTATGTATTTTATGGACTCTGGCAAGCTTCTCAAAACTCCTACCCTTGACATGATGACATAAAGGAACAGGCGGTTTGGCCTCCCCAGAAACATTATGGCAAAATGGTTTAAAAATCTCCTTTATGTTTGTGATGCAAGTCACACTGTGGTACATTGAACCTTAAGATGGGGACTACTCAATGGGAATTTTTCTAGACTACAGAAGTACACACACTGATCCGCAGATGTTTTACATTCTGGAAATATATGCAAAATGGTTATATGACTAGAGCAATGGGAATGCCTTGGTTGCTAGGACACAGTTGAAATGCAGCCATTGTTCAGACACAACTGCTTATTTAAACAAAATGCTGCAACCTCATACATGCATACCTGGAAGTAAACACCCACATCTACATGCTTAGAATTGTACAGTAATTGCAATACAATCCATTTATTTGAAGAAGAGAACATTCCACTGAAATTATTTCTTATAAATGGGCCCATCAAATAAATTAAATAGCTCTGGGTTTAAATAAAATAGATAATCAAGTTTACTTCAAGGAGGTCATCAAGGAGGACCAAAAGTGGTCATCAAGTGATTCTGTCAGCTTTCAGGGGTCTGCCCCTGCCTCCATGTGCATTTGCTATAACCTCCATAAAACAACACATGGAATAAAACTGACTGTAAAATGTATGGACAAAGAGTGTTATTCATATTATGAACCCCTCTGATGTTTAAATGGAAATAAAGAAAGTCGTAGGAAATTAATCAATTATTTCAACCTACATTATAGTCCTTTAGTTTAAGAAAAATCTAATTAAACAAAAACCATTTTGATTTAAACAAAAACAAGCTATGATATTAACCTTATCCGGTAGAGAACAGTGAGACTGATTGATCCCTCTACTTGGAAGGTGTGGTTTGGGGGATACCAACATCTGTCTGTCTGATTCATTAGTGCAAACATGTTATGGTACACCGGCAAGATACCTAAGGAAAAGAAAAGACAACGATGTTTTATTTGCAAGATCTTTTTCCTGTGTTGAAAAGGTGTTGCTAAGCAGTGTTGTACTTGTCACGCCTGCAAGGTTTTAATACTTTCTTTTGGATTTTAGGTATGAAGAGGTTGCCATGGGAAAGCTTATGAAAAGAAAACATTCAGATCACACTGAATTTGGTTCGGCTAAAGCAACAGATAACGCCAATACAATAAACAGTTATAACATTGCAGAAAGAGGGCTGAGACAGGCCTGTTCATCCCTTAATGTGGTACCCATTCCAAGACATGCTTCAGTAAACAGAACATCTGCTTCTGGAATACTTTTAACAGTTCCAACACCCAACTAGAACAATTCTTTATTTGCTTGTTTTTGTTTCTTTAAGGTATTTTTATACCACTATTCGGATGGATCTCACAGAGAGGTTTATAAAATGTTATTTATATCCTGTTTTTCTTTTTTCTTTTTTGATACAGTGGTGCCTCGCAAGACGAAATTAATCCGTTCTGCGAGTCTCTTTGTCTTGCGGTTTTTTCGTCTTGCGAAGCACGGCTATTAGCGGCTTAGTGGCTATTAACGGCTTAGCGGCTATTAACGGCTTAGCGGCTTTAAGAAAAAGGAAACAAACTCGCAAGAACTCGCAAGATGTTTCGTCTTGCGAAGCAAGCCCATAGGGAAATTCGTCTTGTGGAATGACTCAAAAAATGGAAAACTCTTTCATCTAGCGAGTTTTTCGTCTTGCGAGTTTTTCGTCTTGCGGGGCACCATTGTATTTTATCTATTTATTTATACTTTTCAAGTTTATACATTTCACTAGTTTTATACGTCTCACTAATTTTACATTCATTTTGACATTTCAAAACTTGACTTCCATCCCCCTCTTTCTGCAGTTCCTTAAATTTGTTTTTAATATCTTCTGCACATCCAAATTAACTTAATTTGCACATTTATTCATCTTCTTTAAATATATACATCCTGTTTTATATCCTGCTTTTTTATATCCTGTTTTTACCAGGGCAGGATCTTTACGAGAGGCATTAAAATAAGTTTTAAAAAACCACAGCAAACAATAGCAAGCGTTTCCCAAACTTGGGGGTCTCCAGCTGGTTTGTTTTTTTACTGCAACGCCCATCATCCCTGACCACTGGTCCTGATAGCTAGTGACGATGGGTGTTGTTGTCCAAAAACAGCTGGAGATCCAAGTTTGGAGAAACCCTGCATACAGCTCCATCAACATACAGCCCAGTTCAAAGTTTTCCTCACCTGGTTACATTCATGTGCATTGTGGAAAGGAGGTTGTGAGTGCACATGGGAAGAGCAAAGTGTGAACTAGCCCCACGACAAAGCAAGACCACAAAATCAGGCAATGGTGCTCAGTGAAGAGAAAGGTTGCTTTTAAGCACCAGTGCTCTGCGGACTGGCTCAGGCAACATGATGAGAGACAACAGCACTTTTGTGTAACTTCTGTCTCCTTGTGTTTTGAAAACTATGGCTCTAGATGGATTAATATATACAAGGTTTAAGACATGGCTAAGAAAAGATGCACAACAGAAGATGGGAGAACGTTACCGTGAGAACTCTGCTTGACCTTGTCTGGGGCAAGAGCAGCTCTTCTTAGGCTAAAAAGCCCCAAATTTCAACCAAAGCAAAGCAAAACATTCAACAGCTTCTGTTTGAATAGAACCAGTCTTCACATATTGCAGCAATCACTTGCTAAGCAAAAGGTGACTCATTTGTGAGTCACTTTGGACATCAATTTGGCAGAACAGCATTCAACCATAACTAGAGGGAGATGAAGCTTTAATGAAGCACCTCTCTCGGTGCCAACGGAATGGCAGAATGAGCCAACATTTGTTTGGACTGGTTTGGCAGCTGGTGGTTTCAAATATATGGAAAGTCCCAGCTTTAAAGCAACGTGAGATTGGTTAGCTTAACAGCTTTCCATTTGAAACAAAAAGCTTATTTGCCTTCTATAAAAACACCCGAGAACAATGGCCAAGGAACAATTCAGCCTAAAACAGCAATTCATATTTATTATTTGCAGGAATGTGTTGAAATTTCATGTTGTAATAAGCAAGCTGGACTCTTTACAAACCTGATGAAGAAATAATGATTCAGGATGAACATTTGATGTAATTTCCCGTCATTTCTACAAAGCAGTCCACAGCTATTTGTATAGAAGAGTGTAAAATACAGATATTTGGGGCTATGGATTATGTGGGAAAGGCTGGTGTCACACCGGGGATTTTCCATAACCAACACAAAAAGGTGCATTTATCCTTTCCTTATACACCCTTGTAGCACTTTCATGAACTCCAACCGTTCTGCAGTCATTTCAAAACGTAAGTAGATAATGAATAATCATAAAAACTAATGCACTTCAGAAAGGCTAAAAGCACCAGAATGGAAGGAAACTAATGAAATACTTTGAACCTCACTGTTTATCCCAGTCCCTACACTTCTGCCATGACATACGGGTGGCGCTGTGATCTAAACCACTGAGCCTCTTGGGCTTGCCGATTAGAAGGTTAGTGGTTCGATTCCCCGTGATGGGGTGAGCTCCTGTTGCTCTGTCCCAGCTTCTGCCAACCTAGCAGTTTGAAAGCATGCCAGTGCAAGTAGATAAATAGGTACTGCTGTGGTGGGAAAGTAAATGGCATTTCTGAGCGCTCTGGTTCCTGTCACGGTGTTTTGTTGCACCAGAAGCAGTTTAGTCATGTCAGCCACATGACCCAGAGAGCTGTCTGTGGACAAACGCCGACTCCCTCGGCTTGAAAGCAAGATGAGCGCCACAACCCCACAGTCACCTTTGACTGGACTTCACCATCCAGGGGTCCTTTACCTTTTTTTACCTTACTTTTTGGATATTGGGTAACAATCTAGTTTTCAACACTGTGATATATCAGCAGCTAAATGCTGCCATGTACTGATATATGGACCATAAAGAAGGCTGAAGGCTGATAGCCAAAGAATTGATGCTTTTGAATTATGGTGCTGGAGGAGACTCTTGAGAGTCCCATGGACTGCAAGAAGATCAAACATATCCATTCTGAAGGAAATCAGCCCCGAGTGCTCACTGGAAGGACAGATCCTGAAGCTGAGGCTCCAAGACTTTGGTCACCTCATGAGAAGAGAAGACTCCCTGGAAAAGACCCTGATGTTGGGAAAGATGGAGGGCACAAGGAGAAGGGGACGACAGAGGACGAGATGGTTGGACAGTGTTCTCGAAGCTACCAGCATGAGTTTGACCAAACTGTGGGAGGCAGTGGAAGACAGGAGTGCCTGACGTGCTCTGGTCCATGGGGTCAAGAAGAATCAGACACGACTAAACAACAACACCAACTGATATATCACAATGTCTGAAATTGCCCAGCCGTACCCCATACAGCTCCTGCATGCCGGGTTGTTTGGTCTGGGGACTTGCACAGGTCAACAAGCCCCCATACCATTCTGGCTCCCATGAGCAGCAGCTATATGGGGACAGGGGTAGGCAGCCTCCTGCTGGCCCCTGAGCCTGCTGGCCCCTCAGAGAAGCAGTTTAAACAAGCTGGCCCCCACTTCAGTTTGCAGGAGGTGGACGGGGCTTGATCAGCTGAGAAACGAGTTTCCGTAAAGCGCCCACCTCACAGCTGATCAAGGCAACGTGAGCTGGCCCTACATCTTGGCTTCCCGGCCACCAGCTGTGGGCCAGCTCAAAAAGTTTGAAACCGGTATTGCAGCTTGAACATCATACCAGTTTCAGACAATTAATCGAAATATCGCCCAGCTCTACTCTGCAGTGCCTCCTAAAACAACCCAGCTACCGTTAAAGCGCTACCGTTATGCATTCTGGAAGGGCATTGGTCATTAAACTGCATCATCATCTGCTAAATACTCTACCTAATCTTGATTAAAACTAGTTTTCCTTGCATAAGAAGGTGAGCGATAGGGAGCACGGCAATCTTACTTTGCAGAGATTTCAAGAGGAACTAAATGTGTCTGTAACTTGAGCTTTCTGTGAACAAGAACAAAAACCACCTTTTTTTAAAAAAAAAGAGCACGGGGTTAGGTGATTTACCATTTTGGAAGCAGGTGTTAACCCAGGTAGAAAGGCTAGCGATAGAAAAGCAAGATTTTCCAGCTCTGGCAATTACTGTGGAAAACTGTAAGTGAAACTTTCTGGCTGTGGGAAAAGATGGCAAGAATGCTAGAGGTCACAGACACATCTTAATCCCCTGTCTGACTCGGCTGTCATCCCAGATGGATAATCTTAGCACCAGAATGCATTTCTGCTCTGCGGACTGATAGTCAAATCTAAACCCTTCTGCAAAAGTGCAGTACAGATTTTGAGCTGGTTGTTTACATACACACACATTGCATACTGTTGAAAACTGGGTGTTATTAGTATTGCAAGCATTTTTAAAAATAATCGTTTTTATTAAATCTTCCAAATTATTACGTAACTCCAATCATGTGTATGGTTTTTTTGGTTGCACATTTTCTTCTTGACTTCCTGTCCCTCCTTTCCCTGATGTTTTCCCCTCTTAGTAGCTGCATTAAAACACATCTACAGTTGTACCTTGGTTTCCGTTTGGGAAATTCATTCGACTTCTGAAAATGTTCGAAAACCAAGACACAGCTTCCAATTGGCTGCAGGAGTTTCCTGCACTCAATCAGAAGCTGTGGAAGCCTCGTCGGATGTTCGGCTTCCAAAAAATGTTCGCAAACCGGAACACTCACTTCCAGGTTTGCGGCGTTCGGGAGCCAAAACTCTCGAGTCACAAGGCATTCGAGAACCAAGGTACGACTGTATATATTTATTTCCTAAGCTTCCAAAGTCCATTCTTTACATTCTTCTGTTGCTCCTATCTTAAATCCTGCCCATGATTTCAAATAAGAATGATAGTTCGATAGGATATAAGATTGATAGTTTGATAGACATTTCAACCATTTTGTAGCAAGGCTTCTGTGCCACTGCATGACAAGTAGAAAGGAACTGAGTGTGGCTTTCCTCACTAGGAAGGAAAATACTGAATTTACAGTTCCATCCATAAATACTTCTTTCCAATATTGCTGTCATTTCACAGGCTGGGTTGTTACTTACAGTAGCTTAACAAGTTCTAAATAAATTTCAGTACAGTGGTGATGCTGCTCTTGTCACAGAGCCAAAACATAGGGGAAGATAGATTGATCATATTTATTATTACACTGATGAAGGATTTCCAGGCTTTCCAGAGAGACTACTAGGGCTGGGTAATATACCAATATATTCTCCAAAACCAGTTTGAATAATAATAATAATTTTATTATTTATACCCCGCCCATCTGGATGGGTTTCTCCAGCCACTCTTGAAGTCCATATTGCAATAACGGCTTCATAATTTCTGGCCTGCCAATATATCGTGAATCATGGTGTGTGTGTGTCCTACGTAAAAATCACAATGTGAGAAAAAACTGTGAAGCCAGCCAAGGCTTCCTGATTCCTGCAGCCCCTGTTAATTCTCCCAGCTCAGTTCTCCCCTGCCTCTTGCAAAGGGCAGCGAATCACCAGAGCAGGCACTGGCAAAAATCACAATGGGGGAAAAACCGTGAAACCAGCTAACGCTTCCACATAAAGGTAAAGGGACCCCTGACAATTAGGTCCAGTTGTGGCCGACTCTGGGGTTGCGGCGCTCATCTCGCTTTACTGGCCGAGGGAGCCGGCGTACAGCTTCCGGGTCATGTGGCCAGCATGACTAAGCCGCTTCTGGCGAACCAGAGCAGTGCACGGAAACACCGTTTACCTTCCCACCGGAGCGGTACCTATTTATCTACTTGCACTTTGACGTGCTTTTGAACTGCTAGATGGGCAGGAGCAGGGATGGAGCAACGGGAGCTCACCCCATCGTGGGGATTCGAACCGCCAACCTTCTGATCAGCAAGTCCTAGGCTCTGTGGTTTAGCTCCATCCTTATTTCAGACATTGTGATCTATTGGTATATTGCAATGTTTAGCTGGTGGTATATCATGATGCTGAAAACCAAATATCGTCAAGCCCCACGTGTTCACCTCTTCCATCCATATTTCAGACATCATGAGATATTGATATATATTGCAATGTTTAGCTGGCAATACATAGCGATGTTGAAAACCAAATATCGCCCAGCCCTAGAGACTGCTGCTTATTGGGCCTCAGTCACTCCCCTGCCTCCAATAGTATTGTTTTTCTTGTTGTTATTAGGATTCCTACTGCATTTATATCTCACCTTTCCCCAAAGGAGCTCAAGGTGGTTCTCCTCCAATTCAATTTTATCATCACAACAACCCTGTGAGCCAGGTTAAGCTGAGAGACTGCGACTGGTCCAAGATCACTGAAGATGCTTCATGGTTGAGTAGGGATTTGAACCCTGGTCATCCCGGTCCATCACTCTTAACTACTAAACAACACTGGCATATTCTTTTTATGCTATCCATTCAGTTCAGCTAGGGAGAACATTTGCTGCTTAGGTATTTGAATAATTTAAGTTGCTTTCAGTTGTACATTTATGTAACTGAACTAATTTATTTCCAGTGCTGCATATTCCAGAATAGGAGACTCACGCATGTATGCAAGTGTAATAAATAGCTTTAGACCAGGACTGAAAAAAGCTTCTACTTTGGTTGAGAGGTCCTTGGGCATATTTATCTTGGGGATATTTAACTTGCAAGTGGTTCTTTTTTGCAGTTGGAATGCTCTAGCTGAGCTCAACGGAGGGGACAGCAGTGCAGAACCCGTACTTTATGTACAGAGACAGACAAAAGTCTCCTTGTATTTCAAGCCAACGTGTCGGTATGCTGAAGAGCATTTCAGATCCTTGCTTGTGCCTGTGCAAAATTTCACGGCTAGCGAGGGCAGTAAACTGAGATCGGGTTTGTCCCTGCTTGCAAAATAATGAGGGCTTTAGAATTTATCTCCTAAGTAACCATGTAATGGACTTGTGCCTCCTTCTGTGCTTAGTAGCTCAACATAAATCATGGTAGATCTGCTATCCTCGTGTGTTGGCATCTTAGCCGCTGGAGAACAGTTCCTGTAACACCCATTAAAGGTCAATCAATCAATCATTCTCAAACTTTTATTGGCATATAGACAACATTCCCAAAGGTTCAGTACAAGAAAACCACTCATCTAACAATTACAATACTGTTATATAATATCCACGGATCCTCCCTGCTTGTTGCAGAAACCTGGCTAATATCTCCATCCTATGCCTGTCCTGGGTCAACATTAGGAAGGCTACTTTACATTCATCTAAATGCTACTCTCTGCTAATAACCAACTGATTAATGAACTTAAGATGGAATTCTCTGATACGAGGGGCAGTGCAAAAGAACATGCACAACGGATTCTATACAACTCTGTCCAAAGGGACATGGTCTCTCTGCAAGCGGTATTTTCTGGACTCTCCCCTGTAGTATTGTCGATGGCAGCACATTCAGTCTCGCTAGTGTGTATACCCTGCATTGATTCGGTTTGGCCAGGTGGTAGAAGTAAGCCGCCATTGGCAGTCCACACTGCAGCATCCCCAAACCTGCACAGACACTATCCCGATTTGGCTAGTAATTTCTTGAAATTCATTGTCTAACCATCTGCATTTAATTGTCTCAAAAGTGTTTGATAATCTTATTTACATAAGACGCAGGATACACAAAAAGTACCCACCAATGTGCCAATCTACCACGTTTGGATTTTGCAGCCAACCCTGGTTTCTTTCACTCCATGGATAGCTCAAACTCGCCCTGTATTGCCACTCATATCTTAGTGGTAAAAGTATAAGGTCCTCCATTAGGACATTGCCTTTGATGGTACGGAACCACATCTGCAGATTGCAGGGTGGGGGTGGGGAGGAACGGACTGTGGTTTTCTGCCATGATTGTATGTTGTGTGATATAATAAATTAGGCAGAGGATTTGGGGAGGAGCAGAGTACTGGCCTATTTCAATCATCATCATCCCAAGAAATCCCTGTTACAGGGATAAGGGCCAGAGAAAGTAACCAATAGCTGAAAGTCCATGACTCTGTAGCAGAAGGTACCAGGCCCAATCTCCAGATAGGCCAGGGAATGTCACCTGGTGTGAAACACTTGAGAGCAGCTGCCAGTTGGTGGAGAGAATATGAGCTAGATGGGCCAACAGACTCATGTGGTATAAAACAGCATCCTACGTTCTATGAAATGTGTTTAAACAAAGTCCCCGGATCTTGAATGTGTTGAATGGTTTCTTTAAATGTAAAGGTTCATCATTGTTCCACCCGATGTGTATGTCTTTAAGGGGCCAGAGCAAAATAACGAGACCCAGCTTTACAGCTGTGAAACATAGCAGGTGCTGCTGAGTTGTATTGATTAAGCTGTGTCAGCAATTGGGTGCAGTATATAAGGAGCAGCACCTAGCTCTCCCATTACCCTGGGGGATGGGTTGGTGGTTGGGTCTGGTTTGTTGATGTATTTAGTGTAAATGGAGTTTTTGTTTTTCTTATTAAAACCTTCTTTAAGTACGTTTTGAGTCCCTTTTTAATGCATGGTCTCCCCAGCAAGCTCTCTGCAGCGTTACTATACTGCAAATAGCCAACAGAATGGTGAGGAACTTTGCTTGAGACCATGGAGATCTGGATTCCATGAAATGGAATGAGTTAGGAAAACTACTGATTATTAGCCAAACCTCTGGTACCCAGGCACCGTTCTGTCTCTTGCATTCGGTCTCTTCCATTTTACTTCCTACATCAGCGGTTCTCAACCTGTGGGTCCCCAGATGTTGTTGGACTACAACTCCCATCATCCCCGAGCTCTGGCCTTGCTAGCTAGGGGTGATGGGAGTTGTAGTTCAACAACATCTGGGGACCCACAGGTTGAGAAAGGCTGTCCTAGATTTATATGCTGAAGGCCACCCTGAGAGAAGGGAGAGGGGATTGGAATTCTGAATGCAGAATTATTCAGCAGAAGCAGAACCTCTGGACCAAGGAAGGGAGGAAATGACAAGCTACATGTGCATATGCTAGCCTACTGTCTAAACAACACACTCCTGAAAAGCCACCTTCTCCCGAACACAAGATAAAGGCTAGGACTGCAATGAAGAACGAAGACTTAAATAAATAAGTATTCCATGCCTCTAATGCATGCAAACGCAGAAAGGGACCGAGCCACATAAGATGCAAAGCAAAGCTTAATTCAACAGTGCCAGACAAACAGCTCACATGGAGAGCCATAGTCTGATGGATGATTCTATACCACACCCCAGAAAGGTGCAACACTTAGCACAGAAAGAGAAGTGGACTAATAACATCCTTCACAGAAGCACTGACAGAACAACAGAGTCCTAAGTTCATACTTGGAGGTACTAAGAAAATAAAGTCAGTAATAGCAAGGAATAGATAAGGAAACTCTTTGCAAGCATGAATATTCATAGACCAGCGGCACGACCAAAAGCCAAACAAAGCTTCCTTAACCATGGTTTGACATGTGCCCCATAACCTGCTTAAGACCACTCATTGATCTAAAGGAAAAACGATCATCAATGATCTACCGGATGCTAAGAATTCAGATTACAAACAGAACTGCACAACTTTTTTTTTGCAGTGCTCACATTCCTTGTCTTCCAAAACTCAAAAAGTAGAGCACTGTTTTGAATCAGTGTAACTTGGTGGGTTAAATCAAACCTTCATGAACAAGTAAAGTATAGATTGGAGATGGTGAAAAAGAAGGAATAAAGTGTTCCATAGTACGTTCTCCTGACGCATCTTTTGACTCTAAGATGGAACTTTGATTTCCCCTAGGTTACATAAAGGCTCTATGAGGGCATCCGAAGGTATCTGGGGTGGCCAGAACAGACATGTTGTCCAATATGTACATTTTAAAGACACAATCTTAAATCATTTCCTGTGGCACCTTTCCCATTCTCCAGGATGACAGAACTTCTGAGATTACACCAGAAAGCTCCCCTACTACCCCAGGATACAATGCATATGGCCTTGCAATTACCTTCCTAGTAATTTTTTAAAATTGAGCACTCCGGCTTAAGCACTAACTACAGTATTTACTTCAATAACAGAAATACTTGGTAGAGATAAAAAAAGGAACAGCCCATGCAGGAGTTGTCACCAGAAAGTATACACCAGCAGATGTTATGCTATTAATCGAATTCCAACAGTTAGCAATGGACAATCTTAGATGACACTAGCAGCTTAAAAATATGGAACCAAACTATTCTCTAATTCCACAAAACAGACTGATTTCTTTTAATGACATTAATGGCACTAAGATTTCTGTTACACTGAACAGTTTTCCTTCCCAAGTCTTCCCAAGAAAAATGTGCAGCCTCTGGGCTCTGGTCACATTTTCTCTTAAATGCATGGGTGCAAGTTCTTAATCGGATGTTTGAAATCCTAAAATTGCCAGAGGAGCGAGAAGGACCGGTGACTGTCACCTACACCATCAATATATCGTCCAGGCTTTGGGTCTCTTTTGAAAGCACCTTTTTTCCATTTGGTTCAGCAAAAGCTTCCTTTGTCTAGTCAGAGAATACCAGGGGCAGCTTGAGTGAAGAGGAACCTATGGTTTCAAAAGACAACCGCAGCTTCCGAGACGAACAGGAAGGTGTGAGCACCAGCCGCAGGTTCCGTTCTTTTCCTCACACCAACAAAAGCCTTGTTTAGGTGAAATGTTAAACTATGGTTGAGCATTATGTGAACGTGCCAGCATTATGCGAAGTATGCTCCCCCTCTAGTCAGAAGGAGACCATAGCAACTAACTGCAGGTTTGAGTTACGTCCAAACGTGGACAACCCAGTTAGTCTTAACTATGCTTTTTTCAAGCTACGTTTCATGAAGCTAGCTTGTTTCAATAGTAGTTAAGAGTGAGTACAGTTTAGTGTTCTGGCAATTCTAAACAGCAGTTAATGGGGGGAAGCAGAGAGGGGACCCCAAGAGTCATTTGCATGACACTAAACCATGGGTGAACCTCCAGGCTGTGGGTCAAACCTGGGGATGTCAGATGTGGGTAAGGGTGGGGCTGCAAAGAAACAATCTGGAACTTAAACGACCGTTCCTGTGCTGGAGCAAGCACACTCCCATAAAACCACTTCTCCCTCCCACAACTGCTCTCTGAAGCCTCAGCTGTCAAGGCTTTGAGGTGCAGTACACAGCTGTTCCAACAGCCCCTGGGACACTCCTTCAAACATTTGATTGCAAAGCATTGAAGGAACATTGCTGGGGCTGCTGTCTAAGCCACAAAGTACCATTCTGATCTGTGTTTTCTTGCCAAATCCCAGAAAAGTGAGGCTGAAACGGTTCCGTCGGTCAGAAAACAGGGTGTGTGATCTTACCACAGGCTTTACAAGCAGCAACACAGATCTCTTCTGCAATGTACTCTCCTGCTGGAAACTGTAGATAATCGCCGTCCATCTTTCCTTGGGAATGATACAAGTAAACTCGAAGCAGTGGCTCTGTGTGCGTGGAAACAGCCGCATTCCCAAGGACGCCACCATTCTGGTGAAGAGTAGATGAGGCCGGGCCTTCCATTTCTGTCACCGTAAGGCAAGCCATCATGACATTCTAAGGTTCACAGCTTTGGCCTGAAAGAAATCCACAAAGAAAAAATGTTAGTTACATTTTTAAAGAAGATATAGAGTACGTTGCATTGATTTGGAATGACAGTGAAGATTTGGGGGTTCTCCCCCCCCAGCCTTTCTCTACAACGAACTCCAAAACTCCTTTTCTCCCCCCCCCCCGAAGTTTCATCCTCCCAACAACCCTGTGAGGTAGGTTAGGAGGAGAAATGGGGACTAGTACAAGGCTTTCTGCCCCCCGGTTGAGCAGCATGCTGGGGCCAGCTGTATTGGCCACAGCCCACAAGGCGCTGGGACGAAAGCACCTCAGCTCCCACAATGAGAGCTGCAACAATTTCACCTGGAATCTCGCCAGCTGGGGCCAATGCAGCTTTTCTCAACATCAAGGTATATCGCCAAACCACAATGTTTGGCTGGCGATACACTGCAATGTTGAAAACCCGACATCACCCACTTGTTTTTAAAAATTCAAGAATTCTACAAGCAAACAGAGAGCACTGTTGAAGGTGTTGCTTAATACCATCCATTCAAATCCTGAGGTGGCTTTCTGAAACCACTTAGTGGAAACAGTGCCTTCTTTTAGAAACTGTTCTAGAACTCTCATCCCACAATGCTGTGGAAGCAACTTCTGAAAGTCATGGTGGAGAAATGGTAAAACAAACCAAGGCAGACCACTGCTGTTTGCTGAAGAGGTGCAGGCTCTGGTCGTGCCAAGTTGCAGAAAGTTAAGGGAATTCTTATTCTCCACTTCCTGAACAAGCTCGTTCTACTTAACAAAATTTCCAGATTCAGAAGTTTCATTTCTGCATTAAAAAGGTAGCCCAGACAAAAATAGCACCCAGGTTTAGATCCTCTTTGGCTTAACTTCCTCAAATTAGACAACTCTATTGCAAAAAACAAACACACACATACCCCGAAAAACCCCAAAAGAACTTTTACAAAGTCATTGAAATGTGTTTCTGTATTCTTTATTACTACATAACATACTAAGCTATGCTTTCTGTTGTTTTCAAAGCTGGCAAAATCCTGATTATTTAGTTGTCCACATTATTATTATTATCACCATCATCATCATCATCATCACCATCACCACTGTTATTTAATCCTGGGACCAAGGAAACATTTCCCCTTTGATATCAGCTTTTCTCATTTCCCTCAGAAAGCACAGAGAAATGATTTGTAGCTTCCCCCCCAGAAAACTTCCAAATTCATCTTTCAACAAGAATCTTAATCCTCAAGACGTTAGTTGCGCAAACGTAAAAACAAAAACAAAAAGAAAAACCCGCAAAGAAACGGTTAAAAGCAGATCTTCAGGAAAAGGACATTCACTTAAAGTACTATAACTTGATAAGTGGGTTAAACTAAGATTGCAATCGTGCTCTAGCATTATCTTACGTTTTTGTAATTCTTTTGGAGAGTCTATATACCATCCCAAAGGTCAACACATTTCCCTGGCTGCTCTTTCTTGAAATCTGGAGATATTTTGTATGTCTAATGGGATAAATCTGTAGGGTTCAAAATAAGTGAAACTATCAAAGGGAAATTTAATCTAAATAATTCAAGTAGGGATTTCTTGCAGGCTCACTGGAAGGAGGTCTTTATTAAAATGACAAAGACCTCCTTCCTTATAAACTACAGAAGCAAGTAGGCATGATGCATGATGATTTAGTGAGCTCACTACAATATTGCCTAAACTATATTTAACCGGGGGGGGGGTGTGTTAGCTCAGTATTTAAGCGGCAGAAACACTGCAAGCATGAAGGTGGGAGCAGAACAACATTCACCAATGTTCCCAAGCATCTCATATTCCCTCGGAATATGGTTCCATTCAGCTATCAGAACCGATGGCAGGGCTTACATAGGCAGAGCAGGTGCTGAGTTTTGTGTGAGTGGAAGAAGAAGAAGAAGAAGAAGAAGAAGAAGAAGAAGAAGAAGAAGAAGAAGAAGACTGCCACAAGAAACTAAATAAAAACCAGAGTTATCCTATTGTAGGACAAGACCTGCCAATAAAAGTAAAGAACTTATTTATGCATGCTACAACAGCGGCAAGAGTTTTGTTAGCACAACGATGGAAGAACGAGGAAATCCCAACGAAAGAACTGTGGCAAGAAAAATTGATGAGCTATGCAGAATTGGCCAAACTGACATATAAGCTGCAGAAAAAGGACAACGGTGACTTCAAGGAAGAATGGGAACTTTTTTACAAACTATCTAAAAAGACAAGAAAATGAATTGGCCTCTGGCAGGTTTTGAATAAACATTCACAAATTTATTAGCTGAACATATGATAAAGTAAGCATACGTACAATTTTACAACATGCAGAAAACAATATATGTAAAGAAATCAGGGAGGGGAGCTGAGGGAAGACCTTGGTGAGGGGGAGAGGGAGGGTTGAGGGGGGGGAAGGGGAAAAATAATGTAATTGATTAAGAGGACTGACAAATTGTTATGTGAAAATTGGTTAATAAAAATATTTTAAAACAAAACAAAACCAGAGTTATCCTTAAAAAGAACTACTACTTCAGACATAGTCAAAATATCCTTTCCCCTACCTTTCCTTTAAATGGTGGTGAAAATAAATTGCCCAAAGAACTGAAGAATTTTTTTTTCTCTTTTAACTTCACTGGTCAGTAAATTATTGCATATTTTGTTACTGGCATATTGTCAAATCATAATGAGAAAATATCGTTTCACCACCATGAAGAACCTATGTTCTTGAACACTAAGTTGAAAAACACAAGACTTTTTCATGTTAGTTTATTTTGCCCTGAGTGGCCCGAAGTGTTTTCCGCAGCTACATATCTGAAAAGGGCAGATAGTCTGTAAAACAGATATAAGACAACTTGCAGAACGAAGATCGCTTTTATCTCTACCAATGCAGCTTGACAGAAAATGGAAAACCGCAAACACAAGCCAGGGCTCTGAAAGTAAACAGCATGTGAAAAAGGAAGAAGAAAAAAAGGAGAAGGAGGCAGCAGCAGCAGCGAAGAGGGAGCATTCATTGCTAGTGTAAACACTTGATTTCTTATAAGGCTAAGAACACAGTCTGCATTTCACTGAATCGACAGAATGTTAGCAAGCAAGATTTCATTCTTCCTCCTATTACAACTGAACTGAAAAGAAACTGTTAATGCAAAACTATTCCATTCTTCAAGACCAATTTCAAGTTTATAATATTGTATTTACACTTAACGTTTTGTTTTGAAAGAAGAGTATTCATTCCAAAATGTATACCGTATTTTGAAATTTTGCCGGCAGAATCGTCTTTTCAAATCTCCACACAGAAAGGGTGAATTTTAAACTGATGCAAATAAAATATCAGAGTGCAATCTTATCCTTGAGTTTTCATCAGCCGAAGAGTTCTAGGATCTCAGCAGAAGCCCGGCAGCGGAACACAATATATTCTACCAGCAGATCAGAAGTCTCCAATGTGCTGTAGGGATACACCATCAACACAGCTGCTCTGCCAGAGAAAAGACAGAGGCAGAGCAGCCAAAATAGGGATGGTGACACGGGCAGAGCACAAATTCTATGCCACGTCAATTCACAACACAACCATGTTCTGCCAGCACACTGGCGAGGTTATGCTGACTGTACACAGCCATGACCTTTCGTTGCCCAGACTGTACGATTTGTATATACAAAAAACTTGTACATGTTATCTGACCATACGATCTAAAGGGTAGGGTTGTGGCCTTCTGGTTTTCAAAAGGCAGCAGGTATTACTGCTGCAGTCATCCCAGAAGTCATAAAAGACCTTTCACGGGGAGTTTTGATATATTAGCTCACAAAGACTTTGGCCAGCTATGCAAAAGTAGTCCAGCCATCTTTGCATCCAAACCAAACAAGCTGTTATTTGCACATTTATCTTCAGATTATGAATTCGCCTGGAGTTTATTTTGGTAAAGTAAATACACAATGTCAGAATGCAGTCACTGTTTGTTCTTGGTTTTTCTAGTAAACAAACAAAGCTGAGAACAGGTCACTGAGCAGAAAAGTTAATGATTTGGGGTGTCTTTTTCGGGAAGGTTTAAAGTACATTTATAAAATTGCGTAGTGCTAAAGTGCTTCATTTAAGATGCAATCCTAAGAATGTCTTGCAGGCCAGGTGAAGCCTATGGAGAAAAAGATAAGATTGCACACAATCTGTTATAACAGAGCAAAAAAACAAATAAAGCTCTGCCCATAATCATAAAAAAGCAATTTTAACAAAATACATCGTAAGACAGCTCATTCTGCTTAGTGTTTCTACAACACCCTTTTCTCTCTTCTCAAACATACATTGCATTTGTGATCAAATTGCACTATTTAAAGGCATGGATGTTGCAAGTCAATATCACCAGTTATAGCCTTATCCTAGGAGGCTCGTTAACATATCACCTTGAGCTTCTAAACAGCACAGGTGAGGAAACTTTGACTTGCATGGCAAACTGGCAGGGATTCAAACATTGCCTGCAAGGCTGCATTCCCCAAACCATGCTTACCTGCCCCACACCTTTGAGCATATGTGATGTCTAGTATTGGGAAGGTACAGATGCAGTTGTCAGTGCACAACTGGAAGCCTTAAAGCGCATTCCTAATTGTGCATTGGCAAAGGACAACAGGCACTGGCCCTAGCAGATGGATTGGCGGTGCGAAAATGTTCCCCATGGGAACTCTTGGCAACCTCTTAAGTCCTGACTTCTGGACAAGATCTACTTGTAAAATCTGCCCCCACTGACTAGGGTCTCATAAGGATCCAGCCCATGTAGGCAAAATGTTCCCCTGTTCGAAATTAGCCAGGCACCAGGCGCATTTTGCACCTATCAGCCACTTGAGACCAAGTGAAGATGCCTGGGCTTATATTTTATCTGCATAATCCGAATGAATTTCAGGAACCAAAATGCTTTTTCTAAGCAGGAGCAGTGAATGACATTATAATTCATTGCTGTAGCTTGACCCCACTGCTCTGCTCACAGTTGTGTCACCATTAAGAAAAGGAGGTCGGAATAGGCCAGTATATATGTGGGCAGTCTCTGCTTCAAGTGACTTTTCTTCTTGAATTTCTCAAAGCTCTTAAACTAGCTCAAGGTTGTCCTCTGAACTAGCCAGATGTTTCGCTGAGAATCAATCCCAGTCAATCATTCATTTGAAAAATAAGACACTGGAGCCATCTTGCCCCCAAATGGCAACTAGAAATTCTGTGACTGAAACCTTGGTTTTAAGGAGCCATTTGCCACCTAGCTTAAATATCTGAGTTTCTAACGCCAGCTCTAAGGCTTTGAGGAAGAGAAGCATAAAACAAACCAAAGAGCAAGAGTTACGGTGTTACACGCAAATGTATACAAGTCTTGCCAACCATTTCCCCCCCAGTTAAAAAGCGGTGTCAGGAGATTCAAGGTGCAACACAAACTTGGAGTTGGGACCTGCGTCTCTGCATTTGCTGGTTCAAGCTGGAACAGAATTGGGAGGAGAAAACTGGACCATGGAGAACAGATCAAGTGGCCAGTCTGCCAACAGCAATCCTGTGCTCAAATCTGCACCCTTCTTGTAGCTGCTTTTATTGAGAAAAAACAAGTCAGGACTTCCTCTCACACTTTAGCATGCAACCAGGAACAGGCCTCCTTAGTGCACAGTGAGCCAGTGTAGTGTAGTGGTTAAGAGCGGTAGACTCATAATCTGGTGAACCGGGTTCGATTCCCTGCTCCTCCACATGCAGCTGCTGGGTGACCTTGGGCTAGTCACACTTCTTTGAAGTCTCTCAGCCCCACTCACCTCACAGAGTGTTTGTTGTGGGGGAGGAAGGGAAAGGAGAATGTTAGCCGCTTTGAGACTCCTTAAAGGGAGTGAAAGGCAGGATAACAAATCCAAACTCTTCTTCTCTTCACAGGTGGGGAACCTGTGGCCCTCCTAATGTTGATGGATTACAACTCATCTCATTCCAGACCAATAGTCATGCTGGCTGAGGCTGGCGGGACTTGTAGTCCAAGAACATTTGAATGGCCACAGGTTCCCCACTCTACCCTTAGCCCTTGCTTTGGAAGATCACATTCAGATAGAGATTAGTAATACTTGGGTTGGCTAGGGCTGCTGCCTCTTGCAGTAGCAGTGCAAGGAGACTATTCCTTCAGGAACAGAGCAAAAGAGGGACATTCAGGAGGGGGAAATGCTTTAATCTCTGTGATCATAGATCTCCGAGTTATTTCATGGAAAGCCATGTGCAAAAATGGACGTGATTGCTCTGCCTCCACCGGAATAGCTTTGTTGTGCAAGCTGAGCCCTTCCTTCTTCAGCCCTGCAACAAAATTACAAGAGCAAATCAAAACCACAAGGTCCAGTTTCTGCAATCCCCTGAACAGTAACTTCGGTCACTCTTAAATGTTCAGTCACAATAGACTGTTTATTTTGCAGCTTCAGATCAACTCCTCCTTTAAAACACTATGGCTGAAAAGCAGCAAACGGACTCGAAAGCCGTAAAATAATCCCCAGCAAAACTTGCCTCGTTATCACCACCAGATGCTTGAGATGCTTCCAGCACAATGTCAATCACACCATCCATTTCGGAAGAGCTCCTGTACATTCCTATTAGCAGGGGTCTGCTGGGACTTGTGGCTATAAGAAGCCTCAATTCAGTGTCTCTCTAAGGTGCCGAACCAAAGCTAAAGATGAGGTGGAGGGAGAACTGAGGGAAGACTGGA
Source organism: Podarcis vaucheri (assembly GCF_965113315.1). Taxonomy (NCBI): domain Eukaryota; kingdom Metazoa; phylum Chordata; class Lepidosauria; order Squamata; family Lacertidae; genus Podarcis; species Podarcis vaucheri. The sequence goes on along the minus strand of NC_138755.1, from coordinate 20,696,011 downwards.
AAAATGAGAAACTAAAATTGAAACCAAAAATGGCTGAGCACTGCTCTCTGAGCCTTGGGATGGTGGATTTCCTCCCCTGCCCTGCTTTCTCTCTCATACACCCCCAAAACCTCTCACTACCCTTTCTCCTAACTTCCTCTTTCCGCCTGCATCTGTGCAAAAAAAAAAACCCTTTTGCATTGTTCCCATACTTAGCATCATGCTTCACTCTTAGGGCCCAGTTCCCACCAACATTAACCTGCGTCTTGGGCCAAACCACTTCAGGGCGCAGTGCATGAATCACACCCAAATAAGTAAAAATCCATTCTGCTCACGCACAGGCAGCATTGCAAACAATCCTAAATCACCTCGAATAAATATTTTGGAAGTTGAGAACACATCTTAAATTACACCAGTATTCCATGAACATTGTCCAATTCTGTCTAAATATATTAAACCCCCGTCTTCCTTCTTTCACCCTGAAATAAGACTGTAAGCTTTGCCATGGTTGTGTGTTCAGACATTTCTGTTTCCCATTCTATTATGAGTGGGTTGAAGACTTATCAAGTTTTTGCCTAACAGCTTACAGCAATGATTATATAGGACAGGCACGTCCAACTTCCAAGAGACTGCGATCTACTCCCACTATAAAAAAACTGGCAGTGATCTACCCAGTGAACTGGCAGTGATCTAGATCGTGATCGACCGGTTGGACATCCCTAATATAGGATATTAGTTCTGTTTGCTGCTAAGGTGCTTTTTGATACTGGCTAATCAGAATAAAACAGGACCTGGAGCAAATTGTTTTTCTCTCTAGTCTGTTCGAGACCAAAATTCATTTGCTTTGTTACACGGCCAGTATATTTGGACAGAGTTTCCAGGACTCAAACCACACTGACAATATTTAACATCTTAAGTTTACATTTACTGTATGAAGTATTTCCAGAGCTGTACACCATTTGGCCATCAGACTTTATCCGTGAGAGGAAACAAGATTCCAAGTCCATTTCCCTCTCACTGAAGTCTCAGTGGCACAAACCACTTTCTTGATACCCTGTAGTGTAGCTTCAAGCTCACCAACGCCTCAAACCATTTCTGAACAGTGCAGGCAGCTAAGCGCCTCTATTACTACCAACACGGAGAGGGCTAGTAGAAGCCCAAAGTTCCCGTTTGTTTCAGGAGGGAGCAGAGCTGGGTCATAGTGTTGGGTTCAATGTCTTTATAAACTATTTGGATGAAGGGATTGAGGGGACGCTCATCAAATTTGCAGGTGACACCAAACTAGGAGGGGTAGCTAATGCCACAGAAGGCAAAAATCAGGATTCAGAATGACCTTAACAAATTGGAGAACTGGGCCCAAGCTAACAAAATGAATTTCAATAGGGACAAATGTAAGGTTCTGCGCTTCGTCAGGAAGAACCAGATGCACAAATATAGGATGGGGGACATTTGGCTTGCTATCAGTACACGTGAAAAGGATCTTGGGGTCTTGGTGAACCACAAGCTTAACGTGAGTCAACAGTGTGATGAGGCAGTAGCAAAAAATGTTGTTGCTGTTCTAGGCTGCCTCAGCTGGTTTTTATGTTGGACCAATCAAGTGGGAAAACATCCCTTCTCTTTTGCCTTCCTGTGTGCACCTGCTGCTAAAGAGCTATGGTTGGCACCCATCTCTAGAGATGCCAGCTGCCATAGCACTATACTTGCAGCTTTCTCCCTCTCTCAGAAGCCCTTTAGTGGGCAGTAAAGGATGAGGCCATACAGCCAGCCATTGTGAATGTACCAGTGTAGCTCCATGGCAGCTGCCCACACCAGCTCTCACTTTAAAAATTAAGAAGCAAGACATACTTTAATGACCTGTTGTCCAACGTCCAAGGGCAAAAAGGCAGCTGTATTGACACATACAGAGGGCATGGTGCCCGCTCATTCTGAATTTGGAAGAAAAAGAGAGGGGTGGGAGGAAGCAGCAACCAACTCACAAGGCCACAGTTATCTACTGTGTCACCATGTCCTTCCAGAGGTAAGGAGACTTGGCTTAGACAAAAGTCCGACAAGAGTAAACATCAGCACAGACAACGCCAATCAACATATGGTTGCTCCAGCTTAAAACGAAAGGGCATTGAACTCATTTTGGCTATCTGTCTTTACAAAAGAGATTACCTTCTTTGTGTTGTGAAATAAACGGCTGTGGCAAGCAGAACATTTTCCAGTTCAGAATTGGCTCATCGACTATACCCAAAAGAGCAGAGTTAGTTCATAATCTGGTGGTCCATTCTTCATCAACTAATTTGACATGCAGTTGTACAAGTCCTCAATAAAACCACACAAACTATATTTATTGTGGCTTCCATTTGGGCAATATTGCCTCAATATTGTATACAATACAGTGGTATCTCGGGTTAAGTACTTAATTCGTTCTGGAGGTCCGTACTTAACCTGAAACTGTTCTTAACCTGAAGCACCACTTTAGCTAATGGGGCCTCCTGCTGCTGCTGCGCTGCCGCACAGCTGTTTGTTGCAGCAGCCCTTGCTACAAGCTCCACAGGCAAATGGTGGCTCTGGCTCTGGCGCTGGCCAAGGGGTGCTTCCCAGGCCCCTGTGGGCAATGGGAGAAGGCACTTTTCTTTGGGGCAGGGGGAGGCAGTTCAGAGACCAGGAGTGGCCCCTGTGGCTGCCCAGAGGACTCCCAAGGGGAGAGGAGGCTGAGGGAACACTCCACAAGGGAAGGGTGTTTGAAAAAGGTTGAGAGACTGCCAGTTCTGCAGGCAAAGGGTGACACAACTGGGCTCCTGAGCCTCACAGGGGTGCAGCAGAAAGAATGTAGTTGGTCAAGGGAGTCGTGGACTCAAAAAGGTTGAAAACCTCTGGTGTAGGGAAAAGCCACTCATTCCTTGTCCAGCACTGATTTGAGGACAGGATTGCTGTTGGCAGCCTGGCCACTTGATCTGTTCTCCATGGTCCATTTTTCTTCTCCCAATTCTATTCCAGCTTGAATCAGCAAATGCAGAGACACAGGTCCCAACTCCAAGTTTGTGTTGCACCTTTACTCTCCTGACACTGCTTTTTAACTGGGAAAAAAATGGTTGGCAAGACTTGTATACATTTGCATGTAACACCGTAACTCTTGCTCTTTGGTTGGTTTTATGCTTCCCTTCTTCAAAGTCTTAGAGCCAGCGTTAGAAACTCAAGATATGTTAGCTAGGCGCCAAATGGGTCATTAAACCAAAGTTATAATCGGTGAAACGGAATGCCTAGTTGCTATTTTGGGGCAAGACGGCTCTAAAGTCTTATCTTCCAAATGATGGACTGACTGTGACTGATTCTCAGCGAAACATCCTGCTAGTTCAGAGGACAACCTTGAGCTAGGTTAAGAGCTTTGAGAACTTCAAGAAGAAAAGTCACTTGAAGCAGGGGCAGTCCACATATACACTGGCCTATTCCAACCTCATTTTCTTAATGGTGACACGGACCATTCATAACGTGAATTCCCCCCCCCAACTGTGAGCAGGGCAGTAGGGTGGGGTAAGTGTAGACAAGCTACAGCAACTAATTATAATGTCATTCACTGCTCCTGCTCAGAAAAAGCCTTTTGGTTCCTGAAATTCATTCGGACTGTGCAGATAAAATCTAACTGACAGAATTCTACAGGATGTGGTCTTAGTGTATGCAAACAGACCAGGTCCAATGATTCCCCAGGCATGAAACTCCAGATTGTGGACATGTTAGCTGCCAACTTTTCCCTTTCCTTGCGAGGAATCCTATTTGGAATAAGGGAATTTCCCTTTTAAAAAGGGAAAAGTTGACAACTATGGTTAGGTGCCCTCCTGGAACCTAGACATCTTCACTGGGTTGCAAGCAGCTGATAGCCAGGTGCAAGATGTGCCTGAAGACTGGCTAATTTCGAAAACTGCTGTCTAGGCAAGCTGATCTGTACTTGAATTTGTGACTTTAGACTGCACAGTGCAATTCGAAAAAAGAAACCACACCTACAGAACAAGGTGAAGCAACTTAAGTAAGAGTATTTCCCCAGTTAAAACAGGGAGAGGAAAGAGTATTTGCGCAAGGCAAGTGGTAATTAAGAACATGAACTCTTAACCTAATCTGCCAACCTTATAACCACTGAGTTGAAAGGAAGGGAGAGGTTACATATGTATCCTTCAACTCTTAACTGCCTTGCATGCATGAAAAGGCCACTGCAGATAGATTCCAGCGAACCCAGTCAAAAGATGTGTATTCCAGTGAAAACAGCAGAAAGTGCTATTTCAAACTAAGCCTACAACTGTATCTTTAGCTACGGTACTGTACCAGAATGATATAGCCTGCAACAGAATGCATCTGGTGGAAGGGAACGACATGACGAAGGTTAGCTATGCAAAGCACAGGGTGTGCACCCACCAAGAGATGCAAAAAGCAGTACAAAAAAATTAATAATACCCATGTGCCCAAGTTGTTAACCAGATTTTTTTTAAAAAGAAATCAGTACGTTTAAGATTAAAAACATGTGAACCTAAGGCAAACAGAATGTATTGTACCCTAAGTAAAAGGTGAAGGACCCCTGGACGGTTAAGTCCAGTCAAAGGCGATTATGGGGTTGCGGCGCTCGTCTCGCTTTCAGGCCAAGGGAGTTGGTGTTTGTCCACAGACAGCTTTCCGGGTCATGTGGCCAGCAGGACTAAACCGCTTCTGGCACAATGGAACACCATGACAGAAACCAGAGCGCACGGAAACGCTGCTCACCTTCCCACCACAGTGGTACCTATTGTATCTACTTCCACTGGTGTGCCTTCGAACTGCTACGCCGGCAGGAGCTGGGACAGAGCAACGGGAGCTCACCTGGTTGCCGGGATTTGAACCACTTGTTGGCATACAACCAAGGAAGCAGGGGCAATTGGCAGGCCCCCAGCTGTCTCCATCCCACCGGCTGGTGTACCGGACAAACTCCAGTCCTTGAATCAGTGACCTGAACTTCAAAAGCTAGGGCACGCTCTACTCAGCAGAGACAACGTGCAAACAGAAGTGGCAGGAGAGGCTGTGTGAGCATATTTACAAGCAGTTTATTCAGCATACATCAGGACAGAGGAAACATGTCCAATCTCCTTTGTGTCCAAAGCAAGACAGCCTAAGAAAAAGCTATACACAAATGGAAGTTCCCAGCAAGCTGTGCTGGAGTGTAAACAGGCATGTGAGACACAACAATCATTCCTTAAGGTGGAACGGAACATCCCAACATCCTCCCCCTTTCCGTGTAACCTGTGTCAACATATTTTGACCCAACTGCAACCGCTGTACATAAACCTTAAGTTGTTCTGTGTTAACAACCTCAGACAACAGATCTGCAGGAATTTCGTTTCCTGGCATGTAGGACACCTGAATGAGTCCTTTCTGGATACATTCCCTTGAATGATGTAACTTTATCTGCAAGTATTTGGTTCTTTGCTTGCAACTCTCTGAGGTTAGCAAAGCCAAACAGGACCTGTTATCTTGATACACCTGTATCAAGGACATGTCACCTTGACTCTGACATTCTGAAACAGTTTCATCAATCATTCACAATCCAGGAGTGAAAATGACAGGGCATTGAGTTCTGCTTCACAGGAACTTAGGCTTACTGTCACCTGCTTCTTGCACAGCCAGTCAAACAGACGGTGGTTGTACATGTAGCACACTCCAGAAGTGCTGGTACCATCAGTGGTGTCACTTCCAAAACTAGCATCTGCAAAGATTTCAAGACCTCCAGTCTTCTGACTCGTGAACCTCAGTCTGTAGTGCAAAGTGCCCTTCAGATAGCGTGCTATGCGTTTGAGAGCTTTCCAACCCTGAACAGCAGGATTGTTAGCATGTCTGCTAAGCATATTAGTGCTTACAGCTATATCAGGTCTTGAACATCTAGCAATGAAATTCAGTTTGCCTAGAATGCATCTGTACAGTGTAGTGTCAGAAAATGCTTCAGCAGTACCATCTACAGTGGTGCCTCGCAAGACGAAAATAATCCGTTCCGCAAGTCTCTTCGTCTAGCAGTTTTTTCGTCTTGCGAAGCAACCCTATTAGCGGATTAGCACTATTAGCAGATTAGCGGCTATTAGCGGCTTAGAAAAAGGGGGGAGCGAAAAAAATCGCAAGACTTGCAAGACGCTTTCGTCTTGCGAAGCAAGCCCATAAGGAAATTCGTCTTGCGAAGCGCAGCGAAAAACCCTTTTGTCTAGCGGGTTTTTCGTCTTGCGAGGCATTCGTCTTGCGGGGCACCACTGTACCTGGTAATCTGTTACCATTGGTGTGTCCATAGGATTTGAATCAACCAAATTCAGCCTGGTTAGTACCTTAGCAATTTTCTGTGTTTGGTGTACCAGAAAATTTCCTGCCTGGTCTTTCTCTACCTGCAGAGAAAGATAGTTGGATACCTCACCAAGATCCTTCATGTCAAAGTGCTCCTTCAGCTGAGCTAGGGTGCTTTGGTACAAAGCCTGATTCTTCCAGAGCTGACCTTCTGAATGGGAAGCCCAAGAGGCTCAGTGGTTTAGACCACAGCATCACCCGCATCCCTCATGTGCCCTAAGTAGGCTTCTGCTGGCAAGAGCATCCCCTGAGCAGAGTTCCACTCATAAGAGGAGGCTGGAGTGACAATCTTCACTGATTCTCCCTTCCCTCTGAAGCCCTTTTTGCCCCACCATCTTCAGAGGGATGGGGGTCCCTCTGAGCAGCAAGAGGGACTGCAGGGGAGAAAGAAGAAATTGGAGAAATCTGCCTCTCCTCTTCTACTGTTAGGATCGTACATTGGATCGAAGTAGCTCTTCCATTTGTGGACAATTAGTCAGGATCCTGGCCATTGAAACCATTTAGTACACGTGTCAATTTATAACCACATTACAACTCTCTATTTCTCCCCCTCTAGTCACCATGTTAACTATGATTATACTGTATAGGATTAATATTCTGATATAAATTGCTTCATGCTTCACACATAGAGGATTATGCCTCTCAATATGTCACAGTAGTTTAAACATCCTTCACGTTAGGACTAGGGAAAGAAATACCTTACCCATGTCATGAAATAACCGTGTATACTTTAAAACATAGAACTATATCTATTTTCTTTTAAAATGATTAATAGCTCAAAGTTGTCATGCAGAATCAAGTTTCTAGCAAGCAAATGTGCATTATTCAGCAGCAAGCTTTTGATAAGATCCATGCATTTGTTCAATGCACGAGTCTCTGAATGACAGCAGGAAGGCCACCGCACGTGTTAGGAAGAAAGAAGCCGTCAAGCTCTTAACAGGAACGAAAGGAAAGATCAAAGAGGCTTCACAAAAATGGAAAGGGCAGATGTTCCCACATATAGAAGCAACATGGAGCTAGAACACTCCATAGTAACAACTAAATAAAAAGTGACTCTATTTTAGTCATTCTTTAAATTTTACATGGCATGAAAACCTCGAGTTTTAAATCTTAAGAAAAATGTGCTTTTATCTTTTTGCAAACAATAAAGTTGCAAAACAGCTAAAAGTTGCAGAGCATTAAATCTTGCTCTGCTCTGAATGTTTGAGTTGTTTAACTTTAAAACATACAAATAAGTTATTTTCAACAAATCAGTTTTCCCCTACCCCACAGGATTCAACTGGCATGTGGCTCAGCTTATATTTGTAACAAATAAATTTATGAAAGAGGCATATATTAATGCCAAACAACTCCACAAAATTGCATACCTTAAAGGGGTTAGTGCCCCGGTTTGTCGAATGGCTCATCAAATGCAATTTCTGGCGGTACTGAGCTACCTAACACACACACACAAAACCTTATCCCTGCCATGAGGGTTAGCCTGTTCCATATGAAATAGAAACTCCAATGGCAAAGAGTGTGGCTTAACTATTAATAGTTCATAGTGGGATTTCCCTCACTGTATACTATTTACAATGTGGTTAATTGTTTTAAGCTGCACGTCATTGTAGATATCAATATAGCTTCAGCATTTCTTAAAAACCACCTCTGAATCTATTTCACCACAAAACCAAACAGATCACAAAAGAAATATGCTCCAGTTTACAGCTCTGGTTCCTGGGTTATGCTGTAGCCTACGACAACCACAGACCTTTTCAGATTTCCACTTGTCAGAACTGCAAACAAATACAAAGCCAGTTTTTGAATTGCTTTTTTATATAGCCAACATTGTCTGAAAGAATGGTCTTCTATAGTTTATTCCTCCAAGGAATATTTTTTAACACTAACTTTGTCTCCTTGATGATCCACCAATAAGCCTGTGAGATGTATCAGTGTTGCCTGGAACACTTTCAACACTTCTCCTCTTGACAATCCAATTTCAACTCTAAACAGCCAGATTCAACTCTGAACTGAATTAGAGAGCCTTTTATAGAGGCAGCCTATTTCCTTTGCCCACAGCAAGAGTGCGATTCTCTGAGGCACTAATAATATATGTTTTATCCGAGTACATAAACGATGCTGACGGACAGCCTTGTTATCAAGTTTCCCAACACGATTACCAGCAGCCTTGGTGCAATAGAACAGAAGTTCTTGTTGCTTCCCACTGGCAGTAAAACGTACATTTTTCAATTTTATCACAACCACGTCAGCCGACCTAGCCAGGCAAACACACACCCAAATATGCTGCCTTGACCCAATATAATCAGTTACCGCTCACTATGCAACTATCCTAAGTACACGGGCTAAGTCTCTGCAAACAATTAAGAAATGGGATTAGGATTCTCTCCCCTCCCCCCCTTGGCAAAGTGGCTATGCCTTAAAACAACCTCAAGGCAAGCAGAAAACCAAGATCTTAAAAAATAAAATAAAAAAATCTCCAGTGTGCAGACACAGGGAAATAAACTAAATCGCTGGAATGATAAAATGGCAGCACTTCCACAGTTCCCTTTTTCCTTTGCATTTCAGTCCGTAAAACAAAAACAGTCACTTTCAGTTCCTTATCTCAGCCTCCTTCTGCTATTTATGATAAAAACTACACACCATTAAAGGGGCTTTAATGGTAATTGTGGAAGTCAATTCTGGAGTGTCTTATAAGAGAGTTTCCTGCTTGTGCAATGGAAAGGCTGTGGTGTATTTATTAGGGTAGATTCGAAGCTGCTCTTGCCCTGAGCTGAAGGTGCTTTTGCTTTGTGCAAGGCACCCCTTCCCTGCTTTTCAACAACCTTATTTCCCTGCTGTAGCCGCCTATACTGCTTTCCACAGCTTTTTAGTGGGCTCAGACAGCAGTAATGGAAAGACGGGTGCAGAAAAGCCCCATTCAGTAAGTGAAAGAATCCAATCCACTATACAGTGGTACCTCGGGTTACATATGCTTCAGGTTACATACGCTTCAGATTACAGATGCTTCAGGTTACAGACTCCGCTAACCCAGAAATAGTACTTCGGGTTAAGAACTTTGCTTCAGAATGAGAACAGAAATCGTGCGGTGGCGGCGCGGCGGCAGCGGGAGGCCTCATTAGCTAAAGTGGTGCTTCAGGTTAAGTGCAGTTTCAGGTTAAGAACGGACCTCCAGAACGAATTAAATTCTTAACCTGAGGTACCACTGTACAGGCTTGGTCTAATGAGAATACGTAATAACTAGGTCTGATAAGACATTGTGAGTTAAGTAGTTTCAAAGAGCTAGATTCATTTCTAACTCTTTCTAAAGTTTATCGAATACTAGTGTAACATTTTCCACCCGATCCAAAATATTCGAGATGACGTAATGCAACACCAAATTATGAATGTGATATATTCCCAGCATTTTTCTCTTTCGTTTCATTAGTTTCCTTTTAAAATATTTTTGTTTTATAAAAGTGGGGAGGGGGGAATTATAAACACTTGAAAAATTGTACAAAAATATTTGTATGAAATAAAAAATACCGTATTTTTCGTCCTATAGGGCGCACCGGCCCATAGGACGCACCTTGTTCTTTTGAGGGGGAAATGAATAAAAAAAATTTATCCCCCCCCCCACCGCGGCTGCCACCCCAAGCCTTGCGCACACCTGCCCGAAGCACGGGGCACCCTCTGGAGGGCTCCCCGTGCTTCGGGCGACAGTCTGCCGCCCCAAGCCTCCGCGCCCGGCGGGACGTCCTGCCGGGCGCGCAAGGCTTGCGGACACTCGCCGGGGCTGCAGGCTGCTGCCCGCAAGCCTTGTGATCCTGCGGGAACTCCTGCCGGGCTTGCAAGGCTTGCAGATAGCTTCCTGAAGCCTGGAGAGCGAGAGGGGTCGGTGCGCACCGATGCCTTTCACTCTCCAGGCTTCAGCCCTGGAGGGGGAAAAGTGCGTCCTATGGGGCGAAAAATACGGTATATATTCCATTCCCATTGTAAGCATACGAATTTCTTATTCTCAACAAGAGAAATATCTGAGAAATTTAAACATTGGAAGACCTTATGAAGAAATACAGAGAACTGTGTGGTCAGAATGCCATTCCCAGGCCAGCTAAGAATAGGCAATATTGCAAACTTTCTATGACCACATCAATATAATTATATACATGCATACACTCTTCACCTCCCCACCAAGATAAGCATTGCTCTTATCTTATAAATACAGAGTACAGTACCAAAGAAAATGAGTTCTGTATAGAAAGCAGCACCACTGAAAGGTAGTTGACAAAGCAAAAATGCTACATTTGACGGCTCGCCATCCTCAAGAACAATAAATCACAACACGACACGAGGTCTCAGAGCAAGAGACTGCTATGGTAAATTTATAACTGTAGGATTCTGTAAAATCTCATATCCTAAGAAATGGCAAGTTCCAAGACTGCCAGAAAAATCATTTATTGCAAGGAGGAAGAAATGCAGCATTTATATATATTTTTCAGATTAATTTTAATTGAGTGTCCCCAAAGAGAGGCATGAATGGAGCTAACACTACTAATCTGTGCTCCCAGCTGCCAAGTTTCCATAATTAAAAACAACTTTTTAGGTAGGTACCTTCATGGAACTATGAGCTGCACACACAAAGACGTTACTTATACTAGCTATAACTGTGTCTGTGTGTGTGTGTGTGTGTGTGTGTGTGTGTATTCTTCTCTTTCCATGGTTCATTTACATATCATAAATCCCTGCATATTTTACATAAACTAAACCAAAATTTGTATACACTGTTGGGTTTATCTGAACGTTGCCAACGTTTTCAAGTGTACACAATTTCCTCCCGTATATTCAACAAACATTTTCGAATCTTCTTTAAATGTATGTTCTTCTTGTTCTCCAGCAAACTTTTTCAGCAGGGGGCCGGTCCACTGTCCCTCAGAACCTTTGGGGGCTCGGACTATATGGGGGGGGGGGAGAGAACGAATTCCTATGCCCCACAAATAACCCAGAGATGCATTTTAAATAAAAGGACACATTCTAATGTAAAATCACACTGATTCCCAGACCGTCCGCAGGCTGGATTTAGAAGGCGATTGGGCCAGATCCGGCACCTGGGCCTTAGTTTGCCTACCCACATCTTACTCTATCCTAGCTTGAACTGTAAGCCACTTTTAAGTACCTGCACCACAAAAAGAGGTGGACATAAAATTACAAAAAAATAAATAAATTAGGCATTGTAATCCGAAATAGTTCTGCTTGCATACACTTTTTGCACAGCATTTCCTAATGTCTAAGACAGATGTGGCCCAATCGCCTTCTCAATCCGGCCCGCGGACGGTCCAGGTATCAGCGTGTTTTTACAGGAATAGAATGTGTCCTTTTATTTAAAATGCATCTCTGGGTTATTTGTGGGGCATAGGAATCTGTTCATTCCCCTACCCCCAAAAAAATATAGTCCAGCCCCCCATAAGGTCTGAGGGACAGTGGACCGGCCCCCTGCTGAAAACGTTTGCTGACCCCTGGTCTAAGAAATAAGCTGCTTCTCAAATTGACCAGGAGTTTGTCTCTTGCAGCAGCAAACTGTTGCAGCAAAACTAAAGCAAGCTCAAGCAGGGTACATTATTTCCTCAGTGTCTGCCTGCATTGCATCCAAAAGGCCGAACCGGGGCTAAGAGAGGTCCATTTCATTGTGAACAAGGAGATACACAAATAGCACAAAACTGTCAATCGCCGAAGACTTTAAAAAGAACAGGATAACTTGAGTTGTCTGAAGGAATATGCAACGTAGTAAAATCACAGGGGACACTCCTTGAGAAGGCAAAAGCCCTGGCTGAGGAAGTGACTAATTGTGCCAAAAGGTAATAAAATCCCCTGCTAATTTAAGTTACAAAGTATTGTACCCAGGCTATTGCAGTCCTCAGTCACTGCTTCTCTGTTGATTTTGATACAGGAAACGATCCAAGTAAAAATCCAATAATAGTTCAGGGACCAGCAAACTTTTTCAGCAGGGGGCCGGTCCCTGTGGGGGGGCCGGACAATATTTTGAAAAGGAAAAAAATAAAGAACGAATTCCTATGCCCCACAAATAACCCAGAGGTGCATTTTAAATAAAAGGACACATTCTACTCATGTAAAAACACGCTGATTCACCAGATCGTCCGCAGGCCGGATTGAGAAGGAGACTGGGCCGGATCCGGACACCAACCAGTCTTTATAAATGCTTATGGATGGCCACTATTGCTGAGCCTGAGCTTTTCTATCCAACTGGTTGTAGCAAGTTGGACTTCCCCCTGCCCCCACTTAAAGAGAGTTTTCTAGCCTTGCTTCATGGCATTGGCTACCACTGACTGTGGCAAGGAAACTCAGGGTGGTCAAAGTGCGTCACATAGCAAATTCTCTTAGAACAGGGGTTCTCGAACTATGGTCTAGGTCTAGGAGCTGCACCAGGTGGCCTACAGGGCACCTGTGGATTTGTGGTTGAATATGGGAGGTGGCATGTGGGATGCGGGTGGCGCTGTGGGTTAAACCACAGAGTCTAGGACTTGCCGATAAGAAGGTAGAAGGTCAGTGGTTTGAATCCCCGCGATGGGGTGAGCTCCTGTTGCTCGTTCCCTGCTCCTGCCCACCTAGCAGTTTGAAAGCACGTTGATGTGCAAGTAGATAAATAGGTACCGCTCTGGCGGAAAGGTAAATGGCGTTTCTGTGTGCTGCTCTGGTTCACCGAAAGCGGCTTAGTCATGCTGGCCACATGACCTGGAAGCTGTACACCGGCTCCCTCGGCCAATAAAGCGAGATGAGCATCGTAACCCCAGAGTTGGTCACGACTGGACGTAATGGTCAGGGTTCCCCTTACCTTTATAGGAGGTGGCATATCGGTGGCATTAAATATCCGTATTGATTTTAATTGCATTTTATTATTTCTTCTGTTTCTTATCTTGCATTTTTTGGCGTTACAATTTGAATTCCATGAATTTCAGGCTTAATATAATAGCATGCAATATATAAGAAATAAAAAGGCAATTTTAAAAGCGTACAGCATTTAACCCAATGCATTGCCATAGTTACAACAAGCAGAAACATCGTGAGTGGTCGACCAAGTACTCTCAACAATTTTCAAGTGGCCGAGGTGTGTGAGAGAGTGTTTTGGAACCACTGTCCTAGAGATAATATGATAGGGAGAGGTGTAAGTATGGCTATTTTATTTCCAACAGCATCCCCCTTGGTGGGAACAAAGTCTAGCTTGGCTCTAAGTCAGTACTAGGAAAACTCAGTGGAACAGAAATGTATTCAGAATGAAGTACTTTGCAATGTTAATACAGGGTTGTTTGAAATATTAGGGACATCCCCAAGTTTGACATTTGAGAGGTACTTTTCCAAGCTACAACTCATACAATTTCCACACCAGCAAGACTATTCCTTTCAAGTAGTATTCTGCTGCATTGTATGACTATACAAGGTTGCTTTCATAAGGGGCGAGAATATTGGCTCGTGTTCTTGAAAGACACTTGGACTACATGAGAAATCTGTCATTAAGGCAGTGGCATTGTTCAAAAGAATTCTGTTGGGTGGCATCTGGCTAGGTCTCTCTAGTGATGAATCATGCAATTGAACATGCATATTCCCCCGTTTCCTCTGAATAATGCTATATTAAAATATACACAGGCTGACTCAAAATTAGTTCTGGCAGTTTCAGAAGGCAGAAGACCAATCCTTATATGCAAAAGCAAGCAAGCCAAAGGAATTGAAAACAACTGAGAGGCAGGATAGAACATACATATGCCGATTTTTAAAAAGCTGGGTTTTTCAAAAATAAAAGAAACCAAATCTGTTTCAATCATTTTGACAATGTTTTTGGGACTTTAACTTTACTGTAGACTTTGGGTCTACGGTTAGAATGAGGAAGGAATTTATAATTCAAAACCCATTTCCAGGTCATTAGGTTCATATCATTAGTCACCCGTGACTTTTTCTCTGAAGCTAGTTTCCATTATTATTTCTCCTTTCTCACGATCCTTTTTTATACCCATCCCATCCACAATAGTCTTCCATTTAATCCATCATATAAGCTTTCATGAGTCCAAGGGCTTATTTCAGATGAAATGCAGTCAAAGAATGCCTCACTTGCATGTATGTTTCTGCCTGATTGTTCCCAAGTCAAAGGCAATAGGATACACATCACAATTCATACATAGTGGATAATGAAGGAATCTTGCAGCTAAGGGGATGGAGAGTGATCTCATTGGCTGAGTCTATGCTGGTGCATTAGTCACACGGCACCAAGCCACCAAAAGTAGTGGAGGACCTTGGGGTCACAAATTTCATTGGTATGTTGTTTAGTAGTGTCCGACTCTTCGTGACTCCATGGACCAGAGCACGCCAGGCACTCCTGTCTTCCACTGCCTCCCGCAGTTCGGTCAAACTCATGCTGGTAGCATCAAGAACACTGTCCAACCATCTTGTCCTCTGTCGTCCTCTTCTCCTTGTGCCCTTCATCTTTCCCAAAATCAGGGTCTTTCCCAGGGAGTCTTCTCTTCTCATGAGGTGCCCAAAGTCTTGGAGCCTCAGCTTCTGGATCTGTCCTTCCAGCGAGCACTCAAGGCTGATTTCCTTCAGAATGGATAGGTTTGATCTTCTTGCAGTCCATGGGACTCTCAAGAGTCTCCTCCAGCACCATAATTCAAAAGCATCAATTCTTTCAGCGATCAGCCTTCTTTATGGTCTAGCTCTCATTTCTGTACATCACTACTGGGAAAACCATAGCTTTAACTATACGGACCTTTGTTGGCAAGGTGATGTCTCTGCTTTTTAAGATGCTGTCTACGTTTGTAATTGCTTTTCTCCCAAGAAGCAGGCGTCTTTTAATTTTGTAACTGCTGTCACCATCTGCAGTGATCATGGAGCCCAAGAAAGTAAAATCTTTCACTGCCTCCATTTCATTGGTGTGCAACACCCAAATTTGCCCCCCCCCCTGTGCTCCATCCTAATCATATTTACAGCCCCCCATGGCACCCCCAGGGCTTCATGCCCGGTGTGACCAAACCAGTCACTCTCCCCTAAATCTGTCAAAAGCTAGTGTTTGGACACGCTAAAAGTTTATCACCATGTCAATTGCAATTTTCCAGAGTAGCTCTTTGAGACAAGTCTCTTGCAAAGAAGGGGGGGCGTTATTTGATGCTTGACACTATTTTGAATCGAGATAGTGGGCGGAGAAGTAACTTTGGTGTGTACCCACTCGATTTTTGGTGTGGCAGGTCCAAACTGCCAAATTACACTACAGTGGTACCTCTGATTACGTACTTAATTCTTTCTGAAGGTCCGTTCTTAACCTGAAATTGTTCTTAACCTGAAGCACCACTTTAGCTAATGGGGCCTCCCGCTGCTGCCGCGCCGCCACCACACGATTTCTGTTCTCATCCTGAAGCAAAGTTCTTAACCCGAAGTACTATTTCTGGGTTAGCGGAGTCTGTAACC
Source organism: Podarcis vaucheri (assembly GCF_965113315.1). Classification (NCBI taxonomy): domain Eukaryota; kingdom Metazoa; phylum Chordata; class Lepidosauria; order Squamata; family Lacertidae; genus Podarcis; species Podarcis vaucheri. The sequence goes on along the minus strand of NC_138755.1, from coordinate 20,680,261 downwards.
TGAAGCGTATGTAACCCAAGGTACCACTGTATTTAAAAATCACAATATATTTGGGTTTCTAAGAATTCCCAGGCAGCCCTGGGCATATAACCAGTGCTGATATATAAGCAGTGGCGTTATATATCAGCAAGAGAAAGGGTCACAGCAATATGCAAAGCCACAAACACAGTTTATTGCCAGGTGTTCCTACAAGAACCATGTCTTTTCTCTGTTGCTTCCTGTCACAATAATGAGCATTTTGTCTGTGTTGTTGTAATTGCTAGTCAACTGCATAAACGCTTTTACAGTGAAGCAGTGCTGCACAGCCCTCTCCTACTACAACAACTTTATGAAGCAAGTGGATATTTCCCCCATTTTACAAATGCAGAACTAAGGCTGGAAAACTGTGACTTGATCAAGACTGTCTAGTAGGAACAATGATTCATAGAATCATAGATGGGTGGATTCATAATTTATATCTCATAGTAGTCCTGAGTTCATCCACTGAGAACATGTAGATTTTGAACAGAGAAGCGCAGATCCTTTGGGATAAAAGCACTGGTAGAAAAGCAACAAAAATTAGAATTGGTCCCCCTAGTTGAGAGAACAAAGGTTCAATAAATATGCCACGGTTTGATTGAGAAGACAGCACCTGCAATGCAAAGTCATAAAACTCTACGTTTTATCAATGCAGTGTCAGAATTCTAGCATTTATATAACTTGTAAAGCTTTCCAAAGAATACAGCAAGGGACATTTAAGCAATTAGTTAGGAGTTCATGATTTGGACTATTCCTCTTGGGTAGGAAGAAAGGGGTGGAGATAGGTAGAACTTTACCAAGATTAGGAATAGGATTTTGAATTCAGGTGCCACAAAGTGACACCCCCCCCCTCCTGTGCATTGTTGGCAGAGATGCAGACATTGTTTCCCTGGAAGTTGAATTATTTTCAGCACCAACCAATATACAATTATAGCTATCTTTTAGGATAAAGACTGAAGATAAAATGTAACCATGAATAACTGTTTTGAGAAGGAAAGAATGTCAACGTATGTTATTTTAGTTCTTTAGATACGTGACATTTCCCATGCAAATATACAATGAGAAAACACACAGTTCCGTGATTGCATCCATAGACTAAACAATATTAGTTATATTTGTCTTATTATGTAAATATGGCTTGCCACAAAAAGATAGCAGACTAATGATTAGCTTGTATACTTTCAGTTTTGCATGTTCTGTTTCTGCAAAATATATCTAACATATTCCAGCTAACCTGAGATGCCTGGTTATAAACTCATGCAGCTGTTTAGTGTGAACGAATCTGACAAAGTGTAAACAAAAATTAATCAATACTTATTTTTATAACCAAGAAAGGAACTGCCTTAACAACGGTCTTAGGAAATAACTGTTCCAACGTGCAGCTGCTTAACTGCACAAAAGAGAACCATCACAAGCAAGTTAATAATATGTGTGAATACACTACACCCATCAAAGGTAGCTGGTATTGGCGGCCACGAAATTAGGTATTCACTTATCAAAAAGTCGGGGTACTCTAACAATGCAATTTGTGTGCCACAGGCATGAAGCCCAGAAGCTATTTAACTTACATCAGTTGCTCTCTCTGACTCAATAAGCCCATCATCCCAAAATCTATTAAAAATGTACAGAATCAAATTATTTCTGATGTCAACTGATGACTAAGCACTAAAGATGCCCAACTAAGATAGGAAGTTTTTGAAACTGCCATTCTAAGGCTATAGCAGGTGCCATTCTACTTACTGTAAATCTAATTATAGCAGACAATTAGAGGATAGGAACATCAAGTGAGTAAAGGATACATTCACACATCAGAATAAGATTCTGATCCTATCCCCGAACCAGAAGACCACTGATCTATGTGATTCCTTTGTTTTCTAAAATTTGTACCAGATTCAGGAGTGGTTCGGTTGCATTAGTTGAATATCCACATCTGTTATGAGACAGGCATAAAATTATATTTACACTTTTTAATTAAAAGAAGTGTTCTCCCCCATCCTTTCGCCTATTGCCATTTTGGCCCGAATATATGCTGCAACCCCCCCCCCAATTCCAACCGTGAAAAGTGCGGCGTAAATTCATGACCTTACAAAAATTGGCTTTTACTATGTTGCTGCTAAAAGAGACATACGGTAAAATGGAATGGGTGTGAGTGCCTGCATAATTTTAAGGGAGCGGCTTATATTTGGGTATTGTCTCCCCTCCCCCCCGAATTTTAAAGGTGCGGCTTATACTTGGGCCAATACGGTACTCAGCGACAGGGGATATATGCAAACCTATGAACCGGATAATGGGACGCGGGTGGCGCTGTGGGTTAAACCACTGAGCCTAGGGCTTGCCAATCAGAAGGTCAGCGGTTCGAATCCCTGCAACGGGGTGAGCTCCCGTTGCTCGGTCCCTGCTCCTGCCAACCTAGCAGTTCGAAAGCACGTCAAAGTGCAAGTAGCTAAGTCTGGCGGGAAGGTAAACAGAGTTTCCGTGCGCTGCTCTGGTTCGCCAGACGCGGCTTAGTCGTGCTGGCCGCATGACCCGGAAGCTGTATGCCGGCTCCCTCGCCCAGTAAAGCGAGATGAGCGCCATAACCCCAGAGTCGGCCACGACTGGACCTAATGGTCAGGGGTCCCTTTACCTTTACCTATGAACCGATATTCACCACTAACGTTAAAGAGAGTTGCAGTATATGCATATGTGTTCAAAGACTTAGAAAAGCTTGACACAGGTCACAGGACATGAATCCATTCACATGCAGAATCACCACAACACCTGTCTAGGCCAACATACCAAAGCCCAAAGAACCTCATCGGAAGGCAATTGTTTGACAGATGCTTGGAGCATCTGCTCCCTGGTGTAGCAACTGTTGTTGGTACATGACACTCAGAAAGAAGAATGAGGCATCCATTGTTTTCTATCAAAAGAAGAAACCCTAAATGTTTGATGCCAGCAAAAGAAATGGCAGATATTGCTGTCTGTGAGAACTTCCAATGCCAGTGTTTTCATGTTATTTATAAGAATGTTTACATGCTGCTAACTTGTGCCAAAAACATTTAAGCAGGATACAGCAAATATAAATATGCTTGTCAAGAGTCTGAACCGTGTTTTGGAATAATGTGCTCCCTGCCATGGAAACAGTTACCAAAAGATATTGCAGCAGAAGCTCAGAACTGTGGCAATGATACAAATGATCCAGATCTTCATGACTCACAACAGACTACACGGCTGTTCCTTGCTGCGTTCATATTCGCTTCCAAGTCCTGTGGCAGGTTTTCTGAATGTTTGCAACACAAGCGTGCAAAGAAGGCAAGGTGGGAGCAACAGGATGCATTTCCAAGCCTGAGACAGTGGTGACAGCATTGGTAAAAGTGTTTTCTGTTCCACACAGAGAGACAGTAAATAAGAAAGAACTGTAGCCTCTTAAATGGGTGTGATGAGATGGGGAGGGAAGGAGGGTTTGGATCAGCACTGGATAAAACGTTTTCTGATCAGTGAAATCAGAGTGAGCATTCACTAGAGTTGAACTCTGCAGAAGAACTCTGATTGTGTGCAAGGAGCATTAACAAAAGGATATGGTATTAGAAGATGCTATTATTCCTGGGAGTAAAATGCATAGCAAATTGGATCCGTGAAACGGCAGATAACATTCAGCAAATATAAAGCAATGCACACTGTGTTGTTTCTTCTGTATACATTGATATAGACGCCAAATTGGCTCTAACTACATAGTTTAAAGACCTTGCGAGTCACAGTGGAAATCTGCTTTTTGCTGATGCACTGAAGGCAGAAAATGCAGTAATCTGGAATGGGGTTGAAAGGGAGGGAATACATGGAATTGGCAGAAATGACTGGCAGAATCCGAGACCAGGGAGAAGAGATGGTGAAAGAAGACTGGAAGAAATTTAAAGACTATTTACAGAAATATTGTAAAATTAATGAATGCTAGAAGGATGTTGGATAGAAACTAAGGGGTTTCCAGCTGTAATGCTTTAGGAGATACGAAAAAAAAGGTTTACAAATGGGTAAAAGCTTAATGGTAAGGATTTGCTGAACTAACAAATTGAAGTGGAATACAAAGAAGGGAGGTATGAGGAGGTCTGGGGAAATAAGTGTAAGGAAGATATGTTATGGGAAATTATTTGTTTCTTAACTGTTTTTATGTTGTATTTTGTTTCTTTTTATTTTTCATTTTCATTGTTATATTTTAAAAACTTTAATAAATATCTTTTTTAAAAAAAATGAAAGGGAGGGAATAGAAGGCATAATTTGTTTGATGTTGGTTCTCCCTTTCTGCAAATATATGGAATCAACACTCAGTTCAACTAAAAACAATACCTAATTCATCCTCAAACAAGACTCACTGAAATCAATGGGTTAACTATGAGTTAGACTACTAACATTTTATATCATCTCTTACTTCTTTCCAACTCCCAAACCTAAACAAAATCCACATTTTTTTCCAAAATATCGAAACACATTTTTGCCACCATGGTTAACTAGAGCATTCTTATGTAAGTCAGAAGCATCAGTTTACAAGAATTTACAGTGGAAGCTTCAAACTATGATAATGATACCAATGAGTGTATGTTATAGTACATACTGATACACTATTCAGTACTTTGGGATATGTTGAGTATATTGAGAGTGGAAAATTCTAGTTTGGCATTAGTTACGACACTGGACACTAGGAATGGCAGATTACTCTTAGAGGGGTTTGTTTAACATTGAGGTTGTGTTTGCTGTCCTAGGCTCCTTTGGGAGGAAGAGCAGTATACAAATTCAATACATAAAACAAATATTTCACAGAACAGCGTATTCTGAAAATAAGTGTACTACATCAAATATGCAACAAAGTAAGTCACACACACACATTTCAAAAATACATAATTAAACTTATATTCTTAATGCTCTGGTATATTAAAAAGTTGTAGTTGCATAGTTGTAACTCTCAAAGCACTACAGAAGTTGATTTTGGACACTGCCTTTGATATAAAAAAGGACCATGCAAAAAGAACTCAGTGACCAGGTTTTAAAAGCACAATAAATGCAGAGCAATTTTCTAAGTTGCCTCTTTCAAGCATATTTAACTCCCAAATGTGAAATAATTTGCCCTTCCCACAGCTGAATTAACACCCACTGCAAACGCACGCGTACACACACACACACTCACTCACTCCCAATTAATGAAGCTGTTATTAAAAGTAAAATGCCACCTGTAAAAATATACCAAAGCTGATATATAACCCTACAACCAGAATAAGGTAATAATTATGTAATTAACTGGCACTGAACACGAGTAAGCATAGCATACAGTTATACAGTTACAGAAGAGACACTCCGTGTCCTTTAGTAATATTCTGTAGCTGAGGGCATTTTGCTTCCACTGGGTTAACTTTAAAGAGTTTGTTTCCAAAGCTGTACTTTAACTCCTGCATGACTGGCATTGGCAATGCAATACCAAGTGTTAAGCACCTTGCTTACCTTTCTTTTTCCAGTTGAACAAAGCCTCTGCAGCAGACATAGGCAAACGCGGCCCTCCATATGTTTTGGGACTACAATTCCCATCACCCTTGACCACTGGTCCTGTTAGCTAGGGATGATGGGAGTTGTAGTCCCAAAACATCGGGAGGGCCGAGCTTGCCTATGCCTGCTCTGCAGCTTCCAAGGCCCTTTGGAAGCTTCCCTTGCTTTTAAACTTCCTGGTATAAGTGCAATTTATTCAGAACAAAAGGCTAAATTAATAGTCAACAATGTGGTGACTGAGGAATTTAAGATAGAGAAAGGGACACGACAAGGTTGCCCAATTTCCCCATTACTTTTTATTTCCGTCCTGGAGGTTTTGTTAAATATGATAAGAAGGGACCATTTGATTAAAGGCATAACGGTCGGAGCCAAACAATACAAATTGAAAGCTTTTGCAGATAATCTAGTATTGACATTACAGGAGCCAGAATCTAGTGTTAAAAGAGTATTAGAATTGATCCAGGAGTTTGGTCATGTGGCAGGATTTAAGTTGAATAAGTCAAAAACCAAAGTTCTTGAGAAAAACTTAACAATGACTGAAAGAGAGAGGTTTCAGAATGAGACAGGTTTAACAGTGGTCAAGAAGGTGAAATATTTGGGGATCAATATGACAGCTAAAAATGGGAACTTATTTAAGGACAACTATGAAAAATGTTGGTCAGACGTTAAAAAGGATCTAGAAATATGGTCAAATTTGAAGCTTTCCTTGCTGGGTCGAATTGCTGTTATCAAGATGAATGTATTGCCAAGAATGTTGTTTTTGTTCCAATCATTACAAATTTTGGACAAAATGGACTGTTTCAAGAAGTGGCAGAGAGACATTTCTAAATTTGTCTGGCAGGGCAAGAAACCCAGAATAAAATTTAAAATATTAACTGATGCAAAAGAAAGAGGGGGAATTTGCCCTGCCAGACCTTAAACTCTATTATGAATCAGCAGCTTTCTGCTGGTTGAAGGACTGGCTGCTTCTTGAGAACACAGACATTTTGGACTTAGAAGGTTTCAATAATGTTTTTGGGTGGTGTGCATACTTATGGTATGACAAGGTTAAAGCACATAAGGCTTTTAAGAACCATATTGTCAGGAAAGCACTGTTTAATGTCTGGACACGTTACAAAGACTTACTTGAAAACAAAACCCCAAGGTGGTTGTCACCAATGGAGGCAAAAGCTCAAAAAAAAAAAACTCAATATGGAGGCCAAGTGGCCAAAATATTGGGAGATTTTAGAGCAAGAAGGAGACAAATTGAAATTGCAGAGTTTTGAGAAATTAAAAGATAGAGTGCGGGATTGGCTTCATTATTTTCAAATAAGAGAGGCATACAATTTAGACAAAAAAAATGGCTTCCAGGTGGAAAAATCAAAGTTGGAAACAGAATTGTTAGACCCCAATACCAAGATACTTTCAAGAATGTATAACTTGCTGTTAAAATGGAATACTCAGGATAAAACAGTCAAATCTGCTATGATTAAATGGGCACAGGACGTTGGTCATAACATTATGTTTGCTGACTGGGAACAGTTGTGGACCACAGGTATGAAATTCACGGCATGTAATGCCCTTAGAGAGAATATTATGAAAATGATTTATAGGTGGTACATGACACCAGTCAAGCTTGCAAAAATCTACCATTTGCCTGATAATAAATGTTGGAAATGTAAAGAAACTGAGGGTACATTCTTTCACCTTTGGTGGACGTGCCCAAGGATTAAGGCTTTCTGGGAAATGATATATAATGAATTGAAAAAGGTATTTAAATATACCTTTCTGAAGAAACCAGAGGCCTTTCTTCTGGGCATTGTCGGCCAATTGGTGTTAAAGAAGGATAGAATTTTCTTTATGTATGCAACAGCAGCAGCAAGATTACTCATCGCGAAATATTGGAAGACACAGGAGCTACCCACACTGGAAGAATGGCAGATGAAGGTCATGGACTACATGGAATTGGCGGAGATGACTGGCAGAATCCGTGTCCAGGGAGAAGAGTCGGTGGAGGAAGATTGGAAGAAATTTAAAGATTACCTGCAGAAGCACTGTAAAATTAAGGAATGTTGAAATGACGTTTGGTTGAAAATAAGTGGTACTGGTAAAGAGATGCTTAAGAAAATGTAAATAGGGATTGATAATTGGAAATGGATATTTATAATAATAGGTTAATATATGGAGTAAGGATAAACGTTAGAGGGTAAGGATTTGCTGAATTTAATATTTGAATTGGAATACAAAATGGGAGGTGTGAGGAGGTCAAGAAACTAGTGAAGAAAATATAAGATTTGAAAATATTAATCTATTTTTTCTGTTTTTAGCTCTGAACTTTGGTGTTTTTCTTTGTCTTTATTCTTTATTCTTTATTTTTCTTTTCTTTCTTCTATCAACTGTTTTTCTACTGTGTATTTTTTATTGGTTTTGCTTTTGTAGTTTAAATGTTGGAATTGGTTTTTATTGTCTGTGAAACATTAATAAATATCATTTTTTTTAAAAATTAAACTTCCTCTTTCTGAAAGGCTTCGCATTTTACATGGCAATCTTGTCTGCCATAGGAATGCAACTGTTACAGTAGTGTTTGCCCTCACAGTAAAGCTAAAAAGGGTAAAGGACCCCTGAATGGTTAAGTCCAGTCAAAGGCGACTATGGGGTTGTGGCGCTCATCTAGCTTTCAGGCCGAGGGAGCTGGCGTTTGTCCACAGGCAGCTTTCCGGGTCATGCGGCCAACAGGACTAAACCGCTTCTGGCACAGCACAACACCGTGACGGAAACCAGAGCGCACGGAAACACTGTTTACCTTCCCGCCACAGCGATACCTATTTATCTACTTGAACTGGCGTGCTTTCGAACTGCTAGGTTGGCAGGAGCTGGGACAGAGCAATGGGAGCTCACCCCATCGCAGGGATTCAAGCTGCCGACCTTCTGATTGGCAAGCCCAAGAGGCTCAGTGGTTTAGACCACAGCACCACCCGCATCCCTCACAGTAAAGCATTCCTGACAGGTCTCTAAACATGTGAGTATTTGTGACTGAGAGCCAGTGTCATGGAGGAGATGGCCAGATCCTGAGGAGGAATGGGAGGAGCTCAGAGAGTTGGAGCTGGGCAACCCTAGGCTGCAGGTATTTGATTCACTGGAGCAATTATGGCTAACAGAGCCATTCTGGGAAGACACAAGTGACTTGCATGCCCCCAATTAACTGCCAAATTCCATTCATGCTATTCGGGCAAATCCAAACCTCATGACTGGGGTGGGGGCACTTCAGAAACAGGGCGATGCCATGAAGCTATTAAAGGTTTCATGCAGGGGGTGGTCAGATGCTAAGGAGGAACAGGAGGTACTCAGGGAGTTGGAGATGTCTAAACTTGGCGAGGAGGATGGATCCAAGGCAGGGGCAAAGTGGGTTGGCAGAGGACTGTTCCAGCCCTGTGACATTGGTCAACCCTAGGCAGACGTCTCCTTCTCCTGTCAGTGAGGATGTCCCTCTTTCAGGAAGGCAACTAATTGGGAGTTAATTGGGTGCTGACCACTTGCCACACTAAGAGCTGTGCTTAACCCACTCTTCAAAAGGAAGGTCCAGGGAGCATGTGGCTTATTGGATCAACATTATCTGCTTGCACTTAGCCATGTCTCTATAAAGGGTAAAGGTAAAGGGACCCCTGACCATTAGGTCCAGTCGTGGCCGACTCTGGGGTTGCGGCACTCATCTCACTTTATTGGCCAAGGGAGCCGGCATACAGCTTCCGGGTCATGTGGTCAGCATGACTAAGTCACTTCTGACGAACCAGAGCAGCGCATGGGAACACCCTTTACCTTCCCGCCTATTTATCTACTTACACTTTGCTAGGTTGGCAGGAGCAGGGACCGAGCAACGGGAGCTCACCCCGCCACGGGGATTCGAACCGCCAACCTTCTGATCAGTAAGTCCTAGGCTCTGTGGTTTAACCCACAGCGCCACTCGCGTCCCCATGTCTCTATACCTGGCCCTTTATACAAGATACCTGCTACATCTTGTAACCTGCGCTTTGCCTATGTACCAATCTGATTTATGCATCAAAACCTTTAGCAGAAACTGTGCAGGGAGTTCCATGTTCTTCATCCAACATTGAGGGCCACGACGACAGCCAAGACTCTCATGGAATGTGTACACACATGTGAGGATGTGTTGTTTGTTCACACACATCTCTGCTGGGGCGGGGGACGACAGCAGTGTAACAGTGGCAGAAAACATTACCATGAAAACTATGAAGCTCCTCGCTGCTTTGCATTTAAGGGGGGGGGGCTTTTTGCTCCAACTCGTAATCAAGGTTTTACACTCCTTTGCAACAGCCAACTTGGAACAGAGGCCCTGTACTCCTCTTCCAATGTCAGTAAAACACTACCAACTGCAGGGTGGAAAAATCAACTATTTGATTTGATGAAAAGGGCAATATTCTTATCTGTTGCCCATGGCATCAGCCCACAAGGAAATGACACCAAGAAGGCAGCAGTTGGCCAGGCAACAAAGCAACAAACATTTTACAGATGCCAGGAAGAGCTCGAAACCTTAACTTTTGACAGCAATATTAATGCTCTTCTTCTTCTTCTTAATGTATGAATTGCATATACAACACATGCACATTTGACAAAAAAATAAATTGCAAGTATATAAGGAATGAGTTTGCACAACACAATGAATAACCGAACTAGATGGATCGCAAGCTTCCTCCCACACCCTTCAAACAACTTAAAATTTCTACAGGTACCTATCTTTCCCCCTCCATAGGCTATTAGCCAAGACCACATCACAGCTGTTTTTAATCAAAGAAAAGGATGTTGGAAGATACAATCATGTATCTCCCATATAATTCACACCGATTCTGCTGTCTGAAAACCAACAGCTCATATACAGACTCTGTTTTTTTGTTTTGTTTTGTTCTACAAAATTGCCTGACATGTTTCCTACTGGTACTTATCATTTCCTTCACCCTCCATTATTTTCCTAAAGCTACAATTCAGCAATGTCAAAGGGAAAGTTGGAGTGATCAAGTAAGAGGATGGAGAGCTAAACAGCCTCACTGGCTTCTGCTACTGAAACTGAACATTTCATTACTCCTTCCCACCCCAGATAAAAAGTTCTCTGCCCCAGATCTCCCCTTCCCCAACAACCCACACAATCTTTCCTTCTTAAGAAGCAGACTAGCAGCTGGAAAACAAGTTCCATGCTGCGAAAGAGAAAGCACAAAAACAAACCATAACATAATTATGGACTACAATAATTACCCCTTAGCTGAAACACAATAGGCACGTGAGGGAAACCTCCTCAACCCTTTAACCATATTTTGAAGGTGCATTACTTAAACACCGATTCCCACCCCCAAAAAAAGTTTTTTTAAAAAAATAAGAATACACACCATCGGCAAGGTGGAAGAAAGGCCTCTTCTTGTCCACGAGGAAAGAGTTCACATCTTTCTACCTCGGACTGCAACTACAGCCTAAATAGAGAATTATTATATTTCATTAATATTATTTTAATAGAAGGGGGGAAATAATGGGGAGGGGGTGGATTACAACCCTGGCCTTCATAACTCTTAATATCCCAAGCGATCCACCCCGTTTTGATAGGGTTGCACTTTGGTTTCATTCGTATCTGGGAAGGGAATTTCTCTGGGTGGGTGGAAGGAAGCCCAGCCCGCCCGAAGTTTCCTGCGTACAATTAGTTTTGCTTTTGTGGTTTCAAAAGGAGGGAGTGAGAGAAAGAAAGAAATGAGAGAGAGAGGCCGGAGTAACAACCCCACCAACGCTTTCTTTAACCCCCAACCCCGCTATCCTTTCCTCCCCACTCCCGCCAGGCAGCAAACCCTCCGCTGCGCCCCCAAACTCGCCCCACCGGGGAAGCGAAAGCGCAGCAAGGCGCCCGGGCGCAACGCCGCCCCTGGAGAAGGACCGGGAGCTAATACCTCGGGAAACGGGCGCGTGGGGAGCTGGCCACCGACTCTCCCCCCCGCGACGGCGGCGCTGCAGAGGAAGCCGAGGTTTCCCTCCGGCTCCCCGCGCTACATGCAGGCAAGGAGGAAGCAGCCGGAGATGAAGCGACGCGCGTCGGGGCGGGCCAGCTGCTTGGCAAGCGCCGCCGAGCGCGCCCGGGCGGGTCCGCCTCTCTCTCTCCGCCGCCCGGCTCTTCCCGGTCGCTTCGCCCGGCGGCGCTGGGGAGCGAGGAGAAGAGAGGCGCCTCCTCCGCTCGGGACCGAGACGGCGCGGGACGCGGCGAAGGGCCTGCGCTCGGGACGCGCTCGCCAGCTGCGTCACGACGCACGGGCTCTCCAGGAGAGGCAGGGGCGCACGACAGCGGCCGCCCCGGGGAGGAGCCGCCGAGCGCCGGGGAGGAGCCGCGCCGCCCACGCCCGACGTCGGAGCCGGGAGAGCGAGCCGCTCGGAGAGGCGGAGCCTCGGGTGAAAGGGAACGCGAGGACGGAGCTGGGCAGAGCGACCCGATGGTCACCTTGCGAGATGCGCCCCCGCGACCCCGATGCCTCCAAGATCTCTCGGGACGTCCTCTTCTTCTTCTTAAAATATAATTTTTTATTAAATTTTCTTTTCTACAATTTAAAGTACTCATTTTTTACATCCTTAAGATATCAGCGACTTCCGTTCTTCTCTTTCCATGGTTCATTTTGCGTATCATAAACCCTTGCATGGTTTACAAAAACTATACTATTCAGTATTCTATTATTGATGGTTGGACAGTGTTCTCGAAGCTACAGTGGTACCTCTGGTTGCGAACGGGATCCGTTCCGGAGGCCCGATCGCAACATGAAAAGAGCGCAACCCGCAGCGGCACGTCTGCGCATGCACGGGTCGCAATTCACTGCTTCTGCGCATGCGCGTAACATCATTTTGTGCTTCTGCGCATGCACGAGCAGCGAAACCCGGAAGTAACCCTTTCTGGTACTTCTGGGTCGCCGCGGAACGTAACCTGCAAGAACGTAACACGAAGCGGACATAACATGAGGTATGACTGTACTTACATGAGTTTGACCAAGCTGCGGGAGGCAGTAGAAGACAGGAGTGCCTGGTGTGCTCTGGTCCATGGGGCCATGAAATGTTATTAGAACCCACCGGAAGCTCATGTAGAGTAAGTTATTTAGAAATGCAATTTTTTGGCAGAGGCGTAGATCTAAATCATTCTACTTAAACTTCTGAGAATCGGTATGTTTGTTCAGTTAGGTTCCATGGGGCACATTGCACCTAAATTTTCAGCACACTGGTGTAGGGGCAACTGTACAAAATGTACAGTGGTACCTCTGGTTACGTACTTAATTCGTTCCAGAGATCCGTTCTTAACCTGAAACTGTTCTTAACCTGAAGCACCACTTTAGCTAATGGGGCCTCCCGCTGCCGCCACGCAATTTCTGTTCTCATCCTGAAGCAAAATGCTTAACCCGAGGTACTGTTTCTGGGTTAGGGGAGTCTGTAACCTGAAGCGTATGTAACCAGAGGTACCACTGTACTCCTACATGTCTTACTTTACCATAAGAACATGTTATGGGAGCTATAGCACAGATGAGCGGTGTACAAATAATAAATTATTATTATTATTATTATATCTCACAGTTGCTTTGAAACCTCTGTGAATCAGCCCTTAGCCTGAGCATTACATTTTTCTCCAAGCCATCGTTGCTGGTATCCCTAATTCACAAAGGCCTGCTTTCCTTCACTTGGAAGAGATTTAAAAAGCATTTCATAGAATCATAGAGTTGGAAGAGACCACAAGGGCCATCGAGTCCAACCCCCTGCCAAGCAGGAAACACCATCAGAGCACTCCTGACATATGGTTGTCAAGCCTCTGCTTAAAGACCTCCAAAGGAGGAGACTCCACCACACTCCTTGGCAGCAAATTCCACTGTCGAACAGCTCTTACTGTCAGGAAGTTCTTCCTAATGTTTAGGTGTAATCTTCTTTCTTGTAGTTTGGATCCATTGCTCCGTGTCCGCTTCTCTGGAGCAGCAGAAAAATTTGGATGCATTCCGCTCCTGCTTCATGGAGTACAAAACTCCCAGGCCCACCTTCTCTAGACTCAGAACAAGACATTCTGCGCAGATTGAAAGCTCAGAGAAAATGAGAAGTCGAGCTTCCAATCAAATGCGACTGATCATTCGAACAGAAGACCGCTATTGTGTTTCTTTCCTGGCAGTGAAGCTGATGGAACCACCCTAATAGGTCTAGTTCAAAAATAATTCCTCAAGTCAGGACAGGATTTTTGGGAAGCTGTTTTAATACAGAGTCGCTGTAAAGAAAGCACTCCCACAGGGAACAGAAATGAGCGTTTAAAAGGGCTTAGCTATTCTATAGCAGAAACCCTCCAGCAAGAAACAGAATCATTCATCCTAAATTTTAATGAATGCTGTTACATACAAGTACCAGACCTTTTTTCACTTGGTCCCACATTCTTTCCTAGTTCAGTTGATAGAGCATGAGACTCTTAATCTCAAGGTCACGGGTTTGAGCCCCAGTGAATAAATTGGGGGGGCTAGATGTGTCCCCCCCAAAAAAACCCAACAACTTTTGACCAAAATAATAATCAACTTTGTCTGGATTTTCACTTTTGGGAATGTGGCAGCCCTAGACTAGATGACTCTCGTGGTCCCTTCCAACTCTACAATTCTAAGATTCTTCTTCTCTGGAATGTGTCTTGGGTGATATCCAGTGGTGCTCGTCTGGAATAGATTCCTGCTCACACCTCAGAGCTTCTTCTTATTCTCTTCCCTCCTCCTTTAAAGCCCTATGCAGCCTAGGACCCTTGTACCTACAGGACTGCATCTCCTGGTATGCCCCACGGAGGACCTTAAGGTCCATAAATAACAACACTTTGGGGGCCCCGAGCCTCAAGGAGGTTAGATTGGTCTCAACTGGGGCCAGGGCCTTTTCAGTACTGGCCCCGACTTGGTGGAACGCTCTGTCACAAAAAGCTAGGGCCCTGCGTGACTTGACATCTACCCGCAGGGCCTACAAGATGGAGCTGTTCCGCCTGGCTTTCGGCTTAGAATCACTCTGACCCCTTATATGGGATTTGGTATATAAATCTTCCTATGGATAGCTGGCTTGGGAGAATATCTGATGTTTCCTCCCTTTATGGTCTTGATCTATGGGCTACTACTAAAATGAGGCTGCATTTTAAGGAGTATTTTAACTTTTTTTCCCTGAGCCTGGCCCTGGCCAGGGAGGGTGGGGATTTATTTATTTATTTATTTATTTATTTATTTATTATTATGTGACCCCCAAATCTGCTATGGAGAGCTGGGGTCCCTTCAGAGTACCTACTTTTGGGAGGCTACAATGGAGAGGAAAGGAAGGGGAATTCTGCTTGTGCCCACATTGGATATAAACACTTGTGTCTAGCTTTAGACTGTAAAGGGAAGTTCTCTTTCTGCACATAACTGTTGCATTATGGGGAAGCATTGCTTCTTTTCTCTTGCATTCTGGGAAGTCTCGCTTATAAGCTTTTCCCTGCTTCTGCACACACTGCACAACTTGTTCCAAAGACCAAGACATTCCCTCATTGCTAAGTTCATGAAAAACACTATGACCTGTACTTAATACACAGCTGACCACATCTACGGAATTCAATTATTATATTCTTTCATGTTATGATCAATCATTAGTAATTGTTTTAGTCGTGCTATATCAATCTTTAGTTATAATTTAATTAGGAGGTTTCATGCCTGTCTAGTTCCAGCTTCGTTTCCCAGCCTTTAATCTATCGGTGATTAATGTTCACATGTAATTCCCGCCTTGTACTTATGTTAACCAATCAGCAACAAGTTGCTTTGTGTTTGTATCAACCAATCAGCCACAAGCACACCTGTGACAATGTTTGTAACATTCAATAAAAGAGAGTTCCCGGGGCTCGCCCCGGCAGACGCCTCTCAATGACACCTGCTACTCGTCTGTCGTGGTTCCATTCCAACAAGACTGAAAGTCTGTGAGTAGGGGTGACTAGCATACAACACTCAGGTGCACGACCTAGTGATCTGATGTACTAAATATATCATGCAATAATCTAAAATTTACGGTTTTTACCCTCCATTTAAGAACAAAAAAGACTCCAAGGGCAAGGGCAATGGTTGGGTTAACAAACAGTTAGAAATCCAGTAAAGGTCTGAAAGATTTCTACCACTTGCCCTGGTAGAATGTGGCTCGGTTTCCAAGTGTTCATCTTTAATAAGGTACCAGTAAGTTTCTAGCCCTCATGACTGTGAGGGAAAAACTGAAAAACATACGTTACCTGGATCTCAACAGAAATGATCACAGATCAGACTTTTGTTCTGACCAATTGGAGAAAAGCTTGATATGTGTGCCAAAAAAGGGGAATGATACCGAATCTTTCTATCTCCTGCACTGACTGATAAAGAAAGGAAGCAGGACTCTTCTAATTCATTTGCTTATCAATTTCTGTCATGCATAAATGTGTGTGTGTATACAGCCCTTTTATACTGATGCCACTGGTGCATATGTTGGTATGTGTGAGTATAACTGGTGGGTATATAAAGCCAATCCTTCCCTCAACATGTGAGGTAGTCAACTGAAGGTCGTCTCAAGAAAAATACTTTTTTTGGAGAGCCACATTGCCTGGAAAGGCTCCTAGAAACTCCAAGGATGAGAAAAGAGAAAGCAAGCAGAGCTACATTTATATCAGGCAATGAAACCAGTATCCGAGCTTCTTTTATCATGGCTTTAAATAACATCCAAGAGCCCTGAAGAGTTTGCATCTTCTGAACTGAAATGTGACCATACTGGGCTTTCGTGGCAGCTTTCCATTTACATATATGTTGATATTTGGGCTTTGACATTAGGCACACATTATTCCGCATCCTTTCCCACAAATATCCTGAGTGTCACAAAGCAAAGGCCACCATTCTGACTCGGGCAAAAATTGCACTTAAGTCTCTGAATTTAAGGGGGGGACGGGGACCCTGCAGTTTCTGAGTTCTAAATGCCAAAGCACTTCTATATTATACACTAAACGAATCTGGAATAAGCGCCATCGAACACGGCAGGACTTGCTCCTGAGTAAACATGCACACAATTGTGCTTTTTATATTTCGTTTGCAAGCCCCACATAATCTCAAAACCCATGGTAAAACACTATAGCCTTAGAGGGTTTCCTTAATAAAAAAATATATCCCTTTGAGTTTTTAAACAAATTTAAACAGATAACTTCAAGTCCAAATACAAAACATATATTTATCATCACTTCCCTTCGCTACCCCCCCATCCATGGTTATTGTTGTTGTTATGCTGTACAGTGGTTGCTTGCTTAGCTTATACAGTGGTACCTCTGGTTACGTACTTAATTCGTTCCGGAGGTCCGTTCTTAACCTAAAACTGTTCTTAACCTGAAGCACCACTTTAGCTAATGGGGCCTCCTGCTGCTGCCACTGCGCGATTTCTGTTCTCATCCTGAAGCAAAGTTCTTAACCCGAGGTAGTATTTCTGGGTAGCGGAGTCTGTAACCTGAAGTGTATGTAACCAGAGGTACCACTGTATTGTGTTTTTAATATTCAGTTGGGAGCCGCCCAGAGTGGCTGGCGTAACCCAGCCAGATGGGCGAGGTATAAATAATAAATTATTATTATTATTATTATTATTAACTATTTTCTGCTACACAGTCGATTCCCCCCCCCCCATTCTCGTTTCCTATCAAAATATTTCTTGCTGAATTTATTCTAACACTGTGAACATTTTAATGTGTTTACAATGATTCTTCAGATATTCTACGTATCCTTTCCAGTCATCCGTATACATTCTTTTCATCCTGCTGTCTTGGTCTACTCGCCACGAGACCTGTGAGTATGCGATTCCCAGTGAAGTGTGTGGCTAGCCTGTGGGGAATGTGACTAGTAAGGACAATCCTTCTGCCCTGTTACATGTTCATGAGGAGGATGGGGGTGTCGTATGAAGCCCTTTACCAGAGCCATTCACATGTCAGTCCGCATATCCCTTCTAGTGTTCTTAAAATGGCGATGCCCTCTTTCGGAAAACACGGTGGTGCTCTCTCATCACACCAAGTTGAGCAAGACTGATGAGCCAATACTTAGCCAAAGCCAACTTTTGTGTTAACAATGCCTAATGGCGCAGAGGGCAGCGGGTGGGGCTCACGTCAGATAGTTTTGATAGTGGCGATTGGGAAATCCTCCGACGGCTCGCAAAACTCCTCCATAAAAACACAGGGAATGCCTTGCCAGAGCGGAAAATTGCAAGAGGCAGAACATGAGCGGCAGGTTGTTTGGAGAAACTTTTGAAGCGCGGCAAGGGTGAGCTTACTAGCATGAATATATCTCGGTCGCCCCCTCCCAAATAGCAAGTGGGGGAGGTGTGAATTGGGAAAATCAAGTGGTAGAAGAAAGGAGCATTTCCCCCCATAAATGCTCTTTGGGGGGGAAACAGAGAGGCGGAAATGTGTTATGATATAATGCAGTGGTTTCCAACCAGTGTGCCGTGGCACCCTAGGGTGCCTTGAATGATAGTCTGGGGCGCTGTGGGAAACACTGACCTCTGTCCCTCTTTCGTCCCCTCCCTCCTCTGATGCCCTCTCACATCTCTGCCTCCGGAAGCATTGTGTGGTTGTTTGTTGCAGCAGCCCTGGCTACAAACACCCCTGACAAATAATGCCTCTGGGGCTGGCCAGGGGTCCTGGTTGCCAGGAGCTGAGGTGGCCTCGGAGTAAGCAAGAAAGGGGGTGAGGGAGCCCAGCCAACCAGCCCCTGCTGTTGGGAATGGACAGACAGACAAGTGGGATGCCAGGCAGGTGCCACAATGGCCTTCCTTGTGCTTCCTCACGTTCACCTTTGGCCAGTCTCTGTCAGGCCACTAAGGCTGGGTGCATCCTTGTCCCAGGTGCCTCTGGGGTGCTGGGAGGAGGCACCCCTCTCTGGGGCAGGGGAGAGGACAGCTCAGAGATCAGGGGTGGTTGTAGCGGCTGCTGGGAGGACTCCCAAGGAGAGGGGAGAGGAGAGGAGGTTGAGCAGCACTCCACAACGGAAAGTGTTCGAAAAGGGGTGAGGGGCTCCTGGCTCTGCAGGCAAGGGGTGACGTAACTAGGCTCCCGAGGCTCGGAGTGGAAGTATTTCAAAGATTATATGTCAAAATGTTGTTCTAAAAATGACATGCAAATAGGCGTAGAATAAAAAAATGTAAGCAATAACAAAACCAATAAAGAAAGAAGGAAAAAATCAGAATTTAACAAAAATAATGTATTATAGAATGCAAGGGGGGGAAAGGTAGAAAGAAATATAAAGAAGTCGAATTGCTGTGGAGGGAAGTAGAAGGTGGGTGGTGGGTTTTATAATTAAGTGTATAATTATGCAGCTGTTGTAATTTAGCTATTATATTTTATGTGAGGGAATCATTGGGAATTTTTGTTATTATGTATATATGTTAAGTTTCAATAAAGATCTTTGGAAAAATAAAATAATAAAATAAAATAAAAACCTCCTCTTGGAAAAAAACAAAAAACGGAAAAAACAAAAGGGTATATCTCCCTTGTCTACCACTCAACCCAGTGGCGTAGCGTGGGGGGTGCAGGGGGGGCCGTCCGCACCGGGCACAACATCTGGGGGTTAGGGTTAGGGGGCGCAAATCCACGGGTTAGGGGCGCAAATCCACGGGTTAGGGGGCGCAAATTACTTGCCTTGCCCCGGGTGCTGACAACCCACGCTACGCCACTGACTCAACCTGAAACCACCAGTAACTTTTGCACGTGGAAAGAATGAGCATTCCTTTGAGGAAAAACAACACCCATGGGATAAACAATTGCACAGCTTACAGCCAAGAGACAGTTCTACCTTAAGGGCAGGCTGCAGAATCCGCTGGGCTTGCCTTTCCCAGAAGCAGTGCAAAGAAGTATTTACTGATGTATTTACCTGCAAAGGAAAATGCAGTCAGTACTTTGACCTAGCTAATCCTTTCGATTGCTTTAGGCTTCCAGAGTTTTGCAATAAAGGTTTTGAGTTATAGCCAGCCAGTTTTGTCTATAGCTAGAATGACCGAAAACAAGCACATATTGTTGTCCAGCCGTTAAAATTTTGTAGTCTTGTCCTGCAGCTAAGTGGTGGTTTTATTTTCATGACACGGTAACCGTCTTGGAATGAAGACAAGACATGATGGGGGTACATATAACTGCACATGCCTATGAACTTTTAACACTCTCAGACCGGCAGATTGCTACAATATCCCTGTGGGCAATGCATCACAATGTAGTTACAGTGAGCTGGGGTATGATCCAACCATTTCCTCATGTTTTTCAGCTTACCACTGTAACAACCGTAGCCTTTTTTGTATTAAATAGGGGCCTGGCAATTTAACTAGGCGAAAGGTACCTCCTTTTCAGTTATCTGATCTGGCCTGCACCGAACTTCTCATCTTAGAGTGGAACAAAGTTAATGAACTGAGCAGAGAGGATTGTATCCAACTAAGTTCTGCTCAGAGTAGAGCCGTTTAAATTAATGGTTTTCAGCAACAACAAAAAAGTGCTTGTATTAGTGCAACTACAACTGAACAAGTTGCACGTAGCACACAGGTGCATGAACAGTTTTCTGCAGCAGCGATGTAATGCCATGTAACCTGTATGCTTCAGGAAGTGAACAAAATGCTACTCATCTACAGAGAGAAAAGCTAGCAGCAACTTGTGGTGTTAAATACCAGTGTACTAAAAGAAGCAAAGATCATCAGTGTCAAAGCAATGATTCTTCAACATCAGCTTCGTTGGACTTGTCATGTTGTGCGGATGCCTGATTATTGTCTTCCAAAGCAACTACTCTATTCCCAACTTAAAAATGGAAAGCGTAATGCAAAAGAGGTTTAAAGACTCACTCAAAGCAAATCTTGAAAAATGTAGTATAAACACCGACAACTGGGAAACACTGGCCTGCAAGCGCTCCAATTGGAGAACAGCCTTTACCAAAGGTGTCATGGGCTTTGAAGACGCTCGAACTCAGGTCGAAAGAGAGAAACGTGCTAAGAGGAAGCCACGATTGGCAAACCCTCACCTTCATCAACTCCCACCCGGAAACCTATCTCCCCACTGTGGAAGGACGTGTGGATCCAGAATTGGCCTCCACTGTCAACTTACGGACTCACTGTTAAAACCGTGTTTGTGGAAGACAATCTTACTCAGCTACGAGTGGTCAAAGAAGAAGAAGATGATGAAGACTCATCTACAGTGAGAAAAGCCAGCAGCAACTTGTGGTGTTAAATACCAGGGAAGACTCATCATCCTCATTTGGTGTCAAGCAGGGATACAAGCCACATACAGCAATATAGAGGACACTGCACATCCGTTCTGTTTTTTAGAAGGCAAGTTAGCATCTGCATTCCTCCCCAGGATGCATGCACTAATTTATTTCCTACCGCTCGCCCCTTGTAAAACCAGTCTCGCAAGTTTCAAAAACTCTAAAAGCCAGCCTTTTCTTTCGGTGATGCAAAATGAAGCAATTGCCTCAGGTGATGGGAGCCAGGAGTACCGGGACCGGAAGCAAGAGGCATATCTAGGGCGCCTTATGCCCTTGCCAAGGAACTGTATCGATGCCCCCCTGGAAAAAAAATCATTTTACCACATGCCTTTGTGCCGCAGTGTGAGAAGGCAATGAAGCTTCTCCTGTGCTGGATCTGACAGTGACGGCAGCACCACATATATACCGTATTTTTTGCTCTATAAGACTCAATTTTCCCCTCCTAAAAAGTAAGGGGAAATGTGTGTGCGTCTTATGGAGTGAACGCAGGCTGCGCGGCTATCCCAGAAGCCAGAACAGCAAGAGGGATTGCTGCTTTCACTGCGCAGCGATTCCTCTTGCTGCTCTGGCTTCTAAGCTTCAGAATAATTTTTTTCTTGTTTTCCTCCTCCAAAAACTAGGTGCGTCTTGTGGTCTGGTGCGTCTTATAGAGCGAAAAATACGGTACATCGTACAATCCAGTCTGATATGTGATTTTTGCATGCCCGACCCTCCAGACCAGCGTCCCCAGCAGAGGCTGGTTTCACTAACCTTTAGGTACTCCTCTGACTGGAAGCCTACGTCAGATGGCGGCTTTCCGTTCTGACTTTTGTGGAAGCCATGAATGTTTCCTGGTTCGAAAGCATCAGGAAGTGTTGTTAACTGGCTTCCTTGTTGTTTCCCCACTCCTACAAAAGGAGAATGGAACATGGGAAATTGCATCGCATGCAGTCACATCATCGGCCTATTTAGCTCAATACTGCCTACACTGGCCGGCAGCAGCTCTCCGGGAATTCAGACGGGGTTTCTTCCAGACTCACCTGAAGGTAACGGGGATTGAACCTTGCACCTTCTGCACCCAAAGCTGCTCTCTACCACTGAACCATGGCCCTTTCCCAGATTTAATTTGATTCTGCAAACATAGCCGATAACTTCTGTGTTACAAAAAGGGAATTGGTTTAATCATACAAAAATCCACAGGCACATCATTTTACCGTCTTGCTAAGATTGGAAAACCCGATGCCCACACATGTCATTAAGACCTTGTCTCCACCTTTGCGTTCTTCGCCGGACGGTTTGCTTTCGATTTTAAACATAACCTGGAAGTAACTTCTCAGATGCCGCAGAAACTCAATTCTAAGAAAGGAAGAAAAAGCAAAAGTGAATGTCTTAACCTACGCAAAAGTTAACGTGGGCAACATCTGGATGCCAACAGATACACCTGAAATTTATAACGGGGGGGGGAATACACACGATTTATTTTTTAAAAAATCTTTTCCAAGATTCTATATATTGAGCAAACTGGAAGTCTAGTACACACAGAAAAGTACACAACGCAATTAGCATTTGATTTAGTTATGCAAACAGATGGCTGGAGCTGACAAACTTATATCATAAGTTGTCCTAATATAACCAGCTAACTTATTAGACCTCACGATAATTTCACAATTATCATCTATGTATTTCTAATAGCATAACCAAATCAGTAATTTTTGTTGTAACTGTAAAAACTACTCTGAAAATTTATTATTCCAAAAATGAAACCTTCATCTGGTTGTAAATATTAACATTATACCAGTAAGAATGAGTCTTTCTGTAAAAAAAAAATGATTTAAATCAAGTCTTACTGACTAGTGTTTTAAATCGGGATTTAAATCGATTTCATTTAAATCAAACCCACCCTGCTGACACTGGTGGGTTTCTTTTTATTGCTGACCGACACCGGATCCTGACAATTTGCAACTTGGTTTCTCCCGCTAGCTGATCCCTGCTCTACCTCTGCTCCTTATATAGGCTCATTGCCAACAAAGGAAAGATCACTTGGTCATCTTTGCTACCAAAGGCATCCCCAGCTGATTGCATACCACTCCCGAGTGTTATGTCTGAGAGCTTCCGGATTACCACCCATCAGTTGGTAACACAGGCTCTCTCTGGTCTCCCTCCACCCCAATCACAAGATCTCCCCTTTGGCTTCCAAGGTCAGAGGCCAAGGTCCAGCAGTAGGTTTCCCAGCACAGCACCCATGTCATTGCGATGGCACCATCATTCTTCAGTTATCACAGTACTGTACCTTTCACACATACAGCACCGGTACCATGATAACCGAAAAAGGACAGTTCACAGTCTAGTTGTTCTATCTGTCAGAACCAGGGGATGAAAAGCCAGTTGGCTACCCTCTCAGCCTTGCCGTTGCAGAGATCCATCAGTCATCTTCCCCGACATGCGTCTGTGACTCAAGTAGAGCAGTCTTGAGCACACATTACTCAGCAGTGTAAACTGCACAACAGATAATAATAATTTTTATTTATACCCCGCCCTCCCCAGCCAAGGCGGACTCAGGGCGGCTAACAAGCAATAATAAAAACAAGTTGAATGAATACAACTTAAAAACAACATTAAAATACAACATTAAAATATTGAAACATTAAAATATTGAAACATTAAAATATTAAAATGTAGCCTCATCACAGGAGGAGAAAGGAAAAGAAAAAAGAAAGAGGGGGAGGGAATCAAATTGGCTCCAAGCCAAAGGCCAGGCGGAACAACTCTGTCTTACAGGCCCTGCGGAAAGAAATCAGATCCTGTAGGGCCCTGGTCTCATGAGGCAGAGCGTTCCACCAGGCCGGAGCCAGTGTTGAAAAGGCCCTGGCTCTGGTTGAAGCCAATGCAACTTCCTTAGGGCCAGGGACCACTAGGGTGTTGCTATATATGGACCTTGAGGCTCTCCGTGGGGCATACGGAGAGATGAGGCTTGAGGCGTGGACTCAATACTTAACTACACATTTATTATACATAAATCAGGACAAAGAAAACATGGCTTCTCTCCTTGCTGCCTTCTCGGAGAGACTGAAAACAAAAGCAATACAGAGCGGAAGTTCCCCTCATGCCAGCAATCTGTGCTGGAATGTAAACAGGCATGTGACATGTAACAATCCACATATCTGCAGCAAAGGGTGGAATGGAATTCCCAACACTAACAGAATTCCAAAATAGATGCAGAAGCCAGCATGCAAGGCGAAGAAACCACAGCAAGCTCTCCGCTGGAAATGGTCAATTGCAAACAAAGCAGGAGCTGCATCTCCCAATATTGACATCTCCTTCCACCAATATAAAAACGGGTCTTTTCCTTTGCACAGACAGCTTTACGCCAAATGCTGAAACACTCGCATTCCTCCTCCCAAACACAAAAGGGGATGCCTGGCAGTTTCTTTTCAATCTTTGCAAATCGAGTCAGAGAAGATGATTAAACGGTCCAAAATATTAGCCCTTCTATGCCACCGCTATTGGTATAAAGGGTCTCAGCCCTGTATACCTGAAGGAGCATCTCCTCCTGCATTGTCCAGCCCGGACACTGAGGTCCAGCTCCGATGGCTTTCTGGAGGTTCCCTCATTGCAAGAAGTGAGGTTACAGGAAACCAGGCAGAGGGCCTTCTCAGTGGTGGCGCCCACCCTGTGGAACACTCTCCTATCAGATGTCAAGGAAATAAACAACTATCCAACTTCTGGGACACATCTGAGGGCAGCCATGTATAGGGAAGTTTTTAATGTTTGGCGTTTTATTGCGGTTTTTATAAAT
Organism: Podarcis vaucheri; assembly: GCF_965113315.1. Lineage (NCBI taxonomy): Eukaryota > Metazoa > Chordata > Lepidosauria > Squamata > Lacertidae > Podarcis > Podarcis vaucheri. The sequence goes on along the minus strand of NC_138755.1, from coordinate 20,655,706 downwards.
TGTGGGAAGCCACCCAGAGTGGCTGGGGTAACCCAGTCAGATGGGCGGCATATAAAATCATAATCACCATCACCACCATTGCCCAGAGGTTACGCCAGAAAACAAGCACCCAGCTTGTGTGCCCATTACTTGCCGCAGCATGTTTCAGAGCTCTGGAAACGTGGAGGATTGATGAGCAAGTCATCTGTTGGCTTTCCTAAAATCAGACAACAGGTAATATACTGCAAAGGTAAAGGTAAAGGACCCCTAGTAAAGGGACGCGGGTGGCGCTGTGGTCTAAACCACTGAGCCTCTTGGGCTTGCCGATCGGAAGGTTGGCGGTTCGAATCCCCGTGACGGGTGAGCTCCCGTTGCTTAGTCCCAGTTCCTGCCCACCTAGCAGTTCGAAAGCACGCCAGTGCAAGTAGATAAATAGGTACCACTGCGACAGGAAGGCAAACGGCGTTTCCGTGTGCTCTGGCTTCCGTCACAGTGTCCTGTTGCTCCAGAAGCAGTTTAGTCATGCTGGCCACATGACCCAGAAAGCTGCCTGTGGACAAACATCAGCTCCCTCAGCCTGAAAGCGAGATGAGTGCCACAACCCCATAGTCGCCTTTGACTGGACTCAACCGTCCAGGGGTCCTTTACTTTTTACCTTTTTACCTAATACACTGCACTGAGGGCTTTGAAGAAGTTCCTTTCGCAGCTACAAATTAAGCATTCACAGTAGTAACAAAATCTGTTATTCTATGGAATTAGCAAATTGAACAGAGATGGGTAATTCCTTCTCAGGGGGTGGGGGAAATAGAAAGGACTTACGTGTATGGGGACAGAGGTCCTAGCAGGACTTTGGAGACGTCCTGCTGCCCAAGGGTCATGAGGAGAAGAATGAGGCTTTGGTTTGTTGAATCCACACAGCCTCCCTGCAAACGCAAACCATTTAATAATTAAGCTTTGCACTTAACCGGAAAATATGGGCGAAAAGGGGAAGAGGGAGGGAAAACCACAGAACAGCTACAAACTGCATTTCAAGGGTCAAAAAGATAACATGCATTCAATGAACCCAACAGAAAAAAGGTGCTTGAAATCAGTATTGGGACCAATTTGTGTGTAAAAGCAGATGAATTTGTAGGGCCAAAGAAATCAACTGCCCAATCCATATCATCATTCTAATCGTTACGTCCATATACACATATTGACTTCCTTCCTTTGTTCTAAGACCTCGAAATTTTTACTCTTTCTAAATTGTTGTGTCTAATGTAGATTACCTCCATCTTTATACTTTTTGCGCCATTTTTCTCTTTCTTTAACCCTGCAAAGCTTCATCTGTTACATACCAATATACTTACTCCAGAACAATGTTTTTCATATACTCTTTAGCACATCCCCATTCTTTTAATAATTTTTGGTCCGATTGTCCCCTTATGAATGTTGGTGAGTCTTGCCAGATGTATATATCCACAAAATTTAATTTGTCATTCTTTCATTGATGGAATTTTTCTCCCTTTCCAATTTTTTGCTATGAGCATCCTGGCAGCTGTTGTCGCCTAGAGGAATACTTTCCTTTGATTCTCAGGAATATCGTTTGTGATTATACCTAAAAGGAATGCCTCTGGTTTTTTACTAAAAGATATTTTAAACATCTTTTTGATTTCTTCATATATTTCACTCCAAAATTATTTAATAGGTCGGCATTCCCACCTCTGGGGCATGCGTTTTCTTGACCTCAGATGCACTCAGGAAGAGCATAGAAAGAAACATGACACTGGCTTTCCAACTCTATCCTGAGCCTTACAGTTCATTAGGCAACCATGAATAAGGCCCATCTCTTTCTCCGGCTCTCATTAGGAAGTAAAATAGTCATTGGCATATCCAATGACTTGAGCTGACCACTAACAGATCAGGAACCCATTTAGCGCAGGGTGCATCAGCAGCAAGAACAAAATGATTCTGCGGCCCACAACCTTCCTAATCAAAGGGGCGAAGTCTTTTGAAACCAGAGAAGGGCTCTAATTACCTCTTAAAGAAGAGTCCTATTTCTGACCAAGATCATTTGTTGCATTAAGGAGAAATACATTACACACAGCGCAGGTTTTCTTTCGCCATCTAGAGAAGGAATACAACCTGGGCAGCGTGGAGAGAAAGAGTCTCCCTAATGCAAAGATGTAAAATGAAGTTATGAGACACCACCACAATTCTTCAGGGAGCGAAAACGAAACAGCTACTTACTCTGTGAATCTCTTCGAGTAGCAGCTTTGCACAGTTTATGGCCAGGTCTTCCGGGAGCACAGCTGCGCCCTGTCCCTGGGGGCTGGAGGCCAACTCAGCACTGAGGAAAGTACCATTTGTCGTCTCTGCCACCAGAGTGAGGCCGAAACCTGGGGACCTGAAAGAAGAAAGCACACAGGACACAGGGGTGGAATGAAAGGAATTGTTTCATATTAAAATCCCGTGATGAAGGTGCCTACTTGTTGCTTAAAGAAAAACAAAGCCTAAACTTACATGTAAAAAATTAACGTTCTGGTATAAAATAGTCAGCAGTGGCCATGCCAAGGTTTTCCGAAGAGCTCTTCCCTAATGCTGGCCACTGGATCCTTTCAACTAGAAACCCCGGGATCTTCAGCATTCAAAACACTTACTAAGCCACTGAGTTACTATGCCCATCAGTCGGTACATGAGAAAACACATTGCACAGAGTTAAGACTGTTTGTTCCATCAAGTTCAGTACAGTCTGCACAGAGAAGCCAGAGTGGGACCGAGTTTGGTCCTAGATCGTAGCTCCAGCTTCAGGAGAAGAAAGCCCACTTGGAGGATGCTGTGAGACAGCAAAGGTCTTTCCGCTTGGTTTGATATCAGGGCAATACAGGACCTGAAGGGCAAGTAATTGCAGTCCTATAAAGTAAGAGACAGTGAGAGATTTTACTTTCTTGGGCTCCATGAACATTGCAGATGGTGACAGCAGCCACGAAATTAAAAGACGCCTGCTTCTTGAGAGAAAAGCAACGAAAAACCTAGACAGCATCCTAAAAAGCAGAGACATCACCTGGCCAAAAAAGGTCCGTATAGTTAAAGCCATGGTTTTCCCAGTAGTGATGTATGGAAGTGAGAGTTGGACCATAAAGAAGGCTGATCGTCAAAGAATTGATGCTTTTGAATTATGGTGCTGGAGGAGACTCTTGAGAGTCCCACGGACTGCAAGAAGATCAAACCTATCCACTCTTAAGGAAATGAGCCCCGAGTGCTCACTGGAAGGACAGATCCTGAAGCTGAGGCTCCAATACTTTGGCCACCTCATGAGAAGAGAAGACTCCCTGGAAAGGACCCTGATGTTGGGAAAGATTGAGGGCACAAGGAGATGGGGACGACAGAGGACGAGATGGTTGGACAGTGTTCTCGAAGCTACCAGCATGAGTTTGACCAAACTACGGGAGGCAGTGGAAGACAGGAGTGCCTGGAGTGCTCTGGTCCATGGGGTCACGAAGAGTCGGACACGACTAAATGACTGAACAACAACAAAAATAAGAAGCGCACTTGGGATGGAGGTGTAAAAAGGAGACTGACAGTTTGGTACAATAAAGGTCAATAACAACAGGAGACAGGCAGAGCTGAACAAGCTGCCCTTAAGAAATTTCCAAGTCCATTGGATGGCAAACTCTCTCTTGAACAACCTGCTACAAAAGTATGGGTGGAAATGTAAGTATCCTCTTCCCGAAAGTTGTAGAGTTTGGGAGCAGGGTGGGCAGAGTTCAGGAGGGGTTTCCTTCCTTACAAAAGCTGGTTGTGATCAGAAGGCACAGAAGGTCAGGTGGATCAAGTGAAGCTCAATGAAACACTCATGCATTGTCAGAGTGGAAGCCAGGAGGGTCTATGGCTGCAATCCCATTTCAGCCACAAACTCAGCAGTTCAGCCTATGACAAGCCACTGTTCCCCGAACTTCACTAATTCCTCACCTGCCATACAGATAGAATGATATCTCGCAGAACTGTTGCAAAGATTACTGAGAGGCTTTGAAAACTGCAAATTGAGCTGTATCAATGCTACAAAATTGTTATTACCAGATTGCCTTCTGCCCCCACCTCCACCCCTCGTCCTTCAAGTAAGCATTATATTAGTAAACCACAAATAAATGGCCTATTAAAGAATACTGGGTGGAGGCATATATAAAATATTATTATTATTAGGAAAACTTACTTCCCAGAGCTTGTCCCTTTCATATGGTCTGTGTAGATGTAAATATCCGGTAGGAATTTATTCAGGATGCTCCTTGCTGAATCCACAATTCGGTTCGCAATCTGCGGGGACACTCTGACCGAATAGCTGATTTATGAAATTAAGGAATTTCTTATAGAAAAAGGCGTTAACACAAAAGCAGGCCAGTATACAGAAGAGGACTTCCTTATTTTATTTATATTCATTTTATACATCCTTTTTATTTTTAACAAATAATCATAAATAAATAAGAATAAAAACGTGCGCCCCACCACCAAGACCATTCCATTATAACTATCCAACCTCCCAAAATTTCAACACCTCTTACAATGGTCTGACTCCTTTCTGTTTTAACAGTACAAATTCTACAAGCATATCTCCTCTGAAATCATTTCTCCAGCGTATTCCCCATCTAACCTTAATGGCACATGTTAATTTATCATTAACAGCAATATCCCACACCTCTTTATACCATTCTTCCATTTTATATTCTGCTTGCCTCTTCCACTTCCTAGCTATAATAATTCATGCAGCTGTCAATAAATTTGTGACCAAGTCCTTCATAGCCAGAAGAGGACTTCCAACACATTTCCTGCTTGTGCATTTTGCTTTTTTGTTTTTTTAAAATAATTTTTATTAGTTTTCCATTTAAACAATATACTCACATCATTATTATCCACTTTACTTCTTTGGCTCTTTAGAGCCTATCGACGTCCTTCCCTCCCACCTCTTGGATTTCAAAAGTAACCTTGATATCACAACATTTTACAGTGGTACCTCGGGTTAAGTACTTAATTTCTTCTGGAGGTCCATTCTTAACCTGAAGCACCACTTTAGCTAATGGGGCATCAAGCTGCTGCTGTGCCACCAGAGCACAGTTTCTGTTCTCATCCTGAAGCAAAGTTCTTAACCCGAGGTACTATTTCTGGGTTAGCGGGGTCTGTAACCTGAAGCGTATGTAACCCGAGGTACCACTGTACAGTGGTACCTCGGGTTAAGTACTTAATTCGTTCCGGAGGTCTGTTCTTAAACTGAAACTGTTCTTAACTTGAAGCACCACTTTAGCTAATGGGGCCTCCTGCTGCCGGAGCACGATTTCTGTTCTCATCCTGAAGCAAAGTTCTTAACCTGAGGTACTATTTCTGGGTTAGCAGAGTCTGTAACCTGAAGCGTATGTAACCTGAAGCGTATGTAACCCGAGGTACCACTGTATATATTTTCCAATTCTACTACAACCCACTACAAAATACCTCAAAATTTAAATACATGTAGAAAGGTAAAAATATTCTCATTACAAGCCTTCAGATAACCCTACTAGTGTTATTAATTGCTTGAAATGGTCTTTCAAATATTGTATAAATTTACTCCAGTCCTTTTGGAATACTTGATCGTGCTGGTTTCGGATTTTTCCCGTCAGCTTCGCCAGTTCTGCAAAGTCCATCATTTTCATCTGCCACTCTACTTGTGAGTTTGGATGGTTTGCAAGTCTTACTTAACTTTCCATAGTCAAAAGCAGGGGTCAGCGAACTTTTCCAGCAGGGGGCTGGTCCACTGTCCCTCAGACCTTGTGGGGAGCCGGACTATATTTTGAAAAAAAATATATGAACAAATTCCTATGTCCCACAAATAACCCAGAGATGCATTTTAAATAAAAGGACACATTCTACTCATGTGAAAACACACTGATTTCCGGACAGTCCGCAGGCCAGATTCAGAAGGCGATTGAGCTGGATCCGGCCCCCGGGCCTTAGCTTGCATACCCATGGTCAAAAGGGTCTGCTGAATGTATCTTGGGCAGCATCATGTGATTGCAGGAAGATGCAACACCTTTTTTTACCGAGTCCCTCTCCAACCCACCCACCCACATGCTTGAAAGGGCTAAGCACAACACAGGGCTAGTCAACAGCGCAACAACCAAATCAACATGGAAAAAGGAGTGACAACTTCCTTCAGCAAGGAAGAATGGTATAATCTTTATCTTTCCGAGCATGTACCTTAAACATAAGTTGGGGGTTGGGGGCTTGTGTATGTAGCCATCCCCACCCCGAATTCAGAGTTTTAGAAGATCCTACACATGAAAGGATTAGGAGAGTGTCAAGAGTAAAAGATGAGATGAACCACTGGGTGGTTTCTTCTGCACTTCCTGGTTTTACTGCTTGACCGGTACGGCAGACAGTTTAACCCACGTGTCAACTGAGCAGAAACACCAGCAAAGAGTGACAGGTTCCCAAGGACTTTTAGCTTTCACTTTAAATAGAGCGAGGAAGGAAAGCTGGTAGGAAACAGTTTTGTTTTGCAACAAAAGCGGAGGCTGAGAAAGAGCTGGGGGGGTGTTCCCATTTATGCACAGAACTCAAGAGGATTTACTAAGCAGACGTGGTTGGGATGGCACCGTTCGCCACAGCTCACCTTATCACCCGAGGGCAGTTACGAATCAGCAGACAAAGCGGATTCTTATTTTCCCTTTTAGATCACAAAATGTTTAAAACAGATATGCCTGAACAGGTGGGGCCACTAAATGTAGTGTTTGGGCTAGCAATTTTTGAGCCTTTATTTCCACACTGTGCATGCATCCGAACAGCATATACGTATGCACTAATTTGCAGTGGAATGCTCTCCCCAGGGAGATTCGCCTGGTGCCTTCATTATACACCTTTAGGTGCCAGGCAAAACGTTCCTTTTTAACCAGGCCTTTGGTTAATCTGATTGACATCCTATACCCTTTTAAAATATATGGGGTGTTGGGTTACTGGGTTGTTTTTGTTTTTATTTCCATTATGTATTTTTTGGTTTTATATTCTGATTTTATTCTGTGAACTGCCCTGAGACCTCCGGGTATAGGGCAGTGTATAAATTCAATAAATAAAATAAAATAAAGCAAAACTCTGTGCCCTGTGGCTAAGGAGTTCAGACTGCTCTAGGTAAAGGTAAAAGGTAAAGGACCCCTGGACAGTTAAGTCCAATCAAAGGCGACTACGGGGTTGCGGTGCTCATCTCGCTTCAGGCTGAAGGAGCCGGCGTTTGTCCACAGACAGCTTTCCAGGTCAAGTGGCCAGCAGGACTAAACTGCTTCTGGTGCAACGGGACACCGTGACGGAAACCAGAGTGCACGGAAACGCTGTTTACCTTCCCACCACAGCGGTACCTATTTATCTACTTGCACTGGCGTGCTTTCGAACTGCTAGGTTGGCAGAGGCTGGGACAGAGCAACAGGAGCTCACCCCATTGCACGGATTCGAACCGCTGACCTTCTGATCGGCAAGTGCAAGAGGCTCAGGGGTTTGGACCACAGCGTCACCCATGTCTACCATGGCTCCGCCATCCGCATCCTGGCACTGCGTGTCAGTTGTGCATACGACACTATGCCTTACTACCCACACAATCTAATACACATCTATTTGCAAGGGAACCACACTGAGTCAATGGGGCTTACTCAGGTCTGTGGATATTCGGATTGCAGCCTAACTCTTTCCCTTACAGTGTAAGGCAAGCAAAGAAATCAGTTTGGAAACTTTTCAAGAAGGATACGCCACACCTCTGATGCGCTTAATTTTGCCAGGATCAACGTACTGAATGGGCATCAATGCTTTCTTAACAGGACAACTGAATATCACTTCGCCACCTCCTTTGGGGGGCATGCCCCTCCTCACGATCTGAAAACAATAAATGAGAATTTTAAGCAGTAAGGTTTTTAAGTGCTCCGGCTTTTTCATCCAACAACATTTGAAGACAAATTCTAGCAAGGCAATGCAGCTGCCACAATGTATAGGAAAGCTCATTCAAATCAGGGAGAAAGGTTAGCACACTCGATATGAATAAGAATTCCTAGAAATAGTAATTTGAGGTCTTACCTTCAATTCCAATTCTTCACCGTCGATGCCAAATCTTTTCAATAAAGGCAGAGCTGTCGCCTTAAGGCAATCCACCTGAAAGATATTCAGTGAGAAAGCCTCTTGACTAGAAGACAACACAAACAATCTTTGCGCCCCAACCAATTAAAAGTTCGTTCTGAGAAGGAGTTTTTAATTCACAATGGGTTGGGGGGTGTGTGTGGATGGGTGATTAGATTTGCCAAAAGCAACACAGCACCAGAAATTGGTTCAATTACATGTACTTTGGATTCATAATCAACAATTCCTTTTTCAGTTTCTCCATTAACCCATTTCAGTTAGAACAGCCTTGAGCTGTGACTACGGTGCATCGACAGAACATGGTCTCTTGAACCCACGGCACTCCCAGTGGCAGACTCTTTCCCTTTCTCTGTGTTAAATGAGATGGACACAGTAAAAGGATTTGCCATTATAGACCCAACAAGAGCGGAGTGTGGGTGTGTGGGCACGAACACCCCCAATCCTCAGGGACCAAATTAAGGGGCCTATGTGGCCACAAATCAATGACTTACCAAGCTCTCTTCCCCCAGACTCCTCCTTGCTCTTGTCGCAGCCACCCTCCACTCTTCCCACCATCTCGCTCCTAATAATTTTATTATTTATTCCCCACTCATCTGGCTGGGTTTCCCCAGCCACTCTGGACGGCTCCCAGCAGAATAGTAAAAACACAGTAAAACACCAGACATTAAAAACTTCCCTAAAAAGGGCTGCCTTCAGATGTTTTCTGAAAGTCAGATTGTTGTTTATTTCCTTGACATCTGAAGGGTGTTTCACTGGGAGGGTGACACTACTGAGAAGACCGTCTGCCTGGTTCCCTGTAACTTGGCTTCTCACAGTGAGGGAACCGCCAGAAGGCCCTCGGAGCTGGACCTCAGTGTCCGAGTAGAACGATGGGGGTGGAGACGCTCCTTCTGGTCTACAGGGCCGAGGCCATTTAGGGCTTTCAAGGGCAGCACCGACACTTTGAACTTGGAAACATATAAACACCATTGACATTTGGGACAATTCACAACTTACCGTAGGATCCACCTGATCATTGGTGGCACCACGGAGAACAATCCTTAGAGGGTGCTTCATGAACGGCGCTAAGCACAGCAGGCTTTCCAAATAATACCCAATGCTGCGGTTGGGGCTGCAGTCGTGTTCCAGTGAACCCCCGTAGAGCAGGCCAGGCTGATAGTATAAAGTGGTACCTTTCAAAGAGCACGGAAAACATTCTCCGCATTAGTTGTCCATGACTATAACAAGGTTGACATAAGCCAGAAGTTGGGCTTGCCCAACCCTGGAGGTCCATGATATAGAAGTGATTATTACATACACCTGCTGAAGGAGATGCCTGGTGACCCTTTTAAACCCACTGAAATGGGACGCGGGCGGCGCTGTGGGTTAAACCACAGAGCCTAGAACTTGCCGATCAGAAGGTTGGCAGTTCAAATCCCCGCGACAGGGTGAGCCCCCGTTGCTCGGTCCCTGCTCCTGCCCACCTAGCAGTTCGAAAGCACGTAAAGTGCAAGTAGATAAATAGGTGCCGCTCCAGCGGGAAGGTAAACGGCATTTCGGTGCGCTGCTCTGGTTCGCCAGAAGCTGCTTAGTCATGCTGGCCACATGACCCAGAAGCTGTACGCCGGCTCCCTCAGCCAATAAAGCGAGATGAGCGCCGCAACCCCAGAGTTGGCCACGACTGGACCTAATGGTCAGGGGTCCCTTTACTTTTACCAGCCATTGAAACAATTGCAGGAACTTTCCCGGCTTCCTGCCTCCCCTCCCCTTTGAGTATCCCGTTTCAAATTTAAGACAGTTAACTTCCGGGAGAAGGGCTATGCTCTCTTGCACTCCGTAAAGTGCTATACATTACACTGTGATGGTGCCAAGTAGATAATAGATACATAAATACCTGTTTGGTTTATTTCAATCCTAGAGCCATTGGTTATTTTGTCAATCAGCCGGATAAAGTTTGCTTCAAAATCTGTCAGAGAAACAGAGTCACTATTCCGAGAACCTTAATGAAATCCCAACAACATGCAATGTGCTACAATCAAAACATTTTCCCCATTTAAACTCTTTAAACAGTTTGCCAACCGTGCCGTTAAAAGTAGATGGGAGAGAGCAAAATGTGTCCCAATTTTGTACCCGAGGGAACCGTAAGAATTTTGTCCGACTGAACGCAAGGCTGCGATCCTGCACAAACTCTTGAATGCCAGCCCAGTTTACACACAGCAAGGCTTTCTTCCAGGTAAACATGTGCTGGTCTGATCTGCAAGCCCCTTTTTCAGTGTTATGGGAGCAGTGCAGAGTTAGAAACTCAGATATATAAGCTGGGAGACTCCCAAAGAGCAAGGTAAAGTCATGCTGGAATCTGTAGCAGATCATTTAGCTCCTTCTAAACCCTGCAATGTTCTCAACAATAAGCTCTAGGGGGGGAACCAACTCAATACAACTTGTATGGGAATTCAGAATCCCAACCCATCCACTCATCCTGTCCCCCACTGCTTCCCTACATATTGGCTACTGCGATTGGACATGGTCCATATTTGAGGAAAATCTTTTCTATTATGAGAGGGAGGGTGTGTAAACAACGGCAACAGAGTGGTACCTCAGGTTACATACGCTTCAGGTTATAGACTCCGCTAACCCAGAAATATTACCTCGGATTAAGTACTTTGCTTCAGGATGAGAACAGAAATCGTGCTCCGGCGGCGCGGCAGCAAAAGGAGGCCCCATTAGCTAAAGTGGTGCTTCAGGTTAAGAACTGTTTCAGGTTCAGTACGGACCTCCGGAACGAATTAAGTACTTAACCTGAGGTACCACTGTACTATAACCCTTAAACGAACCTAAAAAGCAAGCTATACAGAGGGACTCTAATGGATCCAGTTCTGGTAATCTAAAAACACAACCCCCTGGGCGCAGCCTCAAATCTGATAATACAAAAATGGTGTTCCCCACACCCTTAACCAGGCATAGGCAAACTCGGCCCTCCAGATGTTTTCAGACTACAGTTCCTATCATACATGACCACTGGTCCTGTTAGTTAGGGATGATGGGAGTTGTAGTCCCAAAACATCTGGAGGGCCAAGTTTGCCTATGTCTGCCCTTAACCATTCACAGAATTGGAAAGGACTGTGGGAGTCAGCTGGTCCTGTGTCCCAGTTTTATGCCCATTTCCAAAACTAGCCCTCATTTCCAGCAACACTAATATAAATTTATCACTGATTGACAGAAGACATTTCAGGACAGATAAATGGAAGCGTTTCTTCCCTGAGTGTGGAACTCACCGCTACAAGATGTGGGTAGTAATGGCCACGAACTGAAGATGGCTTTAAAGGGGGATTTGACCTGGGATAGCTCTGTCAGTAGAGCATGAGACTCTTAACCTCAGGGTAAAGGGTTCAAGCCCCATGTTGGGAAAAAGACTCCTGCCCTGCAGGGGGTTGGGCTAGATGGCCTTTGTAGTCCCTTCCAACTCTACAATTCTATGATACTATGACACATTCATAAGGCTATCACCGGATACTAGCTGTGCTGCCTGCATGTAACTTTTGGGTTTAGAAGCCAGTATACCACTGAATATCATCAACTGCTGGAGGGCAATAGCAAGAGAAGGCTTTTGCTATTTGATTGTTTTGAAGTTTTATTACAATCAAATGGTATAAAAACCTTGGGGAAATAAATAAAACTGCCTTCATGACCTGCTTGGGGACCAGAAGCTGGGCTAAATGAGCTTTTGGTCAAATCTAGCGGGACTTCCACAATCTTACACTTATATCCCTACCCCATTCATCCCAAAGATTCAGACTGGTATAGATGAGATCAACCCATCTTACCTTCAAACCAAACAAGTTTACAGGTAATTCCAACTAGCCAAAGGCCAACCATTGAGTCTGATGGGTGAGGGAGAATCTGACGCCAAGCCCACCCAAAGCAGTCTGTCCTCGATGCACCACACCAGCTCCGAAAAAAAGAGGAAACCAGGGCTGCATTCCTAACCTCACTGAATTCAACAGAACTTACTTCTGATTAGAAACTGTTAGGCTTGTGCTTAGCTCCTCTCTGAATAACGGGGAAATACATAGCATGCATAGCTTCTTCCTATTCTAGAGCTAAAATGCCTGGAGTTATACTTTCATACATCTCTGCTCTGATAAGCTCCAGAGGCTAACCTGTGTTTCCCAGATCATGACAAAGCATTCTGCATCAGTAAACAGAATTTCACTTCAGGCAGCGACAAACTGGTTGTCCTAGCAGCTGATAACTCTGCACAGAGGAAGCAGCATACAAGAAAGACTCAAGGATGCTCGGACTTGCCTCCAAGCAGGCTGGCACATCCGCCTCCTACAATCCCAAGACCAGCTACCCTTCTTGCCTAAGTGAAAGCGGGCAACAGCACAGCTGCTCCCTTGCAGCGCCCAGCCCAGGGGTCTGCAACCTTTAAGACAAAAAGAGCCACTTGGACCCATTTCCAAAGAAAAAACAACAACTGGGAGCTGCAAAACCATTGTGACATTTAAAACAAATATATCTCCGGAGCGGGCGGGAAGGTGACGTCAGGACGGTGCGTGACTAACGCACGCACCTCCCCCATGCGATGTCACAGCCAGTACAGCGCCCACCACAGTGAGGAGTGTCGGGGCGCACAATGCGCCTCCTCCCCTCGCTAGTATCCGCCCCGGAGCCACAGCAAAGATGTAAAAGAGCCACATGCGGCTCCGGAGCCGCGGGTTGCAGACCCCTGGCCCAGCCTAATGCTAACAAGAAGAACCTGTGGCCTCACAGAAGAGGTTGGATGGCCATCTGCCAGGGATGCTTTAGCTGAGACTCCCGCATTTCAGGGGGTTGGACTAGGTGACCCTCAGGGTCCCTTCCAACTCTACAACTCCATGATGCTAAGAGGGTCCCTTCCAATTCTAGGCTTTGCCGCCACTGCTTCCTCCTCCACGGGAACCCAACCGTCCTGCCCGACAGTGCTAAGGTTACGCAGGTCTGATCCCCGTAATGGGCAGCTGCTATTTTCCTGCACTGCAGGGGGTTGGACTAAATGACCCTTGAGGTCCCTTCCAACTCTACAATTCCATGATGGTAAGAGACTTCCCCCTTTGGCTGGAACACGGTGCTGACAATGCCAAGGTTGTGCAGGTCGGATTGAGGTTTGATGAGGCCCTAAGCTCCTGAAGGTAATGGGGCCCTTTATATGTCCAGCTGTCCTTTGTCAACAAGAAACTGTCACTGGCTTTTTGTGTTGAATATATGCTATATGGTAATTTATGGACCTCATAGGTATCTAAAGCCATTTGCACATAACAAAATATGTACTTTATCAAAGTAATTGTTGAACTGAAATATAATCAAGTATATTAATAGTGAAAGACAAAATATAGAAATGGAGCAAACCAGTGATATTTTAGGAAGCAGGCTAGCAGGCGGGGCCTATGACTTACACCATAGGAGCCTACGCAACACAAAACACTGTTGCTGTATGTAGGTTTTTATTTTATTTGCTTTTTATCGTATATTTCGGAAATGCACAGTCAGGTTTCTTTTTTCCTTTACATTTTGGGGGGAGGCCAAGAGAGTGGGGCCCCAAGCTATAGCTTGCTTAGCTTACACAGTGGTACCTCGGGTTAAGAACTTAATTCGTTCCGGAGGTCCGTTCTTAACCTGAAACTGTTCTCGACCTGAGGTACCACTTTAGCTAATGGGGCCTCATCCTGAAGCAAAGTTCTTAACCCGAAGTACTATTTCTGGGTTAGCGGAGTCTGTAACCTGAAGCGTCTGTAACCCGAGGTACCACTGTACATAAATCCGGCACTGGATCCCCGTCAGGGGCAGCTGCAAATCCCTGCACTGCACGGGGGTGGGCTGGATGACCCTCAGGGTCCCTTCCAACTCTAGGTTTTGCTGCTGCTGCTGCTGCTGCTTTCTCCTCCACCCAACGCGCCTGCCCCCCCTCCTCCCCCTCCCCATGCAGCCCCTCTCCTCGCCCGCCTCCCGCCTCGCTCGCCCAGGGCAGATGCACCTCGGAGTCCGGGGTTCTCCTCCTTGGCCCGGATCTTGCGGATCTTGACCGGGCGGCCGCTGAGCGTGGAGAGCACCAGCCTCTGCCGCAAGAAGTTGCACCCGACGTAGCTGAGCGAGGCCGAGGCGCTCGCCATGTCGCCGGTTCCTCCGCTCTGCCTCCGGGGAGAGCGGGCGGCGGCGGCGGCAGGGGACGCGTCCGGCAGGCGGCAAGCGCCGGGTTGTTATGGTCGCAGGGAGCTCCGCATCGCCCACGTGGTTTGGAGCAGGAAGAGAGAGTGCCGGGACGTCGCGGGGTCAAAGGGGAAGGGGCGGGGTTCCAGGGCCCGGGCGGCCAGTGGGAGGCGAGGCTGCTGGGGAAGCAGGAGGCGGGGCGAGGGAAGGAGGCGCGCCGTGCCAGGAAAAGGGCGGAAGTGCTAGCAAAGCATGGCAAAGCGGGGACTACCAGCAAAGGGTGCCATAGGCAGCGCCTGGGACTAGGATCTCAGGGTTCTCGATGGACCCCGAGCCGGACAGGAGTCCGCAGCAGAAAAGGCCGACGCATTAACATCTGTAGTGATGAGATGCTTGGAAAGGCTGGTCCTTCAACACCTTAGACAGCGGTTCTCAACCTGTGGGTCCCCAGCCGTTGTTATAATAATAATAATAATAATAATAATAATAATAATAATAATAATAATAATTTTTATTTATATCCCGCCCTCCCCAGCCGAAGCTGGGCTCAGGGCGGCTAACAACAATCAAAATAGTTCAACATTCTAAAACATCCATTATAAAGTTAATTAAATCAAATTAAAATCAAATTAATGGCAACCATCAAGCAAAATTTTGTGCAGATTGCCAGAGGAGGGGGTCAGGCTGCGCCCTGACAAAAGGCCTGGTGGAACAGCTCTGTCTTGCAGGCCCTGCGGAAAGATGTCAGGTCCTGCAGGGCCCTAGTCTCTTGTGACAGAGCGTTCCACCAGATTGGAGCCGCGGCCGAGAGGGCCCTGGCTCTAGTTGAGGCCAGCCTAACCTCTCTGAGGCCTGGGATCTTTAGGGTGTTTTTATTTGCAGACCGTAAGTTTCTCTGTGGGACATACCAGGAGAGGCGGTCCCGTAGGTACGAGGGTCCTAGGCCGTATAGGGCTTTAAAGGTTAAGTTTAAAGGTAAAGTTGTTGGACTACAACTCCCATCATCCCTGAGCTCTGGCCTTGCTGGCTAGGGGTGATGGGAGTTGTAGTTCAACAACATCTGGGCACCCACAGGTTGAGAAAGGCTGCCTTAGAACCTGCTTTCCAGCAGACTTTGATAATCATCATTTTCCCCATAGAAGAAATAGGTCCACAAATGACGCAATAGCTACCGTCTTTCATCTTGCAGCAAGTCATGTAGCTTCTATCCGTGGGCTGTTAGGCTGACTGACTTTCGGGTTTGGGGTGTGTGTGTCAGTAAACGAAAGGAATTAAGACTAAGAGAGCTGAGTGGGGGGGTGCTTGTGTAATCTCACTGTATACAAGTTGTATAAGTTACAATAAAGTATTTCAATTTCAATTATTCCCCCATTGCCAGGAAGTTGGATTAGATGACCCTTAGGGCTCCCTTCTTTCAACTCCACAATCCTATCATCAAAACAAACAAGAACAACAAATTCCTTCCAGTAGCACATTAGAGACCAACTAAGTTTGTTATTGGTATGAGCTTTTGTGTGCATGCGCACTTTTTTTTTTTTTATAATAATTTTTATTACATTTTTCCAAATTACAAATAAGAAAAGACAGAATAAAAGAAAAGAAAAGAAAAAAGAACAGAAAATAACATCCATTTCAATAGCTTATTTCAAATTTCCATTGGACTTCCCCACATCTCCCGCATAGTGCATTCTTGATAATAAAGTCATCAGCAAATTATACCCTTATTTCGTGTTTTTCTTTATATTTTCAATTGCAATTTAAGTTTAAATCTCTTGTTCTCCGTTTACTCTAAAAATATAACCTGATATCGTTTAACCCATTTAAACTTTGGTTCTTTCCCGAATGTTAACAATTTCCTTAAATAATTAAACTTCATTGCTGGGGCTAACGTTCTAAATCATACGACATCTTATGTTTCATACAACTTGTAATACTTTTGCAAATAGTCTTTGAATTTTTTCCAATCCTCCTCCATTGCCTCTTCTCCCAGGTCCCGGATTCTTGCAGTCATCTCAGCCAGTTCCATGTAGTTCATCAGTTGTGTCTGCCACTCCTCCAGTGTGGGCAAATCTTGGGTCTTCCAATACTTGGCGATAAGAATTCTTGCTGCAGTTGTAGCATACATAAAGAAAGTTCTATCCTTTTTTAACACCTTCTGGCCGACAATGCCCAGAAGGAAGGCCTCTGGTTTCTTGGGGAAGGTGTACTTAAACACCTTCTTTAACTCATTATAGATCATTTCCCAAAAGGCCTTCAATCTTGGGCACGTCCACCAGAGGTGAAAGAATGTCCCTTCAGCCTCCTTACATTTCCAACATTTATTATCAGACAAATGGTATATCTTAGCGAGTTTGACTGGGGTCATGTACCACCTGTATACCATTTTCATAATGTTTTCTTTCAAGGCATTACATGCCGTAAACTTCATACCGGTGGTCCATAACTTTTCCCAGTCTTCTGACATGATATTATAACCAATGTCTTGAGCCCATTTTATCATGGCTGTTTTAACTATTTCATCCTGAGTGTTCCATTTAAGCAGCAAGTTGTACATTCTCGAAATTACCTTGGTCTTTGGTTCTAGCAACTCTGTCTCAAGTTTCGATTTTTCCACCTGGAATCCTATTTTTTTGTCTTGCTTAAAAACCTCATTAATTTGGGCATAATGTAGCCAATTTTGCACCTTATCCTTTAATTTTTCAAAGCTCTGCAACCTCCAATTACCTCCAATATTTTCTATTGTTTCCCAATATTTCGGCCAATATGCCTCCATATTGGATGTTTTCCGAGCTTTGGCCTCTATTGGTGAAATCCACCTCGGAGTTTTGCTTTCCAATAAGTCTTTGTATTTTTTCCAGACCATAAATATTGCTTTTCTGACAATATGGTTTTTAAACATTCCATGTGTTTTCCCCTTGTCATACCACAAATACGCATGCCAACCTAACGAATTGTTAAAGCCTTCCAGATCTAGGACATCAGTATTTTCCAATAAAATCCAATCTTTCATCCAGCAGAAGGCCGCAGCTTCATAATATAACCTTAGGTCCGGCAGGGCAAACCCCCCTCTCTCCTTTGCATCAGTTAATATTTTAAACTTTATTCGGGGCTTTTTGCCCTGCCAGACAAATTTAGAAATATCCTTCTGCCACTTTCCAAAACAATCCACTCTGTCCACGATCTGCAAAGCCTGAAACAAAAACAACATTTTTGGCAAGACGTTCATTTTTATAGCTGCAATTCGGCCTAACAAGGATAGTTTCAATCTTGACCAGATTTCTAGATCTTTTTTAACTTCTGACCAACATTTTTCATAATTGTCTTTAAATAAATTCAAGTTCTTGGAGGACAGATTGACCCCCAGGTATTTCACTTTTTTAACAATGTTTAGTTCTGTTTCCCTCTGAAACCCCTCTGTTTCAGTAACCGTCAAGTTTTTCCCTAACACCTTAGTTTTTTGTTTATTCAGCTTAAAACCCGCCACCCGACCAAATTTCTGAATCAATTCCAAAACTCTTTTTGTGCTAGATTCTGGCTCCTGTAATGTTAAAACTAAGTCATCTGCAAATGCTTTCAGTTTATATTGTTTCGCTCCGACCCGTATTCCTTGTACCTGCCGATCCTCCCTTATCATTTTCAGCAAAACCTCCAGGACTGAAATAAACAACAGAGGGGATAGGGGGCACCCCTGGCGTGTTCCTTTTTCAATATGAAGTTCTTCTGTCACCACATTGTTCACTATCAACTTAGCTTTTTGTTCAGAATAGATTGCCTCTATTCCATTCTCGAACCCCCTTCCCACTCCCATCCCTTCCAAGTTTTTCTTCATAAATTTCCAAGAAATGTTGTCAAAGGCCTTCTCCGCGTCAATAAAAATTAACACCGCTTTGGTGTTAATATTTGTTTGTAAAAGTTCCAAAATATCGATAATGTTCCTGGTATTATCATACAAATGTCTACCTGGGAGAAAGCCTGCTTGGTCCTTATGGATTACTGCATTTAATACCTTTTTAAATCTGTTAGCCAAAACATCCGCAAATATTTTGTAATCCACATTTAGGAGTGAGATGGGGCGATAGTTCTTAAGTTGAGTCTTTTCAGTTTCCACTTTAGGTATCAATGTGATGAATGCTTCTTTCCACGTATCTGGTGCCCTCCCTCCCCCCATAATCTGGTTGCAAACCTCCATTAATGGTTGTATCAAATAGTCTTTTAAAGTCCTGTAGTATTTGGAGGTAAGTCCATCGGGGCCCGGAGATTTGCCTAGTTGCATATTCTGAATGGCATCCTCGATTTCCTGTTGTGTTATTTTACAATTCAAGATTGATCTCTTCTCTTGAGATAATTTTGGTAGGCCATTATCTTTCAAGAATTGTTCTATCTCAGTTGCCTCCTCGGGTTCTTGTGTGTACAATTTTTTAAAATATTTCTGGAAACACTTTCTAATTTCTCCCGGTTTCTGAAAGTTTTTCCCTTCAACTTCTAAGTTAGTAACGTAGTTTAATTTTTGTCTCTTTTTCAACTGCCAAGCGAGCAGTTTCCCACATTTGTTCGCAGATTCAAAAGATCTTTGTTTCATTTGTTTGATTTTCCATTCCACTTCTTGGTTAATCAGTTTCGCATATTGTGACTGGTGAAATTTGATTTCTCTTAAAGTCTCTTTTGATTTTGGATTCACTCTTAATTTTTTCTCTCCATCACTTATCTTCTCCAATATCTTATCTTTTTTACTATTCCAAAGTTTTTTCTTGATTGTATTCTGTTGTATCAGAAACCCTCTCATAACAGCTTTACTTGCGTCCCAGATAATTCTTTTTTCCACCGAGGTATTCAAGTTGATTTCAAAATAGTCCTTTAGAGTTTTTTGGGCCTTCTTTACGATCTCTTGATCTCTAAACAGGTTGTCATTCATTTTCCATCTGAAGGAATCGGCAGTAGTAAATCTCATTTCCATTTTCAAAGCGTTATGGTCGGAGCAAGTCTTTGGGCAGATTTCTATTTTTATAGTCTTAGGTGCCAGCCCTAAGTTTGTTATTGGTATGAGCTTTTGTGTGCATGCGCACTTCTTCAGATACATATGCATGCACACGAAAGCTCATACTTAGTTGGTCTCTAAGATGCTACTGGAAGGAATTTTTATTATTATTTTGTTTCGACTACGGCAGACCAACATGGATACCTACCTGTAACAATCCTATCATTTTAGACGTCTGGTGTCTAAATCAAGGGAAGCAATAGTCGTACTCTGTCCTGCCTTGGTCAGACCACACCTGGAATACTGTGTTCAGTTCTGGGTACATGGGCGTAGCCAAGGGAGTGCAGGGAGTTAACTGCCCCCGAAAAATTCCTTTAAAAATATTGAAAAGCATTAAAAATACTCAATACAGTGGTACCTCGGGTTAAGAACTTAATTCGTTCTGGAGGTCCGTTCTTAACCTGAAATTGTTCTTAACCTGAGGTACCACTTTATTTTTATTTTATTTTATTGTTCTTCTTTTAAATTTTATTTCCATGCTTATTACATACAAAAAAGGGGAACAATACTGAAAAGGGGATACAACTTAAGAGAGGAGGGAAAAGGAAAGAAAATGAAATTTACACAATCTGTTATTAAGATAAAAATTATGACCAAAAATATGATTACAATTTCATGTTACAATAAAAGTAAAAAATGTCATTATCTTTTATATCCGTCTTCCCATTTATTCCTTAATTCTTTTTACATAACTTTACTGCCATATCAAAATACTATTTCCTGAGGTACCACTTTAGCTAATGGGGCCTCCCGCTGCCACCGCGCCACTGCCACGCGATTTCTGTTCTCATCCTGAAGCAAAGTTCTTAACCTGAGGCACTATTTCTGGGTTAGTGGTTTCTAACCTGAAGCGTCTGTAACCTGAAGTGTCTGTAACCCGAGGTACCCCTGTAAACTTTTCAGGGGGATCTACCCATGATCTCCCCAAAGTAGCTCATTAACTTTTGGGGGCTAAAAGATTCCCACTCCCCTAACAAAAATCCTGGCTACGCCCATGTCTGGGCGCTACAATTTGAGATGGATATTGAGAAGCAGGAACGTGTGCAGAGGAGGGCGACCAAGATGATCAAGGGTCTAGAAACCAAGCCTTATGAGGAATGGTTGAAGGAGCTGGGTATGTTGAGCCTGGAAAAGAGGAGACTGAGACGGGATATGATAGCCATCTTCAGATATCTCAAGGGCTGTCACATGGAGAAGGGAGCAAGCTTGTTTTCTCCTGCTCTGGAGGGAGGACTCGAACCAATGGCGTTGAGTTACAAGAAAGGCGATTCCGACGAAACAAGAAGAACTTTCTGACAATAAGAGCTGTTTGACAGTGGAACGGTCTCTCTCGGGAGGTTGTGGACTCTCCTTCCTGAGAAGTTTATAAGCAGAGGTTGGATGGTCATCTGTCATGGATGCTTTAGCTGAGATTCCTACATTGCAGGGGGTTGATGACCTTCAGGGGTTCATTCCATCTCTATGATTCTGTAATATAACAACAAAACCGCTTAGTCTCCAAAGTGCTGCCAGGCTCTCGTTAGAGATTTTTAGCTGTACAGAAAATGCACATCTTTGGATGCAAATGCAGACACAATTATCCTTTCCCCAGCATGTATGGAGAAGCCATCACCAATCTAACTCCATGGATGGAGATCTCATCCCCCTTCAAATGCAACACTGTTCAAAGGACCCCCTCCCCAGCCACCCGCTTCGCTGGGGATCAGACAGGCAATTAACATGAAGCGCAGAGTAGTCGAGTTATGTGTCTGCAAGAGTGAGTCATCTGTATTGGCATTCCCCCAGGCTTTTGGAGATGCACCTGTTTACACATGTGTCCCCTTGCCCTCTCAACTTGGGTCTTCTGTTTTAACTGCTGTGCTGCTTTAATTGGGTTATTTTACTGCATATTTTAATTATGTGTGTCTCATTTTAAAACGTTTGTGCAGGTGGTTTTTACAGGTCTCAGCTGCTCCCAAATCCTATTTTGGCAGAAAGCAGAAGATTAATAACAACCAGCAGCCCCATCCTCTGCTACCCAAAACTGTTTGTAACATCTGCAGTATTATAATGCAAAATATCATGAGTACAAACAGCAACAGCAGCTCTTAGAACATTTGCAGTAACAGGAACAATCACAATGAGAGCTCTGGCAAGCTAACAAGCGCAACAGCTACATGAAAGCACAACAAGGATGACAGAACTGTTATTGTAACTCCTCGTGTGTTTTCAGCTTCCTCATTTGGGACAAAAAGTACAGCTCTCTCATGTCTGTCATCCAATTTAAAAATTGCAGCTTTTGCTGCGCATATTCAGGCTCGAATGACAAAGGCATTTATGTGTCTGTCTATGGTTGTGGTTCCAGCTAGTAGGTTGTGTGGGGTTGGAACTTGTGTATTAGTGTCTCTGTGTGTGTGTGTGTCTGTGTGTGTGTATTGTAATGATTCACTATTGTAAAGCACCTTAAGGATCTTGCAGTCCAGAGGTGAGGTATAAAACCTTCTAAAACAAATAAAGATTTCCTCAGCCTATAATTTAAAGCCCACATTTATTTTATAAGCATTTCAAAACTAGCCAAGTCATTAAAAATATACATATTATTGCCATAAGATCATTAAGACTTAGGCCAGGCATGTCCAAAGTCCGTCTCGGGGGCCTAATCTGGCCCGCCGGTTGGTTTAATGTGGTCCCTGTGGCAGTTTATTTCCTGGGGTAAAATCCTCAACAACTTGAACCCTAAAAAAAAGAGTCAACAACTTTGTTTGGTCTTTTGTTGGGCCCTTCACTTCATCAAATCTGGCCCTCTTTGAAAAAAGTTTGGACACCACTGACTCAGGCACAGAAATGGGAAGGAACAAAAATGTATCTGACACAAACTGACATGGTATTAAAAGTTATATGCAACTGAAAGTTACCATGCTTGTGCAGAGAATTAGTGACCTCCATTGGCCCAAAATGGTATTAGCAACCACACAATCTATTTCTGGGCTTGTTTGTTTTTAAAGAAAATAACAGTATTCTTTTTATGAGCCGTGTTGCCTTCCTGGTGTTGTCAGACTCCTACTGCCATCAACCCCAGACATCACGTCCGATGACCTGGGATGATCTGGAGATATTTGGAGGGCCAAATTCCTCACCGCTGTCCTGCGTCAGGCATGGAGAGTCCTCTCCCCCACCATTAGCATCAAAGGCAAGAATAACAAGCCGTTCATATTTTATAGTCCTTTTTATGCAGTCATCTGGTTGCAAGACAGGAATCCATGTTTCCACACAAAGAGAGACATTGGCTGCTTTGAGCCCCCCTCTTCTGTTCCCAACAACATCCTGAGCACCAACGGGAATAATAATATTAACATTAAAAGCTTCCCTAAACAGGGCTGCCTTCAGATGTAGTCTAAAAGTCTGGTAGTTGTTGTTCTCTTTGACATCTGGTGGGAGGGTGTTCCACAGGGCGGGTGCCACTAGCAAGAAGGCTCTCTGCCTGGTTCCCTGTAACCTGGTTCCCTGTAACCGCCAGAAGGCCCTCGGAGCTGGACCTCAGTGTCTGGGTAGAATGATGGGGGTGGAGATGCTCCTTCAGATATACTGGACTGAGGCCGTTTAGGGCTTTAAAGGTCAGCACCAACACTTTGAATTGTGCTTGGAAACGTACTGGGAGCCAATGTAGGTCTTTCAAGAACGGTGTCATGTGGTCTCGGTGGTCGCTCCCAGTCACCAATCTAGCTGCCGCATTCTGGATTAGTTTCTGGGTCACCTTCAAATGTGGCCCCACATAGAGCACATTGCAGTAGTCCAAGCGAGAGATAACCAGAGCATGCACCACTTTGGCAAGACAGTCTGCGGGCTGGTAGGGTCTCAGCCTGCGTACCAGATGGAGCTGGTAAACACTGCCCTGGACACAGAATTGACCTGCACCTCCATGGACAGCTGTGAGTCCAAAATGACTCCCAGGCTGCACACCTGGTCCTTCAGGGGCGCAGTTACCCCATTCAGGACCAGGGTGTCCTCCACACCGGCCCGCCTCCTGTCTCCCAAAAACAGTACTTCTGTCTTGTCAGGATTCAACCTCAATCTGTTAGCCACCTGGAAGTCCCAGGAGTCCCACCCCTTTGCCTTCTCTGTTCTAGGATGTGGAGGGACCGACGAGCCCGTGGAGATGGAGGATCCCCCGTACTCTCCAGGGACGTCTCTGCCAGCTGTGCTCTCACCTCCCCTTCCTCTTCCACTATCTCGTAATTAGGCAATTCCTCTTCAAATGGTATAGCATATCTCTCTCTCCCTCTCCTCCTGAAACTGCTGGAGACAAGTGAGGTGAAACTTCCCCCTCCTTCTCCTCTTCAGAGATAAGCTGATCAGACTGAGCGCACACTACCCTGTCTTCCTGTTCCGACCATTCCCTGACATCCTAGATGTTTCAAGTCATGTCGGCTGCTATCATACACACCCACACACCCCTACGAGTTTAAAGTGATGGACCTTAGTTCTTCTAAGCCAGGCCTAGCCAAACTTGGCCCTCCAGCTGTTTTGGGACTACAACTCCCATCACCCCTAGCTAACAGGACCAGTGGTCAGGGATGATGGGAACTGTAGTCCCCAAACAGCTGGAGGGCCAAGTTTGGCCATGCCTGTTCTAAGCAGATGTATATCGGACTTGCCACTTCATCATTTGAATCTTCTTATAGTTTCTACCTGATTCTTTTACTTGTCTATTTGCCATCAGATATGACCCACAGAACTATGGCAGCTGAGTGAGACTTTGCTGGCTGAAATTGTTTTGGGTTGAATCCAACATTGTCTCCATGCGAGTGGAATGGACTTCCGCTTATTTAACAGAATCTCCCCTTTGCCTAACTTCTGGAGCAGATGTTTGAGGGTGGGGGGGGGGAGGAGAGGAAGTGGCACAGTTGTGCAAGTGGAAGTCGGCTCACACAGCGTTGGGATCTAACCTTCATCAATTGCAATCTTCAACTCTAAACCACTGAAATCCATGAGAAATCGGCCATGGGTTTTCAGACAACTAAAGTGCATTAAGAGAGTGCTATATCAATAATACGTCACTTATACGATCTATTTGAAAGTCAGATAATTATGAATTCTTTGGACACTACACTCAGATGCCCTTGGTCTTTGTGTCCCTGAGGAAAACCTAGCTATAGTTTTAAAACCACATTTTGTGTTGTTTTTGATGGTTGTCTGGCTTTGCCTTCTGTGTGCTGCTCTGTCAGTTGTTTTCTCTTAAAAAGCAGATCATAACCTTCTTCAGATCACTACCATCTGCAGGTATTCTTCATAAAATAAGTTACCGCAGTTTGTGGGTCACCTCTTCCTTTAGACACACACACTTTCTCTCTCTTTTGATGCTGCTCTCTGTTCTCTCCTGGCAAAAAGCAGGCCTGGCTAGTCCAAAAATGCCCAGCCTTAGATGGACATGGCATTTCAGCAATGTTCCTCATACATACTTTGAAGGGCATGTGGGCGCATGAAAACAAAAAGAAAATGACTTCAGGCTCAGCTCATAGGTCTGCTTATTCTCACTGCCGCACATTTTACACGGCTGAAGGAAATTAGCAGACAAGGCATGCAAAGTGCAATAGGTCTATTTCCAGCATATTAGAATTTAGTTAAGGAGCGTTTGGATAAAGAGAATCAAATCTCAAGGCTTAATCAGATGACATCAAGGAAAATCAACCTTGTGCTTCGTTGGCAAGCCCCTTCTTTCTCCAAGGCAGAATTCCCCACCATGCCAGATTACCAGTTGAGTTCAACATCAGTGACTGGTTGAGCATTTAGCAATGTACTCTTCCACGTTTCTTCAAAAGAAATGCAACTTTCCTATGGCGTCAAGCATTGCTTTCCAGCAAGGTTTCAATACCTTTTAGAGCCATCTGGACTGCCTGGATGAAGAGGAGTGGTGGGAGCCACCAACTAGGGAACGCCCAAGGGAACCCCCCAGGGGAGACGGCTCAGAGCCAGGGGATTGGTGGTGGGACAGTGATGGGTGTTCAGAGGTAGAAGAGGGAGCAGACTAGGAGGAGAAGGTTTCTGAAGTGAAGGACATGAGAAAGGAGTTGGTAATGCAGGTGAGCTGCAAGCAAGCTGCCAGCTAGCTCCATGGAGGCTCCTTTTATTGACACAATATGCAAACCCAGGCAGATACATTTTGGGCTGTGACCTTTACACATCTTCCAGTCCCAAGATCGTGGGGTGGGACAAAGTTATTTTGGCACCTGTTTCCTCCGCGTCATTTTCCCCTTGCACAATGTATGACGAAGGAGACAAAGGTCTCAGAGACAAAGGTCACAGACAGGACACGGCAGACTACTGAGACCACAAAAGGTTAGACAGAGGGCAAGATGTTCAGACAGCTGTGGTTTTATCTGTGAGGGGGAGTGTGCTCTGCACCCCAAGGTCATGCGTGCAGAGAGCTGAGGCTGCCCGCGGGCGGGAGTGTGCTGCACAACCCAGCGATCATTCCTACAGTTTCAGAAGCTGAAGAGGTAACAGGCTTTCATGAGCAGGAAGAGACTCTGGTAGAGAGAAGTCCAGAATCAGAGGGAGAAGTGGAAGTTGGAAAAGAGGGGTAGAGCGGTAGAGATGAGGCTGGCAGTTAAAGAAGCCAGGGAGTCCCCCTCCTGCTGTGACCATTGCCTCCCAACCCTGGTCTCCTAGAACCTGCAGAGGTATGAAGAGGGCAGAGCAAAGAGAGACAAGGCAGAGAAGCTTCAGGTGGCTTGGGAAGGACCTGGGGGAGCAGGAGACTTAGGGAGCTATGGGAAGGAAGGGACCTTCAGTCCGCGCAACTGCCTCATTGGAGCAAGATCTGCTGGGAAGAGTGCTGTGCTCACTAAACATGAGCTGCTTTGATTCTTTGAATAGAGTCAACTTCACTGACACCTTGTGAGTTATTCCTGACATGCTCGCGTCTCCCGCCTTGACATATGGCATGCAGAAATTTAGGGAGTGATTCCCCCCCCCAGCATGTAATTGTAGTGATGGGAATTGCTTCTTCTTTTTTTATATAAATATTTATTAAAGTTTTCACAATATTACATAATGGAAAAGAAAAAAAGAAAAAATACAAAATAAAAAACAGTTAAAAACAATTCCATCTTTTTGTCACTTATCTCTCATTTGCTTGTTTCCCGGACCTCCTCATACCTCCTTTTTTTGTATTCCAGTTCAATTTATTAGTTCAGCAATTCCTTTCCCTCCTTATTTTATCCTGATCTTTAATCTTAATATAGTATAGCATTAAATTTTTACCTGTTAAAAATCCAATTTTTTCATATTCTTTTATACCATTGCAGCTAGAAACCACTTAACTTCAATCCAACATCATTCTAACATTCATTAATTTTGCAATATTTCTGTAAATAGTCTTTAAATTTCTTCCAATCTTCTTCCACCGACTCTTCTCCCTGGTCTCGGATTCTGCCAGTCATTTCAGCCAATTCCATGTAGTCCATCACCTTCATCTGTAGTGATGGGAATTGCTTCATTGGCAAGCAGTTATTCCAGAAGTCTTGTTTCTTGAGTGTTCATCCTAATTGGTAGACAACTTTGGGTCAAAACAAGTGTTATCCCACTCTCTCTAGAGCATTGCCCCATCAATATCCTTATCCCAAGAAGTATTGGGGGGGGGCAGATTCATTGTGCAGGATTTCCCATCCCAACCAACTGTAATTGTGAGGCCCGATATTGCTGGGAAGTGATTGAATCCCACCCAAAAATAGAGACAGCTTTGGCATGCCCATTGTTTCTGCCTGCAGGGAAGTTTCTAAAGGTTAAAGACCTCTGTCAACCATTACATGGGCATCTAACACACACTCTAGCAAAAGATCAACTCTGCTCTGCTCCAAAGGGCTTGTCTGCTAAAAGTGTGCAGAGAAAGAAAGGAGATTGTCAAACCCCAGAAGGACACAGGACTCCTTCAGATAGCACTTGCAGACCTGTTTATTGAGCACTCACATAGATTTTGTCTGCAAAAAGTTTGCAGGGAAGTTGCTCTCCGTTGACTATTTATTGAGCATTGATTCTGATTTGTTTGTCGGGAGGTGATGCAATGTGCATTTGAACGTGCGGGGATAACATTTGCTTGAAACAATTTCCCATCATTTTCCTTATCACAAAAAGTCAAATTTTGGGGTAGAAATGGGTTTGTCATGCAAGAGCAACAGATCAACTTTAGTTGCTCCTCCCGAATCTGTTGTTATGTGATCAAATTCCATCCCCAAATTGCAACAGTCTGGAAGAAGCAATTGTTTGTGTTTTTAAAATTACACACACACACACACACACACACACACAATGCACAAATTTAAAAACACACACAATTGCCTAAAAAAAAATGCCTTTTACTAAAAAGAGAGTGGGGTGAGAGGATATTGGAGAGTTTGGGGAGGTGGGTGAAGGCTGGGAGCTAATTGTTTTGATGAAAGGGAGAATGGATGAGCTAATGGCTACAATGGATGAGAGAGACACAAAGTTGCATGACTTGATTACATTGCTGGTCAGAAACGTTGTCAAAAATAGAAACCTGAAATGGATACTGCCAATTTCCGAATCTAATCAGCAGCTAACATTGCATTAACAGTCATAAGCTGTCCGGTTACCCCAAGATGAGATGGCAGAACTTGCGTCCCACAAATCATTTTACATGAACAGTATGTGTGCTTTTATTTAAAATGCACTACTGGGTTATTTGTGGGGCATAGGAATTCGTTCTCCCCCCCATATAGTCCAGCCCCCCACAAGATTTGAGTGACAGTGTACTGGCCCCCTGCTGAAAAAGTTTGCTGACTCCTGGTCTACTCCATTCTGCATGAACTGGTTTGTGGACGACAGCCAGGAGAAATGAGTGCTTCGAGCTTCTTGCATCTAGAGATCTCATTCTGCAAGGGCCATCATCATCATAATAATAATAATAATAATAATAATAATAATAATAATAATAATAATAATATCATCAAAAGGGGGTGTCGGGAAGCACTAAGCTAAAATAAGTAAGTGGAAAGAAAACTAGCAGCAATCAAACAAAAGAGAAATGACAGCAAATCGTATCGTATCGTAAAATCTTTATTGGCATCACATACAACATCCAAAAGAAATCAGTACAGAATTACCTCTTCCTCAGTGTCACAAAACATTTGCTAAAAGAAAGGAGGCAGAGCAGTCTATCGTCAACAGTCTATCGAGTGTTGTGCTGCAATACCACGGTATGTATTGGCAAGTTATCATTTGGGAATCTTTGCCTCAGTCCCCCCGCCCCCCGTCTTGCAGTTGGTGGAGAGAGAGAGAAGAGAAACTTAATCCTTTGCGATCCTAAAAACACACATTTCCAACGGATTAAGAGAAAGATATAAGACCCCACTGGCTCAAGCCAAAGCCCTAGCTAGTGGTGCATTTTCTCACAGTGCCCAACCCGATGTCTAGAGCAGTGGCGTAGCGTGGGTTGTCAGCACCCGGGGCAAGGCAAGTAATTTGCGCCCCCTAACCCGTGTATTTGCGCCCTCTAACCCTAACCCCCAGATGTTGCGCCCAGTGCGGCCGGCCCCCCTGCACCCCCCCACGCTACGCCACTGGTTTAGAGGACATGAGCAGGACATGAACGCAATAGCAGAGGCTGGACGGCCACCTGCCTTGCACGATCTCGTGGAGATTCCCGCATTGCGGGGGTTGGACTAGATGACCCCGGGGGTACCCACGATTCTTCGGTTCTTCTTTTCGATCTCTGGTAAGCCCTTTCTCTGAGCGAGAGGGAGACTGGCACACACAAGAGAGAGAGAGAGAGAGAGAGAGGGAGGGTTTTTTGGTGCGGTTGTGATTATTATTATTTTTTGCTCTTTCCAGGCAAACGGAAAGCCAACTGCAGCCGAGAGGAGAGGCACGACGTGGCGGTGGGCGCCCCTCTCCGCAGCCCTCCTCTTCCGACAGGCGAGGCCGGCCTCCGGGGCGGGAGCAGCGGGAAGAGCCGCCCCCCCCCCCGGCGGAGGGAGGAAAGGCGTCGCTGGCTGGGCAGCCGGAGGAGCCTCGGGGAGCGCGCTTGGCTGGGCGATGGCGGCGCGGCGGGCGCTGCTGCTGCGCGCCTTGATCATGGGCCCGCCGGGCTCCGGCAAAGGCACCGTGTCGGCGCGCATCGTCCAGCACTTCGCGCTCAAGCATCTCTCCAGCGGGGACATCCTGCGCGACAACATGAACCGCAAGAGCGGTAGGGAAGGAGCAAATCCTAGGTGCCAACTGCCCGGGGCCCCGGGTGCCCGAGCACCCACGAAATCCCCCACGAATGGCACGGGCGCACCTGCGCATTTCGGTGCCGGGGCCGTGCACGCTGCAGGGCACCCACGGCTCAGGCTCCCACGGTCCCGGGTACCCACGGTCGCGGGGCCAAGCTGGCACTTGGTGCAAATCATGCCCGAGTGAGCCTCAACCCCCCACCCCCCGCGCGCCTTTCCCCCGAGACTGCAGACCTCGGGCATCCGAGGGGCCGTTGCAAAATTAGGAGTGAATGTTGTTGTTTTCCCCAAAGCAAGGAAGGCTCCTCCAATGTCAAATGTGTAGCTTGCAAACAGACTCCTCCCCCCCCGCTGCCTTTTTGCCCCCCCCCCCCCGCATATTGCTGGGATGCGCCTTTGCAAACACCACGAGGAAGAGAAGCAGAATTTGTCGCTTTCTCTCCCCTTCCCTCCCCCTCTTTCTTTTTTGGCTGCGTTTATCATCCTTCTGGCAGGCAGAAATTCGGCAGGTGGGGAGGATTTCCTTTCAGTGTTGTTGTTGGGACGTTTGCCCTTACTGAGAGCTTCCACTTGTACAATTCAAAGTGTTGGTGCTGACCTTGAAAGCCCTAAACGGCCTCGGTCCTGTATACCTGAAGGAGCATCTCCACCCCCATTGTTCAGCCCAGACAATGAGATCCAGCGCTGAGGGCCTTCTGGCGGTTCCCTCATTGCGAGAAGTGAGGTTACAGGGAACCAGGTAGAGAGCTTTCTCCGTGGTGGTGCCCGCCCTGTGGAACGTCCTCCCATCAGATGTCAAGGAAATAAGCAGCTATCTTATTTTTAGAAGACATCTGAAGGCAGCCCTGTTTGGGGAAGTTTTTAATGTCTGATGTTTTATTGTATTTTAAATATGTTGTTGGAAGCTGCTGAGAGTGGCTGGGGAAACCCAGCCAGATGAGCAGAGTATAAATATTATTATATTATATTATATTATATTATATTATATTATATTATATTATATTATATTATATTATATTATATTATATTATATTATATTATATTATATTATATTATATTATATTATATTATATTATATTATTATATTATATTATATTATATTATTATATTATTGTAGCTCAGAAAGCTCAACAGCTTTGGCCAACTTTTTTCAAAAAAATCTCAATAACCTTGCGTGACCTACCCCCAGAAAGCTCAAAGTTGTTCCATTTGATGTTTAAAAGATGGATTTCTTAATTTGGGGTTCAAAAAAATAGGGGTTGTCTTACACATGGGGGCATCTTATACGCAGAAAAATACGGTACTGCTTGTTCTGCCAAGGCAGGAGTTCTTCTTGTTAAATATCTTGTGTAAATGGAAGTGGAACGTTGCTGCAGAGCTACTGCTAGCTTTGTAATTATCTTTTGTTTTTAAAATTCATTTGTTTAAAGTTGCTTCTATGTTGTAAGCTGCTTTGAGGACCAGGTGACAGAAAAAGAGAGTATATAAATCTAACCCAGCATTCAGTTTCCAACAGAAGCTGGTTGAAAGCTTCTTAGAAGCTTGCTAGCAAAGCATGGAAACAGCAGTCCTGGTTGTTTTAAGTGTGTGGCATTCAAAAGTGTGCTCATTCTGGGATTCCATTTATCTTTCCTGGCTCCTAAGTGCTGCTATATCTGTCTTCTGTTATTATGGTGCTGAAGTTTAAACCCCCAACCCCAGGATGTCAGGTTTCAGGACTTGAACCTGTCTCTCCAGTAACTATTTTGAAAGCACACTGGTTAGCTAGTTGCTGTGTTTCTGAGGTGCTGAGACAGTTCATAATCTACTTTAGAAAGACCAGGCTTCTGTGCAGCATGAACCCTGAGATGGTTTTTGAATTCCACTATGTGTTACTTTCCCTTTCTATACTAAGGGTGAAGCAGCACTGTTTCTTTAAATATATTTTTATTTCTCATTTTTTTATTATTATAACCATTCAAAACATGTTCATAATGCAACAAAGAAACAATAATTAACAAAACGGAGAAGAAAAGTGACTGTTCGCAAAGTATAAATGTTAATGCAATTGTTTCAGTCTTGCAATGTGGATGTATACAGTACAAAAAGTTTGGTGCATTGTGGATGTATACAAGCCCCAGATTTTACTGCCTTATCCCTTACATACCCTTGAGTGTCTGCTGCATACAAAAATGGCAATCATGGCTCTATTAGCGCTTTGTAATTTGCGCTTAAAGGTACTCGTTGGCTTGCTTTGCATGTAGCACTGAGCCAAAGAAGCATGCTGGTGTCTACAGTTAAAAAAGTCTGGTGCCTGCCAAGTGGTGGAAAAGAGTCCATGGGGTCTCAGCTACTCACACGGGGTCTGTGTCCCTTTGGAGAATAGAAGACACGGCGGAGACTGTGGTGCTTTAAAAAATACGGTTTATTCAGCTATTTACACCTTCCGTCTCCTCATGCTGCCAGGAGCTAAGCTATGGTTTGGCTTTGTGTTGCATCCCAAAGCAAGCTTGTGGTTTGTCTTGCTGCTGTAATAAATGAAACTCTGCCCTTATTCCCTTATGGGGGACACAAGAGCCCCTTATAGAGTCCTTTGTAGGTTCTCCATTGGTCGGAGAAAAGAACAGAGGGCAACCAGAGAATATTGAGAAGCAAAGCAGCTCGTAAGCCTGATCTTTATTGAGCTGTTGCAACAGGGTGCCCCCTTCACACACAGGAGAAGGAGGAGGACCCAGAACCTAGGTGTGCCCGTCCTTATATAGACATTTTAAATTGCCAGCCTTGGAGTCCAAGACCACCCCCAGAAACACCATTCAGACATCACAGAAGGGGTGTAGCTCAAGACCATCGCCCAGACACATCATACCTACATCACAGAAAGGCGGTCCACAGCAGAAATCTGAGTGCGTTGTTTATCTCCTGTCATTTATCTCTTTTTCTGGCAGGTTACCTGTTAATGCTTGCTTGATTGGATACCCTGGGGAGCCTGGCCAGTCTTTTGTAATGATAAATACTTAGTTCCTGAGCCAGGTCACAGGCTCACCCTATTCATACACAGACATACCCTTAAGACAGGATCTGTGAAGGAAAAGTCAATGGGGAGGCTTTTTCATTTTCCTTTGACTTTGGAAGAAAACATTTGGTCCGTTTGGGAGCCAAAATGGCGTCATGGCTGTTTTCCTGTGCTGCTTCAGACATGTGGTTTATATATTTATGTATGTGTTTGCTTGGTACATTTATGAACATTTTTTTATATATAAGACCTTAATTTTTTTATTTCCCTGCTCTTGGCTTACTGCTCATGGTCTTGTTTGCAGGATACAAAGCACCAGCCCAGGTTCAGACATAACACCAACCACATTCGCAGCAAGCCTTGGTTTGGCTTAATCCTGCATGCGAACTCTCGCCCTTTCCCCCTGCTCTGGCTAGTTAAAATCTCATGTGGTGCTGAATAGCAGGCAACTAGCCCTGTTCAAATAAACGTTGCTACCCTTTGCAAGTTCATGAAAGTTAAACATTCACTTGTATTGACTCTCAGAAGGCCAACATGCCTGTCTATGCAGATATCCCTTTCCGGTGCACCCAGTGACTTTATAGGCAATTCCCCATGGAGTTTACAACTGACGTGGGATAAAGTTAAACCCACACCATGGATGGAGGGGGAAGGCAAGGCAGATATGACACGCAGTTTGCTGAAGAAGTGGACTTTTAAAATGTAGCACTTGAGGCCTTGTGCCAAAGAACCGGGGGGCGGGGGAAGAGCTGCTTGGTTGGTACCATAGATGTAAGGGTAGAGATTAATGGTGGCTGCTCTGGAATGGTGTAAAGCAAGATAATATTCAGGCCCAATCCCATGTGCATGCACCTGGGAATACAGCTGTGCTCAAACTTAAGGCACTCTTTTCTCTCAAGGAATCTTGGACACTGTAGTTTAGCCCTCGCAGAGTTATAATTCCCAGCAGACCTTAACAAACTACACTGCCCAGAGTTCTTTGAGGGAAAGAATGTGCTTTAAAGGTGTAGGGAGTACAAAGTCCTGGTCCCACTGAGAACAGTGAGAATTTTCTTCTGACACATGTAGAATTGCACTGCAACTGCAGTCAAAATGCAAAGGTTTTAGTTATGGGAAATGAGAGAAAAGGAAGGCGAAAGAGATGTTTATCCTCTTACACAGCGTTCAGAATTTTCTGCCATGGGGCCACTTGCGACAAGTGAAAATGCCTGGGAGGCCTGACAACTCCACCATCTGAAGGTGCATGCTTGGGGATCCTTGGATTTTGGCTGTTTTTACACACTAGTGTGCAAGTAGATAAATAGGTACCACTCCGGCGGGAAGGTAAACAGCATTTCCATGCACTGCTCTGGTTCGCCAGAAGTGGCTTAGTCATGCTGGCCACATGACCCGAAAGCTGTACACCAGCTCCCTCGGCCAGTAAAGCGAGATGAGCGCTGCTACCCCCGAGTCGGCCACGACTGGACCTAATGGTCAGGGGTCCCTTTACCTTTACCTTAACACATCCTGTAGAATTCTATCCATTGTATTTTATCTGCACAATCAGAATGAATTTCAGGAACCCAAAAGTCGTATTG
Organism: Podarcis vaucheri; assembly: GCF_965113315.1. Lineage (NCBI taxonomy): Eukaryota > Metazoa > Chordata > Lepidosauria > Squamata > Lacertidae > Podarcis > Podarcis vaucheri. The sequence goes on along the minus strand of NC_138755.1, from coordinate 20,621,629 downwards.
AAAAACCGTCTGCCCCCAAAACGGCAACTAGGCATTCTGTTTTGGTGACTGTAACCATGGCTTAAGGAGGCTTTTGGCGCCTGGCTTGTATATCTGACTTTCTAACACTGCTCTTACACTTAAGTTGTCAGAGGAGGAACTGAGGAAAAGATATTGCAGGCAATAGAGACAATCAGCTCGAGGCAGCTCCTGAAAAAGGGGGACAAGAGATTTTTTGGTTTTTTAAAATGGATCATTGGCCGGGTGACGCAGGGAGTAAAATATTGAATACAGGTGTGTTCCTAAGGCTGCAGTCTTAAGCCTGCATGCTGTGAAGTCTGTCTCATTGAGTATCTGAAGAAGTGTGCATGCACACGAAAACTCATACCAAGAACTAACTTAGTTGGTCTTTAAGGTGCTACTGGAAGGAATTTTTTTAATTTGACTATGGCAGACCAACATGGCTACCTATCTGTCATTGAACTCAGTGGGATTTGCTAAGTTAATGTTTTTAGAATAAAGGTAAGAATACACACACACACACACACACACACACACAAAATGGCAACGGAAAAGAAGAGCTAGTGGTCCACGCTGAGGTAGAAACCAGTCAGAGGGAGTGGCCTTGTTGAGCAAATACAGGGAGGACACTGGTTGCAGAAACTAGGTTGAAAGCGTTGAGACTGTCGAGCTCAATGGTGGGCTTGAAGGGTTTGGGAGATGGGAGATTTTGTTGAGGAAACTTGAGCAGATATCCCTCAAAATTTCTCCCATGTCACCTTTTCCTTTAATTTGGTTTTAAAAATATCAGCCATGCTACTTTAACTTAACAAGGCCTGGCGTGGAAGAGACTGGAAAGATGAAGAATTAATTAGGACTAATTATTTTGAAAACAGTGTGTATAATGTTTGGAAGAGGTTTGTTGAGCTTGTGCGTCCTTGCTCTCCTCCTCCATGCACGGCTCTCTGGCAGAGGCCTCACTCTCTAGAAGCGACTTCTCTCCCCTGATATTTCTCTACAAGTGCTTCAAATGAAAAGCAGAAAATCCAGAAAGAACTCTGGGCAAGTTGTGTTGTCCCACGTAGTCTTCTGATGACTTTCTTGTTGTTTTTGTTTTGTTTACGTCCACAGAAGTTGGTATCCTTGCGAAGTCCTATATTGATCAAGGCCGACTGATTCCTGATGACATTATCACGCGGCTGATGCTCAGTGAACTGAAAAACCTGGAGGGAAACAGTGTATTGTTGGATGGTGAGAACTGGACAGTAACATCTCTGGCAGGGCTGTGGAAAGTGCTCTCCCGCCCATCCTTGCGTGGATGGAAACTATGAAGTGGAGAGGAATTCTGGAACATTTGGGGCAGACATAAGGGCTGCGGCTCAGTGGTAAAACCACTGGTTTGCAGTCAGAAGGTCTCTGGATCTCCTGGTAGTGCTAGGTGATATATCGATATATCGTCCTAAACCGATGCCAGTAGACAGCAGCTTCCTATGCTCCTGATTCTTGTGGGATGTGATACATAAGTAGCAGTCAAGTACAACATTCCTTGTTTTCCTAGAGTGGACATACGGGAGAATGTTTGGTCCAGCCAGTTGAAAACTTCCTGTTTCATCCTGGCTGGGACATACTTCCTTTTGCATGTGACTAGAGGTGGGTGTGACTTTACCTGTCCAGGCAAGAAAAGGGCAAGTCACGCACCACACTCCCTCTCTTTGACTTCCTCCGTCGTTGGAACAGCTTTTTTCTAGAAATGCTCTGTTGTCTCTCAGCCAGCAGAGGACACTGGGATTATCCCCATATGGGATAGACTCACATGTATATACTTTTGTAACTAAGTCTGCCTTCAGGGATCCAACTGTGAACTGATGATGTGAGTAAACTTCTTTTATATACTTTACTCAAGAATGTGGCGTGTTTATTCTTTTAAGAGGGATATAAGGAAACTTACCAGGAACCTAATAGTGAGAGGCCTACACAAGCCTGCAACCAGCCATCTGCTGTGCATTTAAAAAGGGAATGTAAAACTCTGCTAAGTAAAGGAACTTGCTAGCGCAATTTAGGAAGGATATTAATAAACAATATATCCTCTCCTGCCTCCCTGAACATCCCCACAATTCTCAGACTTGGGTGGGAGTGATTGCATAGCTATTTCACAAAGGCACCTGAGATTTCTACAGGGACGTTTCTTTTCTTTGTCACAGGCTTCCCTAGGACTGTTCCACAGGCCGAAGCTCTGGATAAAGTGTGTCCAATAGATACGGTGATTGACTTGGATGTGCCTTTTGAGACGATCCAGCAACGCCTGACTGCCCGCTGGATCCATCCTGCCAGTGGCAGGGTCTATAACCTTGAATTCAACCCTCCCAAAGTCCCTGTGAGTGAAGTTTGCTTCTAGTCCAGCACTGTAGGAACAAATATCCCCCAACCTTTTTTTTTCTGTGTGCCATTCAAGCAATGGACTAAATGCTTGGGTCATCCTGTATCGTATTGACAAATGCACTAATAATCTCTACTGTTCCTTATGGTTATGATTGTGCCACGAGTAGCAGTGGATCTAAAACAATTCTTACTAGCTGGGAATGCTTGAAACTGATAGCGCTCCTGCTTGTTGTTGTTTAGTCATGTCTGACTCTTCGTGACCCCATGGACCAGAGCACGCCAGGCACTCCTGTCTTCCACTGCCTCCCGCAGTTTGGTCAAACTCATGTTCGTAACTTCAAGAACACTATCCAACCATCTTGTCCTCTGTCATCCCCTTCTCCTTGTGCCCTCCATCTTTCCCACCATCAGGGTCTTTTCCAGGGAGTCTTCTCTTCTCATGAGGTGGCCAAAGTCTTGGAGTCTCAGCTTCAGGATCTGTCCTTCTAGTGAGCACTCAGGGCTGATTTCCTTAAGAATGGAGAGGTTTGATCTTCTTGCAGTCCATGGGACTCTCAAGAGTCTCCTCCAGCACCATAATTCAAAAGCATCAATTCTTTGGCGATCAGCCTTCTTTATGGTCCAGTTCTCACTTCCATACATCACTACTGGGAAATCCATAGTTTTAACTATATGGACCTTTGTTGGCCAGGTGATGTCTCTGCTTGCTAGGGGTTATTAACTGCAGGTGGGAGAATCGCTCAGCATATTTGTGATCGGTACTATTTGGGAAAACAGAGTGATAATTAGCTGATTACTAAATACCGTTGATGCTGCAAGTAAGTAAGTGCCTTTGTCAGTCTGCTCTAAAACAGATGAGCTGGTACAGCCCTGCATGGGTTCCACTGGTTAATACAAACTGACTATATGTATGTTTGTTCCCCGAAGCTCAGTGCTTATTGGGATATTGCTTAATGGTAAAATAACATGTCCTGATCAAGGAAAGGAGATAGATGCTCTGGGAGCACCTGACACCTGATGGTGGAAGGTGGAGAACAAAATTCAGACTGTCTATCCTGCCCCTCCCACCTCAAAAAATACCTGTCAAAGCTGACAGTGGCAAACATTTGACCAATGTGCAGGTATGAATAGACTTGATACTGTAAGTATTTTTAATAGGTGATTGGTGGCTTTTACATTTTCTAAAAAAGCAAAGCAAAACAAAACAGGTCATTCCAGAGGTATTTGTGCAATGATAATGGGACGCGGGTGGCGCTGTGGGTTAAACCACAGAGCCTAGGACTTGCTGATCAGAAGGTTGGTGGTTCGAATCCCTGTGACGGGGTGAGCTCCCATTGCTTGGTCCCAGCTCCTGCCAACCTAACAGTTCGAAAGCACCTCAAAGTGCAAGTAGATAAATAAGTACCGCTCCGGCGGGAAGGTAAACAGCATTTCCGTGCGCTGCTCTGGTTCGCCAGAAGCGGCTTAGTCATGCTGGCCACATGACCCGGAAGCTGTACGCTGGCTCCCTCGGCCAATAAAGCGAGGTGAGCACTGCAACCCCAGAGTCAGCCATGACTGGACCTAATCGTCAGGGGTCCCTTTACCTTTACCTTACTGGATTAAAACCCAGTCTCTCCTTTAACTCTTAACTTTGCCACATACAAGAAGGGGCAAGATGTGTATACAAACATCACACACAGGGTGACACTTAAGCTACAGAGACGGGGGGGGGGGAAATCAGACAAAAGTTTTATTGTTCAGGTGATTCCATGTTTTAATGTGGTACTGTTTCTTGCATTCAGCAATCTCCTTGCTCTATGTAGGTGGGACCATAGTGTTATTGTAATGGCCTATAGGTAAATTCAATAAAATCTGGCTTTACTTGAGCAACAGCACCAGTTTTATGAGAGCAGTTTTTGAAGTTTAGTCTACCTGGTTTGGAAATGGAATTTAATATGTCCCGTTATAATTTCTTTAGAGCCATCAAAACGAAGTTCACCAGGTGAGCAGAATCAATCCCTTTCACAGTAGATAAAGTCAGAGACCACATCCACAACATGCCACTTTAATAGTCATGCCTTCGCCAAAGAACCCTGGGAACTGGAGTTTGTTATGGGTGCTGAGAGTTTTTAGAGATCCCCTGTTCCCCTCACAGAGATACAATTCCCAGAGTGGCTTAACAATCCATCTCTCTTCCTAGGAACTCTTGAAATTATAGCCCTGTGAGGGGAACAGAGGCCTCCTAAGAGCTTTCAGCTCCCTTAGGCAAACTACAGTTCCCAGCATTCTTTCCCTAAATGGCCTCGGCCCAGTATACCTGAAGGAGCATCTCCACCCCCATTGTTCAGCCTGGACACTGAGGTCCAGCCCCGAGGGCCTTCTGGCGGCTCCCTCCCTGCGATAAGTGTGGTTACAGGGAACCAGGCAGAGGGCCTTCTCTGTAGTGGCCCCCTCCCTGTGGAACACCCTCCCACCAGATGTCAAGGAAATAAGCAACTATCTGACTTTTAGAAGACATCTGAAGGCAGGCCTGTTTAGGGAAGTTTTTAATGACTGATATTTTAATATTTTGTTTGAAGCCGCCTAGAGTGGCTGGGGAAACCCAGCCAGATGGGCGGGGTATAAATAATACATTATTATTATTATTAACTTTGGGGGAAGCCATTACTGCGTAACATGGCGTAATTGTGTGCAGGTGTGTCTAGAGTGAAACAGCATTGTGCCTGAGACTTCTCCTTTCCCATAACCAGGGTTGTGATGATATTACCGGAGAGCCTCTTGTCCAACGAGATGATGACAAACCGGAAACAGTTATGAAGAGGCTGAAATCTTACGAAACTGAAACCAAACCTGTCCTGGAGTATTATCGGTAAGCTCCTTACAGTCATAGCTCCGGTTCCGAACGCTGCGGGTTGGCTGTTTTCGGGTTGTGGACCGCGTGGAACCTGGAAGTACCGGAAAGGGTAACTTCTGGGTTTCGGTGCTCACACATGCACAGAAGCGCAAAATGACATCACGTGCATGTACAGAAGCGCCGAAGCAGCGCTTCAGGCTACGAACGCTGCGGGTTGCGAATGTGCCTCCCGCACAGATCACGTTTGCAACCGGAGGTATGACTGTATTTCATTAAGCATCTTCTCTCCCTCTCTCTGTTTCCCACACCGTTTGGTACCTGTGGTCCATGTTCACTCCTGACAGGCCCCTCCAGTGTCAGGTAATGATGCTCCTAGCCGCTGAGTCAGTGGCTTCCTGAGCAGGATTTCAAAGAAACACATGCTGATTTCTACAAGTCACAGAATCCTGATCTCCTTAGTTTGTTTCTTCCTCTTCAGATCCTAGATTGGATAGGGGAGGAAGTCCTTCGGCAAGGGAGTCCTTGAAGAGGTCCTTCAAGACCTCTGAGACTTAAAAGAAGAACTGTGGCTGGTGATGTAAAAATTGGGGTTTGGCTTTTGCAGCCCAGCTCCCCATGGGACTCCGAGTCCCCTAAGTCCATGATCGGTCAGAGAAAAATGGATGGAGGCTGAATCCACTGACAAGCAAGGCAGATATTTATTTTTCTGTTGCAACAGAGTTCCCTCCGTCCAAGGAGGGAGAGACCCTGAACAAAAGTGTGCAGGAACCTTTAAAGACTTTTGACATTGCCCAGCCCCCTTAGCCAAAGACCAACCCAAAATTATCAATCATACATACATCATAGGAGGCAGTCTACAGCAGAAATCCTGTCTGTCAGGAGACCTGATAATGGCCGCAGATTGCATTACCTGGGCAGCCTGGCCATTCTTTTGTGATGGTTAAAACTTTAGTTCCTGAATCCAGGTCACAGGCACACAAAGACGCCCTTAAGACACGATTTGTAAGCGAAAAAGACAATGGGAAGGCTTTCTCCATTTGCTTCCCTTACTGCAGAGGAATATTTGATGTCATTGGGAGAGTCAAATTGGCTTCAGGGTTGCTCTCCTGTACTATACATGGTTTATATATTTAGATATGTGTGCATTTATGAATATACTATATTTGAAACCTTAGAATACTTATAACACTGGACAAACATGACTAACGTATCTCTTGCATCTTCTGTAGCCAGAAAGGCGTGTTGGAATCTTTCTCGGGAACAGAGACTAACAAGATATGGCCCCACATTCATCGTTTCCTTCAAACCAAGCTGCCTGATATGAGCCAGAAGGAAGCATCCACCAACAGATGAAGGAAGATCCATTACTGTACTCACGGGATAGAAGCTGGTGGCCTTTGGCTAAGCTTCCAGAAATATATTCTCTAATCAACAGTAGAATCATGGAGACTTGGTTGTTGTTGTTGTTACAAATTGAATGTGCCCACAATGACAAATAGCCGACTTGAAATCTCAAGAAATGTCCACATTTGTAACTCTAGTATTTTAATTTTTTTTGTCCTCTGGTATGTTGATTTTAAAAGTGCTAATTTTGTATTTAGATGGACCTGCATTTTGTAAAAGTAACATTAAATGGATTTTTTAACAAAATACAGCTGAAGAATCTCACAGTTTGTCAAAAGGAGGGTCCTGCTCTGAAATGAAACATGGAGGATGGCATTTTACTCAATGTGAACACACATGTGATTTCAGTAAAAACATTAAGGCTGTCTGTTTTGGATTCTAACATAGTGATGGGGTATGTGGCTTTTGGGAAAGAGTAATCCTCTCGATGTCCTTTGGGAATTTCAGTACAAGCCACCTATATTCTTATTTGTTTTAAGTTTTGCATGGCCACACAGCAGTAACTATTCCCTGGGTTGCTTACGAAGAAGATAGTAAAAATACCATAGGCCCTAATTAAAGTCAATAAGCAATAAAAACGGCAAAAAACCCTTTCCTCCTAACGGATACAGCACAAACAGTTGACACCTTGTACTGAAACCACCCTATGCCAAAGATTAGTTTTAATAACCCAATTTTTAAAATTGAGCCCTGAAATGAATCGAGAGCCAGTGCGACTGCAGAAGAGCTGGCACGGTCAAATAATGCTCAGCTCCAGTTAATATTATTGCGTCCCTGTTTTGAAGTCGCTTCAGTTTCCATGTACAGTGGTATCTCTGGTTACGAACTTAATTTGTTCCAGAGGTCCGTTCTTATCCTGAAGTACCACTTTAGCTAATGGGGCCTCCCGCTGCCGCCAGTGCACAATTTCTGTTCTCATCCTGAGGTAAAGTTCTTAACCCGAGGTACTACTTCTGGGTTAACAGTCTGTAACCCGAAATCTTTGTAACCCGAGGTGTTTGTAACCTGAGGTACCACTGTACGAGGTGTTGCTGTCTAAAGACGTTGCCGGAGGGTGGGTCATTCTGGCCAAGCTACCTGCAGCCAGGTGTGGTTGCAACAGGCCTTATCAGTCCAAAGTGTTCAATGGTCCAGTAAAAAGTAATTCTTACAACTTCTTACTCAGAAGTCAGGACTGGACTTTGCTTCTCTGATTCTAAATACTTTTATCATTATAAAAACCTTCTATAGTAAGGACTTAGCAGTATTGCTGCATCTCCTTGTAAAGCGACCATCAGGTGGGCAGAGTATAAACAGTAAAATCATTATTATTATATTACTATTATATCTCTGACACATTGTCTTGTAGTGCCCGAGTTCAGCATTTGTATGCTCCTTTAACCTGAGAATTAGTCCAGATGAGAGTGTCTTCCATTTCGTTTGCACAGCGAATCCTGCCACAACACCAGGACAGTTTGCTTGTGTTGCTGTTGTCTCGTGTGTGTTGCATGCACACACACAGCTTGCTTCACCAGCCCGCATTGCTGCAATCCTCCTACTTGCATCACACCATCAGACTCACTGTTTCATTGTCCTGTACTTTGAACTTTCCACCCCCCAAAAAATATGTTCGCGGAGGGATGAGTAAGGAAGGGCAAAGCAGCCCTAACTTTCCAAATAGCAGGGAGCCAGAATCTGCTGCCTTTCAGATTGGCCCGTTGTTGAACTGAATGCACACACCCCATACCAGGGGAATGCTGTGAGCTGTGGAGGGCAGGCCCCCAGGGCCAGCCCTAGACAATGAAGCAGCTGCAGAGTCAGCAGCCCCCCCAAACCAAAACTGACGGACCCTTGCTGGTTTGAAGACGTTTAGATTTCCCTAGGTCAGGTAAATTGCTTCCAGCCAGCCAGAAAAGGGGTAAGGGACTTCAGGCACAGAGACTAAATGCACCCTCCAGCAGTGGCATAGCAGCATTTGCTGGTGCCCGGGGCATGCACCTGGTAGGGACAGGACACAGAGGGTGACTGGAGCCTGCCGTGCCAGCCCAGCCCTCGCCACCAAAGCCAAGTGGGATTGTGCAGCACCACTTGCCCACCACACGGGGGGAGCCCAGCAAGCTGACACAGCCCTTGGTGGGCAAATCCCCAATGCCTGCAGAGAGAAGCATCAGGCCGGGCCACGCTGGGGCAGCACCTTGCCCACTTCCTTCTGTACGTGCCCCGCTCAGCATCCGAGCAAGCACTGGCAGGGCAGCCATTCAGCGAGGGAGCCAGGGACACGGCGGTGAGGCAAGGCTGGGGACCAGGGCTTGGAGACCATGGGCAGAAGGCAGGGGAGGGGGCTATGAGGATCTCTGCGTGGGTGCACCTGGTTCACACCCCCCTCAAAATTGTGCACCTGGGGCCACAGCTCCCCTTGTCCCCCCATGCTATGCCCTTTCCTTCCAGACCTCTCTCGACTCCTCCTTGGCTGGCTCCACACCCTCTTTGAATGCTCGACTGCATCCTTGAATTATGTTCTCATTTGCCTAGATATAGGATTGTACTGGTTTATTGGGGGGCAGGATGCAGCCCATGCACTGCACAAAGGGAAGTTACATGCGTCACTCCACCTTCCTTTGCCCCATCCATCACAGGCACACAGAACTTGATAGAGCTTAAAAGTTTGCTATCAAATGAAACATGCACTGCAGCAAAACTACACTTTATTAACAGCAAGTTGTGTTTTATTTTCAAAACTCGGACGAGACAGTCTTACGGTGAAGCAATATTTTGTCGCATTATTCTCCTATTAAGGCTTTCGAGTTAGCTGCTTCATTAAAGACGTTACAAAGCCAAACTGTATTGCCTAGAGCAGGGCTTGTCAAACCTTCCACAGACCACTGGAAAAATGTTAAAGAGGTTTTGCTGTACCACTTAATAAAACTTGCTTTGGACGAATGAAAGCAGAACTGCAGCTTACTTTAACAACGAGTGTCCTATTTCTGTTTTTCAAATGAAGAAGGTTGGGCACAATATGTCCGGTTTCGACCATGTGATGCTTTTGCCCCTCTAGCATCTAAGTATTTACAACCCCTGTCTCAACAGTATTGTGAGAAAGCTAGAAATGTGGCCAAATATGCATTCGATTCCTGTTTACATAGAACAGTGGTGGCGGGATCAGATCAAGCACCATCACCCATTTTTGCTGCCCTGTTTCTTTTAACTTGGCCCAACCTTTTCTACTGATTCTTAAATGTTGAGAGAAGGCCAGAATACTGTTGCTTGATGGCCATTTCACACATTGTGTTTGAAGCTATGGTCCTGTTTTCAGCCGATTGCAACAGAAACGTATTAGCCTGCCCCAACATTTGTAAAGAAGTAATGATATCTGGAGCTTTTTGAGTGCGCTCGACGACGAATCCAAGTTGGCTTGTGAGTGAAACAGCCCTAAGACAGGAATGCTAAGCACGCTTCTATGGAAGCCGTCTTGGTTTCAATGAAACCTAAGTTTTGAATTGGCGACGTTAATACAAACGAACGTATTTCTCCCATATTTCCCACCCCATTTGACATTTGGAACTACAATACCGCTAGAAATCCCAGGAAAATGAAATGTGGAAGCCTTGCTGACTGATGAACGTGCTTGAAACACTGGCAAACTTCTGATCATTTTCAAGTCAAGCACAATTTACAGAAAAATTCATACCGGAAGAGTAAAGGAAGAGACATGGGGTGGAGAGTTTCATGCTACCCAGACTCTGTATGGTATGCAGAGTCTCTCACTTCTGCTGGGTAATCTTTGTTGAAAAGACTGTGTGAGAATTATTGTTCAATTAATTCACCGAGAGACCAAGGCAGAGAATAGAAAGCTGCAGCCATCATGCTAGCAGTATAATCAGTATCCTGTCCAAGAACTCAACATATTTATGCCATGGAAACGTTTAAAAATTATGTGCTAGTAATGGATTGCTCCATTCCCTGCTTAGCTAAAGACAACTTAAGAAAGATTCCACAGGGATTTGTTATTCCCCCTGTGCCTTTTACTGAACAAGCGCGTTTTGCAAAATCCACATTGTTCTCCATTTCTGAACAAATCTCAGTTTCATCAAGAATTCTACAGAAGTCTTGCATTTGGTCGCATATTATTTCCACCTTGTTTGTAATCGTATGTATTTTGTTTGTTTGTTTATCTTCTATACAATTTCATTTTGGAAGCTAACTTAAAGCCAGACATATCCTTGTGCAGTTGGTAGTAGTCTTCATCAGGACTTGATTCCAGAATGCACTTTACCTAGGATTAAAAGTACTGTAATGCTGAGAAAAATGGCACCCATGAAGCTTCCAAAGGAGAAATGCAACCCCAACCCCCTAAAAGTGAGCAAAGATTGCAAAGCAGATCTGCTTGGCTCACGATAAGGTTCTATACTTAGGCAGGAAAAAACCAGCTGCACACATATCAGTTAAGGAACACCTGGTTTGCCAAAAGTACATGCAAAAAGGATCTAGGGCAGCCTTTCTCAACCTGTGGGTCCCCCAGATGCTGTTGAACTACAACTCCCATCACCCCTAGCTAGCAAGGCCAGAGCTCAGGGATGATGGGAGTTGTAGTCCAACAACATCTGGGGACCCACATTGAGAACCACTGATCTAGGGGTTTTGGTGGACCACAGGCTTAATCTGAGTTAACCATGAGAAGTAGCAGCAAAAAAGCTAATGCTATTCTAGGCTGCATCAACATAAGTTGAGTGTCCAGATCAAGGGAAGTAACAGTACCATTCTATTCTGCCTTGGTCAGACCACACCTGGAATACTGCATCTAGTTCTGGGCAACACAATTTAAGAAGGATGTTGACAAGCTGGAAGGTGTGCCGAGGAGGGCAACCAAGATGATCAAGGGTCTGGAAACCGAGCCTTATGAGGAACGGTTGGGAGGGTATGTTTAGCCTGGGATGAAGAGACTGAGAGGAGATAAGATATTTGAAGATAGCTCTCGTAAGGGCTGCCACATAGAAGATAGAGTGAGTTTGTTTTCTCCTGTCCTGGAAGCAAGGACCTGAACCAATGGATTCAAGTTACAAGAAAGGAGATTCTCACTAAACATCAGGAAGAGCTTTCTGACAGTCAGAGTTGTTTGACAGTGGAACAGACTCCCACAAGAGGTGATGGACTCTCCTTCCTTGGAGGTTGCATGGCCATCTGTCATGTCTGATTTAACTGAGATCCCTGCATCACATGGGGTTGGTCTAGATGACCCTCGGGGACCCTTCCAACTCAACAATTCTATGATTCGAAGGTAAAATTACATAACTTTACATCACAGTTAATGTCTGTCTCTTTAGCTTTTATACCCAATGCCAAATATTGTCCCCATCACAATAGTTTGGGAACTCTCCAGAGCAGATTGGGAGGCAAATAGGAGGGAGGAGAGAAATCAGAAGTCTAGTTTCACAAGTGGATTTCTACTGCTCAAGCAGGTGGTTAACACTGCGTAGCGTAGAACCTAATATTACCAAGGCCCATCTGCTTTTGTCTTTTACACTGGTTCCATAGGCAACGGAATAATAAATTCTAGCTTTAGTCCCTTGCTGAAAGTGTTCTGCTTCTGCCCAAAATATTCCCTGGTCTCTGGGATTCATAATTTTTCCAATATACAATTGAATATTTTTTTATTTCATATATACAACAAGATTATTCAAGGGAATTACTATTCAAAACACCATCTTTTACATGGAAGAAGCTTTTACATGCAAGCACTCAGTGTTACTATGCAGTCCCTAGAAACTCATGTATTCTTGACCACCATCCCTTTTGTTCGAGGCATCCAGGAGTCTAACATTGTTTACACCCATCCACACCAAAAGTAAAATAGCTGCATTCATGATTCTCTCTTATCACATCTCACAATCTCAACTAGCCTCTCAGACTTCTCCAGTTGTATATTGGGCTTGACAATAATCATGTCCAAGGAAACAAGCGACCTTCATTTCCTTTTAACTGCAAAGTCCAGCCACAGTGGAAGGGAGTGATTTATATTTAACCAGAAAATGTTAGAGGAGGGAATTATGTTCCACATGTAGGCCAAGAGCCAAAGAATTATGGGAATGCCAGGAGAACCGCTGTTTTGTGGAAAAAGCAGTTTGTCCCCCTGACAGTGGACAGACAACAGACACAATCCGCATTGTGCACATGGAAGGCTGCCCCAGGCATGTATCTTGTTTCTTAGGAACTTAGCTATAAGCCTTGTATACTTTTCCTCTACTTATTAGGCAGAGCAAGGGAGCAGAGTCAAACGAAAGAACTTATCGTATCAGATTCTACAGTACCTTCCTGATTCTGGGACTGATGCAACCCAAGGTGCTTCGCTGATTAAGACGCACTTAGTAAACATGGCTGTGCACTGGTAGAAAAAGCTAGCAGCACGTTCATGTTTTCAACACACAGACCTACATCCCTGGTTTAGCTAAGTGGAAGCAGTGTGTGATAACTGGATGAGAAATGGTGGTTTTTAGGGCTGGGCGATATCTGGTTTTCAACATCGTGATATACCCTGACGTCGTGATACATCACGATGTCTGAAAGAACACTGAAGAAGGCTGAAAATGCAACTGGGCTGTGAAGGGAGGGAGGAGCGACCAGGAGGAATGGAAGGAGGCTGCCCACTTGCTCGGGCAAAGGGACTCTTGCCCACTCCCTCCCTCCCTCTACAGCCCAGCCCCGGCCTCAGGACAGGGAGCCGAGAAGGTGCTCTGCCTGCCTGCGCGTTTTGCCTTTGCCCGAGCAAGTGGGGCAGGCGCCTCTTGCCTCCCGGTTTGTCGCAGGAGGAACGACTATCCAGGAGGAAAGACGCAGCCGGCCCCGCTTGCTCGGGCGAGGGCAAATGCGCAGGCGGGCGAGCACGCAATTGGAGCTGGCGATACATCATGGCTCCCCGGCCACAACCAGCACAGTGAAGGCGGATGGGAGCGATGTCTTGCCAGCTCTGAAAGTCCAGAACCGGTATCGCGATTTGAACTTTATACCGGTTTCAGATGCTGAATCGAAATATCGCCCACCTCTAGTGGTTTTATATACTTTGGGTATCACAAACAAAACACAGGGGAAAGAGAAGAGAGCTCAGCCTACACTGACAACATCACTGGAGATGTTTTGGTTTTAAAACTGCCAACTGACGACATGCCCTGACGCACAGCTACCCTTCCAAAATAGATTTTAAGTGCCACACTCACAACACTTAACTGAAAACAAGGTCAAATCAGTTTGGCACCTGAATGCCCTTAAATGCTCATTTTAAAGACATCATAACAGAATAATATACTTTTTTTTTTTTTTAGGTACAAAGGCAGCCAATTAGTATTGATTTGTCTTCTCCTCTCTCACTAATGGCTGATAGTTTTAGCCAGTTCTGTCAAGGAAAGAAGGTTTTTTTTCCATGAGTGTGTCTCTAGAAAATACTGTTTATAATTTCATTATAAGAAATTGTGGCCACTTACACATCAAGACATAAAAGTGGCAAAACAAAATATTAAAAGGTCTTTCCCCCAAAAAACAATCCCTGTAACAGAGTTAAAAGGCCAGTGCTTTTATCTGAGCCATTCAGATCTGCAAAGTTGATAGCAACCACTGATATATTGCTATTCATGATAAAATCAGATCTGAGCATCAACCATTACAAGCAACAGAATGCTTTACAGTGATTTTTAGTATCCTAAGGGAGATAAGGGTATTCCTAATAAGATTAAAGCAGATTCCTTCTAGAATCAATCAATTGTAAACATTGCAACTGTGCAGATTCTTTTTCAAACTCTGATTCCTAAAATTAAAAAGGCAAGGTTTAGTAGTAGCAGAAAAACATCCAGTTTCACATTCAGTAACACACAATAATCCCCCTCTCCTAAAAAACCCCCAAAAACATAGCAGCACATTTTCCAACAAAAAGACAAGTGTGTTTCTGGAATACCCTCTCTCCCAAAAACAAACACTCAAAATAAAGTGCAGTACCCATAAAAATAAGTCTAGGAAATTTGCCACATTCTTCTTTTTGTTAATAAGAAAACTTGGGCTCAGTCTTAGGAATACTATACTGTATCCATCATTTTAGGTTCGTCTTCGTCTCTGTGTACCACTGAGTTCAAACTGCAGCCCTGAAGTGAATCTGCATTCTGTAACCAAGAAGAGAACAAGAAACAAGTCAGCTGAAGACAGGAACTAGACACAAAACTCTGGTTTGAGTCGCAGAAAACTTCCTGCCTCCTAATCACCTGTAGGGTTGTGAACAGTTTATTTTGCAACATTCAACCGTAGTATAGTCGCCATCCAGTCTCATAGTATACCAGCAGTCTTCCCTGTTTTCGTCTTCTGAGCAATTACTAGCCACTGCCCAGAGGTAAGCCAGGAGCTTCGTGCAAGGCTACAAAACTGTTCTTTTGATGCAGAAATCAGAGCCGGCCTTACACCGATTAAGAAACATGGACAGGGTAAGAAGCAACAGCAAAGTCCAGGGAAGGCTGAGACTTACTGCATACATCTTCAAAGCAAGTAATCTGAGGAAATCCTCAAGAATCTGATGAGAGCCACTTCATCCAATAGTTTCATATTGGCTACTGGAATGTTTATGCGTGGGGCGATGGCTAACATGAACTGGGGGCTGAGTGGGGAGAGACAGATGGTGGCTGGAAAGTTAAAACTGAACTGAATCACTCCATGGACTGGAAAAATAGAAACAGGGGCATATGTGCTATAGGTCTTAGATCAGGATGACCCAAGTTCAAATCTCTGTTCAGACACAAAGTTCACTGGATGAGTCACTATCTCTCAGCTACATTTACCTGATGGGGAAGTTATGAGGATAAACGGGGGACGGGATGACCCTATGTACCATTCTGAGTGCAGAAAGTGCATACATATAATGAACCAGTAAGCTATGTAGTAAGTATTCATAACCTAGAAATGTCAGTCTGCTGAAGCCAGGAAGGACATCACCCCCAACTTGACTCCAAAGCATCTGTATTAAGGTAAAGGACCCCAGGATGGTTAAGTTCAGTCATAGGCGACTATGGGGTTGCGGCACTGATCTCGCTTTCAGGCCGAGGGAGCTGGCATTTGTCCACAGACAGCTTTCTGGGTCATGTGGCTAGAAAGACTAAACCACTTCTGGCACAATGGGACACTGTGAAGGAAACCAGAGCACACAGAAATGCCGTTTAACTTCCCACCACAGCAGTACCCATTTATCTACTTGCACTGGTGTGCTTTTGAATTGCCAGGTTGGCAGGAGCTGGGACAGAGCAACAGGAGCTCACTCTATCGCAGGGATTTGAACCGCTGACAAGCCCAAGAGGCTCAGTGGTTTAGACCGCAGCACCACCTGCGTCCGTATTAACCACAGACCAAAGCAGGAAAACTGAGTAGACGGGTTTTAAACAGCTGCACGGGGATTGACGGGTCTGGTTTCACATGGCTCATCCTACGGCCACAATTCCCAGAACAGACAGGTGGAAAACGAACCTTATTCTATGTTCCCATGCAATGAATGTGCAACACTGCTTGCCTGTGATTTGGGGACTAAACTTAATTCAGTACACCTCTGGGATGGTGCTATTTGAGTGCGAACGGCTGGAAGCAGTACTGTCCAGTCCAGTTATACACACTGGATACAAAAGTCTCTTCGCTTGAATAAGTGCTAGTTTTGCCATTTTCAGCCCACAGAAAAAAAATTCTAATATTTTAGGTATATTACCCCCTCTCCTCTCCCCCAAACCATTTTAAGGTAGGAAGAGGAAACAAACATTTTTCTAGCAAAGCGCTCAAAGGAAAGGATGACAAAAGTATCTTAGGCCAGCTACCCATTCACTATAAAAAAGTTAAGACTTGCCTGTGGAAAGGATGCAAGCCCTCCTATACAATTGAAATCAGGATAAAATGAAGGATTCTGAGTAGGATTAGCTTGAAAGTTCTGAGACTGTGAACAAAACCTCACTCTCGATTTGAATGCTTCAAGTTCATTTTTAAAAGCCTCCAAATAGCCTTCTTCTCCCGTCTGTCAAACAAACAACAAGCAATTAAATAGTTTTTTTCACCCTGTGCTGGGAAAAAAAATAATGCAACATACAGTGACATCTGCCTGCTTGCCCAAAGGGACTTCCAGTTTGTCCCTCTCCCCCACAGCCCCCTGCATGCCTCCCAAATCTGCCCCTAACCCTTAAAAGCAGATTTTGAGGGCGAATGTACGGAAGAGGAGGGGAAGGGAAAATCCCTTTGTAGGAGCAGGTGCTTGCTCATCCCCTAGGCTGGATCTGTGGTCAGGAAAGTTATAAATAAGCTTAATTATCAGACCAGAATAGGCATTTTAGCATCTAAAACGAACCTTCTGCTAGGGATCGAATGGATCCCTCAAAACTATTCAGCATGCTCCACCCTAAATAGAAAGCCCAACCTACCCAAAGACAATCAACCACACCAAACCTCTCTCACCACCAAGGAAATACAAGAAGTGAAGAGTAAGAGAACCCATACAACCCCGCTAAGTAGAATAATAGAAGCATAACCACCCAACCCCACCCCACCTGCCACTCTCTTCTCCCCTTCTCCTTCTTCCTAATTATTTAAACCAATTCATAAACCAAGGACTCAGACATTGACCACTAATATTTTGCAGATATTTCCCCACATTTATTGTGCTATTTTTGTGATATACGTACGACATGAGAAAACTTGATATACTTATTTCTATAACATTATTCTAGTTTATAAAACACAATTAAAAAAACACACGCACAAAGAAAGCCCAACTTACTTTAGCTCTTTGGAAAAATAGACGGAAACATCCTCGTGGATCCACGTTACAGCTTTTGGCCATTTCTATAATAAACTGCATTACCACTGCTTGGTGAGCTACTTGTTCCATCAGAGCGCCTTTCTGAAAATAAGGTGAAATCAATATGTAAGGAACCAACAACATATCCCCTTCATGGTTGTGTATGTGTGTGTGTGTAGCTATACACGGCTAGCTGTAATTAAGCTTAAGTTATAGCTAGGACTGGGCGATATCTGGTTTTCAACAGCGTTAATATATCACCAGCTGAACATCGCAATATACTGATACAGTACGTTGTCTGAAATAAGGATGGAGCCATGTAAAGGCATTGGCTGACTTCACGGGTTTTCCTGCATCGTGATTTTTGCCAGCGCCTGCTCTTGTGATTTGCTGCCTCTTGTCGGAGGCAGGGAAGAACTGAGCTGGCAAAATCAACAGGGGCTGCAGGAATCAAGAGAAAATGGCTTTGCAATTTCCCCCACATTGTGATTTTTACAAAGCACACACACACACACACACACACACACACGCACCATGATTTGCAATATATTCCCAGGCCAAAAATTATGAAACCAAATCATGATATGGATGTCCAACCAGTTTTGGACAATATATAGCAATATCTCCCAGCCCTAGTTATTGTGGATTATTGTTGCAAAGCTGAGACTCACGCATCGCACAACAAGCCTTTTGAGAGTCAGTTCTCAGAGATAGGGAGATTTCCAAGGGTCCATGGGGAGGAATGCAAGGTACCTACACAATTTAATCTCTTTGCAATTCATACTTTTACATATAGATAAAAATAAACCGTATCTGAAGCCATTAGCTCACAGCAGGTGTACAGCAGGTGTACAGGAAGATCTGCTATTAAAAACACACAGGGCAGGGATGGGGAACATGTGGCTCTTCAGCCTAATTCCCACCAGCCCCAGCCGGCATGGCCGATGGTCAGAGATGGCCATGAACTTCTAGAAAGCTGGTTTCCCCACCCTTAACGTGGGGTAAAGCAAAAACTTAATAGGCCCATAGGTAGATCAAACTTTTATCAAGTTGCAAAGTCTTAGGTTTGTAGACAGAAATGATTTGCTGTCCCATAATAGTTTGGTTGGTATTGTCTGAAGCCAAGCAAGTTTGGCATCTTAAACTGCTGGAGTAGATTACGCTGGGCAACAATTTTTTACTTTTTGAATGTTGTCTAGATTTCTACAACTGATTTAGGGTATTTTTGCACTGCTGAATCAGGAAATGGCATCCATTTCTCTCCATCAGGTCAGGTTTACTGTAAACTGAATGGTGGACATTGATAAAGGTAAGTACACATAAATTGCATGTTGCTTCACCATTTTTCAAACTTCAGGGCTTGAACTTTTGTTTCTTGGAACTCCTGGAATGCTCAGCGGCAGGGAGGTCTCTCTTCAGAGTCCAACAGTAGTCAGCCACCATGACTGCGTCCCAGCGACCCTGATACCTGGTCTCCATCTCTTTCATGTCCTGATGGAATCTCTCCCCCTGCTCGTCACTCATTGAACCCAGGTTCTCAGGAAACCGGTCCAGATGTGAAAATAGGTAGTGCATCTTGACGCTCATGTTGCAGCCCAGGTTTCTGAAAGCAGTCAGCATGTTGTTGACAAGTTCTGCGTAGTTTCTGGCCTTATTGTTGCCAAGAAAGTTCTTCACTACCAGAACAAATGCCTTCCACGCTTCCAGTTCCACTTCGTTCATTGAGTTTCTGAACTCTGGATCTCTGATGAGCTGACGGATCTGAGGACTGTCAAAGATGCCAGCTTTCAACTTCTCCATGGTCAATCCTGGAAAAGCCTGGCACAAGTAAGTGAAGCAGTCACCATCCTTGTCCAGAACCTTGGTGAACTGCTTGATTAAGCCGAGCTTGATGTGCAGCGGTGGGAAGAGTATTCTGTCTCTGTCCACCAGAGGGTCGTTGATGACGTTCCTTTCTTTGCAAGGCACCAATTCCTCCCGCACAGGCCAGTCCTTCGTGTAATGCTGAGCACGGTCCCTACTATCCCACATGCACAGAAAACATGGGTACTTGGTGAAGCCTGACTGTTGTCCCAACAAAAAGTTCACCATCTTCAGGTCAACACAAATAAACCACTTATGCTGATCATAACCAATTTTGTCCAGCACATACTTCACCGCTTCATAGTTCTCCTTCAGTGTAGTCGAGTGAGCCAGGGGTATAGAGGCAAACTGGTTGCCGTTGTGTAGCAGAACACATTTCAGTGATCACTTGCTGCTGTCAATGAACAGTCTCCAATCTTTGGGTTCGTACTGTGGCACTCCAAGCTTGAGCAGAAGCTGTGCAATATCTGCACAGTACACCAAGTCCTTCTCTTCCGAGAAAAAACGGAGGTACACTTGATGCCTGTTGCGGAAGAAGGTGATGCGAGCACTGTCAGAGAGGAGGTTTTCCCCCCTTCAATCTGGATGCCAACAGTTCGGCAGAGTCCTTTGACAAGCTGAGGTCGCGAACTAGATCATTCAACTCCTTTTGGGAAAATGGATGTGGAGCATCATCTTCAAGAACCACTTCTTCTTCATGTAATTCAACACTGGAGGCATCTTCGTCACTAATATCAGGAAGTTCTCCGAAGATAGGCACAGGAATTTCATCACAATGAGCTACAGGATGACGTGCTGATTGAAGATCAGGATTAACTTAGTTTTAATCCCCCAACTTTCTGCTTTGCCGCACCAATTTATGGAAGATTTCAAGGTTTTATGACTTCAAACTGATCCCTTTTTCGACATAATCACCCAGAACTATCAAACTTGAATACTTCTTGTCATTAAAATAATTATTTCCAATCAAAACAATTATTCAGCATGGCATTTTACTCCCACCAACTTCTTCTAAAATGCTCCACACAAGCGAACATGTGAACAAAAACGTAAAAAAAGACATGTGGCCATAGCTCAAAAACTTGACCTGATTGAGCAAAACCAATGTGATTTTTGGATTCAGTGCATCAGATTCATCCTAAATCAACTGAAAAAACGCAGACAACAAATTTGTTGTCGACCAGTGTTACCGAAGAACCATATGGAAGCCATTCAAATCACACTCTTCCAAAGAGCTCAGGGTGTGACAAACAAAGCAAATGAGACAAAAAGAACCAAATTTGCAAGTTAACAAAGACATTTTAAAGTAAAGGTGTGTCTATAGCACTGAGCTGAGTGAGAAAGCTAAACAAGCAGCTGCCTATTGGGGCTTTGTAGCACCAGGAACACTCTCCTCTCCAAGTAATAATAATAGTGCCCCCATGGCTGGCATTAATTTTAAAAGTACGATCTAACACAACTGAATGGGAGGTGAATCATCACCTTTTAAGAGCAGCAGCAAAGCAAAGGGTGGGTCAATGCCGTGAGGAGCTGCAGCTATCATGGTGCAATTTCAAAATGAAAAACTTCCTTGGCAGATGCTTGCTTGAGAAAGCCAGTTCACAGCTTGCAGGAGGACAATAATAAACCTAGCTGTGAGTTCAGAGCAAAAGACCTCCTTAAAAAAATGTACTTATTGTTTGTGAAATCTCAACACGTAGTTTATCTGAGACTATATCTTTCCCTCCACAGATTAATGAAAGAGAAGATATGTTTATTAGTGCAGGGATTGCGAGGTCATATTACACCTTCATTTTACCCTCTCCTGATTTCTTGATGGTTCAATCTAGCGGATAAGATGACATTAACATGCAGTGATAGGCTACCGGTCCTCACCAGAGCATTCTAGGTTTCAGAACAGTCTTGATGTCTAGAACCAGATGGAAGGATAAAATCAGAAACCGATCTATTTGTACACCTTTCTCCATTTCAAAGTAGAATGGCATGTAAATTATACCTGTTCAGCTTCTAGATGGAAGCACCATAAAAGGAGGTATTGAGCTGTTTCTTCGCAGACAAGGTATGGGTGCTCAGAGAGAAATCTCTGACTGTCAAGCCATCTGCTCAACATGCCTGGAAAAACAATGAGATGCAACCAAAATAGTTCTTTTTCAAATTAAAAAATGGTCTTATGTGACTTGAGCTCAAAGTTGTCTATAAAATCACCATAAAAGTTAGCCATGCTGTGCTCCCCCCCCAAAAAAACTATGAATTTAACAGTGGTCTGATTCCCATAGGGTTCAGCTCAGTCACCTAAGGATGGCACTAAAGGTAAAGGTAAAGGTACCCCTGCCCGTACGGGCCAGTCTTGCCAGACTCTAGGGTTGTGCGCTCATCTCACTCTATAGGCCGGGAGCCAGCGCTGTCCGCAGACACTTCCGGGTCACGTGGCCAGCGTGACAAGCTGCATCTGGCGAGCCAGCGCAGCACACGGAACGCCGTTTACCTTCCCGCTGGTAAGCGGTCCCTATTTATCTACTTGCACCCGGGGATGCTTTCGAACTGCTAGGTTGGCAGGCGCTGGGACCGAACAACGGGAGCGCACCCCGCCGCGTCGAACCGCCAACCATGCGATCGGCAAGTCCTAGGTGCTGAGGTTTTACCCACAGCGCCACCCGCGTCCCACTACTATGGCACTACTACCATATAAAATGCAAGCCCAAGAATCCTAAGGACTTAAAGCAAATTGCTTCACTTTCTAAAATGTGAATATACAGTGCTGGTGTGATGTTACAGCTCATGATAAACAGAGGCTAAGAAAAATAACCAAATATAAGCTTACCAAAATGCCTAATCTTCTGCTCATGTTTTTGCATGAATGATTTTGTTGCATCATCTTCCGTTTCTTTCCTTTTCATTTGATTAATAAAACTCTGGCAAACAGAATTTCAGTGTTGGTTAATTATCTACCCCATCACAATACTTAGCAAGAAATTATTACAACGCTGCAATTGTTCAGGAGTCACTTATCAGTGGAAGATGTCAAGAGTATCTGTTGCAGAAGACAGATCATTCCAGATCACAAACAGGTATGGTTTGCATGGCATGTTAAGGCAACCACCGGCTCCTCCACAATCCTCTTTGCTGCTAGCACCACATCAAGCTAAGTCAAGATTTGGCTTATCGTGTTATATGAACAAGGACTTGTGGTTAAGCGTGAGCTATAGCCAAGAATAAATCTAGGTTACAGGTCCTGATTCAGACAACACATTTAGCTTAGCTCAGCCCAGCCACAAGAAGACTTAATTTGCGTGTTGTGTGAATGCAGCCTTTAGCAGCTGATCAGCAGTTTCCCAAATAACTCAGTTCGAAGAAGAAACTATTTTGGAGGGCAGGTTGTGAGGAAAATCAGACCCTTTGCAAATTACTCCTAGTTCAGGTTGTGCATAATGTCTTTACAGCTTTTATTTCATAAGAGCTTGAATTTTAAAGACCTGGCACATGTGCTATTTAAAATTCCAGAGTGGCTTTCTCATTAACTCTTTGGTCTGAATTTGAATCATTCATTCGCCAGTTCAACCGTGCAAACCTAACCATGCCTACTCAGGAGTCCAATTGAATTCAATGGGGCTTACTCTCAGGTGGGTGGAGTCTGTATTAAGTCTGCCTACGAAAAGTCAATGGGAACACAGTAGTCTAAGCTTAGCTGACTTGTGAAACATACCCTGCTTCTCTGATATGAAATACATTGTTTGAAATCTGAATACCCACAGCAGCACTCTTCGAGATGATTTCTGGGATGCAGCAGAACAAGAACTTTTAGGAGCTCACTCCTATACAGTGGTACCTTGGGTTACATTCGCTTCAGGTTACATACTCCGCTAACCCAGAAATACCTCGGGTTAAGAACTTTGCTTCAGGATGAGAACAGAAATTGTGCTCCGGTGGCGCAGCGGCAGCAGGAGGTCCCATTAGCTAAAGTGGTGCTTCAGGTTAAGAACAGTTTCAGGTTAAGAACAGACCTCCGGAACGAATTTAGTACTTAACCCGAGGTACCACTGTACTGAGTTACATGTGCCTAAACCAACTGAAATTGCAGTACCGGAACGGGTTACTTCTGGGTTTTGGCGCTTGTGAATGCGCAGAAGCACAAAAGAAAGTCATGCGCATGTGCAGAATCGCGTCATGCGCCGGTGCAGACGCGGTGCTGCTAGTTGCGAATGTGCCTCCCACACGGATCACATTCGCAACCGGAGGTATGACTGCACGGGCAGAACTGTGGGCATTGGACAGCGTTCAGATACAGTACAGTAGTAACACGTGTTACCTAACTGCTTTAAAAGTGCTCTGCAGCTTCTATGCATCTTTTGTGGCTGTGTCTTGGTTTTAGGCAATCTGAATTGTTCCATACCTTATTAAATACCTCTTTACTAACAACATCTGTATTCCACAGCTCCTGTCTTTCCTTTTGCCTTAACACCTCCTCCTTCCGCCGCCATTCTTCCTCCCTCCATTTCAACTCTGCAGCTTCAGTCTGTGCTTT
Organism: Podarcis vaucheri; assembly: GCF_965113315.1. Lineage (NCBI taxonomy): Eukaryota > Metazoa > Chordata > Lepidosauria > Squamata > Lacertidae > Podarcis > Podarcis vaucheri. Next base: position 20,597,872 of record NC_138755.1, on the reverse strand, counting down.
GGCATTTTCCTGGTCCATGGACTCGGAGTTGTGCAACGCTAAACTGCCAAGTTTCTGCTGGGCTTCTGCTAAATTCCATTTGCACTCCACAGAACTCTTTACAAATTCCTTTTGCTGCTGACAAGCCAATTCAATCCCGTCATAAATCTGTGTTAAGAAAAAAAACCTTTTGATTATTTGGGAGCGAAATGGACAGAATTTACACAGTCTGTAGAGTGTAGACGAATTAAGAGTATTTTTCAAATGCATGCTTGCCCAAGGGACTGTATACAAAATAGATACATAAAAGGAGTGCTTTGTATCTAAGCAAAGACCTAGAAAAATGTGCAACCTTGTGTCCTCATTCCCCACATATAAACACACAGGGTGGAATGTAACACTGGGCAAGTGGACTTCTGTTCAGTCAAGGATATTTCTCCTCCCAGACGCAACCCTCAAAATCTGCTCTGGAGAGCTATAGGGCAGGAAGAAAACAAAGCAGATTGTGAGGGCATGCAGAAGATAGCATGGAGGAGAAAATAATAATAATATTGAACACACTTAAGTCTTTTCTACTTGTGCAGGGACAAAATTGGATACAACCATCACAACTCACAGCAGGTCTCCATTGCAATTGTGCTTCTCAGGGGCTTAAAGCTACAACAAATGTATTTAATTACAAGGCTTTATGTTGTCTTTTCTTGCCTCTATGGTTTTATATTTTGATACATTTATCTTTAATTGTGAGGCAATCCAAGAGCCCTCAGAGCTGGTCAGTTCAGGAAATATGCCAGAAATAAAAATAAGAGGCAGCATGAGGCCGATACAGTGGTACCACGGGTTACAGACGCTTCAGGTTACAGACTCCGGTAACCCAGAAATAGTACCTTGGGTTAAGAACTTTGCTTCGGGATGAGAACAGAAATCATGCTCCGGCGGCACGGTGACAGCCGGAGGCCCCATTAGCTAAAGTGGTGCTTCAGGTTAAGAACAGTTTCAGGTTAAGAATGGACCTCCGGAACAAATTAAGTACTTAACCCGAGGTACCACTGTATTTGCTTTGACCCATTAAAAAGTTTTGGCAAAGCAAAGCTGACCAGGTTGACCTGCTCCACAAATGCAGGTCTATCCTCATTCCAGCGGTGAGATGACATTTACATTATTCCAAAATAAATATCACTCATTGGGTCTGGAATCACTATCATTAATAGCATTGAAACCTCAACATAAAAATGCACCAAAAATAGTGAGAAGACAGTTAAAGGATGCTATTAAAAACTTTGTGAATAAACCCTCAAAAGTTACTAAGCTTTTAAAAAGATAGCAGACTATACTTCTCCGCTGACTACATAGAAGAAGAAACCCGCCCCCTCCATAGGTTTCAGATGCAGATGATACCCAGCTCTACCTCTCTTTCAAATCAGAACCAGTGATGGCAGTGAAGGTCCTGTGCGAGTGTCTGGAGGTGGTTGGAGGATGGATGGCAGCTAATGGATTGAGGTTGAATCCTGACAAGACAGAAGTACTGTTCTTGGGGGACAGGGGGTGGGCTGATGTGGAGGACTCCCTGATCCTGAATGGGGTAACTGTGCCCTTGCAGGACCAGGTGTGCAGCCTGGGAGTCATTTTCGACTCACAGCTGTCCATGGAGGTGCAGGTCAATTCTGTATCAAGGGCAGCTGTCTACTAGCTACACCTGGTACGCAGGCTGAGACCCTACCTGCCCGCAGACTGTCTCGCCAGAGTGGTGCATGCTCTAGTTATCTCCCGCTTGGACTACTGCAGTGCGCTCTACGTGGGGCTACCGGAAACTACAACTAATCCAGAATGCGGCAGCTAGACTGGTGACTGGGGGTGGCCGCCGAGACCACATAACGACCTACATTGGCTCCCAGTACATTTCCAAGCACAATTCAAAGTGTTGGTGTTGACCTTTAATGCCCTAAACGGCATCGGCCGAGTATACCTGAAGGAGCGTCTTCACCCACATCGTTCTGCCCATATGCTGAGGTCCAGCGCCGAGGGCCCTCATTGCGAGACGCAAAGCTACAGGGAACCAGGCAGAGGGCCTTTTCGGTAGTGGCACCCGCCCTGTGGAACACCCTCCCATCAGATGTCAAAGAGATAAACAATTACCTGACATTCAGAAGACATCTGAAGGCAGCCCTGTTCAGGGAAGTTTTTAATGTGTGACATTTTAGTGTATTTTTGGTCTTTGTTGGAAGCACAAATTGACATCACGCGCATGCGCGTGGGCCAATTGGCTTCTTTGTTGGAAGCCACCCAGAGTGGTTGGGGAAACTGTGCCAGATGGGCAGGGTACAAATAATAAATTATTATTACTACTACCTCTTAACACATTAATAAACAAATGCTTTTTGCAAAGCAGACTGGTGGGTAGAGGCTTGGAGTGATCAATCTCTCCACTCTGACAGCCTGTTGGATTTCCATGCCAGTACTAAGTTGCCTGACAGGCTTAGGAGACAAGGGATTGCATAAAGGTGAATGGAACAGGATGAGAATGAAGTGGTGTAGGAGTAACAGGTCATTCCACCCTACCTCTGTTAGCCTGGTTTCCTTTGGTTTCCCTGCCAGAAGAAAGGAAGGTTTCATCCTTCACAACTGGCTGTACCAAAAGGTAACTAATCCATATTAAGTACTTCCAATTGCCCTATGAAACAAACAGTACCATCCAACAGAGTCCACTGAGTTCAATGGGGTTCCTGCCAGGTAAGTGTGAAATCCTAGGCATGCTTACTTAGGAATGCATTCAAAAAGAACACACAGAGGTTTATTTCTAAGCAAACATGCGTACGAAGCAGCTGCATGGCTTCAGCCCTTAGTGGTTACTTGATGTAGGTCTCAGTGAATACAGCAGGTAGGCCAATTGGCCCAGAGATGGAAAGAAGATAAAGTTCCTACCAGAGAAGAATGGCAGATGAAGTTGATGTACCATGCTGGAATGGCTAAAATGACCGGAAGAATCAGAAAGACTGAAATTTTAATAAGGAATGGGGGAAATTTATAACTTATCTTAAAGACCACTGTAAACAGTTAAAAATCAGGGGTTGGCAAACTTTTTCATCAGGGGGCTGGTCCACTGTCCCTTAGATCTTGTGGGAGGCCAGACTACATTTTGAAAATAAATATGAACTTCCTATGCTCCACAAATAACCCAGAGATGCATTTTAAATAAAAGCACACATTCTACTCATGTAAAAACACCAGGCAGGCCCCACAAATAACCCAGAGATGCATTTTAAATAAAAGGACACATTCTACTAATGTAAAAACACGCTGATTCCTGGACCGTCTGCAGGCTGGATTTAGAACCAGATCCCATTTTGCCACCTCTGTTCTGGCAAAATAAAGGAGGGCATTTTTTCGCCCATCTGGCGCTGAAGCGACTTTGAAGCAACCCATTACAATCTATTACAGCCTAACAGGATGCAATTTCTCTCTCCCCCCCCTCTCTTATGCACACAACCATGGATTTGTAACTCTGCCTGTGCTTGGCAGCCCAGAGCTTAAAATACACAACCTTTCACACACATGCATTGGGAGAGGACCCCAAACTTAGCACAGAAAGAGAGAGGAGACCTGAAACACAGGACAAAGCTCTCCAGGACATGGCACTTTCACAATTAAATGCGGCACAATAATAATAATAATCCTGTAGATAATTTTTTTATTACTGTCAGAGACCAGCTTATAAAACACACTTGGGGGTACAATCCCAGAAGGAAAGCAAACATTTAAAACAATGTACAACAATAAATTTAAAATTTATAAATGCGATAAGCACATAGACACTTAAAACTTTAAGATAAGCTACCACCGAGAGATGATCCAGAGTCACCCATGGAACCGAGTTTGGGGATTTTCTTAACGAACTAGTTTGGGTTGGGGGATGGTCTCCGCCTACAGATCTGTACACAGAATATGGCGATTAAATGGGTCGTCTTATGATCTTTGCCTAACAGGCAAAGGTCACATTTTTGCTTTTCCGGGAGGTCAGCGAGCCTCACCAGCAGGGGATCAATGGTCTCACTATGTGCCTCTTCATAAAAGGGACATCTAAAGAACAAGTGCTCTGGGCTTCCTATATCCCCCAATGAACAGGCGCAAAGTCTCTGAGCATATGGGACTTTTTAAAAGGATCCTTCCAGGACCAGAGAGGGCAGAGCCGAGCTTCTAATCATAGCTGTCAACGTTTCCCCTTTTTAAAGAGAAATTTCCTTATTCTGAATAGGATTCCTCGCAAGAAAAGGGAAAACTTGACAGCTATGCTTCTAATTAAAAAGCAGAGACATCACCTTGCCAACAAAGGTCCGTAGAGTTAATGCCATGGTTTTCCCAGTAGTGATGTATGGAAGTGAGAGCTGGACCATAAAGAAGGCTGATCGCCGAAGAACTAATGCTTTTGAATTATGGTGCTGGAGGAGACTCTTGAGAATCCCATGGACTGCAAGAAGATCAAACCTATCAATTCTGAAGGAAATCAGCCCTGAGTGCTCACTGGAAGGACAGATTCTGAAGCTGAGGCTCCAATACTTTGGCCACCTCATGAGAAGAGAAGACTCCCTGGAAAAAACCCTGATGTTGGGAAAGACTGAGGGCACAAGGAGAAGGGGACGACAGAGGACAAGATGGTTGGACAGTGTTCTCGAAGCTACCAGCATGAGTTTGACCAAACTGCGGGAGGCAGTGGAAGACAGGAGTGCCTGGCATGCTCTGGTCCATGGGGTCACGAAGAGTCGGACACGATTAACAACAGCATGCTTCTAATAACTCTGTATTATCCTCAGACTCCAGGGGGCCCCAGGGAGACGGCCAAAGTGACGAAGTCGGGGGGGGGGGATAAGGAGAGATCAGCAGCCAGGCCAGGCCCGCCAAGGCGCCTCGAGCGACGCCACCGACCAAGGGAGGGGAAGGAACCGGACCCCCCGCTGCCCCGTTCCTGCGAGCGCCCCTCTCGGAGAAGGGGAGCAAGTCCTTCCAAGGAGCCTCTCGGCGTCTCTGCCGGAGGAGCGGCTGTACCTGAGTGCCTGGCCGGGGAAGGTCTTCCTGCTGCCCCGCGCGCAGGTCCCGGGAGCGCGGCAGCCACAGAGCCATCCCTGCCCCGTCTCAGCCTGGATTTCCGGCTTCTACTACAAGGTCCCGCCGGAAGTTCCTGCGGGAGGCACTTCCGGCAACAACGCCGCGTCGCCGGCTTATGAGCTTACCGCGCCGCTGCCTCGTCCCGCCCCCTCTCCACGGTTGCGTCACGTGAAGGGGACAAAGCTGTCCGGGCGGTTGCTAGGAGACAGGGAGGGAAGCCTCGCGCTTGCGCGGTGGGCTGAGCCGGAGGCGCCGGCTCCTCTGGGCAGCTCAGGCAGCGTCTGCCGTTGCTATTGCGTCTTACTATTATTATTATTACAATTACATAGGTTCATAGAGTGAGAAGGGTCCACGAGGGTTATCTAGTCCAACCCCACGCAATGCAGGAATTTTTCACCCAACGTGGGACTCGAACCCACAAACCTGAGATGCAGTGTCTCATGCTTCCACTGACAGAGCTATTCAGCAGCCCATTAACAACTTATTATTATTATTACCAGTGCTTTTTTCTGGGGGGACACAGGGTACGCATACCCCTAAACATTTTGTGCTTTGCACTTTTGTCCATTTACTGTATTTATTTCCCCTGATTTGAACTATAAAATTGTGATTTTCTTGATCCTAAATGAGAGTACTCCTAAACATTTTTTTTTTTTAAAAGCACTGATTATTACTATTACTACATAGGTTCATAGAGTTGGAAGGGGCCACGAGGGTCATCTTGTCCAACCCCCTGTAATGGAGGAATCTTTCACCCCTCGTGGGACTCGAACCCACAACCCTGAGATGATGAAGCCTCTCATGCTCTACCGAAGGAGCTATTCAGCAGCCCATTAACATCATCACCACCACCACCATCATCATCATGTGCTAGGGCAAAAGCTTTCCAGCTTGCAGGGCTCGAGGAGAAGGCAGAAAGGGCCACCTGCCGGCGGGACCAGTTGTTCCATTGCACCAGTTTCCCGGCTAGGACATTTTTGCTCGCGAGTAAACCCAGCCCCTGCCGTCAGACAGAGAGAGAGGCGCCTGGGGGAAAGGACCCGAGGCCCCTCCTCCCCTCCCCTCCTCTCCCCGCGGCGAGCGAGGGACGCTGGAACGTTGGCGTCGCCATGGCAACACGACGCTTTCTCCCCCCCCCCTCCCCGCACGGCGACGGTGTGGCTGCCCTGGCGGAAGGAAGAGCCCCCCTCGCGCCCCGGAGGATGCCGCTCAAGGTGGTGGTGGAGCTGCAGATCCATGCGGTGAGGCCGGCAGGAGAGGGGGGCTGTGCAGGGCCAGATGCGGAGAACCTCAGAAATGTAGCTGCGAGATCCTATCAACACGTGTTTGTGTGCATACACGTATATACCTTGTCTACATGAATGTATATATGTGTGTGTGTGTGTGTTTGTGGTGAGGATGCCACTGGAGGTGGAGCTGCAGATCCACACGCCAAGGCGGGCAGGAGAGGGGAGGACCCCAGAAATATAGCCCCCCCTCTATATAATATGTGTGTGCACATGTATGTATGCATGTATATACATTGTGTGTGTGTACACATACACAGTTGCCAACATAGCAGTTCGAACGCACGTCAAAGTGCAAGTAGATAAATAGGTACCGCTCCGCCCGGAAGGTAAACGGCGTTGCTCTGGTTCGCCAGAAGCGGCTTAGTCATGCTGGCCACATGACCCGGAAGCTGTATGCCGGCTGACTCCCTCGGTCAATAAAGCGAGATGAGCGACGCAACCCCAGAATCGGCTACGACTGGACCTAATGGTCAGGGGTCCCTTTACCTTTACCTTTACACATACACAGTGCTTTTTTTAAAAAAAGGTGCCGTACTCACCCTGAAGTAGTTACAATCAGTGCCACACTTTTAACATTTGGAAAAAAAGGTGCTAGCACTGCATACGTTTGAGTAACCCCAGGAAAAAAGCACTTATGTATGTATGTGTGTGTTTGTGTGCCTGTGTGTGTGCTTCTATGTATATGTGTCTGTCTGTCTGTCTGTCTATCTATCTATCTATCTATCTATCATCTGCTCTTCCCTTTTTCTTTTTTCCTTTTTGCCCCTAGTTGGGAGAGGGAAAGTTGCAGTGGAAATGAAGGCGGGAAGCCAAAGCCCTGTTTCTTTCTGCAAAAAACGCTAACTTATTTCCAAGGGAGAGAAGCCAGAGTTCCACCTCGATCGTGATGCCGATTCCCCAGTCCAGTTGGGGAGGGGGTGATTGCCTGTGCTCTACACATGCCCAGAGGTTTTCTCATCTATATGTGTGCTGTTTGAACTGTGTGAAGTTTCATCATCCAAGAACATTTGAAATATAGAGGAGAAGGCCCGGAGCGGGGAGGAATAAACAGAAAAACGGGGAGCTCCCTCATTTTTCCACATTCCACCCCACCCAGGCCTTCACGTCTCTAATTCACAATCAGTCTTTGGTTACAATTGTGGGGTTCTCTGCACTGTGGTTTAGAGTAGGGCTGGATCTCAGGTTATAGTTTAAAGAGAAGCCAGCAGCATAGAATGTAAACTTACTTTCCAAGCCAGAATATGTTATTGTTCTTACTTGTCCAAGATTCACTGATGGAGAAAAGATCACTGGAGATTGTGTTCACTGTTTGAGCTCCCCCATCATGGCATCACCATTCATATTAATGGTGAGAAGGGTTCCTGGCAAAGTTTTGTGTGCTAGCATGACGTATGGAGCTGTGGGTTAAACCACTGAGCCTAGGACTTGCTGATCAGAAGGTTGGCGGTTCGAATCCCCACGACAGGGTGAGCTCTCGTTGCTCTGTCCCTGCTCCTGCCAACCTAGCAGTTCAAAAGCACGTCAAAGTGCAAGTAGATAAACAGGTCCCGCTCCGTCGGGAAAATAAACGGCGTTTCCGTGCGCTGCTCTGGTTCACCAGAAGTGGCTTAGTCATGCTGGCCACATTACCCAGAAGCTGTATGCTAGCTCCCTCAGCCAATGAAGTGAGATGAGCGCTGCAACCCCAGAGTTGGCCATGACTAGACCTAATGATCAGGGGTCCCTTTACCTTTTAGACCAAGTAAATGTTTGAGTGAATTCTGGGTCTATGATGGCGGTGCTCGGAGCTGGCTCAACACATTTTGCTGGCTGAGGTGGAACAGCAAACACTGCCTGCCCCATTAAGTTATATATTTTGGCAACTGAGTTAGAGAATCCCATGAGCAACTCTTCTGCTTACCCAATGGCAGTAAAAATGATCATGCATGGAGTAACTAGCCATTTGCTTCCCTTTATAACCCTCAAAATTAGATGCCCGAGGCGGCTGCTATTTGTCATGCTATGTCTGTTCATCATTTTGCAGTTGGTGGCAAACAATCACGATGCACCTTCTGCTTCTGTCTCCTTCCAACTGTTCTGATCTTCTCTCCCATCACAGGTCTCTTGTCCTGGTGTGTACTTGACGGACAAGAATGATGTTTATCTGCATGTTTGCATCCTGGGCCAGTGCAAGGAAACTGAGAGCCTTCGACCCATCTTCCCTCTCTTGTTCCACGAGAAAATGTGGTTTGAAAAGGTAACCTAGGATTGCGTCTTGCAAAATCCTTGCCTAAGATCTATTTATTCTCTCCCTCCCCCTTTTTTGAACCTAAGCACTCGTCTGTATCAGATCGAGAGTCTGGCTGAAGGCCAACAGCTCTGCATAGTCTTGGACACAACAAACGTAAATGGGTGAGGGGATTGTGTATGTTTTATCTCCATTTTGCATTTGCCATAGTCAAAAATGCCATGCTTGTTAGGAGGCAAGTATTGTTAACTGTGAGATGCAAGGCTCAGAGGCATCCTGAGGGAATTAACATGCTGCTGCCCGGTGCTACTCATTTCATCCCACAATAAGCCTTCTGGTAGGGGTTCAAGGCAGCACAGGGCAACACCTGACACATGACCCTCCCTCCCCTCAAACCAGCCCTGTTCAGTGGGATTGAAGATAACATCCATACTCTTCTAGCAGGGCTTGATTTTGATCAGTGGCACTATCAATTTAGTTCACAAAATCTATACGCTTCTTGCCCATATATTGGAGTATTTTGGTGCTCTTTTCTTGGAATATAGTTGATGAGTGACTGCAGGTTTGTTTGTTTTATCAAGGAATCTGAAAGTCGTAAGCACACTTCTTAATTCTTGAGACTACTGTTCTTCGGCTTAATGCTGTAGAAACAAAATAGAAAAAGGGCATTTCCTTCCAATGATTGTTCTTTAATATACTGTATTGTGGGATATATAGAACTTTTGCAGGACAAAAGCATATAAATCTTTGGAAGTGCAGTAATATGTACATTTCTTTAAATTTAATCAGCTGATTGATCAATCTGTTAAAACTGTGTGTGGTATTCAACTAGGTTTTACTCAAAGAAGACCGATTGAAATTAAAGGACTTAACTTAGTCATATTCATTAATTTCAGTGGGTTTATGCTGAGCACAACTTCGCAGTTTTAATCACATGGAAAATGATTTAATTGGTTAATAGCTTTAATAACTTTATCCTTGTCTTTGCCTTCGCTTCCGTTCTGTAGGTATATGAAAAAGCTACAGATCCTGTTGCTGTTGTAGAACTGCTAGAAAGTAAGTTTTCCTTTCTGTTATCGGTTGCTGAAGGTACTGTAATTACAGCAGGTCCATGATGATATTTCCAATGGCTTGGTTCAGATGCAATGGAAAACCATGGTTTCCTTCTATGTGAATGGGGTACACAGTCCTCAGCCTTGCACCGGCAACTCCCTCCCAACTTCCTCTTTCATGTAGCAGAGGATAGAAGTGAAAGCGTCTCCTTTAAACTAAGCATAGTTCCCTGTGGCATCTAAACTTAGCCATGGTTGGAGAACTGTGGTTGCTCTAAAACTGGAAACGGAAGCTTTTGATCCCAGACACGAAGGAGAAGAGCGGAGAAGGAGGTGCATGCAAACCTTGGTGTGGCTTGTTCTCCTAGCAGGAAACAATGGTTTCACATTGTGTCGGGTCCAACCAGTGTGTCATGCTTCATATTTATTTCCCAGAAAAGCTTGTGGGTGATGTATAGTTTTTGACTATTCAGGAGGGGCTTCTTCTTTTCACCATAACAACCGGGGAATATAGTGTTATGAGTTTTGGGGGAGGGTAGTCTGTATGCCTTTTTTGTGGTGTTTCAAATCTGTATGATTTCCACAATGCCCCAGGTAAATGGCGGGTTGCCTGTATATTCAAAACCCATTGAGTTCAATGGGGGTAGAATTGTCAGAGTCTCCCCCCCCCCGAAGCCTGCCTCCTTTCCATCCCCTTTTATATTTTACAGTTTTATTTTCCCCATAAAGTTGAACATGCACAAGTTGCAGGCTTAATGCATAGTTTAAATATTACATGTCTCTCTCATGAATAACATCGTTTGTTCCTCTTCTTTTAGGAAATGTAACAAAGTTCCGATTAGTCGAAGTGGTACCTTCAGGTAAACAGGAGAAACCTATTCTTCACAACTTCCATAAACTCTGCAATGAAAGAATGAATCTTGGATGATGTTGGGGTTAGACATGCTGATTTCTTTTTCCCCGTAGTGTTTCTGTATCTGCTGTTATTACTTAGGAGGAGGTGACAAAATATATATGCCATTTTAATTCTGGAAAAATATGTCCATCTGTGCAACATTCATGGAAATTAGCTGGCTGGTGGCATTTTGTTGTACAGGAGAACTGAACACATGGTGGCAGAATAAGCCTTCTATAAGATTCAGTCCTAAATGGCTTAGAAAGCTTGCGGTGTCACCTTGTTTAGCTGTTTGTGTGATCAGTTTGCTCTCAGAAGGGCTTTCAGGTGATGAGGAAAGACCTTTTTAATTCTTAAAACTGTACTCATGTCACTGCATGCAATTTATTTTTTAACGGAATTTGGCCAAACTCAAAAATATTTTAAACCTAATTCTTCCCATTCCCCACTGCTCCATATATATCTTTTCGTTTAACTGCTAGTATGATCAACTACACCTTGTGAGAGCGTTTAAAAATTCACAACGATTAACTGATCCAACAGTAGGAAAAACTCAGTAACTTATGGAGTTCATAGCTGTGGTAGTTTTCATCTATGAAGATGAGGGTGAAAATTTCAAGATCTTTGTTGTCAGGGCTCTTTTTAAGCCGGAACCCACCAAAACTCCTTAACTACAGGAGCTAGTTCCAAGTTATGAAAATCTAAGAAAAAAATTAATAATAATAATGGGGAAAAAACCCCTATAGAAGAAGAAGAAGAGTTTGGATTTGATATCCTGCCTTTCACTCCCCTTCAGGAGTCTCAAAGCGGCTAACATTCTCCTTTCCCTTCCTCCCCCACAACAAACACTCTGTGAGGTGAGTGGGGCTGAGAGACTTTGGAGAAGTGTGACTGGCCCAAGGTCACCCAGCAGCTGCATGTGGAGGAGCAGGGAATTGAACCCAGTTCACCAGATTATGAGTCCACTGCTCTTAACCACTACACCACACTGGCTATAGGAATTAGTTCCCACAGCACAACACAAATTCTAGTGGCTGAATTTCCTCTTACACCTCCTCCTCCTTCTCCTAATCCAGCTCACGGAATTCCTGCAGATGTGTTGTACACTTTGCAACAGAATGTTTCTTGGAGAACCGTGAGCAATGAAAATGGCCTTTTTTGACTTGCGCTGTGAAGAGGGCTTGTGATCCTTTGTGGGGGACAGGTTACAGTGTTTGCTTGCATTGTCCTAGCACTCTTTCTCCTTTTGTTTCACATTTCAGGGAAAGGCGAGCTTGCATTTTATGAAGCAAATACTCGAGGTTTTCTGTTTCCAGAGCCTAAACTGACTCCTGCGTATCCCGGTGTGGACAGAGAGTTACTAATGAAGACACGCCCTTCTTTCCCAGTAAGTGGTTATGGAATGTGTATCCCAAAAAAACAGAAACATCTGCTCAATAGCCGGTTCTTGCTTATGTCACAGTGATTCCTAACATGCAGTAAACATTTATCTTCTTTATTTACCTTGGTTTATTTAATGCTGGAACCATTAAGCTATGGGAACCATTAGGGAAACAGCTGTGGCACCATCAGAACAAAACAGAACACAGCCCCTCACAGTCAAAATAGGCAGAAGAGAAAATAATTAAGTAGCATGGTGTGTCTCCATTAGAAAATTAGGAATCCCTTGCTGGCCTAGTCCTCACATGATATGGCAGTGCATGGCTAGCAAAGTTAAATCTGGTTCCTTGTTTGTTGTACAGTGGTACCTTAATTCTCAAATACCTTGGAAATCAAATGCCTTGGTTCTCAAACACCGAAAACCCAGAAGTAAGTGTTCCGATTTTTGAACGTTTTTTGGAAGCCAAATGTCCAATGCGGCTGCCGGCTATTGTTTCCGGGGCACCTGAACCAATCAGAAGCTGCGCCTTGGTTTTCGAGCATTTCGGAAGTCAAACGGACTTCCGGAATGGATTATGTTTGGTGCTTTTGTTTTTGCTATTTATTTTGCGTTATTGTTTTTGAGGCTTTTTCGGTTAATTTGTTTTTGTGACTGTGCGGAACCCAGTTCAGCTACTGATTGATTGATTGATTGATCGATTGTGTGACTGCGGAAATGGATAAAAGCCCCCCTATCCAAACAATGACTATCATCAGTGCAGGTAACAAAAAATAATAATTTTAATTTCTATCATCTACAATTCTGTCTTATTTATTTTATAGTACAGTATATTGATTTTTGCTTTCATTTTATGGATCAGTGGTCTCGTTAGATAGTAAAATTCATGTTAAATTGCTGTCTTAGGGGTTGCTTTTAAAAGTCTGGAACGGATTAATCCGTTTTGCATTACTTTCTATGGGAAAGCACGCCTTGGTTTTGGAACGTTTTGGTTACAGAACGGACTTCCGGAATGGATTAAGTTTGAGAACCAAGGTACCACTGTATCTGACTTCTCTAACGTCTGAGGAGTTGGCTCTTCTGTGAACATAAGTTTCATAGGTGTCTGTTCAATAAACAAGTGTCTTTTATTGCGAGGAAAGATCTAATTGGTGCCAAGTGGGGGATTCCCCCCACCCAAATGCAAATAGCAGCTTCAGAGGAGGGTTCCCCCCCCAGCATTGCATCAGGGGTAGAATCATAAGGTCCATGGGATCCAGGCTACTTTGGGCTTTAAGGTAATGGCTAACACTTAGAATTGGGCCTGGAATCCATATTAACTGTCTCATACCTGCTGCTCCAGAGAAGCGGACACGGAGCAATGGATCCAAACTACAAGAAAGAAGATTCCACCTAACCATTAGGAAGAACTTCCTGACAGTAAGAGCTGTTCGACAGTGGAATTTGCTGCCAAGGAGTGTGGTGGAGTCTCCTCCTTTGGAGGTCTTTAAGCAGAGGCTTGACAACCATATGTCAGGAGTGCTCTGATGGTGTTTCCTGCTTGGCAGGGGTTTGGACTCGATGGCCCTTGTGGTCTCTTCCAACTCTATGATTCTATGATTCTACCTTACAGTCAGCTTCAGGAGAGCTGTTGCTGGATGGTGGGTGTCAGGGTGGACATCTGTCAGCAGGGCCCCACTGCCATACCCTGGAGCCTCTCCTGGCTCTCTTTCTCCATGCGATTATTGCTGGTTCATCTGCTTTCTCAAAGTGAGCGAGCGGTGAGAAGAGGAGCTGTACACTCTGCATGCCTGCTCATCTCCTTTGGGGAGGTGGTGGTGCAGATCAACTCAGAGGGACAAATAAGTACAGCAGCAACAGTTGTGTGGGAGGGGCAGGTAAGTGCTTTTAGGAAACAGGGTGCACTAGGAGCATGTTTCTCCCCCAAACCTGGATCCAGCCTTCTCTATGGTGGTGCCTCAGTGTGGAACATGCTCCCATGCCAGACCCGCCGGTTCCCCTTCTCTTCTCGCACTTAAGATACATTTGGTTCAGCAGCCTTTGGATTATTAATGGCTACAATGTTGTGAGTTTTTAACTCATCCACCAGTGCTATTCATGAGTCTTTCTATAGAGGTTTGTTGTGTATGTTTTAATCGTGAAATGTTGTTGATTTTGATATTTAATGGTGAGTTTTTAACCAGGTTGTTAGCATCTTACAGTGAGGGGGGGGGAAAGTATTTGATCCCCTCCTAATTTTCCCGTTTGCCCTCTGGCGAAGAAATGACCAGTCCATAATTTTAATGGTAGGTTTATTGTAACTGTGAGAGACAGAATAACAACAGGAAAACCCCCAGAATCCCAGAAGACAAAAGTCAGAGATTGATGTGCATTATAATGAGTGAAATAAGTATTTGATCCCCTATTAACCAGCCAGATGTCGGAGGGCAAATGGGCAAATTTAGCAGGGGATCAAATACTTTCCCCCCCTCACTGTAGAAATGCCATGAAGTAAAATAGGCAGGAAGTTCAATAGCACACACAAAATGGAGTCATGTGTGCTGAATTCTTTGACGCTACTGGAGTGCTTTGATTAAAAAGCAGTACAGTGGTGCCCCGCAAGACGAATGCCTCGCAAGACGGAAAACTCGCTAGACGAAAGAGTTTTCCGTTTTGAAAATGTATTGCGAGTTCCTGCGGTTCCCCCCCTTCCCCCCTTTTTCTAAGCCGCTAAGCCGCTTATCAGCTGATCCGATAAGCCGCTAAAAGCCGCTAATAGCGCTAATCTGCTAATCCGTCAATGGGCTTGCTTCGCAAGACGAAAAAACCGCTAGACGAAGAGAATCACAGAACAGATTCTTTTCGTCTTGCGAGGCACCACTGTACAAAACTTTGGGAAGTAAATAAATATCTCCAGCACCTGAAAACAGCCAGGCTGTTGAATTCTGCATCCGTTGTCGCTTCTTTTTACTCCCGGGGATTTTAGCTGTGGTTAGAACTGGCTGACTTGTCCTATTTGTTAATGTAAGGATGCTTGTTCATGTACAGGTACAGCAACGCAGCAAAAGAGAGTGGGTTGCATCACCATAGGTACGGCAGTGGCAATCCCGTTATAAAATGTTTCTGCCACATATTAGCCAAATTTATTTCTTTTGAACTGTGCTATGTAGCCACTGTGTCGTGAACGCTGGTCAAAATGTTACCACGCCGACATATTGCCCTACAAGCCTCGGCCACTTCTGGCGATGGCAGCTGTTTCACAATACCACAGTTGTGATTTTTTTTTTGTGAAGGAACAATCATGTCTTTTCCCAAACAGCATTTGATAGGATCTGGACTTTAATAGGTGAGTTTTAAACCATTACTATGCTGAAAGGTGCTTAATTATTTACAGGAATTTGCACCCTTTTCCAAGTAAAAGACATCTGCTCCAAATGTTGGGATGCTTCTGTAGGATTGTGAGGCAATATCTTAGCTGGTTTTGCTCGCCTAAGCTTTCTCTTCTAATAGTTACATACAATATTTGTCACTTTCATGAATAAATGCATTGAAAATGCCCAAGTATTTGATAATTTATCTTTGCTATAGCCTGGCAAAGGGACACGGGTGGTGCTGTGGGTTAAACCACAGAGCCTAGCGCTTGCTGATCAGAAGGTCGGTGGTTCGAATCCCCACGACGGGGTGAGCTGCCGTTGCTCGGTCCCTGCTCCTGCCAACCTACCAGTTCGAAAGCACCTCAGAGTGCAAGTAGATAAGTAGGTACCACTCCAGCGGGAAGGTAAACGACATTTCCGTGTGTTGCTCTGGTTCGCCAGAAGCGGCTTGGTCGTGCTGGCCACATGACCCAGAAGCTGTACGCCGGCTCCCTCGGCCAATAAAGCGAGATGAGCACCGCAACCCCAGAGTCGGCCATGACTGGACCTAATGGTCAGGGGTCCCTTTAACTTTACCTTTATAGCCTGGCAAAGATGTGGATATAGCAGAGACCTTTGGTAGGCATTTCTGTTTGTTCCATATTGAGCACATGCAGCCATCCTAATTTCTATTAAGTACTCAAATGGTCCTTTAATTCTGTTTTTCTTTTTCTTTTTTATCTTGGTTGGGAAATTGTTGACATACTTACATGGGGAATTTGCTGCTTACTGTTTTCAGTTTTACTTATAGCACATTGGCCACCTATTCCTATGCGTGGTTTACTCAGGAGTAAGTGTCAATGAACTTGGTGGGAAGTACTCCCAGGTGTGCACTGAACTATAATCTTGGCCCATTTCATACTTTTTATGAAGGCTTAAAAAAACCTCTCACATGTAAGCCTGCCTAACAGGCCAAACCTATTCCTATATACCTGAAGGAGTGTCTCCACACACATCGTTCAGTCCGGACACCGAGGTGCAGCTCCAAGGGCCTTCTAACGGTTCCCTCACTGCGAGAAGCAAAGTTACAGGGAACCAGGCAGAGGGCCTTCTTGGTAGTGGCACCCGCCCTGTGGAACGCCCTGCCATGAATGTTAAGGAAATAAACAACTATCTGACTTTTAGAAGACATCTGAAGGCATTCCTGTTTAGGGAAGTTTTTAATGTTTGATGTTTTACCACTTTTATCACTATGATGACGATGTTGGGAGCCGCCCAGAGTGGCTGGGGAAACCCTGCCAGATGGGCAGGGTATAAATAATAAATTATTATTATTAAGAACCAAGCTCCACCAAACCTAAGGGAACTTTCACCCATAGGAATGAGTTTAGGCTGCAGTTCTAAATGCACTTGCAAGAGAACAGATCCCATTAAATCAAGTGGGCCAGGACTTATTTCCAAGTAACCGTGCTTAGCATTGCCTTGCAAAAGATTAAAATAGCAAAATCTATTTTAAAATAATAATAATATCTAACTGCATTTCTTTTACACAAATTTCTCATTCTTTTTTTCAAATCTTTAAGGGCATTGCACCAAAATTAGAGTTTTCCACAAGGACAACTATTACAGAACTTCCACTTCTGTCCAGAAGATGGTATCGTGTAAGTAATTTTAGCTAATTAACGCAGAGATGAACGGCAACATCTTCAGTCGCACCCAATCTCTCTTAATATCTCATTGCATCTAGTATGACATAGCGGTCATAGCAATTCTGTATCTAGATAGTTCTTTTCAACTTCTGCTCAGATTATTAGCTACCTGGAATTAGCCCTAAGTAGCAGAAGGCTATAACCATTTAAACTTTTTATCATCCCTAAAAGTGGTACTCTTGTTCAAAGATGATTCGGGGCTAGGCGTTGTCATCCTCTGGTGGGTGCCTGGGTCTCAGTTCAAGAGGAGACAAAGAAAGCGCGGTTCAAGGTGTATGCAGTGCTTTCTTACTGGGGTTACGCAGGGGTACGCATACCCCTAAACATTTTGTGAATCTAAGTTTGGCCTCATTGAGGGGCAATATTTCCATATGAGTAGGAAAATGAGAGTACCCCTGAACATTTTTTTAGAAAAAAACATACCACTGCATGTATGAGTCTGTCCTTCCGGATTGGGGCAAAACAAAGTTAAACTGACTGAACAATTTCTGTCGATGATCTCATTTTTCAGCTGTCCAGTGAGATAGCTAGGGGGCACAACTTCTTGCTGTGTGGATTTTTTCCTCTGCCATACCTATTCCTTTCTGTAGCCAGATCTCCAGGCAGCGGGTGTAGATATTAATGTATTTTGCAGGGCAGAAATAAGAGCAGGTTAAGAAGGGCTGCTTCAGCATCGCCCCGGCGGAGGAGCATTTCACCGGCACGATGTAAGACAACAAAGAATAAGGGCTGTAGGCGATTCTCAAGATCATTTCCATCGCGTTCTCCGTCTCCAACAAGACGTCTCCGGGAGTTTTGCAGGGAAAGCCGGCAGCAGACGCCTTCTCTGAGCTTGAGGTCTGTTAAGTTCCAGTCAGAATCAGACCCCAGGCCGCCTTTTGTAGTTCGACATGTAAGTCCTGAGAATGTAACTTTTAAAAAATTGCCTGGCCAGGTAAACTGGGCATTCATCACTGTTCCTCCCGGTAGATGATAAAAGGGAAATTATAGGAGTCTGCAAACGGAATGCCGTACAAAAATACTTCTGTACAAGGTACACTAAAGGTGTAAATATGCTCTGTAGAAACAAGAAGAAGCTGCCAGTTTCGATCAATAGAAAAGTAAGATTTTGGAATGAATAATAGGGCCCAGTTGCCCTATTGGACCGCTGCAGAGTCCAAATTGTTTACAACAACATAAGTGAGATGTGCGAGGGCTCCTAGTAGATTATCCTATGCATGGTGGCTATCTGGAGGGGGCAATACCATTTTCAGCCCCAGCCTCCAGGCCTGGGGCATCTTGGCATAATGTGAAATGTAATTCTGTTCCAATAAGCCTCCTTCCTCAGGGCACAGCGTAGTCTGCAGCCTGCCCAGAGACTTCTGGGCCCTGATATCCTGCAAGACCCGCACTCGAGTCTTTGCCACCACGGACACGTCTAGGCATTACATGACGCCGGCTATCAATTTAGTAGACTAGCAGGCTGGGAGGGACCAAAACGTGAGTGCTGGAACTGACCTCCCACGTATTGTCATAGTCCAGAGCACATCAAGCAAGGTGCATCAAGCAAGCGTTCGATTCAGCAGCGTATTCCATCATGACAGTTAATCCAGAGAAGTCGTTTGGGGAACGCAGCTGCTGTGCATTTATTTCCAGGGTATCGGGAAACATGCAACTATTTGAAATCAGAAAGAAACTTCTCTCGTGGAAAGTGTATTCCATATTAGTCCGTAACACACTTTCTTTTAACAGTTAGGTTGAATATCAGATAGCTTTAATAGCTAATCTTTGGTACTCTGACCAGTCACTGATTCCAAGTGCTACTCCTGTACAGTGGTACCTCGGGTTAAGTACTTAATTCGTTCCAGAGGTCCGTTCTTAACCTGAAACTGTTCTTAACCCGAAGCACCACTTTAGCTAATGGGGCCTCCTGCTGCCGGTTCGCTGCCAGAGCACGATTTCTGTTCTCATCCTGAAGCAAACTTCTTAACCCGAGGTACTATTTTTGGGTTAGCGGAGTCTGTAACCTGAAGCATATGTAACCTGAAGCGTATGTAACCCGAGGTACCACTGTACAGGCAGACCTTGGAGATACTTCAGGTTTGGTTCCAAGCCACCTCAATAAAGCAATAATAATAATTTTATTACTTATACCCCCGCCCGTCTGACTGGGTTGCCCCAGCCGCCATAAAAACACAGTGTGTATAAAAGTTATGTTTGCACTGCACTGTAGTCTGTTAAGCCAGGCACCCCTGGTTACAGGGGCGAGAGGCGAAAAACCCTGGGCAACAGAGCAAACCGTGGTTAGCCAGAGTGGAAGCGAAAGATTCTGAACTCTTCCTTGCAGCTATCGAGAGAAGTGGAGGGCAGGGAGACACGTGATTTCCCAGCAGAAGTCTAGGCTTGTTCATTTCTCTCTAAACCACAATTTAGTGTGCACACAGGAGTGGTTCACCCAATGGGGCAGGAGGGAGAGGAATGTGGCGGTGACGGCAAAGTCAGGGCTTTGCAGGTGCATTGCAGGAGTGGCGGATAAGGTTCAGTGTTGTGCCCCCTGCCCCTCCAGTAAGCAACAATAACACCATTACTGGAAGGCTGTTGTGGTTTCAGGTGTGGCTGAATAATGTAAAATCAGCCAGTGGGGCAGAATGACTCATCCCAAGCAGGGTTCATTTAGAACAGCGGTTCTCAACTTGTGGGTCCTCAGATGTTGTTGGACTACAACTCCCATCATCCCTGAGCTCTGGCCTTGCTAGCTAGGGGTGATGGGAGTTGTAGTTCAACAACATCTTCAACAACAAGTTGAGAAAGGCTGATTTAGAAGGAGGTGAGGCTGGAGCAAGCGAATCATAGAGACCCCCAAGGCAGCCTTCCTTATAGAGTGGAATTTTGGAATCGTATACATTTTTCCTTGTTTAATGAACCACTTGCAGCTATCCTGTGGGTCAGTAGTTTGGGAATGACAGTCGTCTTAACTTTTTCCGAATATCTGAAATTTGGTTGGATTCAGAGTGCTCCTTCCATG